>NC_062222.1:68858709-69538292 GCF_902686445.1 Sciurus carolinensis | reverse complement strand
ATATAAAAGAGAGAACACATAACAAGGGATTTAGGTATTAACAAAGGCCTAATGTTTTCCCTGATAAGTGGATGATACATAATGGGGGTGGGAGATTGGGGGAATGAGAGAATAATGGAGGGACTTTAGCTTATGTAAAAGGAAATGAGGGGCGGGGTATGAAAAATGGTGGAGTGAGACAGACATCATTACCCTATGTACATGTATGATTACATGAATGGTGTGAATCTACATCGTGTACGACCATAGAAACGAAATGGTATACCCCATTTGTGTACAATGAATCAAAATGCAGCCTGTAAAACTGAAAAATAAAGAAATAAATAAAAGAACTTTATGATTTATGACTTCTAAGTTAACTATTTTTATTTACTTTTGTTATTGTTTATCTAGATATATCTACTGAGTAATAGTGAACTAAGTTATTATTTGACGATAAATATTACCAGTGTTTTAAATGAAAGGGAAATAGTGATGTGTTGAACTGAAACCCAAAGGAACATTACATAATAAAGTTATTCTTAATCTTTTGAAAGTTGGGAATATCTCTGTTCAGAAAATACATAGATGAAGACTCTCATAAAATTTTGTCTGCAGTTTCAGGGGGTAGTTAGGCCCCCTGAAGCCCATCCAGAATGAAATTTCTAAAAGTAGTCAACAGAAGGTTCAAAGAATATTTAAACAAATTATCTTTAATCTTTACAATTGTCTGTCTTTTTTTTTTTTCCCCCACGTACAGAGATGGTCATCCGGTGGTCCCTAGTTCAGTGATGTCTGGAATTTCACTTTCAAAATCAACCCAAGCCAATGGTAAGGGCATATTCATTCTATGACACAAGTAGTTAGGGAGTAGTTTTTTTTTTTTCTAAACAGCAAGTTTGAATGTTATAACTAAAATGGTTTTATTGCCCTTTCAGAATGTTTTGCAGGATCTAAGAAAAAATATTATACTTAAATGAAATCATCTCTGAAATTTAATTTATAATAAAAAACTAGAGAACAGAGTAGACCATGAAATTCATAGCCCAATGGATGTGAGCATTTAAGTTCTGTGTGATCTTAGTAAGTTACTAAGATTTATAAATAGGCTTCTATTTCCTATCAGTAAAATAAATATGTTATTAGTATTTGCCTTGTAAGGTTATAATTAGACATAAATATATTAGTACACATTAAACATGTACCATCATGCTTACCACAGGGTAATTTATTCAGAAATTTACCGAATTTCTCCTCTGTGCATATTGTTCTTGGCATCATAGGTATAGCAATGTGCAAAGTGTCTACCTTACATTCTAGCACAATCAGGAAAACAGTAGTCATAATTGTTTGGGCAGCAGTTGCTTTTTGTTGTTTTGAGATACTGGGGATTAAACCCAGGGATGCTTTTTCCACTGAGCTAATCCCTTGCTCATTTTTAAAACTGATACTGTGTCAATAATAGGAACTTTCCATAGTCACCAGAATGTAAAATGGTACATCTATTCTGTAAAATAGCTTAACAATTTCTTGAAAATTTAAACATATGCTTATAATGTGATCCAGTCATTCCATTCCTAGCAGGTTTTAGTAGGTTTCTTTTTTCTTTTTTTTTTTTTTTCCTTTTCTTTTTTTCTTTTTTTCTTTTTTTGGTACTGGGGATGGAACCCAGAGTCACTGAGCTACATCCCCACCCCTTTTTATTTTTTATTTTGAGGCAGGGTTCAGTGAATTGCTTAGGGTCTTGCTAAATTGCTAAGACTGGCCTCAAACTTGTGGTCCTCATGCCTCAGCCTCCTGAGTAGCTGGGACTACAGGCATGCACCACCATGCTCAGCACATTCCTAGTTCTTTTTTTTTTTTTTTTAATCATATGTCCATACACAAAAACTTGAACAGAAATCTCATTAGCAGCAAGGTACAGTGATTCATGCCTGTAATTCTAGCTACTTGTGAGGTTGCAGCAGAAGGATTGCAAGCTCAAGACCAGCCTGGTCAATTTAGTGAGACCTAGCTCAAAACTTAAGACTTTAAAAAGAGCTGGGAATGTAGCTCAGTGGTAGAACACTTATTGAGCATACATGGGGCCCTGGGCTCAATCCCCAGTACAGGAAAAAAGAAAAAGAAAAACAAGAGAAAGGAGAGAAGAGAGGAAAAAATAGAAGGAAAGAAATCTTTTCAGCAACTTTTCTTGTAACAACCCAAATTGCAAAACTCAAATGTCCAAAAACTGTTGAATGAATAAACCAATTGTGTATCCAAATAATGGAATACTAAAACTCAACGGTAAAAAAGTGTGGACCATTGATACATGCAACAACACAATTAAAATATTAAAATAATGTCAACATAAGTACACTGAGTGAAATAAACCAGACAAAAAAAGAATTTATACTGAACAATTCTGTTTATACACAATAGAGAGTACAAATTTGAGAGACAGAAAACAAGTCAATGATTACCTGAGGAGAAAGAGGGGAAGGAGGAGGCAGTTAGGAAACAGAAGGGAGATATTATAAATAATATATCAGGATGTATTATACTCTTCCAGTATGATTTTTGAACCAGTGGTTTATTATCAGTATGCTCTGTTCTTATTTTTCCTGAAATCTAATAGGACATATTGCTTTCAAGTAATATTGAAAGATATTTGTAGGCTTTTTATAATATCAGGCACAAAATTATAGAGATTTATCCATAAAAATTCCATCTCAAGCTTCATCTTTCCAGGTAGGATTAATTTTAGGTCATTTTCAAATAGATGTCCTTGGATTCATTTACCTGTGTTTGTTGTTTTAATTTTTCTAAATTCTATCATGTCAATCTAAATCTCTTGAAAATATAATTTAATGAATTGAATTATAAGTTTGTGGCTTTTAACCATAAGAAAAAAGAGAATCTATTCATTTTTATTATATATATTAAATTTTTAGACTGATAGTATAAAAACTAAACTTAGTATTTGGTTTGGAAATATATTTAAAGTCCTTTTCAGCTGTATCCATAACATCTCCTCCTGTATTAAAGTGATATTATTCATAAAATGAGATGAATGCTTGTTTTCCTCCCTTAAATACTAAAGTGAATATAATACAGCAACTGTGATGCCTTGCCCGTTCCATGGGCGATTTCTCTTTGATGTCTCACACTTGAATCATTCAGCCCCAATTAAACTTTTATGTGAACCATTTTAAGAAATTGACTTTTTACTTGGTTTTATCACTTTGTGATGTGATCTATTTTAGTATATTAAGAAAATAATAACCTCAGAAAGGTGGGTTTTCTTCAATTATTTCATATGTATCAGATATTCACTTTTTTTTCCCATTTATTTATTTAGCATACTGGGGAGGGAACCTAGGGCCTGTGCCTTCTGGGCAAGTGCTTTACCACTGAGCAATAGCCTCAGCCCCAGAATTTTGAATTTGAGTCATATATTTACATATCTACTTTGTGCAGCAGAGATTTACATCTTCATTTATCTTTAATTGTTGTTTTGACTGGCTCATTCCCTTACTTTCTGAGTTATTCCTTTCAGGCCATCACAGTGTGGAACCTTCTGGCCAACGTCCCCTCACTCCTAAGAATTCATTCTCCAAGGTAAGTAAAAGCCATATTCTTTCATATCATACTTTTTAATCTAAATAGTCAACTTGTGTTTTGAAGCGAAGTGATTTTATATTTAAATATTTGTCTTTTCCAGATATATGCATTGGTAGTAAGGATATATTTTGGTAAAATAATAGGCTTTGCTGAGTAAAGCACACAACATTGAAACTCTCACACAAGTAACCCTTTGGCACACACATGGCTCTTAAATAAGCTAATTACTTAAAGAGTAATTTAAAGATTACTTTAGTGTCGGAAGTTTTTCTCTTTTTTCTTTTTCTTTTTTTTTTTTCTTTTGATTAACATGCACAATTCTTTTGTTCTCCTTGTAGACCACAGGAAGAGAAAAGAATGCAAATAAAAATAGAATTGCTCCATTAACACATGCAAATGTTAAACTTATACTCCAAGTAAGGAAAAATAGTAATGACCAAAGAAATAAGTTTACTTGCTTTTAAAAGATTTAGGAAATAATTTATCACATAATAAAATGAGAGCTTAAATCATTTTAAGATTAGCACACTTGTAACCTCAGGAACCGAGGAGGCTAAGACAGGAGAATCACAAGTTCAAGGTTAGTCTTGGCAACGTGGTGAAATCCTATCTCAAAAAATTAAAAATAAAAAGGACTAGGGATGTAGCTCTGTGGTAGAGCACTCCTTGGTTCAATCATTAGTACCACACACACACACAAAAAAAGATTAACACAAAGAAACCTGGGAGTAATCTTGCAAAATTATTTTAACACATAATAAATTTCATTTCATGCTCTTTCCTTAAGTCTACATGTGTGCCACTTTGGCTAGCATTTATTTTTATGATTTTCCTTCTGGCATGTAATATACATTTCTAAAATAATCACAGCTGATCTTCATTTGCACCAATCTTCATTTAGTTGGATTGTTTTATCCTACATTCATCCCATGCAATCTGTTCTGAACCTCACTACTCAAATGTCTTTTCATGTAATGTAAAATGCATAATGTCTTCCCATGTAAAATGCTTTTTTGTTCTTCTAGTAATCTGAAAATTTTATCATTTCAACAGGATTCTGGATATGAGCTTGATTTAATGTAGGAAGAGAAAATTAGCTTAGCAACCACAAGCCCAGAATTCTATGACTTTCATCTCACTGTTATCTCACACTTATGACTTAGTTTTGCAAGTCCTGAAAAGATACTGCAGCAGAAATGACTGACACACACAAAAAAATTTCTTGTTATATGCATATGTATAGATTGAGCTATAAAAATACTCACTATTCTCTGTTAACTCAGAAGGTCTTCAATTTCACATAGCTGAAGCAACAGAATTTTCTTGTATTTCTACCATTATTCATGCCGTATAGTGTTTATTTTCTTTTTAAACATCAGCAGGTTGTTGAAAGAGAGAAGGGTAGAATTTCTGTTAAATTAGCATAAAACCCTAAAATCAGGCCTTTTTTGTTGTTATTGTTAGAGTTAAAAAAGTCTTCGAGGAAGCCTCTCTGACAATGTTCTGTCCTTGAATGCTAATGCTAATGTCTGTAATAAAAAATTTCTGATGAAAAATGAATTTCACAATCCAGTGAAACTTTTTTTTTCCCAATGAAGCTTTTTGACATCATTATATTGCCATTCCTTTTTTTCCTTTTATTAGTGCATTATAGTTGTGCATAATAGTTTGGCTCATTTTGACACAATCATACATGCATGGAATTTAATTTACTCCATTTTAGTCCCCAGTGGCTCTCCTTTCCCACCTCTCCTCCCACCCCCTGTTCTCCTTCCTCTACTGGTCTTCCTTTTGCTCATTTATTTATTTTCGATTGGTGTTTTATAGATATACATAAAGATGATATTCACTGTGGTATAGTTATACATGCATACAGTGTAATTTTGTCAAATTAATTCTGCATTTCCTCCCCTTTCCCGTACTTCCTCCCTTCTTCTCCATCCCCTTCTTCTATTCCATTGATCTTCCCTCTATCTTTATGATATCCACCCTCTCTCACCTTTTTCCCTTATTTTGTTCTAGCTTCTACTTGTGAGATAAAATATTTGACCCTTGACTATCTGAGTTTGTTTTATTTTACCTAGCATGCTGTTTTCCAGTTCCATCCACTTACCAGCAAATCTCTTAATTTCATTCTTCTTTATGGCTGACTAAAACTTTGTGTTTTCTTAATCCATTCACCTATTGACCGGCATCTGAACTGGGTCCATAATTAGTTATTGAGAATTGTACTGCTATAAACATTGATGTGACCATATCACTATAGCATGCTGATTTTAGTTCTTTTGAATAAAACAGAGGAGTCGGGTAGCTTGGTCATACAGTGGTTCTACTCCTAATTTTTTGAGGACTTTCCCATACTGCTTTCCAGAATGGTTGTACTAATTTGCAGTCTCACCAACAATGTATATCACCATTCTTTATGAAGAAATAATTCTATTGCATCTAACACATGTCCTTTTCAATCTTAGTATAAAGAGTAAGACCTTCAGAGCAAACCACAAGCTTTAATTTGTACAAAATTATTTTAATTTAGTCTAATCATTTAATATCGTATCTTTGCTCAAATATTTTTTTCTTCTTTTTTTTTTTCTGTATGTGTTGCTGGGGATCAAAACCAAGACCTCACACATGCTAAGCAAACACTCCACCACTGCCTCAGCCCCATTTTTCTTTCTACAAGCTATGCTCTATGAAATGCTTCACGGTTTACCATTGCATTAGGAAGTTATATTATTATCTTGTTGTGAATCCATTGTTGTTTTTCATAAATTCACATGAGATATAGACTAAATTTGAAAATGTTTAAGCCTAAGAGATGATCAGGTCACTAAGTTGGAATGTATATCCATGTAACAACCTCATAAATAATTAAAAAGTTGATTTTTCCCCTTTTTCCCAATTTTTAAGCTTTCTAATATATTCTTTGGAAGACAGATTCCAGAAATTATGCCTCAAGCAAGATATTTCTTCAGTTTAAGTTTAATATTGCATAATGTTTCTTTTTTAGCAACTCAAAATATATATTATTATTGTAAGAATTCTTGAAATAAAATATTAATTTAATGTTATTTAGTCTGGTGTTTTCAGGTATATTTGATGATGGAAAACTTCATCCCCTTTGCACATTTAATTTCACTGAGATTTCCTAGAAACACAGATCTAAAATGGGAATACATAAAATGAATTTTGTACTAAGGAAGAAGAGAGGGGCAATGTGCCTCCCTCCCTAATTCTGAAAGTTGGCAACATAATAATCCAATGATGTGATTTGGTTTTATACTTTAGGTTAATGGGGAAGAAATAATTCAAGTTTTGCACCCTGAAGGAAATTATTCTACTTCTCAGATGAAGGAATCAACAAACTTAACCAGGTCCAAAGGTAGTCATTCAATTATTCTAAATACCCTAAAATTTTAGATAACAAAAAAATATTAGATATCCTTTCCATATTATTGCCTTCCATGTTACTGTAGCTTTAAAAGGAAAGATGGGTGTTCAAAAAAATAAAAGAACATAAAACTAATATTGTTAACGACATTAGCATACAAATGTCTACCATCTAGGTTCATCTCTGAGACTAAAACAGCTTTTAAATGATTGAAAAGATAAGCTGTTTTGTTTGCTAGTGTTTCTTATATTCTATGAAATATCACTTCACAGACTACCTAATAATTTAGAAAATTTATCTTTGAGGATATTTTGTGTGACCTGTTATATCCATAACCTTTGTATCATAACTTTTTTGTGTTTCTTTCCAAAATTAATAATTTGAGATTAATTTAAGGATAAGGATATAAACTTTTAATTACTAATATCTTGTGGAAAGTTATATCACTGACATTGGTTTTGGCTCATTTTTTGAGCCACCAGAGTAGTTTCAGGACTAGAAATGACTGAGTCCCATTAGTCACCACAGGTGTCTTTCAAAGTAGATGCTTTAAGTTTAAAAAGACATAGCATGTTGTCCCTTTCTTATGTCAGTATTTTTAAAGTAAAATCTCATGAAAATTACTGTTTTTCAAGAATCCAGTATACAGGATGATGACATTTATGATGATCCTCAAGAGGCTGAAGTTATCCAGTCTCTGCTGGATGTTGTGGATGAGGAAGCCCAGAATCTTCTAAACCAAAATTATGCTACAAGAGATGCCTCTGTTCCAGGTAAATGAACCAGATGAATAAATTGATACTCTAAGGAGTACAAGGAAATCTCTAGGGAACACTTTTTGAGTAAATATGAAATACATTAGCGTATTCTGCTATTCCTCATTGTTGAGTAATATTTCAGAAATAAAAGATTTTATTTCCTATTTTTTCTTTTCCATATTTGTGGGCAGATTACCTTATTAATGAGATCTAAAACTGTATAATTAATATTATGGCTTTTACTTTCAGAAGTGGTAGTCTAAACACTTTCCCCCAGTTGATACTAAGTCATTATGAATGCATGCAAATTTTTGTGTGTTTTGAGAATTAAACTCAGTAGATTGTGCTTGCTAAGCACATGCTTTACTATGTAGATAATTTTAACCAGAAGTTTTATACTGACATGTATCATGTCATTTGTTTCTAACATTTACAATTAGAACACTGAAATTTTTGTGGATATTGGTTTATTTATGGCCTTCTTTTGAAGACTAAAGAAAATTTTCCTATTTCCTCAGTAGTTCTATTAGTTTCTCTTGGCCTTTATATTTCTCTCCCAGGTACATTAAAGACAAATGGGAAGTTACCAGATGAGAGAGCAGAAGATACAGACTGTGATGGCTCACCTTTACCTGAGGATTTTACTGAGGTAAGGATAAGAATACCTAGATAAACAGCCTAGAATGCTACATTTCTTTAGAATTATGTGTTTTAACCAAAAAGGTGAAATAATCTGAGATCGTTGCTTGTTTTACCAACAAATTACATTTAGAGGAAAAATGGAGGTTAATTTTTTTTGTTACATTGAAGTATCATTTGCATTAGTCATTACTCATTCAAAAAGGATCATTATCAGTTCCCTCAAAAAAGAAAAGAAACAACTAGTTTTCAAAAATGTAACTTTTCAAATTCTTAAAATTTAAAACCTTCAGATCTTTTGGAACATTTGGCTAAGAAAAGTATAAAATAGTACACAAATCATATTTAAGGTTCCTCAAACTCAGCATCATCCTCTTTATACAAATCTGATCTTGCTTAGTATTCTAAAACTCAACTTTTCTATCATTCTTAGTCTCCCTGTGCCACATCTTCAAATTGTCAAAACTTGCTGATGAGTTCTTAAAATAGTTAACCATCCATGCATGTACTTACAATCCCATGCACATGATTATATCCATTAAACATTTATAAATATTTAATATGTGCATATCCAAGGAAGCTTATGTCTGTTGAATATTTCTTAAACTATAAAAATGATTATAAATATTGAATATCTCAAAATATAATACTTTTTGTGATTTTATTTCATATATTCTTTTATTACCAGAATATTAGTAATTATAACATTAATAGGTTCTTTGAAAAAGGTTTTCTGAACATATTGTCATAATAACTTAAATTACATTTTTACTACTACTAAGAGTGCCACTTGAAACGTATGTTCTGAAGTCTCTTTTAACTAAGGAAATACATAGAAATCTTGCCATTTCAAAAATGTCGTATCAAATGCCTTTTATGAAAAAAAGGAAACAACTTGTTAACTTATATAGATTCTCATTTATAACTAAGGTATAATAACATAAGTTTATGGCAGAAAACTTCAAGTTATCTTTTTTGTTGTTTTGATTTTAAAAATATATCTTCATTATAAAAACATTTCACAGAATTAGTTAAAAATATAAATTTCTGAGGGGTGGGGAGGGGGTCGGGGGAGGAAAAATAACAGAATGAGACAAACATCATTACCCTATGCACATGAATGATTACACAAATGGTGGAACTCTACAGAGAAACAAGTTGTACCCCATTTGTGCACAATAAATCAAAATAAATAAATTTAAAATATATATATATATAAAATAAAGCAAAGACATTCACCGATTTAAAAAAATATAAATTTCTTTTTTATTCATTTCTCATTCATGAGGCAGTTTTTGTTAAATCTTTAACTCCCATAATACATATTGGAACAAGCATAGATACTGTGTATGTTTGATTTTTAGTATAAATCTATCACATTGTTCAGAACTTGATTTTTATTTAACAATTAATTGCTATCCTCTTTCCATATGAATACATATGGTTTGCTTCATACTTTCTATTGTTTTCTTATTCTGTTGTGTGAACATATCATAGATAACTAAATTGACCATATACTGGTGAATTTTAAATTTATTATTTCTTAGAAACAGTGCATTAAAGGTTCCTATCTTTGTAATGTAAACTCTCAGGTCTCACAAAGCAGAATTAATTTTACAAAATTTAAATGGCTTGCATGCTGTGACATTTTCCATGAATTGCACAATTTCCTATTGTCCTACACCACCCTACCTAACTAAGCATTACATAGATTTCTATTATTTGTCTGATCTCTGCTGACATTTGACTTTGCAGGTTGTTTTAATCTGCTCAGGTTGCCATACAGAATACCATAGTCTAGGTGTATCGAAACAACAGAAATTTATTTTCTCAAAGTTCTGAAAACTTGAAGTTCAGGGTACCAGCAAGTTGGTTTCCAACTAGGCCTCTATTGTCACCCCAGATTGCCTTTTTTTTTTTTTTTTTTTGCTATGTCCTCAATGTGGCCTTCCTTCTCCGTGGGTAAATTCCTGGTATCTCTTCCTCTTTTAAAGACACCAGTCTTATTGGATGAAAGGTCCACTTTTATGACCTTGTTTAAACTTAATTCCCCCTTTAAAGTCCTCTATTCAAATGCAGTCACCATGAGAGTTAGGGTTTCAAACTATTAATTGGCCATAACAAAATCTTTGCTAAACCAGCTGTAGAATATGATCAAATAAAATTTCAATTCACAGTAGTTAAAAACAAAAGTTCTAGGTTAAGATTCAACCAAAAATGTTTAAGATCTATCTACATTATGAAAACTTTAGATGCCACAAAGGAACATAAAAGAAGTATTTTAAAAAATTGTTCTTTACTAGAAAAGCCTAAAATTTAAATTTTCCCTAGATTCACCATAATTTAAATATGGTCCTATAAAATATATATATAAATTTTTGAGAGATGTAGTCATTAAGTAAAATGATTCTAAAGTTCACATAGTAGAACTGTCATATGAAACCCTCCAAGACAAATCTAAAAATTAAGGTTCATAGAGGATGAATGTTTCTACTGGTTATTAAGAAATATCATATAATTTATCTTTCTAACAAAGTACAGATAGATGCTATATGTTTGTACATTGAAAATACATTATTTTAAATACCAAACACTTGGGGCCAAGTATGGTGGTATATGCCTGTAATCCCAGTAGCTTAAGAGGTTGAGACAGGAGGATCACAAGTTCAAAGCCAGAAACCTAGTGAGGTCCTAAGCAACTCAGCAAGACCCTGTCTCAAAATAAAAAGAGCTGGAATGTACTCAGTGGTAAAGTGCCCCTGGGTTAAACCCCCAGCACCAAACACACATACGCTTGGGGCCAGTCCATCATTAAAAGTAATAATTTAATCCTTCTTAGATAGGAACTTCTGTTTTAGAATTGATTTTATGAATGATAAGCAAAACAAAGAAAATAAGAAAATAAATTTAGGAAAGGAAAAACAAAGTACGCAGATAAAAACATAAAAAGTTTCGTTTGTATCAAACTCTACACATGGTTAAGTCACTATAAAAATTATGTCCTTAAGAAACAGGTTCAAGGGCTGGGGTTGTGACTCAGCAGTAGAGCACTTGCCTCATACATGTGAGGCACTGGGTTCAATCCTCATCACCACATAAAAATAAACAAATCAATAAAGATATTGTGTCCATCTACAACTTAAAAAAAAAATAGAGAGAGATAGGTTCAAAAGAAGCATACCTGAAAGGAAGGCTGAGCTCATATTATGGGAAATTGTTTTGTCTTATATTTTTTATATAAGAACTTTGCTCATTTTAGTACTGGCTAGTTATAAGAGTTCTGTAGAATGTCTAAGAATATTATCTTTGATAAGTACCTCACTTGGGGATCACTCTAAGTAAATTGTAGATTATTCACTGAATCAGTTCTAATAGTTTATTCTATAACCCTATGCCAAAAGTTAAGGTGCTGAACATTGGCATTATAAATGTATAACAATGTCTTTAAAAAGGAAAGATTATCCTCTGGTAGTTTCTTGTGCTAAGTCATTGTATTAATCATTGTGTGTTGTAATTGTCTGTAGCTGAAGATACAGTTCATGTGGGCACTAGCCCAGCATGCATGAGGCCCTGGGTTGACTTCCCAGCACTGAAAAAAAATATGTGTACATACATGTACACACACACACACAAGTGTATACATTTACGCAGGTGTGTATACATATATGTTTCGCCTCAGTGAAATACTTCAGGTCAATGCCTATATCTTATTTATGAATGAAAAAATGAATGCTAATCATATACATTATTGTAAGTTATTGTTCAAACTATTTTTTCAGCTAACACTAATCTTGTCTGAGACCTTGATTTTGCTGGGATAACAGAATAGGAAGAGACATCATGGTTTCTGTCCTATATTTGCTGATGGAATCTAGTAATCAACTTGGGAAATGTACACATTTAAATAAGTAAATGCAGTTTTTTAAGAGCTTTAGTAAAGTACATGTGCAGTTAAATGTTGATGCGGATTTCAAAAGGGGTAATAAAGAATGAAGGAAGCCAGGCATGGTGGCAGCACACACCTGTAATCCCACCGGCTCAGCTCAGAAGACTGAGACCAGGAGGATCATGAGTTCAAAGCCAACCTCAGCAATGGCGAGGTGCTAAGCTACTTAGTGAGACCCTGTCCCTAAATAAATTACAAAATAGGACTGGGGATGTGGCTCAGAGGTCAAGTGCCCCTGAGTTCAATCCTCAGTACCCCACCCTCCCCAAAAAAAAGAATGAAGGAAGCCAGGTGCAGTGGCACACACCTGTAATCCCAGCAATTTGGGATACTGAAGACAGGAGGATCCCAAGTTCGAGGCCAGCCTCGGCAATTTATTAAGACCGTAAGCAACTTAATGAAACCCTGTTTTAAAATAAAAAATAAAAAGGGCTGGGATGTGGCTCAATGGTAAACTACTTCTAAGTTCAGTCCGCAATACCAAAAAAAACTAATGAAGGAAATGTTTTATTTTTGTTATAAGAGCCTAATTTGATTTTCTCTTTTTCTTTATTGTAGTCTACTAAAATGAATGGCTGTGAAGAAAAAATAAACAGTGAAAGGTAAGAAAAGTTGTCAGTATAACACTTCTTTTTTCTTTCTCTTTTTTTTCCCAAGAAATGCTCTGAAGATTTCCATTTGTTTTCCAGTGAAATGAATGTTGTTGAGTAAATTATAAAACTATGGTTGAATATTAAGAATGTTTTGAAATTTTTATTTTAAGGAAGTTCTATTAGCATGTGAAAATATGCTTACTATATAGTTGCTCCAATAAAGCAATCTCTTAACCTTTGGGGGAAAATCGAATGACACATTATTAAAACAAATATTTCTACAAAAATAAAAAAATGAAAGAGTGGTCTAAAAGGATATGTGTTGCAGCCCTTGGTGGCACATGCCTGTAATCCCAGCTATTCCAGAGGCTGAAGCAGATGGATCTGAAGTTTGAGGCTAACTGGGCAACTTAGACCCCTGTCTCAAAAGGAAAAGAGAAGATGGCGAATATAGCCTAGCAGTAGAGCATTTGCTTGGAACACATGAGGCCCTGGGTTCAATCCCTGGCACCATCAAAAATAAATTTGGTAAATGATCCATGGTAATATAAGATATGAACCATAGTCTAAACCAGAGTAGGTGTGCAAGTAATCTTTCTGTACTATCTTCACAGTTTTTGTGTAAATCTAAAAGTATTATAAAGTAAAGGGTTTATTAGAAATAAATAAATAAATAAATAAATAAATAAATAAATAAATAAATAAAAGGGAAACATGTTAACAGTATTGGTAGTTATTTTCTTTTCCCTGCTAGGATTATGGGTAATTTACTTTCCTCTATTTTTCTGTACTTCCAAAGATTTCAATTTTCATTAGTTAAAACAAAGGAGGTAAGAAACTTTATGAAATCCCACAAAAGTTTTTTCAGAAAATAGTTTCTAATACAGGTAAGATTTTTTTAACACTGTTTATCTAAGAGCTGCATGTATTATTGATTAACAAAGGGATTATATAGAATTTTGCTTTATATTAGATAATCAGAAAGTCAAAAGGAGCTGTTTGCTTTTTCTTAAAAAGGAAAATTGACAGTGAAGTTTTTACTGTTATATTATTAATGAAGTAATGCATAGAGTTTTATATCTAATGGTTAGCAAGTATCCAGAAGGAGAGTGTCAGTAAACAGGCACCTCTTATGTTTTGTTGGACCAGGAGAAGGGGAGAAAAACAGTAAATTAGTAATCTCTTAGAGAGGTAATTGGAAATACTATTAAAATATAAATTTTTTGCATATTGCTAATTCTTACATGGACATGTTTTTGTTTTAACATCTCTAAAATCATGAGGGATCTTGTAATTATAGTCATTAATATTATTTATTTCTTAGTGTAAAACAAAAATATATCTATAGATTACGGTAATAATAGATAAAGAAATGTGATAGATACCCTTCAACCAAGCAATTTTATTTCTAAGAATCAGGCCCACTGCCATATATGTGCAAAGACATTTCTACAGGAAGAATATTCGTTTATAATATTATATAGAAAATATAACTGTAATTTTATTTGTAATAGCAAAATACTGAAACCGTAAATTAGGATGTACTCATTCAATGAAATACTGAGCAGCTATTCAAAAGAATGAGACAGAAAGGAAAACCTGATGGAAGAATCTCAAAATACATCTTTACAAAGTTTATATCTAGAGGACAAAATCAACCTCATGAATACAGAGCTTGTGAATGAAGTACTAATTGCAGCCCACAATGAATCGGAATATAAAAGCAAAATAACTGTTACCCTGTTATTGACATTTTGGAGCTTTAGTCCATGTCCTGCTTTAAGCAATCATGTGTACTTTTGTCATCAAGACATAAATACTCTGCTTTGTCACTTTATCAGAAAGTGAGAAATGGATTCAGACTTTTACAGAATCCTTTCTCATCTCCTCTTAGCCCTACTCCCTGTTCTTCTACCTAGTTTCTCCTTTCTGGCCATCCACCTTTCCAGGGATGCCATCTGCCGTGCACCCCTAGAATAATAAGAACTCGTACTGAGTTTCATTACATCGAGTGCCCAGATACAGGAATGTCCTCCTGACCTCCAGTTGTAACAAAAGACTAGTTCCATCAATAGGGACTTCTTTAAATAAAGAAGCTTCCATATGATGCAATAGTGGGCAGGTGCTGAAAAAAAGGAGAGAAAGCTATATACAATTGTGATTATTTATCCATGCTGAAGGGTAGAATTGAATCACCACTTTCTCCATCCTTCAAGGAGACTCCTTCAGAGTAAGGTTCAAAGTCTTGGGATCTGTTTGAAAAAAATTTAAACTGTGTTCAACTAATTCTGCACCTTAATTTAATTTCTTTCTGCTAATAAATTTTAAGAATTATGGATTTGACTTTTCTAATTAGATGATCTATTTTAAAATACTGTAATCATCATAGTACAAATAAGTGGTTAGGGACCATAATATTTAAATTTGTTTTGTGGACAAAAATAAAATATTACAAATGTGTTTTGTTGGTGTAGCTTAACTCAGAAATCACAAGAAGCGAAGTCCGAAGAAGATGAAATAACATGGGGAAGTGATGAATTGCCAATGGAGACAACAAACCATGAAGATTCTGATAAAGGCAAGAGTTTTATTAGCAGTTTTTTCATTCAAAACAATGAATAGAAAAATCAGTGTTTAAAATGAAAATTTTCAGAATATATGGATATGTTATTTCACCGTGTATGTATGTTATTTGGTTTCACACATATATTTAAATCACATAGACAAATGTCAACATTCAGTTATATAACCAAATTATTCCCACAGTTATAGTTTTCATAGTAAAGCATACAGAAAAATCTGTTAATACTGTAAATGGAAACACAAAGTCACAGTTAAGGCATGCATTTTACTTACGGGGAAATAGGTAGAATAGCTGAAAGGTAGGGAATTTTGTCCTTGACTCCCAACCTCATCTTTTAAGAGGAAGAATTACTTGGTCTGTTCTCACTATTATTTCCTTTGCATTTGATAACTGAACCAGTGGGAAAACAGAATTCTAACCAGTGTTTCATTTCCCTTATTTCATATTTTAAAAATGTTACATAATGAAAAAACATGGTTTTATCATTTGCAGTCTTAGTTTTTTTTTAAGAAATCAGTGGCATCAAATTAACACTTCTTTGACTTAGACTGTTGTATGCACAGTGCTTTGTCACCTCCAGTAGCCTGCACTTACCTTCCCAGCCTTTGACTCCTGTTGCATCCTCACACAGTTCTGAAAAAGTTTATTGTTTCATGTGAGTGAATTTTATATTTCCCTTAGCCATGCCCCAGCCAGATGCTCTTCCTGAGGTACCTCATCCAACTTTGCACCCTCTTAGTGCCCAGCAATATTGTTGCATACATATTAGCTGTTATCAAAAATATGCTTTAATCAAGTGATGGGGTTAATTAAAGCTACACTTGTACAGGCTATAGCAAGAAGTCTCTCCTACTTTTTTCTAGGTAAATAGTGGCCTTTTATAGTAAGTAATTTCCCATGGAACAGGTACAAATTAGTCCCATAGCTGTTCTGACATACTTGGCTGACTCAACTCTTTGATGAACCCAAGGGAATTCTTCCTCTGCTTAGAGAAAATAATCAAGTGATAGGATATTACCAATAAGTGCCCAAGAATGGCTAGTGAAGAGAAAAATCACTTCCTAGAACAATCTTCCATTGTATGAATTTCTGAAGTGTCTTTTTTCATATTTTCTAATGTGCTTAGAAACAAATTTAAATTTTCCTCATAAAAACAGTGTAATTAAAGTCAAGAGAAGGGGCTGAGGATGTAGTTCAGTGGTAAAGTACTTGCCCAGTGTGCGGGAGGCCTTGAGTTCAATCCCCAGTACCACAAAAAGAAAAGAAAAATAAATTTTTTTTTTTAAGTTAAGAGAAGCAAAAAGAATAAATAATGTAGAGTCAGGAGCTGTATGCACTTTTGAGCAATTGTGGATATCTCCTTAAAGATCAGGTACCAGAGCCATGCTGTGGCAAAGACTTCTTGGGCTGATTGTAGTTATCAGCCTATTGTTAATTCTGTTGCCTTACTAATTCTCTTATATTTAAAGATCCTCCCTTTTGTAAAAATAGATGAGGTGAAAATAGGATTGAATTAATTCACTTATGGGTTAAATAAATTCTGGGGAAAACTTTTTTTTAAGAATCATCTGCTGCAGTCCCGCATAATCATCTCTTTCTGACGAACGAGGAGCTCGCTGCACTCCCTGTGGTCAAAGTGGCTCCCTCTGGCAAATACACCGGGGCCAAGTTAAAATCTGTCATCCGAATGTTGCGGGGTTTACTTGATCAAGGAATTCCTTCTAAGGAACTGGAGGTAAGTGCCAAGTGCCAATGGTTCTTTTCTTTAGGAAGAACCATTACATGATGTATAAGGAAAAGGTGTCCTTACTAGCCCAAGGTGAGAAGAAATTTTGAAAATGCCTATTACTTTCCAACTCTACCTGTAGTTAACTTATTTCCAACTATAGACACACCATCTTGTCATCTCTGGCAGTAAATCAATTTTTCTAAGCAGGACCCTAATAGTGTTGATTAAAAGAGATTATATTAACTACTCAGAACTTGGTAAATTTCTCCAAAGATTATTCTATTTCATATATAAATACAAAAAGTTAGTTTTTTTTTTTAATCCCAACTATTCACTAAACTTCATATGATATGGTTAATTATTCACAGCAGTTTGTAACATTTCCAGAAATGTGCACCCCATTTCAAAGCAGCAAAGGTTCAGATCTCTAGCCCCTGTGGTCTTGTGGCACCATCCATCTTTACCACTAGGTGAGAGAAAAGGAGCACCACTGTGGTTTAGGGGTGTACCTTGCCCCTCTCATTCAGACTGTCTGCTTATTTGAGCACTTCCTGAGCTTTAGTGCCCCTAAAGGGAGCTAACTTTCATTGAGCACATCTCCTATGCTTTGTATACATTCCTCGAAAGACTTACTTTATTGTAAAGATTTAGAAATGAAGCTCACAGGAATTAAGGTATGTCCCTTCTTTCCCTAAATCTCTTTTGTGGAAATGAAATCTTAAGTTGTTACATTCAAAGATCATCATCAGAGAACTCCATCACAGCAGTTTTTTATTATCTCCATGGCCCATATTACGGTACCTGTTTGTTTACCTCTTTATTGCCTCCTTCTCATAATAACCTGTAAACTCCATGAGAACCAGAATCATATCTTTTTGCTCACTACTGTGTTCCCAGCACTTGCCATAGTACCTTGCCTATAATGGACATTGAATATGTATTTTTTTGAGTAAGGGAATGAATGAAAAGTGAGAGTTGATTTTACAGTAGTGGACTATCTGACCATAGCAATACCAGGCATGGATTAGTCTATGACCCCACAGGCAATGCTGTCAAACAGTTGTATTCTATGAAATTATGGCATTTGCCAGTAAATGGATGGAACTAGAGACTATCAGTCATGCTAAGTGAAATAAGTCAACCCCAAAAAACCAAAGGCTGAATGTTCTCTAGGATAGATGGATACTAAAGTAGGGTGGGAGGATAGAAGTTCACTGGATAAGACCAGAGGGAATGAAGGAAAGAAAGCAGGGATGGGAATAGGAAAGAGAGTAGAATGAATCATACATAACTTTCCTATGTTCATATATGAACACACAATCAGTATAACTCCACAACATGATAACTGCAAGAATGGGAAGTTATATTCCATGTATGTGTAATATGTCAAAATACATTCTACTGTCATGTATAACTAAAAAGAACAAACAAAAAATTTTTAAAAGAGAAATTGTATTCTACATTATTACATTAAGCCAAAATTATTTTTATAAGGTGTATGCTTTTCTAAAAAATAATTGCAGACATTCTAAAACTGGATTTAAAACTTATGACATAAGGTACTATTTCATAAAGTTAATGACAGCAATATATTTAAAGGTTCTTTGTAATAATATATTTCAACACTGGTTTATCAAGTCAGTATTAATTTTAGGTTTATTTTAAGACATTTCTATTTCTTAACACCTAGTCAACCCAATCAACTAATTTTGTACTGAACACATTGAAGACATTTTCAATTGCTGAATTACTGTTTTTTTTCTCAACATATTTAACTTTATTTGCAACTTGGCTTATAGAATCTTCAAGAATTAAAACCTTTGGATCAGTGCCTAATTGGACAGACCAAGGAAAACAGAAGGAAGAACAGATACAAAAATATACTTCCCTGTAAGTTCCAATTTGGCTTTACATTGAATGTATGTTCATTCTAATTTAAATTGATCTAAAGTCTGTGTGCTAGTTTAGCTATCTGTCCATCACGTAAGCATGTACATACATACACTCTCAGAGATTTGCATCATAGAAAATTTAGATATACAATGTGATTTCCTTTTAAAATTATCTATGTATTCTAAATTCAATTGGAGATATCTTAATGTCTTTTTTAAAAATATGAATTGGCTTTTGGATGAGCACTTTTTTGGATTCATGTGTCACTACCACCATCAATTTATTCCACCTACTTTAAGTTTACAGACATGTCAATGGTGTTAGTAGCTATGTACATGCATATGATTACAGTGATACTACCAGACTTTGAGGGTTGGGGATGTGGCTCAGTGGTAGAGTGTTTTGTTGAGCATACACAGATCCTGTGTTTGATCCCCAGCACCAAAAAAAAAGTCACATTAGTCTTTGAATCATTTCAATACCAGAAGAAAATAAAAGCTATTATTTTTACCTATGTTTTGCCCATTTCACCAGTCAACAGTTTTTTTAAATTTTGCATGAGTACATGTACATAACCAAAATATTGAGCTGTAAGGGATAAGGATGTGACTCAATGATAATTTGCTTAGCATGAGCAAGGTTCTGGGTTCAGTCCCCAGCATGAAGGGAAGGGAAGAGAAAGGAAGGGAAGGGAAAGGAAATTAAGCTCTAGCAACTTCTTTTAGTTATTATCAGCCAAATTTTTGTATATTAGCACTTTGGATTACAATATAGAACACACGTGACCCTATCTTTATCCAAACCCAACAGTGACAAATAATACAATCATTAATAATACACTTGAATTTTTTCAATCATGATGGAAGATACAAAGTTTATTTTGAAAAACTTCCTATAAAAAGTGAATCTTGGCATATTAAAAATGGACTAGGTCATAAAGTAGATGGGAATTATTTTAAGGAAAAAAAAAAATTGCCCAGGTGAGAATGTCAAAGTCAGAATGGGGTAAGTCATAAATACAAAACTAATTAGTGAACTCATTCCATGAAACAAATAGCCAGGATGGCCTAAGAGATAGAAGTCAAATAACAAAGGGAATTTTGAAACCTATCTTTAAAAGGTATTAAATTAAGCCAGGTGTGGTGGTTCACTGTAATCCCAGGGACTCTGGAGGCTAAGGCAGGAAGATCACAAGTCCCAGTCCAGCTTGGGCAACTTAAGAAGACCCTGTCTCAAGAGAAAAAAAATTAAAAGTCTGGGATGTAATTCAGTAGTAAAGCACCCCTGAGTTCAATCACCAGTACCAAGAAAAAAAAAAAAAAGGTTTTAATTTATTATCACCAAAATTACTAGTTAAATTTATAGACATTTGAACTAAAAATGACTCCACATATACACATGCATGCAAGTTTATTCTCTTAATAAACCATTGACTATATAATGTCAATAAGAGAGAGCTTATGCACACTTTTCATTAGGGCAGCCTAGTTTTAAAAATTATATTTTGAATATACAAAGTAATAATTAGACAAAGTCTATATGCAAATGAGTTGCCTTTTTATTTACTGTTACTGTTTGGGCTGCCTAATAAAAATTATATGATTTAAGTAAGCAACAAGGGTTAATTAAGCCAGTGGTATATGCGATAATTTATTTATTGTCATAGTAATATCACCTTTTGTGCTATTAAAAAGTGTTTGGCATTGTTACTAGCACTATTATTATTGTTGTCAGCATTAAAATATTGATGAGTAGAAGTAGCAAAGTAGTTTTTGCTTGTTTCTCTAGTTGTTTTTGTTTGTTTTCTTAATATTTTTTAATACTTTTATTTATTTATTTTTGTGTGGTGCTGAGGCTCAAACCCAGTGTTTCACATGTGCTAGGCAAGCACTCTACCACTGAGCTATACAACCCCAGCCCCTCTAGTTAGTTATTATGAAGTTCAAGGTGCATTTATTTTTATTTCTTTAACCAAATTTATGTAAATAATAAATACCAAATTTCATGCATGAGATACTCACCAAACTGACATCTTAGATATACTTGTAACATAAGTGAAAGGAGTAGATATAAAATCATTTGGTTGTGCTACATTTTGAAACTATACCTACATTAAAATGTGTGTTTCTGATTGTAGCTATGGTCATAGGAATTTCCCATGACATTTGACTCATGCTGACTCTTAACAATGTATACTATAAAGATCTATATTATGTATTAATATATAATATAAATGGTATGAAATTCACAGATGATGCCACAAGAGTGCCTCTTGGAGATGAAGGTGGATATATTAATGCCAGTTTCATCAAGATACCAGTGGGGAAGGAAGAGTTTCTTTACATTGCTTGCCAGGGGCCCCTCCCTACCACTGTTGGAGATTTCTGGCAGATGATCTGGGAACAAAAGTCCACAGTGATAGCCATGATGACACAAGAAGTAGAAGGAGAAAAAATCAAATGCCAGCGCTATTGGCCTAACGTCCTAGGCAAAACGACAATGGCCAACGACAGACTTCGGCTGGCTCTCGTGAGAATGCAGGCACTCAAGGGCTTTGTAGTGAGGGCATTGACCCTAGAAGACATTCAGGTAAGTGAATTGAAGGTTTCCATGTGGTCAACCTCATCTCCTCATTGGAAACCAGGCCTGAGCTCTTGCCATGGTTATGTCATTGTATTTTTAGATAAAAACCACTGACTCTTGCTTCTTTCTTATCAAGCATAATTTAAATGTGACCCTCTTCATGAATTTCCTCCAGTATGTGCTATATTAAATTGAAAATTAAAATGTGATTATTTGTCAACCATTGCTTAGTGATAGCACAAAATGGCTCAGAAGGTACAGGCTAGAAACTTCTGGGAGTTGTGTTTGTTTGTTTTGTTTTTGCAGTATGGGGAATCAAACCCAGGGCCACATCCACGATAGACAAGTACTCTACCAGTGACCTACACTCCCAGACCTAGAAACTTATTTTTTAAGGTCAAGCCTCAAAGTTGGTTCTATTTTAGAACAGTTTTTTTAATTTCTGAATTGAAAATATTCCTTATAAAGGTAGCTTTTTCACATTTAGAAATAAATGGACAATTGTAGCATAAACAGTTGTCATTTTGATAATTCTTACTATAGTCACTCACACTGAGTACATTTAGCTTGAGTTTAGTATGTGGTCATACCTTAAGCAGAGCTGCTACTGCTTTGCTGGCCTCTGCGCTCCCTCTGCTTACTACACCCTTCTCCAGAAATCGGTGCTGTGGTCATAATGTGTCTCCTACTTAAAGAAACAAGATGATTTTACTTTCACAGAAGTGAAGTATATCAGTGCAATTTTGTGGTTGTCATGCAAATGGTAGCCTATGATGTGTTGTTTTACAAAGAATTAAAAATTATACTTATTGTTGAACTTTTAAAAATATTTAATTGACTTAAAAATTGTGCCTATTAGTGGGTACCACATGATATGTACCTCTTCCTTCACATACGCTAGCTTACCCATCACAGAGGCTAGCACAGTTCAGTATCCCTCAAGTGATTTGGTCGTTTGATCCACACAGGTTTAAAGAGCTCAGAGTCCGTAATGGGTCCTAGTGATTGAGCAGTTAACAATGCAGAGAAAAAAATTCCACACTTCATGGAGTTTACTTCCTAACGAGGAGATACTGGTGTTGATAGAGCTATGGAAAGAATAAAGCAGGGAAGGACAAATGGATGAGCGAGAAGGAGAAGCATGTTGCATTTTCAGTAGTGGAGGAAGGCCTGAGAAATGGCATCTGAGAAAAACTGAAGTTGTTGAGCGAGCCACGGAGGTGTAACAGGGCAGGAGGAGGGAGGACATTCCAGTCACAGACTCTAGAGTCCAGACTAAACTGCGTCCAGTGTATTTAAAGGATCATACAGGGTCTGGGGATGTAGGTCGGTGGCAGTACACTTGCCTCGCATGCACAAGGCCTGGATCAATCCCTATCACTGAAAAAAAAGAAAAGAAAAAGAAAAACAAGTGGATCTAGTAGCTTTCTTACTGAAAGCTTTCCATGTGTTTTTTGTGACTTTTTTATTCTATTTTTTTTGTTGTTGTTTTTTTGCAGTACTGGGGGTCAAACCCAGGGCTTTGCATCCATATGTTTCTTAATGGAATTTTTTTGTCTCTTCCATTCTTTTGATCTGATCCAATTCAAATTTGAAAGGACAAAATAATACCAAGTTCTTAATTCTAATTATGTATGAATAATATTACATGACATTATGTATTAAGTTTTTTACAATTTCAGACAGGAGAGGTGCGACATATTTCTCATCTGAATTTTACTGCCTGGCCAGACCATGATACACCTTCTCAGCCAGATGATCTGCTCACATTTATCTCTTACATGAGACACGTCCATAGGTCAGGCCCGATCATCACGCACTGCAGTGCTGGCATTGGACGTTCAGGGACCCTGATATGCATAGATGTGGTTCTGGGATTAATCAGTCAAGATCTTGAGGTGAGTACAAGATATATGCTGGATGCGCATGTGATCAGAAATTATAATGCACTCTGTTTAACAATGTGTATTTTAATATTTTAAATATTTTAATATTAAAATATTTTAATATTTTAAAGCCCCATATACAGTGTTGCATTTTTAGCCTTTTAGGCTTGTATAAGATTAAAGTCAGAATTGTCATCACACTTTGGGGATAGAAATATTAAAGTACAAACAAAAATATATTTTAAAAAATGAAAAATCTCCAGGATTTTTTGCTGTTACCTATGGGTAAAAAATGTACATTTTGTTATACAAATAAATGCTAAATTGTCTCTTTCTAAATAGTTACTCCAAATTTTAAAACTTATTACTAAAGAAGCCAAGCAAATGAGTATAATCTTACTTTTGAATCTAAATTAGTATAAACCTACTTAAAATGAAGAACCTTACTATATATAATGTGTAATTCATATAATTATCTTTTTCTTTTCTTTTTTTTTTTTTTTTTTTTGTACCAGGGATTGAACTCAGGGGTACTTAACCACTGAGCCACATCCCTAGCCCTTCTTATATTCTATTTAGAGACAGGGTCTCACTAAGTTGCTTAGGGTCTCACTAAGTTGCTGAGGCTGGCTTTGGACTCGAGACCCTCCTTACCTCAGCCTCCCAAGCTAATAATTGTATTTTAAAGAATTTGTTTAAAGCAGTTCTATTTTGCACTTCACACACTTTTAAATCAACTGTAAGTAAGACAAAACCAAATAGTCTATTTATTCCTTGTTGCAAACTGTTAAATGTCAGCTAAAATCAAAAGATATAGAATTTTATTCAGAAAAACAATATTTAAGGAACATAGTTTATATTTTTTAATTATAAGAAATTAGCCAAATTTTAGGAAAGAGAATTTCTGTTGCAGATTTTTAGTTAGGATAATAACCTGCTCTCATTCTAAGAAAGATCATAAATAAGAATACAAAATGATGACAAAGTCAGTTCACTAACTCATTTTGTCTAAGACAGTTTCCCAAAACTACTAGAAGGGTAGAGTGCAGAATTCTACATAAGCCTCTGTGATCTTCTCAGGATTTAAATTCGGTGACCTTTCTTATCTAACATGTACATTCTGTTTTCTCGGGCAGTTTGACATCTCTGATTTAGTGCGTTGCATGAGACTACAAAGACATGGAATGGTTCAGACAGAGGTGAGTCTTCCCCTATTTGAAAAAGGAATTTGTAAAGATTCTAATATTTTAAAAGTTCTTACTAAACTTTTTTTTAATTCATTTTTATTGTAAACAAATGGGATACATCTTGTTTCTCTGTACATGAAGTAGAGACATACCATTTTTGTAATCATACATTTACCTAGGGTAATAGTTTTTGATTCATTCTGTTATTTTTCCCCCACCCCTCCCACCCCTCTTATCCCTCTATACAGTCCCTCCTTCCTCCATTCTTGCTCCCCTCCCACCCCCCATTGTGCTTATCAGCGAGATCATTCGTTCTTTAGTTTTTTGAGATTGGCTTATCTCACTTAGCATGATATTCTCCAATTTCATCCATTTGCCTGCAAATGCCATAATTTTATTATTTTTTATGACTGAGTAATATTCCATTGTAATATTCCACGCCACAGTTTCTTTATCCATTCATCCATTGAAGGGCATCTAGGTTGGTTCCACAATCTGGCTATTGTGAACTGAGCAGCTATGAACATTGTTGTGGCTGTATCTCTGTAGTATGCTGATTTTAAGTCCTTTGGGTATAGGCCAAGGAGTGGGATAGCTGGGTCAAATGGTGGTTCCATTCCAAGTTTTCTAAGGAATCTCCACACTGCTTTCCAGAGCGGCTGCACTAATTTGCAGCCCCACCAGCAATGTATGAGTGTTCCTTTTTCCCCCACATCCTCGCCAAACCTATTGTTGCTAGTATTCTTGACAATCACCATTCTAATTGGGGTAAGATGGAATCTTAGGGTACTTTTGATTTGCATTTCTCTTATTACTAGAGATGTTGAACATTTTTTCATATATCTGTTGATTGCTTGTAGATCTTCTTCTGTGAAGTATCTGTTCATTTCTTTAGCCCATTTGTTGATTGGGTTATTTGTATTCTTGGTGTAGAGTTTTTTGAGTTCTTTATATATTCTGGAAATTCGTGCTCTATCTGAAGTATGCATGGCAAAGATTTTCTCCCACTCTGTAGGCTCTCTTTGCATTGCGGATAGTTTCCTTTGCTGAGAGAAAGCTATTTAGTTTGAATCTATCCCAATTATTGATTCTTGCTTTTATTTCTTGTGCTATGAGAGTCCTGTTCAGGAAGTCTGATCCTAAGCCAACAAGTTGAAAATTTGGACCTACTTTTTCTTCTATATGATGGAGGGTCTCTGGTCTGATTTCAAGGTCCTTGATCCATTGTGAGTTGATTTTTGTGCAGGGTGAGAGATAGGGGTTTAGTTTCATTCTGTTGCATATGGATTTCCAATTCTCCCAGCACCATTTGTTGAACAGGCTGTCTTTTCTCCATTGCATATTTTTGGCACCTTTGTCTAGTATTGGAAAATTGTATTTATTTGTGTTTGTGTCCGTGTCCTCTATTCTGTACCATTGATCCACCTGTCTATTTTGGTGCCAATACCATGCCGTTTTTGTTACTATTGCTTTGTAGTAGAGTTGAAGTTCTAGTATTGCAATACCCCCTTTCATTCTTCCTATTAAGGATTGCTTTAGCTATTCTGGGTTTCTTATTCTTCCAGATGAATTTCATAATTGCTTGCTCTATTTCTGTAAGGTACGTCATTGGGATTTTAATTGGAATTGCATTGAATCTGTATAGCACTTTTGGTAGTATGGCCGTTTTGACAATATTAGTTCTGCCTATCCAAGAACATGGGAGATCTTTCCGTCTTCTAAGATTTTCTTTAATTTCTTTCTTTAGTGTTCTGTAGTTCTCATTGTAGAGGTCTTTCACCTCATTTGTTAGATTGATTCCCAAGTATTTTATTTTTTTTGAGGCTATTGTGAATGGGGTAGTTTTCCTAACTTCTCTTTCTGAAGATTCATCACTTATATATAAAAATGCTTTGGATTTATGAGCATTGATCTTTTTTTTTTCCTTTTTTTTTAATTTTTATTTAATTTTTTTTTTTTTTTATTTTTACAGACTGCATTTTGATTCATTGTACACAAATGGGGTCCATCTTTTTTTTTTTTTTTTTTTTTTTTTTTTTTTACAATACAGATACCATTATCTTTATTTGACAAAGGCAAATAACAGATCTATGTTTGGGTGAATAAATTCTTTTTGTTCTTTCTTCTTTCTTTTTTTTTTTTATTGTAAACAAATGGGATACATGTTGTTTCTCTGTTTGTACATGGCGTAAAGGCATACCATTTGTGTAATCATAAATTTACATAGGGTAATGTTGTTTGATTCATTCTGTTATTTTTTCCCTCCCCCCCACCCCTCCCACCCCTCTTTTCCCTCTATATAGTCCTTCCTTCCTCCATTCTTGCCCCCCTCCCTAACCCTAACTCTAACCCTAACACTAACCCCTCCCACCCCCCATTATTTGTCATCATCCACTTATTAGCGATATCATTCGTCCTTTGGTTTTTTGAGATTGGCTTATCTCACTTAGCATGATATTCTCCAATTTCATCCATTTGCCTACAAATGCCATAATTTTATCATTCTTTATGGCTGAGTAATATTCCATTATATATATATACCACAGTTTCTTTATCCACTCATCAATTGAAGGACATCTAGGTTGATTCCACAATCTGGCTATTGTGAACTGAGCAGCTATGAACATTGATGTGGCTGTATCTCTGTAATATGCTGATTTTAAGTCTTTTGGGTATAGGCCAAGGAGTGGGATAGCTGGGTCAAATGGTGGTTCCATTCCAAGTTTTCTAAGGAGTCTCCACACTGCTTTCCAGAGTGGCTGCACTAATTTGCAGCCCCACCAGCAATGTATGAGTGTACCTTTCTCCCCACATCCTCGCCAACACCTGTTGTTGCTTGTATTCTTGATAATCGCCATTCTAATTGGGGTGAGATGGAATCTTGGGGTGGTTTTGATTTGCATTTCTCTTATTACTAAAGATGGTGAACATTTTTTCAAGTTTGTTGATTGCTTGTAGATCTTCTTCTGTGAAGTGTCTATTCATTTCCTTAGCCCATTTGTCGATTGGATTATATGCATTCTTTTTTTTTTTTAATTTTTTTATTTTTTTTATTTTTTTACATTTACATAGGGTAATGATGTTTATTTTATTTTTTCCCTCCCCCCACCCCTCCCACCCCTCTTTTCCCTCTACACAGTCCTTCTTTCCTTCATTCTTGCCGCTCTCCTTAGCCTAACTCTAAACCTAACCCTAAACCTAATGCTAGCCCGTCCCACCCCCCATTATATGTCCTCATCCGCTTATCAGCGAGATCATTCGTCCTTTAGTTTTTTGAGATTGGCTTATCTCACTTAGCATGATATTCTCCAATTTCAACCATTTGCCTACAAATGCCATAATTTTATCATTCTTCATTGCGGAGTAATATTCCATTGTATAAATATGCCACAGTTTCTTTATCCATTCATCAACTGAAGGGCATCTAGGTTGGTTCCACAATCTGGCTATGGTGAATTGAGCAGCAATGAACATTGATGTGGCTGTATCTCTGTAGTATGCTGATTTTAAGTCCTTTGGGTATAGGCCAAGGAGTGGGATAGCTGGGTCAAATGGTGTTTCCATTCCAAGCTTTCTGAGGAATCTCCACACTGCTTTCCAGAGTGGCTGCACTAATTTGCAACCCCACCAGCAATGTATGAGTGTTCCTTTTTCACCACATCCTCGCCAACACCTATTGTTGCTTGTATTCTTGATAATCGCCATTCTAATTGGGGTGAGATGAAATCTTAGGGTAGTTTTGATTTGCATTTCCCTTATTACTAGGGATGTTAAACATTTTTTCATATATCTGTTGATTACTTGTACATCTTCTTCTGTGAAGTGTCTGTTCATTTCCTTAGCCCATTTGTTGCATTCTTGGTGTAGAGTTTTTTGAGTTCTTTATAGATTCTGGAGATTAGTGCTCTATCTGTAGTATGATTGGTAAAGATTTTCTCCCACTCTGTAGGCTCTTTCTTCGCATTGCTGATAGTTTCCTTTGCTGAGAGAAAGCTTTTTAGTTTGAATCTATCCCAGTTATTGATTCTTGCTTTTATTTCTTGTGCTATGGGAGTCCTGTTAAGGAAGTCTGGTCCTAAGCCGACATGTTGAAGCTCTGGACCTATTTTTTCTTCTATAAGATGCAAGGTCTCTGGTCTGATTCCGAGGTCCTTAATCCATTTTGAGTTTAGTTTCGTGCATGGTGAGAGATATGGGTTTAGTTTCATTCTGTTACATATGGATTTCCAATTCTCCCAGCACCATTTGTTGAAGAGGCTATCTTTTCTCCATTGCATATTTTTGGCACCTTTGTCTAGTATGAGAAAATTGTATTTATTTGTGTTTGTGTCCATGTCCTCTATTCTGTACCATTGATCCACCTTTATTTTGGTACCAATACCATGCCGTTTTTGTTACTATTGCTTTGTAGTAGAGTTGAAGATCTGGTATTGTGATACCCCCTGCTTCACTCTTTCTGCCAAGGATTGCTTTAGCTATTCTGGGTTTTTTATTCTTCCAGATGAATTTCATAATTGCTTGCTCTATTTCTGTAAGGTACATCATTGGGATTTTAATTGGAATTGCATTGAATCTGTATAGCACTTTTGGTAGTATGGCCATTTTGACAATATTAGTTCTGCCTATCCAAGAACATGGGAGATCTTTCCATCTTCTAAGGTTTTCTTTAATTTCTTTCTTTAGTGTTCTGTAGTTCTCATTGTAGAGGTCTTTCACCTCTTTTGTTAGATTGATTCCCAAGTATTTTATTTTTTTCAATGCTATTGTGAATGGGGTAGTTTTCCTAACTTCTCTTTCTGAAGAGTCATCACTTATGTATAAAAATGCATTAGATTTATGTGCATTGATCTTATATCTCGCTACTTTATTGAATTCACTTATGAGATCTAAAAGTTTTGTGGTGGAATTTCCTGGTTCCTCTAAATATATAATCATGTCATCAGCAAATAGGGATAGTTTGAGTTCTTCTTTTCCTATTCGTATCCCTTTAATTTCCTTGTCTGTCTAATCAATCTTGCAGTGTTATCCAGGCTGGCCTGGAATTCTTGGGCTCAACCAGTCATACCAACTTAGTCAGATCCCTGCTAGAATAATAAAAGTATTCTAGCAGGATTGGTGATAAGGATGGCAGGTCATAAATATGTTAACTATGTACAATAAATTATATAGGATCTAAGAAAATGATAAATACTTTAGAAAAAAGAATAAGGGAATCAGTCATGGCAGATTGTGGATATAATTTTAAATAGTGTTACAACTGGAAAAGTTACAAGATTTGAAGGAGGGTGTCATGAAGCCATTTGAGGGAGTCTTCTGACAGAGTGGACTGCCTCCATGGAAGTTCACATGGGAGTGGACCATGTCTAAGTGCATGTTCAAGAATGTTCATGACCAGAGCACGGAGGAGGGTGGGAGAACGTAAAGTCAGAGGGGAGGTGATGAGAACCAGGATTGGCTTTCCTCTGAGTGATACGGGAGCTGTCACACGACTGTAGCCAGAGTGGTGGGTGTGGACAGAAGGAGAACATTGTATGAATTGAATTTGCCTAAGTGTGCAGGCCATATAAGAGAAAGAGTCACAGATGATGTGGCAAATGTGGAAAAGCTAAAATACAGGTGAGCAAAAAGAAAATTAGAAGGCCACTTATATTCCTGTTTTCAGAGCATTATTAATGTTTTGGGAGATATTTTTACAGACTTTGCCTGAACATAAATGCACACAGGTTCATACTCATATGTACAGATGTGCAACTATTTTAACTATTTTAAGTGAGATTCAACTGTAGTTGTTTTATTTTTTCCCATTTAATATATTGTAATTTTTCTATTTATCTTTAGGCTCATTAACTCCTTGCCAAATAACAAAAAAAAAAAAAACCTCATATACCTACACCATCAACTTAGTAGAGAATAATTTTGAGACCCACAAGGGTTCATTTCAAAAATCTTTGATTTTCATATTTTTTGTTCCAAAATATTGAAATAAAAGATTTCATGTTTAAAGAATATGTAAATATCATCAATTATATTTCCCCCAAACTTTGATTTCTATATTTTTCTATACTCTTTTGTTCTGAATTATTTAAAGAAGATCATTTTAATAGCTTCTTTCTATTATTTTTTTTGGTATTTTGAACATCAAGATGAGTTCAGTAAACCTAAAAGAATTTGTGTAAGAAATTTATTTTTCCATGAACTATTATCAAAACACAAAAATAGAAATGGCTGCCAATCAGAGACAAATTCACTTAGTGCTCTGGATAGTACCACCTCCAACCCCTAGGTTTTTCCCCTCATCTTGTCAATCCAGCTTCTGTTTTTTATAATTTCTATGATAGCACACAATTCTGTACCCTGCTTTTTAATGTTTCTGACATTTAACATTTAAACAAAATTTTTCCATATTTTCAAAACTCCTTAAACATCACTTCTATTAAGGGTGTAGCTAAAAATGATATTCATGACACATTGAAAGTGTTCTCTCTATATATTCATTGTTGTTTTGTTTTGTTGACTATAGGATCAATATATTTTCTGCTATCAAGTCATCCTCTATGTCCTGAAACGGCTTCAAGCTGAAGAAGAGCAAAAAGAGCAGCCTCAGCTTCCAAAATGACATGGAAAGTGTTCTTTCCAAAGCCTTCTGGATGTCTCTGAATCTCTCCTGAACCTCCAACAGACCCCTGCTCTCTACTCAAAATAAGAGTTATAGAGCAGCAAGGCCATGCCATATTATGCTTATTCTCCTCTACCTTGGAGGGGCATTCTTTATAACAATAAATAGTGTTGAAATGCTGTATTTTTACAGCTACCATAACCCATGATAATTAAAAAATGTTTAACACTACGTGAACAATGCTAGAGGCAGCATTTGATTATAGTGCACATTGTTACAAGGATATGCTGAATCTATTTTTAATGTACCAATCTTGTTTATAGCAAAAAAATATTTTCCAGTATTTTAAAAAAGTAGAGTTATTTTATAGGGGATACTTGAAACCAGTATTTAAGCTTTAAATGACAGTAATATTGGCATAGAAAAAAAGGTAGCAAATGTTTACTGTATCAATTTCTAATGTTTACTATATAGAATTTCCTGTAATATATTTATATACTTTTTCATGAAAATGGAGTTATCAGATATGTTTGTAACTGTGTCATCTGTTTTTAATGTATCATCTCACTTTGTAAATAAAAATACACCTTAAAACATGAACAGCCAAAACTGTGTGCTATTTTCAGTGTGTTATTTTTTCACAACACACAGGCCTCTGGGAAGCCAATGACCTGTGAACCCCAATTTCCCATCTCCTCAGCTGGTCCCAGTCAGTCCAATCAACAGGGAATGAGAGTTTGTCATACTCCTGTAGATCATCATTAAGCACTGACATGAGGGTCATGTGTAGCTTAACAGTAGCTAAGAAATTCAGAATGTCTCCCTTCCTTAGTTGACTCGTAAATCAGTATTTTCAAGTCCTAGCTGAAGTAATACTCAGAATATTCAGCTGACCAAGGAGTAATCAAGCTAAACAATACCATACTGCCTGAGAGGTTTATATTTGGTTTTGCCAAATAGGAAGGAAAACAGATCAGCTTCAGAGAGCCTGCTTCAGTGGTTCAGTGATTCTCAGTACTGAACTTTGTTTTGCTAAATCCTGTCTCCTTCCATTCAGCCTTGATGCCATTCCAAGACCCAGGACACTGCCTGGCTCATCCTCAGAAGACTGTACCAATTCTGAGCAAGTTGACTTGAATTTCAGATCTTAACCAAGTGCAGCGATTTACTAGGACCTGTTCCTAAGGAGCTAAGGCTATTTGAAGGCAGAAAACAATATCAGTAAACATACAAAGCTCCCTGGTGATCTCCTGACTCCCTGCCAGGTAACAGGTTTGGCTCCTACCTCTGAATGGGCTCTGAATCTGGCAAGAGAAGCTTCACCACCACCGTTCCCACTTCAATCAAAAGAGTTCTTTTATAGACTAAGTTGTAAACAAAATTATCATTTGGGAAAGGAAAAAAAAAATTTTTTTAAAGGTTTCTGTTACTTTAAAAACATTTGGAAATCCCTGTTCTGTGTGAGCTGGAATCGGGAGGCCTTGTTTTCCTGGGCATGTGGAGCCACATGGGCAGAGTGCCAAGAGCCAGTACAGCTGAGGGCAATTAGCTACCATCAGAAGACAGCACAGATGGGAGCAGGCAGAGCTGGAGGATATTTTCTCTGGAAAGAATGTAGGTAGGAAATGGAAACTGAGAAGAAAATGCAGGTTTAGGTTTATGACCCCTGAATGGAAACTTTATTATAATAAACCGGTTACTTCCTGCATCTTGGGATCTGGCTCCACCACCATGGAATGGTATAAGCCACTTGCTAAGACCACTCTGTTTAGAAAGATGAGGCCACAGAACCAGGCACATGGAAAAACTCAAACATCACATTAATGTGTAAAGAGCCTGGCTCCTCACAGACCTTGTATTAGCTAAGTATTATAAAACATAAACACAAAACTTTAATGGATCAAGCATAATAGTTTATTTCCAGTTTATATAACAAATCTGGGCAGGCAAACAGCCCAACAGGGCAGTTCTCCTTCCTCCATTTTTAAGAACCCACGCTGATGGAAGTTCTGTGATTAAAAAATGTGCTTCCAACGTCATCCTGTGAATCTCCATCCATAGAGCCAGAAGGAGAAAGAACACATGTGGAGAGGGTTCTATGAGCCAGGCCAGAACTGGAAGTGAAGCACATCATAGCCACTCATTCCATCAGCAAGAACTGGCTGATTGATGGCCCCCAAGTACCAGGAAGCTGGAAAATGTAGTTGGCCGAACAGCTGTTTCCCTGTGACAACCCTGCTATAGAAGGGAAAGTACAAGTCTTAAGTAGAAGATATGCATAAAAGTGAACTAAAGTTGTACATTCTAAAACAACAAATGCTGAGCAGGATATTAAAAAAAAAAAAAAAAAGAACTCTTATAAACTGTTGATAGGCCGTAAATTTGGATAGCCACCATGGAGAACAGCACAGAGATTCCACAAAAAAACTAAAAATAGAACAACCACATGATCCAGGTATCCTAATCCTGGGTAGATGTCCAAAGGAAATGAAGTTTACATACAAAAGGGACATCTGTGTGCCCATGTTTATTGCAGCACTATTCACAGTAGCTAGAATATAGAATCAGCCTTGGTGTTCATCAACCGGTGGATAAAGAAAACAAGGTATTATATATGCCACGGAGTATAATTCAGCTACAAAGAAGAGTGAAATCCTGTTATTTGCAGCAAAATGGGATGGAACCGGAGAGCATCGTGTTGAGAAAATGAAATAAATAAATAAGTAAATAAATAAATAACCCCGGACATAAAAACAAGTACTGTGATTTCCCTCTCGTGTGAAAACTAAAAAGGAAGGAAAAAAGGTCAACCTTAAAGAATGGTGCTTACTAAGGACTGGGAAAGGGGTGAGGGCAAGGGCGGATGGATAGGATCAGGGCATACTGTACGTTTGTATAGAAATATCACACTGAATCCTGTTAATATGTAAAAGGAATGTGTGTTAATTAAAAATCAAATGGTATCTTAGTATCATTAAAGAATTAGAGAATTAAAAACATAATTTTATCTCAAACTCAAAACTTTGGTACATGTCATTAGTATAGGTGTTTGTTTCTGAATTATGATGATAAACAGGAGAAAAATGTGTGTTAAGGAAAGATCAGACTGTTTTCTAAATCTGTGGCTCCAGATCAGCCTGCCAGATCTCTTGGTTTTAAAATGACTAGTTATTGAAATGTAATGTGATAAATCCAAGAGAGTAAAAGAACAGCTTACCACAGTCATGCTTGTTGATAGTGAAAGAAAAGATTCCTACTTTTCTTAATCCAGAAATATTCAAGATACCTTGTTATGGTGCAGATAAGTGTGACAAATTAAAGGCTAGCCCACATAAAATTTTTAAACCAACAAAATTTTAATACACTAATTTGGGAATGTATTTGAATGCAAATATATATATAAAAAATGTGCTTACACAAATGAAAGATTTATTTCCTTTCCTTAAGAAAACAAGTCCAGAAGTTGGCTGTTGCTAGGATTGATTCTATAACTCAAGAATGTCAGTAGCTGGCCAGGCACTAAGACACATGCTTGTAATCCCAGCTACTCAGGAGGATGAGGCAGAAGGAACACAAGTTAGAGGCAGTCCAAGCAACCTAGCAAGACACTATCTCGAGATTTAAAAGGGCTGGAGGTGGACCTCAGCTAGCGAGCACTTGCCTAGCATACATGAGGCCTTCAGTTCAATCCCCAGTATTGAAAAAAAATATATATCAAGAGTTCTGTAATTATCCTGACCTTTCCTTCATGATCTGGAAATGGCTGCTGCAGCTCCACTATTACATCTATGTTCCAAAAAGGATATAGGAACTGACAAGGAGAAAGGGTCAGTCTGTTCCTAGGGCAAGAAAGCAAGATTTCCCAGGAACCCTAGGCAGACTTCTGCTTCAATCTTATTAGCAAGAACTTTGTCACATGCACACCTCTCACTTCAAGAAAAAATATTTTTAGCTCGGCATTTTTCAGTACTGAACAAAAAGTACTGTTAATAAGGACAAAGAAAACAATGCACAATGGTTGGCAGCAAGGAGTGTGTGCCTTTCCATTTCTGCCTCAGTTTCCACTATTTCGTAGTACCTAACACTGTGTCTTGGTTTTGTTTTTTTGTTTTTTGTTTTTTTTTTTGGTGGAGGGGTGGCGCAGTGCTGGGGATTGAACCTAAGTCATTGTGCATATTACTAGGTGAGTGCTCTACCACTGAGCTATATCTTCAACCCCATATCAATTTTTTAAAATCTTCCTGAATCCAGAAGTATCTGTTTATTTTTATTTTATTTTATTTTTTGTGCATTGATGGGGATGGAACCCAGGGCCTCACACATGCTAGGCATGTGCTACATCCCAGCCCTTTTTAAATTTTATTTTATTTGAGACAGGGTCTCACTAAGCTTCCTTGAACTTGTGATCCTCCTGCTTCATCCTCCCAAGTAGCTTGAATTACAGGTGTGTGCCACCAGGCCCAACTTGAAACTTTTTAAAAAGTTTAATAAAGCTGAATATGTAAAAAATACAAAACTGTACATCAAAAGACATTACTGAAAAAATGAAATAAAATATAGAGTAGGTAAAACATTGACAGTACATAGGACAAATACATAGTCACTATAATTATGTGTTAAAATCTCTAAATAATGTAAAAATATAACAGAAAAGCAGGCAAATGACATGAATAGGCAAATGATCATGAAAAATGCTCTACTTTGCTCATAATTTTGAATGTGTAATTCTAAGTAGACATTTTCACAAATCAAGTGATCAGAACTCCTTCCATGGAGCACAAGTTTGAAGCCAGCCTTGGCACCTTAATGAAATCCTGTCTCAAAATAAAAAAAATAAATAAATAAAACAGCAAGGGATGTATCTTAAGTGGCAGAACACCCCTCGAGTCAATCCTCAGTACCAAAAAAAAAAAAAAAAACAACTTCCTTAAACTACTGAAATCATGGGAAGCCAGGCCCTCTTGGGACTACTGTGCCACATTGCCAAGAAGCAATCTGTCCAATATTCCAATGGGCAACACGGGACCTGCCCATTCCAATCACAAGAATGGAGTTTACTAAAGTGCTTGCACACAGGCTAGGGTGAATAAAGATGGGTTAAATAAATTATATTCTTTCCATACAATGCAATGGATCTATGCAGCCACTGTTCTAAAGAATGAGGTAGGTTATCACAAACTGAAGTGTAAAGATGTTCTGTAATATGTCATCAAATGACTGTCAAAACAGAATATACTGAGCATTATTTGAATGACTCAGTATATGTACATGGAGATTAGAAAGACGTATGTCTATCTCTAGGGAGTGAAAATATGAAGGATTAACTCACTTTTTAACCTCCTGTTTACTTGAAATTCCCTCTAAGCTTGTATTACATCTATAATCAAAAAGGTATTCAAGCCCTTAAAAAACTATCATTTGAGAAAAAGGCCCCGTTTTTTACAACTGTTTCCTCCCTAGTACTCACAAGGACCTGCCCAAAGTCAGGAAAATATGTGGATCCAGACCCTACCTTTCCCTGCAGAGGTGACATTGCCTCTACACAGAGTCCTAACTCCTATTAGATTAAAATCCAAACAAGAGAACGTCACGTAATGAAGGGCATTACCTACTGCCCGGTGGCACTATTCACCTCATGGGACAACGAGAGCACACACAGCAGCTAAGAAAAGCACAGTGTAAGCCCCCAAAAGAACTCCCTAAAACGGGCAGAGTATGTTCCCAAAAAGTGATCCCATGACATTTCACAATCCACAAAAATATAAGTATTCTAACATTTGACACTTAACTATTCACACTGGTCCTACCAACCAAGGAGACTGCATCAGCTCCACCCCATCATTACCAATCACTGAGGAAGACGGAGGACCAGTCTGGCTAGCAAGTCCCCACTATTCACATGAAACGATGTGACTAATGGGCTCCAGAGCCCTGTGGTGATCCGCTGGCCCTGATGGCGCAGAGGTTCCAGCAGCTTCTTCATTCACCTCCAAGAAAGCACTGGTCTCTCTGGAATTTTTGTCATGGCAGACTTCTGCACAATCTGGGTTCCTTTTTCTGGGTCTGTTCTTCAATCTCCTCTTGTATATCTGATATGCTACGAGATTAAACAAAGAGTGCAGTTCAGAGACACTCTATTATTATCCTATACTTTGGGAGTTTGCTTTGCATCAAGTAAGTATAAATACACTGGAAAAAGAGGGGGAGAGGGAAAACTATGGAATGAAATGATTCAGTGTGTCAGAATGGTTCTGTCTGGAATTGAGACTCATTCTTCAGACTGCTGAAAGCTCGATCACTCATTCATTCAGTCCATCAGTCAGTTGGTCTGTCAAGGGCTTACTGAGTCACACACTCTCCTGGGTGCTAGGCTGTAAATGGGAATTAGCCAGACATGATGCCTCCCCAAAACTTTGATCTCAGACTGGGAGTTTTATTCTGATAGCATTGGTTGTTATATTGATTATTGGTTATCAGTATATAATCAATTATTCTAGTAATCATTAAATCTTACTTAGAACCTGTTCCCTGAGAATAGTAAAAATTTATAATGGCCCCTGATCAAAATATATATGTATATGTATTTGATTTTTTAAATTTACCTTCTATGAACCTACAAATTGATTGACTCCAAAATAATGTGCTTTTAGCTATATAGAGAGGTGTAGTATGTGTTTGTATAAATTTTTAATGTTTGTGAATATGCTTGTATATGTATTACATTTTATATTTGAAAAATATTTCACAGTCATTTGGCATAAATCATACAGAAACATTGAAGTAACTTGACATTTGGGAAACCTCAAGGCTCTAATGAGACATAACAAACAAATGCTTATGTTCAGTCAATGTCATTTTCAAGATTGATGATTGCTCATGGAGAGCTTATCCTGACTGACAAGTCTTGGAATTTAAATGCTGATAGTGCCTTAGTTTTTATGAAACATATTTGGGCCTAATTATAAATTCAGGTGTTTTTTAAAATATAAATATGTGAAACTCCCACTATACAAATGTATCCTGTTTATGTACCTTATTGTCCCCCAAAATATCATGCTAAAAATATAACAAGGAAGCAGGCAGTACATGCAAGTTCCAATGACAAAAAAGAGCTGGTAAATTAGATTGACTAATTGTTAATCAAATCTACCCAATGAAAGTCCATTCACCTGCAACAATGAGAACACCATCCACCAGTTGGAAGAGTCCATAGGCCAATGGGAAGTTAAACATCTGGACCAAGTGCTCTGCTGTGAAAGATAACTGGAGCATGGTGATGCACATCTGAATATTCTGAGCTCCAGTTTCTAAGGAAATTGTCCTGCACCTGGCAATAAAAAAAATTTTTCAAGAGTTACATGTTAGCAATAAGCACTATTCTAACATTTGCTCTTATGTAAAGTGATAAACTGTGAGAGCTCAGTTAACTAAAAGTGTTTGTTCATTCAACAGTTGTTTGCTGGGTGCCTACTCTATAGAGTGGCTTTCCAAAAGGCACTGTGGAATAGAACCTTGTGAACCCTGTCCTAGTAACCTGGGCGGAAAGACCAAAGACGCATAGAGGAAAAGTTCCGTTAGAAGCACATGACAAAGCAAAATCAAGAATGTGGAAGAGGCTGTAGCAACCGAGACAAGTTGCAGAATTGTATAGAGACTTCACAGAGAGACTACAGAATGGAAAGAGTGGAAGAGGCATTTAATGTGGGGAAAGGATAGAAAAAAAAAAAAATTTACTGAATCCTTTCACCTAAGACAACCATTTTTGACATTGGTTTTCATTTAAGGTTTTCCTGTTTGTTTTCAAGTACTTAGTTTGTGCTGATTCAAATATAGCTCAACTTTCCTTCTTATCTCCCCCAATCCTCCTATCCATGTAGACTGACTGTGAGGCAATGCCTCCTGAATGGGCCATGCCCACTCCTATCTCAGTGCTCAAAGTTCCCCAGTGAGAATGGCACAATGCCAATTAAAAATTTCCCAACTCTCACCTTTGGAATTCAACTGCATAATTTTACTTTTCTTTAATAATTCTTTTCTGATTTTAAATGTAAACAAAGTTTACTTTTGAAACTTAGAAAATAAACCAAGAAAATATTGAAGAACTAAAATTACTCAATCTCACTACTCAAAATTACCATACAGTACATTTCTTTCAATATTTTCTTCAAGCATAGAATTCTTCTTGATTTCTTTCACAATGTGGGAATCAAAATAAATATTATTTTCTATTCTTTTTCTGGTTTTTTTGGGGGGTGTCCTGGGAATTGTACCTCAGGTGTCACAGAGTTACACCCCAACCCTCTATTCCTTTTTAACTAAAATTTATCTCTTATTTTTCCAAATTCATTAAAATTGATGCATCATATCCATAATATGGATGCAGCACGAATTAAGTATCTCCCCTTTGTTAGATATTTAAATTGCTTCCATTTTTATATTTATAAATAATCCTGCAATTAACTTCTTAGCATATCAGTATTCATGTACATATCTGATAGAGCTAGCTTCAAAACAGATTTTTAAAAGTAAAATTGTGGCGTTAACAATCATACATATTTATAAGGCTGTTGCTATGACACTAACTTTTCTTCCAGAGAATTTATTCCAATTTTTATCCCTTCCATCACTGTATGATTATGTGCATTTGATTACAGGAATGACAACATGCAAGATTATCATTTTTAATATTTTGCAACAATATTTATAAACCATATACCTCAAAGTGTAATGATATTTAAGTGGAATTCCTATCTTATATCTCAGTTTATGTCTTTTCTCCTCTTGTGTATCATAATTAGCAATTCTTAAAAATTTGGCACAAACAACAGATAAGGGTACAATCCCTTGAAACTTGTTCATGCCCTAAAGTAATCGCTATATTTGTGAAATGACCTCATTCCTATTTAATTATTTTAATATGAAAAGGAATGCCCAGACCTCAACAAATGGCACTAACATCCCCGACACTAATTTTACAAATTACCACATCCTATCAATTTGTCCTTTACTGTAGTTAACATTAAAAATCACCATGGTCTCTCAACTCTATCTGTGCTGAACTGTCCTGTCCCACCTGCCCACGTACATTGAAACTCTTCCTAGCTCCCAAGGCAGTCCGGCAGCAAAACTTGTCAGTGGTAATTTATTTAACTTAACTGCCTCAAAAAAGCTGAAGGATAATGTAACTGTACCTTTGCCAAGACTGATGGGTAAGGAGTGCCAGCAGAAAGCCTGTGACATGGCCGATCAAAGGAAAGATGAAACTGATGGTCAGAAGGGTGGTATCTGAATTCCACGATCCCTTCGCTAACACCACACCAGCAACCGTGACCACCAGAAGGAGGACCCCACCAACCACGGCCCCAACCTAAAGCAAACCAATAAAATAATTACAGGTAAGCATCATGGGTTGGTTTTTTGTTTGTTTGTTTTCTGTACAATACAAAGTCTATCAAGGCTCTCAAAAGGCTTAAAACTGGGCTGAGGTTGTGACTCAGTGGTAGAGCCTAGCATGTATGAGGCACTGGGTTCAATTCTCAGCACCACATACAAATAAATGAATAAATAAAATAAAGTTATTAAAGTTATAAAAATTTAAGAAATGCTGTTTTAAAATAATTTTTAAAACCTTTTTTTAAAAAAGTTTGAAACTTAGCAGTTTTAGAATAAAGAAGGAACTTAGAGACCACTGAATGCAATTTTATTTCATAGTAGTCCTTCCATAACCACTGGGGGATATGTTCCAAGACCCCCAGAAGATGTCTGAAAACAGAGACTATATTGAATCCTATGTTTTCTGTTTTTGCCTATCTATATACACGCCTATAATAAAGTTTAATTTATAAATTAGACACAATAAGAGATTAACAAAACTAATAATAAAATAGAACAAATTAGTTTCTCCTGACCATGGGTAGTATATAAAGTAACAAATAATATATAACTGGTGCATAGTAAGTCAATAATACAAACAACAAAAAGAGATATATACTGAGAAACTCCAGACTGAAAATCAAGAGTGCTAAGGATAATGACGATCTAACGCTTTCTGGTGGCAAGAGGGAAGACCCTAGAGCTGAAGGCATCGGAAAGGCTCCCTGGATGTCTTTAGATCTTGAACTGGATGCTGTGTCATCTCAATGAATACTGTGTGGCCACGATAGACAAAGGATGCTTCATGTCTCCAGCAGGACAGTACAAGGTTTCATCACACTATCTAAAACAGTGACCAATTTGAAACATAAGCATTGATTATTTCTGGAGTTTTCCATCTATTATTTTTACACTGTAGTTAACTGCAGATAACTGACCTGACAGAAGGCAAAACTGTGGGATAAGGGGGTGCTTACTGTATAGTGGAAAAATCCAAATTCCAAAGTGTTCTAGTGACTTAGCTAAGTTAGAAATGGGTAGAGTTTGACACAAATCTGAGTCTTCTTATTTAATGACCAATATCTTTTCCATACAAGTGGAGGATCTGACCAGAATTTGGTAGTAGAGTTTTTTTAGGGATTGGACAAAATGATGAAATAAATAGACTCAGACAATAAGGCTCTGTCTTAGTTCATTTTTAAATGCTATAACAAAGTACCTAAGGCTTTGGGATCCTTTATAAAGAAAAGAGGTTCATTTAGTTCACAGTTCTGGAGTTTCAAGACTATGGCATTCACATGTTTTTGGCTCCAGTGAGGGTCCTATGACAGATGGTATTCATAATGTTGAGTGCTATGCTTTGGATCTGGAATGTTCCCCCACAAGGTTTATGTGTTCAAGGTTTGGTCCCCAGTGCAGCAATGTTCAAAAGTGGGGCTTTGGAGAAGTTACTGGATCACAGGGGTTCTGATCTCAACAAGTCCATTATTAGTTGAATGAATTTATGGGAGGCAGTAGAGGCTGTGGCAGTGGGACCTGGTCTAAGGAAGTAGGCCATTAGGGGCATGCCCTAGAAGGGTATTTCTTGAACCTAGCACAATTCTCTCTCTCCTCTCTTCCCCTCTCTCTCCCTCCAGGCTGCTATGTGCTGAGCAGCTTTCCTTCCCAATGCCCTTCTGCCATGATGTTCCACCTCACTTAGAGCCCAAAGCAACAGAGTCAGCTGACCATGGACTAAAAAATGTCTGAAACCATAAGCCAAAATACATCTTTTCTCCTTTAAGTTGTTTTTCTCAAGCATTTTGTCCAGCAACAAAAAGCTGACAAACACAGTAAGAACTCCTGCAAGAGTAGTGAATAGCATATGTGCAGGAAGGGTTCAGGGGAGGCACTAGCAACTCTGCTCTCACAGGAACAATCCAGTCCCTCAAGACCTGCATTATCCCTTTCCAGGGTCAGGTCTCAGGGCCCAATTACCTTCCATGAGGCCCCACCTCTTAAAGGTTCCAATCTCTCAACACAGGCACACTAGAGACCAAGCCTGTCACAGGGGAACAAAGCATAGCAGGATCCAATATTCCCAAACACACCTAAGACCCACCTCTGGTAACCTACTATCTGTGGTCAGCCCTGCCTGACCGTCCACCTCATCTCCCACCACCCTTTTCAACAACCAACAGCTTCCTCCTGCCTTGATCCCTGCCTTTCTGTCTCCCAAATGAAATACCACCATTCTTCACAAGACAATCTGAGTTCAGATTAATGTAATAGGAGAAATACTCTATCCTCCCCCATGCAAGTACTGTCTTTTTTTTGTTGGGGGAGAGGGGTGTTCTGTTGATGGAACCCAGCACCTCACACATGCCAGTCAACTGCTCTACCACTGAGCTACATCCCCAACCCTCACATCTCTTATTTTTATTAACATAAACAAAAGCAAAAATAATAATAATGTTAACAACAACAACAAAACAAAAAACTCTAATAGTTTGAGTCTTAGATGAGACAGGAAGGAAGTGTGGCCCAGAGTGTTTGGGGACAGTCAGGTCTTGTCAAGTTCATCTTACGTGGAAGACAAACTATGCTTCTACTGACAGCATCAATCTTCATTCAAAAGGATTTGAGGTCTTGATGGGACCATGGAGAACCAAAGCAAGGAACAAACAGAACACCCTAATGTACCATGGGTGAGTTCTGGGGTCATCCTTACTGTCCAGACACAGGGACAGACAAGCCCCTGCCTAATAGGAAGATGCTAAAAGACATGAAGAAAGCCTCTAATTGGAAAAATCTCTTCTTCCTAATTTACCAAAAAGGGATTTCAAAGTTTGAAATCCACCAGGACAAAATTAGGAAAACAGGCTATTTGGAAAATGAGTCAGATATAAAATTAAAATAGACCAAGGACAGAGATGAAGGTATCCTAAAATTATGATTAAACGAACCTAAGGTCCTCTCAGATATCTATTCAAACACATTATTCAATTTATTTGCCACAAATCCTATGAAATTGCCAAGGGAACGTGTTTTAAACCTGCTCTTTACAGATAATAAAACGGGCATATGGAAAATGTTTCTTGCTTTTCCAGTGACCCTGATGGACTAATAGAGGAAACACCAGAATCAGGATTGTTCTGTTGCTGTGAAGGGCCCTTTAAGAAAAGAAATCAAAAAGAGAGTACTTGAAAAGTAAGAAGTTTCCAGTCATAGTCACTCCTCTTATTTTACAAACAAAATCAGAAACAAACACTGACCACTAGAAATTTTCTCCCACTGAAATGATGATAGTAAATGTGGACAGGAGGGAACTCTGTTCCAAGACCACAACTGAAAGAGTGACATCAGGCCTGCCGATGCTAGCCACCCTTGTGCAATCCCAGCGCCCCACATTTGAGCCTTCCTTCTGTGGTCTGCAACCCCGTGACTGGTCTGCTGTCGGCCCCTCTTGCTTGTTCATGTTGTTTGAGGAACCATGGGAGTTATTGGGTCTTACAAGAAATTGGGGAAGCAGCAAACCTTTGTCAGTAGAGCCAACAGCAGCAGCTTAAACTGAACTAAACCATAAACCCCAAACTAAATTAACTGAGACTTACTTGCCAAACCTCTGATTAACCCCAAGTCATATATTTATTATGTATAATGGGACTAAAAATCTTTTTGAATCTTCATGAATCAGTATTATTTTATTTTACTTTATATTTTATTTTATATTTTTTATTTTATTTTATTTTATATTTTATATATATATTTGTTATTGTTGTTGTTGCTGTTTTGTTTTGTTTTTGTCCTGGGAATTGAACCCAGGGTCTCACATGTGCTAAGCAAGCATCTGCCACTGAGCTACATCCCAGCCCATCTTTCAAAATTTTGAGAGAGGTTCTCACACTAAATTGCCCAGACTGGCTTTGAACTTATGATCTTCCTGCCTCAGCCTCTCAGGTAGTTGAGCAACAGGCATGAACTGCCACACCTGACTACATTACATTCTTTTTTTTTTTTTCCCAGTGCTGGGAATTGAGTCCAGGGCCTCACGCTTGCCAGACAAGTGTTCAATCTTTGAGCTACACCCCCAGCCTGACATTACATTCTTACATCCTCTAAAATGATACATCATTTAGAAAATGGAAACTACCCTAAGTTAGTGATTTCATTATTAACAATGCCTCTCTTTAGCTAGGTATTATTAAGAGTCATTTAACAAGGATGCTTGCTCATTTCTCCAACAGACAAAGGACAATGCTGCAAAGACAGGGTAGGAAGTTCTAGTTACTATCATTCCATGGGAGGTCTCCTCAATGCTTTCTGAATGATTGCACTTAAATAGTCTTAATTAATGCTGTCTGCATGAAGAAAAATCCATCGCATCCTTGCTCGTGTACAAACCACATGTTAGTGGTGTCCCCATGAATGCTCCCACAAGACTGTCCTTCATCCTACTGTTCCAAGAACCAGACATGTTCCTAAACCCTGGGGTTCCACTTCATGAACACTTGAACAATTTTTGCCTTGAAAGCACCTGGGTGAAGCCTCATGAATGAACAGGTCTTGGGCTTTCTCTGTCCACATCCAGGCCTTAGCTTTTCTGTTACTAAGATGCCCATGTTTTTCAAGGTGTTGTAAGTCTTGATTTGACCTGTGGGAGCCACAGAGTGAGACTTCAAGAAGTACAGGAAATACAAGGGTTGGATTCCAAACCTCAGGACATACAAGGAAGCACCTGGCAAGGTAGCACAAGCCTATAATCCCAGTGATTTGAAGGCAGAAGTATCACAAGTGTGAGGCCAGCCTGGGCAACTTTAGTGAGACCCTAATTCAAAATTAAAACTGCTGGGGATGTAGCTCAGTGGTAGAGTGCTCCTAGGTTCAATTCCCAGTAGCAAAAATAAATAAATAAAAATAAAAAAGCAAAATCGAATTGCAGAGTGTGGAGCTGTGTTCAATCAGCTCATTTGTTCCAATTCCATCTTTCAAGTGTCTGAATCTGAGGATATGCTGCGATGTGCACTTGCTTACCTTGAGAATGATTTTTGATTGTTTTGGCCACCTATAATTCACATAGATACCGAAGGTGACAGGAATGGTCAGGCACACAAGGGTAATTCCTAAAGAGAAGAAAAATCCATCAGAACTTATCCCCTCTACCCTAACTACCCAGTCCTTTCTGAACATTTCTATTTTAATTAGATAACTTCTTTTAATGAAAGCTGCATTTTATTTTTGTATCCATCTCCAAAAATAAAAACAATCTTTGAGAGACAGTCTTTGAAGGGCATATGATACTAATGAATGCCACCAGACCTGGGTCATCACTTCCTTCTCAGAATCCTTCTGACAATCACATGAAGTGTTAGAGACAACAGGAAATACAAAGATTAAAAAACAGGAAGACCATTTTAAGTCCATGAAATTCTTCGATCACTACATATGAATTTTACCCCTCTATGATCATAGTTATTACTTCCTTATTTGAGGTCAGTGGGTCATTTGCTTCACAATTAAAGAACACCTATTGTAGACATTAAAAACATCATTTGCTACACCACCACAGCAATTTCTCATATTCTCCAAGTGTAGCCAGGTGACCCCATATGGGTAGAAAAAAAATGTCTTTGTAATAAGCTCGAGTGAATAAGTCATTGAAGGCAGGTTCAGTAAAGCACAGGTGATTGTCCACCTGCCATTAGGATCCATGCACTGACATTTTCCAGTGCCACTTTCCAAATATGCTAACAACCTACAATACTGGCTCCAAAGTTATATGAGTTATTCATGACATTTTGGGTTTTAGTTTTTTATGAGTGTCTTTCAGAATGTATTATCAAAACAGAATATATTAAATAATTTACTGATCAGAAAAGTTGCACGTAATACCTAAATATGAATGGTTCCTAAATATGAATGTCACTCAAATTTTACACATTTAGTGGGCTCCTCTTATCAGGAGATGGCTCTGTTTATGGTTTTGAACTATGGGCTATGGACTGAAGCCCTCAAAATGTTTATATGAGACTCCAGATGACACTTCAAAGTTCTGAGAATCATAGTTTCTATCTCTTCTCCAAAGACTCTGACCAAACTAGAACAGGCAGATCACTTCACCACACTTTTCTAAGCCTAGTAAGTCTACAGAGATCTTTAGAAAAACATCAGAGCTTAATGAAAAATAACATTCCAGAGAGGAGCTAATGAGATCTAGATGTGGTTGTGGCATGCAGACAAGCTTTAATAATCAGTACAAATAATTTATATTCAGTCTGTAAGAAAAAAATCAAGACTCACAGGCAACATGAAGGGTGAAATCATGGGACATTAAGATCTAATTGGATCCTCTAGGTTCAGGTAAACTTTAAATCATAAACAGTCCAATTGCTTTATAGTCTAATTACCTAAGAGTTGTGCTTTCTTTTAAAGTTAATATCTCTGGCTTTCATTCCTTCAAAAATGAACTCTTATAGTCTGCTTACAGGAGTTCAGATACTGTTTTTTCTGCCAGAGCTTGGATCAGTGGATGTATCTGGAGATGGAAACTTTAAAAGGTGGGTTCTCCCTAGAAGTGTTTATAAAAGCCTGAGCCTGGCCCCAGATAGCTCTCTCTGGCTTCCTGATGAGGGTGCAATTGCTTTCTCCTGCTCACTTCCATCTTTCTCTCTGCCATGAGGCTGACACAGAGTGGGACCAGAGGACCTTATGAGAACCTGTGCATTGCTGTTTATTTTTAACAACAAATGTTGACTAATACATCATAAGGATGTATTAGTGTATAAGGGTGAGGAGCTTACACTTTACAGTCAGATTCCTGAGTTAGAATTCCAGTTCTAAGCCAGGTACATAGTGCACACCTACAGTCTTAGTTTATTCAGTGGGCTGAGGCAGGAAGATTACAAGTTCAAGTCAACCTTGCAACTTAGTGAGGCCCAGTTTCTCAAAAAAAAAAAAAAAAAAAAAAAGAAAGAAAGAAAGAAAAGAAAAAGAAAAGAAAAAAGAAAAGAAAGGAAGAAAGGAAAAAGAAAAAGAAAGAAAAAATCCCAGGTCTGCACTTATCAGAGGTTAAGTTACTTAACCTCTCTAAACCTGAAAATCTAGTAATTAAAACTAGTAATAGAGTCTATATTATAGGATTATATAGGGAATTAAATTAAGTAATACCAAAAAATTCCCTGCAGAAACAGTTATTCCTAGCACTATCACCTTAACCATGACCGCTGCATTCCATAAGCCCAGTACAGACCTATGTTTTGATAGGGAATGGTGAGGTTCTGTGCAAGATCCCAGGACCAGGTGTAGAGGTAAAGGCAGAGCGGCATCATTCCCAGGGCGGCCACTGTAGAACAGGCTGTCATACTGATGCTGAAAAGTAAAGCGAGAGCTTAGGAAGGAGAGCTGGAAACAGAATCCAGTCTTAACCAACTCTGAGCACTTAGTCTTCACCAACAGCAACTGCTAAGACACAATTTCTTAGAGTATATGGGGTTAGACACTTGGAGCTCACTTCTTTCCCATTATTCAACAAATAATGGCTTCTTTCGTGGTCTAGAAAAAGATTTCCTACAGTTCTTATCATTCACTAATTCATTTATTTGAGCATCTGCTTGCTCTAAATGTTGTGCTAGGTGCTGCAGGATTATTTGCTGTCTCCTTATGCAATTCTTCTTTATTGAGATATTTTTCTCACACCAATAGAATTCATCATTTTAAAGTTACAATTCAGCAGTGTTTAGTACAGTCACAAGATTATGTAACAATAGCACTATTTCCAGAACATTTTAATCACCCCAAAAAGAAACCTCATCCCTATAGCAGTTATCTTCATTCCCTCCTTTCACCAGCTCCTGGAAATCACTGCTCTACCTTGGGATTCATGGACTGAAGGACTGCCTATTCCAGACATTTCATATGAACAGGAACATATGATCTCTGACCTTTTGGTGAGTCAAACTTCCTTCACCTAACATAACCCATGTTCTAGCACCTATCAGAAGCTCATTTCTTTCTATGGCTTCTTGTCCTTCTGGTGTGTTGCATTGATTTTTGTGTATGAAATCAACCTTGAATATTAAGATAAATCCCCCTTGGACATGGTGTACAATCCTTTTTGATGTTCATAGATTCAGTTTGCTGGTATTTTGTTGAGGATTTTTGCATATACACATAAGGAATATTAAGCTGTAGTTTTCCCTTCTTGTGACATCTTTATTTAGTTTTGGTACCAGGGAGTCTGGAAGAGTTCAAGTTAAAATGCCAAAAGGCTGACTAAGCACATGCCCAGTGTGAAATATTATTAAATTCCAAGAAGTCACCCAACAATATATGCCATAGGATTCCCACTGGATGCAGCAGACCTTAGGGTCTCTGCCCCTCAAACAGAGCAAGCAGGAATGAGCATAGGAAAGTATGGAAGTATAGAGAAAGGAAATCCATGTGAGAGGGTGGGCTGAATTAAAAAGTCTCTTCCAATTCTGATATTGTATAATTTTATTATTAGAAATAGAAATTGAAGTCGAGTGATGAGTCAGAGTAAAAAGTAAAATCTCTAGGCTGAGTCAATTAGTACCAGGAAAAAAATTATTTATTTATTTGTGCATTTATTATTGGCAATACTAGGTATTGATCCCATGGATGCGCTAACCACTGAGATAAACCCTTCTTTTTGTTTTTTGTTTGTTTTTTGTTTTTTGTTTTTGTTTTTTTTTTGTGAAAGGGTCTTGCTAATTTGCCCAGACTGGCCTTGAATTTGTAATCCTCCTGCCTAAGTTTCCCCAGTAGCTGGACTATAAGGGTGTGCCACTGCACCTGTCTGTTAGCATCAATTTGAAAAGACACATTTAAGTTAGAAGTAGTGGGACATCCAGTGGAATTCTCTTTTGTAGACAAAGGAAAGCTCAGTACTGCAGCCACCACCATACCACAGACACACATCTAGCCACCTCGCGAAGTGAAATGTGGTTCATAAGCTAGATCAACCAAAGCAAAATAGTCTCATCGATGACCATGTAACATAGCCTTACCAGGAAAACAAATGAGAGTATCAGAACAGAGTCTTGGTCTTTGCTGAACAAACCTGGAATGATTTCTAATAGAATATGTTTGTTTATCTTCATTATTATTGAGCTTAATTGTCTCTGAGTTAAAAGGCTAACAAATTTCAAGTGCCACAGATCAGATAAAGATTTGGAAGTAAATAATGTCTGTGGGGAGAAGAATCCTTTGGTGTCCAATCTTCAAAGACTATATCTTTATTACTGTTTTGGTCCAAAATTCATGTTGGAAACTTAATCCCCAACGCAAGCAATGCTGGGAAGTGACACCTCCCCAGAGGTAATGAGGTCTCTGCTCTCCTTGATGGATTAATGCTGTAGGGGCTCAACATAGGGAGTGCAGCTCTTTTTGCCTTCTCACCTTCCACCATGTAAGGATGCAGCAAGAAAGCCCTCACCAACAACAGATGATGGTACCTTTGCCTTGGACTTCCCAACCTTCAGAACTGTGAGGAAGTAAAATTCTGTTCTTCATAAATTACTCAGTTTCAGGTGTTTTGTTATAGCAACATGGAACAGATCACGACAATTATTCTATCTTTATTGCACTATATGAACTAAGTTATTGCTTTATAAATTTGTAATGTGCCCTGGGTTTTTTGTTTATTTTTGTTAGTTTGGGTTTGTTGTTGTTTTGTTTTGGGCTTTTTTTTTTTTTTTTTTTTTTGCGGTGCTGGGTATAGAACCCAGGGCCTTGTGCTTGCAAGACAAGCACTCTACCAACTGAGCTATCTCCCCAGCCCTTGTTTTGTTTTTTGAGACAGTTTTTCTCACTAAGTTGCTGAGGTTGGTCTAGAACTTTCAATTCTCCTGCCTCAGTCTCCTGAGTAGCTGGGATTATAGGTGTGTGCCATTGCACCAGGATATATCCTGTTTTATTTTTTTCCAAATATACAGTTTTTAAGGTATGTAACTCAGTAGCAGAGTACTTGCCTAGTAACTAAAGGCCTGGGTTCAATTTCCAGTATTGGAAAAAAAGAGGAAAAAAATGAGATAAATATATAGTTTTAAGTCTTTACTTTTGTTTTTCTGTTTTTGTGGGGTTGGTTTGTTTATGAGATGGGGTCTCTTTATGCTGCCCAGGCTGACTCCTAACTCCTGACCTTGAACAATCCTCCCCACCTGGTCCTCTCAAGCAGCTAGAACTGCAGGCACAGGCTACCATACCCAGTTTTGTCATATTTTAATATTTAAGATATTAAAATATATAAATTGGGTAACAGAACATTGCAAAGGTCCCTCCTGCTCTAAAATGGAGAGAGGAAAAAAAGCCAGTGATGCAAAAGAGTTGGCAAATCATGTTGTACACCATAAACGTAATTTTAACTATCAAATAAAAATACATTTTTAAAAAAGAAGTTATTAAAAAACTGGGAGTTTACATTTCATGAACTAAGAAAAGAGAGTTTCCAAATGATAACTAAGTAGTGACCAAAGATCAGGGAGGACGAGAGGTAGACTCAGTGCCTTTTAACCACTCCCCATTTCTTTGTGCCTTCTACCCCAAATCTATTTTGTCCCTCTCTCACCCCAACTCCCAATTTCCAAGCACAGGCTCTGAAATTTATACCTACACAGGTGACAGAAGCAGTGAAAGAGTAAAATTAGAGGAAATAAGATCAATGGAAATGAGATACCCTTCAGATCAGTATAATGTTTTATCTTCCAATTGCTGGAAAAAATTACACAACTAGTTTAAGTACATAAAAATTGTCTATAGACTGTATTAAAACTATTCTACAAAGTTGGGTAAAGCAAATGAAAGCAGATGCAACATCACACAAACCCAGCATGAAAAGCCAGAGTTAATTCGCCTAGACTACAGGACCAGAAACTCTGAGGAACTTTTTAATAATCATTACTTAAAATTCTCACACCAGTTGGTCATGGGAGTGCATGCCTGCAATCCCAGCAATTCTGGAGGCTGAGGCAGGAGGACTGTAAACTCCAGGCCAGCCTTAGTGACTTAGAGAGGCTCTGTTTCAAAGTTAAAAAAAAAAAAAAAGTGGGATGCTGGGATGTAGCTCAGTGGTAGAGAGCCCCCAGGTTCAATCCCCAGAACGGCAATAAGTAAAGTTCTCACAGCAAACCACCCTTCACACAGGATATGTTCCATCTATGTTTGTGGCACAAGTGTTGGACATGTCAAGAGGTAGACAATCCTTCTGCTCCAAAAAGAAGAGAAGGGGTCTTTTGTGGGTGTAAGACCTTCTGAAGAGATAGCAAGAGTCCTCTAGCACTTTGAGCCCATGATTCCCATGTCATTCTTCTCCATAATATATACCACCAATATTTCCAACCAATCCTGCGTATTCAACACTGTGTCTGTGATTACTTTTTTATTTCTGCCAGAAGAATATACTCTTGACAAAGTAGCAGGGACAAAATACGTCACTGATAATTAACAGTACTGCTGCGTTCTTTTGGTCTGCTGGTGAAAATGGCACACCTATAGAGAGAAATTGGCAATGCCAGGCAGAATTAGTGGTCCCACTCCTGGAATTCTGCATCTGCTGCCCTCCAGACACTGGGAGAGCACACATACCTCTCACCTGTGCCAGGGAGCAGCCTGAGGCCCAAGGCCTTACTTTTCTCTCTGTCCCTCCGACCCAGTGTAATCTAAGGCTGTGGCACTTAAATACTATGGAATAAACATATGAATAGAATAATAAACCAGTGTGTCTATACACTGTGCTGTTCAAATGTGCTCTCTGCATTTCTCCTAGTGAAATGACCCCTTCACCATAATTCAAATTGTTGACATCCCAACTGCAATCCAAAAAGAGACTTTCTATGAAATTATACTCTTTATTTATTTATTTATTTTTTTTTTTTTGGCGGTACTGGGAATCGAACTCAAGGCCTTGTGTTTCCAAGGCAAGCACTCTACCAGCTGAGCTATCTCCCCAGCCCTGAAATTATACTCTTAAAAAGATTTTTTAAAGTTATTTTTGTCTTTTTATTTATTTATTTATTTATTTTTGCACTACAGGGGGTTTAACCTAGGACGAGGACACATGCTAGGCAAGCACTTTATCACTGAGCTACATCCCAGCCCAGATAAAAGTTAAGATTTTGTGGCATCATTGCCCTATGTAAACGTATGATTACACAAATAGTATGCCTTGACTCTATGTACAAATAGAGAAACAACATGTATTCCATTTGTATGCAATAATAAAAATAAATAAATAAATAAATAAATAAAGATTTTGTGGAGCAAATATTTAGCTGGTTCGAGTTCCATTCATAAATTCAGACTTGGATAACACAAGTATTTGTATAAATCTCTTCTCTTTTCATTTTCTAGTCCACACTTAGTTATTCAAGTACTAGGACTTTTTTCATTACTTTTTTCTTTTTAAAAGAACCACATGATGCAACATTTGCTTTTATTCCCCCCCACTTAATGTATCACAAGCATTCTCAGATCAATACATTTAAACTCATTATTTTAAAGAATGGGCCCATTTTAAAGATGGGCTGGGGTGTTGCTCAGTGGTACAGCATTGACTTAGTATGTGCAAGGCCCTGGATTTGATCCCCAGCATCATTAATTAAGTAATTAATACTGCAGAGTACTTCATAATCTAATCTAATTGTTTAATCTTCAATTGCTTATTTAATGACAGATAAGTTGTTTTTAGTCTTTTGCCATTCTAAATAATGTTATAATCTTTCTTGTACATATTTCACTTGAAATGACTTATTTCTGTAGATTTCCTGAAGTAAAATCATTACACCCAAAATCTGTTTCAAAAATATTCTTTTTTGTTTTAATAGACATTGCCAGATTAATTTCCCAAAAGATTTTTGTATTTCACAATCTTGCCAACTCTGGATGTGATCAACTCCTTTTAATTCTCATAAGAACACTGAAAAATGTCTCACTTTTGTTATTACACACTTGACTCTGAAAGGTTAAGCTTTCTTTTGTATTTTTGGTCTCTTCTGTATTCTCCTTTCTAAACAGTCTTGCTGATCTGACTAGTCTGGACTCTTTAAAATTATAATACATATCATTAGGTATAATGTGATTATTTTTGTCAAACTTATTGTATATCTTTGACTTTGCTTATGACTTTTGCCATAATTAACATTTATATAGTCAAAAGCTATTTTGTTTTTTTTTTTTTTAATGGCTTCTGAGTTTCTTATCTTGCTAAAGATCTTCCCCCATCCTAAGGGTATTCACATATTCCCCCAACACACACATTTGTACTTTTTTATAACTTGATACTTTATATTTTCAACTCACTTAAAATTCATATTTTATATAGTGTAAGGTATTGAGAAGCAAATGTGTGAATATAATTTATCAAATAAATCATATGCCACTAAAGTGAAGTGCCAACTTTATCATGCATTAAATGTCTAAGTTTATTCAAAATGTTTTCTGAAAACTCCATTCAAGTCCATTAAATAATTTTGTTTTTTCCTGAATAAATACAAGTGTTTTAAATTATAGTGTCTCCATATATGGGAGGGCCAATACCTTCCCATAAATTTTCCTTTATAAACTTTCTTAAAAGTTTTTACATAACTTTTACTCCAAATAAAATCTAAAATTATTTTATCCTATTAGGAATGTTAACCAGACTTCTTCCTGGCTCGATTAAAGAAAGAAAAGCATTTTTCCCCAACTCCCCAACCTCTGTCTCCATGGAGAGAGTGTCTGGGAAGTTTTTCCAAATTCTTGGCCTATGACATTGCTGCATTCCTTGGCTCTCCAAATACCAAGTACTGGAAGGCATTCCATATTACATCATTTTAATCTTGAGCTTCTGGAGCTGGAGCACAACATTGCCTTCTCCCCGTCCCACCCCATGGCTTTGGCTCAGCAGAAAGGTAAACTTCATGCTCGTGGGTAGGGAAGTGTGAGATTTGTGCCAAACTGTATTCTTGATTCCCTCAGTTATCACTTCCATCCTTTATACATTTGTTCAAGCCCATGACACTCAGGATAATGGCCAAAGGTGGCAGTAGATGATCCTGGTGCTTTGCCACTTGTTATGAATACCAACCAAGCTGGAAAAGCACATGGTGAATGTGTGTGAGTGCACTGGGAAGCCACACCTTTCATTGTACTGCCATGAAATTCCAATGCAGCATGAACAGAGGATGTGGCTAACTGGATCTTTTGTTCACAAGGAGGAAAACTGTTGGCACTATTAGACTTTTCTAGAACAAGTTTCCACTTGCATTAAGTAGAATGGCATCATCATCCCTGAACTATTGCAGAGAATAATGAGACAGATTCAGCAAGTCTTGACAAACAGGTAAGTCCTGAATCTCCTTAAAATAGGGAAATTACATATATACACATTCCATTAAAAGGTAGTGTCAATCAACATTTTGCAAATAGAGCTTAAAATACTCAAATGTTGTTTTAATTTCAAACCCATAAAATCAGGAACTCTAACTCTCAAATCAAAAGCACACACACTTGCTTCCCCCCTAAAAGAAAGAAAACAGTTATCTCACTAACCAGATGGACATGGAGAGTACTATAAGATCACATGGCAAGGGGCACACACCTGTAATCCCAGCTATTCAGAAGGCTTAGACAGGAGGATTGCAAGTTCAAGACTGGCCTGGGCAACTTAGTGAGACCCTGTCTCAAAAGAAAATTTAAAAGGAGGTGTGGGATAGGGATGTAGTTCAGTGGTAAGGTATTTGCGTAGCATGCTCGAGGCCCTGGGTTCCATCCCCAGTACTGAAAAAGAAAAAAAATTATATCAATAGAATTGACCCTAGAAAATAGCTTAAGGCCTAGTCTTCCAGAGCCAAATATTAATATGTGCTGCCTTATAATAGTAATGAACATTTATCAAGTATTCTACTTCATGTGGATATATATATACATTTTCTCTTTTCATCTACACAATAACTGTGTAGGTATTATTTCCATTTTATTGACAAAGAAACTAAGGTTTAGAGTGTGATCGGAGAATTCATGAACTCCCATGGATTCATTCTCAGTCTGTCCCCAGTGCCCTAAGCACAGAAATCTTTCAGTTGTCCACCTTACCATGTCAGACAGATCTAAAAAATCTGAAGTCTGTTTCCCAGGTCTCTGCTGATGCCCAAGGACTTTCTTAAAGTTCAGTGGGCAGTGTTGGGCCACTGAAGTCCAACAGGTTCCACCACCACCATGGATAGAATCTTTTCTCTCCAGTGAAGGGTATAAATACATCCTCAGGAAAGAATGAACCTACCTCAGAGAGAGCAAAAGCTATCCAACTGAAGCCGTCCATGGCTGCACTAATAAATGGACTGCATGTTAGGAGTAGTTTTGGTCGAATGCCCTGGCAATCAGAAACTGCCTTTCAGTCATTCACTCATATTCATCAAGTACCTACCACCACCAGGCTGACACCGAGCATGCAAAACAACCATGTAGCTTTCAGACCTGGTGGATGAGACACGTAAGTTGCATAGTGATTGCATTAACTTCCAACGGACAAGAAAAAGCTTCTAATTTAGCATTATGGTGACAGAAGAGGTAGCTCTGCAGAATAGTTCCAGATGAAACATTAAAAACTGGGGTAGAAGCCAAGCACAGTGGCACCTATAATCTCAGCAGCTTGGGAGGCTGAGGCAGGAAGATCACAAGTTCAAAGCCTGCCTCAGCAACTTAGCAAAGCCCTGAGCAACTTAATGAGACCCTGTCGCTAAATAAACTATAAAAAGGGATGGGGATGTGGCTCAGAGGTTAAGCACCCCTGGGTTCAATTCCCAGTACCAAAAATAAATAAATAAATACATAAATAAGCTGGGGTAGGAGAAGGGAGAAACTTGGATTTTATAATTTATTTTCTTTTCCTATAGTCACAAATACTTAATATTCAAAAGAACCTCAGATCCACTCCTGAGAGCAGACATACAATCATTTGTATACCCATGTTCACGACAGCATTATTCACAATCGCCAAAAGGTGGAAACGCTTCAAGTGTCCATTCATGAACCTTGAAGACAGTATACTAAGTTAAATGAGCCAGACACAAAAAGACACATCTTGCATGAGTCCACTTCTATAAGATGTCTGGGTTAGTCAGATGCATGAGACAGAAAGCAGAATAGTGGTTGTCAGGGCAGTTATTATCAATGGGAAGAGGAAAACCTCTAGAGGCACATGGGCAGTGGCGAAGTTGCACAACTGTATGACGGACTGTACCTAACACTACTAAATCACACACACTAAAAAAAATTGTCAAAATAGTAAATGCTTATGTATTTTTTACAGAAAATATTTTAAAGGACCTCAGAGCACCCTTTACAAAAAAAGAAGCTGAATGAAGTTCGGAGAAGTAAATTAAATTGCTCAAAGTCACACAGCTTCAAGAGCAAAGACTAAAACACAGATCTGGTCAGGCATGGTGGCACACACCTGTAATCCCAGGGACTCTGGAGGCTGAGGCAGGAAGATCACAAGGTTTGAGGCCAACCTAGGTAATTTAGTAAGACCCTGTCTCAAAATAAGAAGTAAAAGAGCTATGGATGCAACTCAGTGGTAGAGTGACCCTGGGTTAAATCCTGAGTACTGGGGGATGGAAAAAGTGAGAAAACTGAAGCATGGAGAATTTACATATTCTGCCTATGTGACCAGTCAGTAAGTGACTCATCGGCTTATTGTTTCCAGAATGCTGCATTTAGCCTCTACTCTGCCCTGCCAGATCTGAATTTTCATGTCCTTTCCTCAATCCTGTCCATCTGTCAAATGGTATATGGCAAAAACATTTCCATTTCTTTAGCCCTTCCCTACCCATGCCCTCTACAATGTTACTTTGCAGCACAACCCATGAAAATCTACTTCCCCATTCCCTGAATATGGTCTGGGCTTACAGTTTACATTGACCAATGGGATGTGGTGGAAGTGATTCAAACTCAAGCCTCAAAAAAACTTTCAAGCTTCCCTTTTCTCAGAGCCTGGGATTAGGGCACGCCTATAATCCCAGCAACTAAAGAGTCTGAGGCCAGCCTCAGCAATTTAGTGAGACACTGTCTCAAAATAAAAAGGATTTGGGATGAGATATAGCTCAGTGTTAAACTGCCCTTTGGTTCAATCCCCCAATACAAAAAAAAAAAAAAAAAAAAAAAAAAAAACAACCTGTGATTTGGTTTCGGCTAACCTGCTAGAAAATGAAAGCCCATATGGAAGAGAACCCAGTTGTACCAGCTGAGGCAGTCCAAGACCACTCTACCTTTAACCAATCCCCAAACATGCAGAAGAACCCATTTGAGAACAGCCTAGGAGCAGGATAATGTCTAAGGCTCTTCAAACATATTGACCAATAGTTTTCTAGAACAATCATTAGGGGGAATCATATTATAATTGGAGGAAACAGAATAATGTCAGTTGACATTCCAGGCTACGGGAACAACATGGGTGAATGAAAGTCAGAAAAGTGTGAGTATGTTTAGAGAATGATAAGTGGACTATTTTGATAGACAGGTTGTGCTCAAGGGGCAAATGATAAACAACGGGAAGCAGCAGGGTAGAAGGGCTTTGTAATTGCTGCCCAGTTTACTAGGTGTTGAGAGGCCTGGACGTGTATAACATGTTCATTTTCTCCTCACCATGCCATGAGGGACGTGCCATAATTTCCAGTTACAAAAAAGAAGCCCATGGTCAGAATTTGAATATAGGAAATCTGACCCCAGGGCCTGCTTTGTCCTTGTACAAAACCATCTGTGGGAGACTGAAGATACAGAGGACGGCTGTGAACGTACAGTAGTTGGCCAGGAGAGAAACAGTCAGGGTCTGACCTGAGGAAGTGGCCATGGAGATGGATAGGAAACAAGATGGACTGCAGGAAGGGGGCTACAGGGCTGGGCAGTGGATTGAGCAAACAAGAGGAAGGACGGGCAGTCGCAGCAGGATGCTAAGGTGACTGGCCCAGGGCCCCGGGAAAGTGACTGGTGTCATCATCTGACTCTAGTTCAAGCCTATTGATTCTAAAATGCCTGTTTGGGGTGAATACATGGAGAATAGCAGGTGGATTGAACTAAAAGAGAATGAAGGCCTGAGAAGCATGTTTGAGGTCATCTACAGGGAGTTTCATCCCAGTTTCCTTGTTTGTAAAATAAAATGTGGCATTCAATAAAATAAAATAAGCACTAAATTTTTTTTTAAAAATACTCTGGGATTCTGAGTTTTACTTAAATGTGATTTTTATTGGTAGTCAATTGCAAAGAAATGCATTGAACTTGGATATTGTTTCACTGAACAGCACTGAATTTTTTCCTATTTGAAACTTTTGCTGAGAATGAAGATTTTATTAGTCTTGTATCTATAAAGCTTTTGAAAATCTAATTTTCAAAAAAGTCTAATTTTTAGTTCCCACTTTAAATTTTCACTTTCTACAGCTTATTTTTTGCTTTTGTGTGTGTGTGTGTGTGTGTGTGTGTGTGTGTGTGTGTTTTGTGTGTGAACCTTAAAACCTCAATTCAGAAAGAATAGGAGAAAATTGGCTAATATTCATTTCATACCCATGATGTGCCTGGCACCGTGTGTTTATGTATATGTGTGCACGTGTATATTTACCTGGTTAAATAATTTGACCAAAGTTGGAAAAGGGAAGTAAAATGAGCTTTATCTTTCATAGACTTCCTATTCACTGGTGTTTTTATGACATTGCTGACTAATAAGAAATGAAGGTAATAAATGTTCTCCTTCTCAGAACAGAAGTGTTTAAAAACACTGTTTAAAGATTTATGCTTCCACTCAAAACAGAAGATCCAGTTATGCTGCTAAATATCATGGAAAAAAGTGCCCAAATTGCAGATTGATGTAAAACAGATGTGAATTTAAATATGCGTCCTGCCATTCTCTGTTGGCAAGCTACTTAACCAATTCAAAATACAATTTTCTCAGCTGTAAAATTCAGGATAATAAAAGGTCATTCACAAGGTTATTATGAGGACCAAGAGAAGAATATGCATGAACAGGACTCTTCCATATCTACGAGGTACTTAACAGTTAGTACTTTCCTTCCAAAACCTTTCAGGTCTTGGAATTTATCACTAATATGTAAACTTCAGGCAAAGAATATTTATCATTTTCCAGTTAATGATTAACTTTATTAATTTGAATTGATGAAACATTACCAGCTTAATAGTAAGATACAAAATTCATCAAGTAGTTTTTTTTTCTTCAAATCTCTTATAGGTGGGTAACTAAAAGACAGTGAGTGCTGTATGAAAGTTAATTACTAGTCTAAGTGGTATGAACACATTAAAATGTACAGGTGATACACCACACATTCAGCACATGCAGGAAACTGAAACCCCAGCCCACAGCTGACTCACTGATGTCAACTTCCAACTCGGTCATCACCTCTGATTCATTCATTCATCCTATTGTAAATCTAAGTGGCATACATATGGAACAAAGATTTAAATTCATATGTAGTCCTCTCCCTGGGTGGAAGGTAAAACAGTGTTTATTAGTAAGCAAACATTCTAGAAAGACCATTGTTTTTTTCCAATGTCTATTCTTTCTTCAAATACTTTCCCGCCCCGCCCCCCATTCAACATGTTCAACAAGTAAGTGATTAATTCATCCTTGGTAAAGCATAAATAGATGGTAAAGCTTAATGTCTCCAAGGGGTATTTATCCATACCATAACCAGGAATAAGGTCACAGGCTTAAAAAAAGAATTCAACTCTACTGAGGAATGCTAAGCATCTGCAAAGCAAAAGGAAAGAACAATTTTAATCTGGGGAGCCTTCATACTTCTCCCTAAATCAAATCAACAGAGCAGCACAGGCACTTAAAGCAGGACACGTCTACCAGGTGCCCCTAAAGCTCTTTTATGTAATCCCCCCAAATATTATTTTGCAAAGTAGGTGCTCAGGAAACACTGGTTTGAACTTTGAGGGCTTCGTTCTGGTTAAGCCACTTGTCACCACCATTATCATCATTATGACTACTACCAAACCACTGCCATTAGCATCTAGGAATTCTCAGCTACGTCCTGGGAAATTGTCATTAAAGATGCTAGCGTGTGAGAGGGTGGGGGTGTAGCTGAAATGTGGAGTGTGTGTCTATCATGTATGAGGCCCTGGGTTCAATCCCCAGCACCACTAAAAGTGTGAAGATGCCATTGTGAGTGAGATTAAATGCATGCTTGAGAAAGATCATCAGGTAGGTGGAGACCAGCCTCCACTGTTACATATGAATCAAATCCCACTATTCAGAACAGTAGTTGCCAATAAAGCAGAGGAAGATCACAGCAAAGCCAACCTGGAATTCAGAAAGGAGAGTCCTTTCCATGTCTGAAGATCACAGCAAAGCCAACCTGGAGCTCAGAAAGCTCCTTTCCATGTCTGATCAAGGCTCCATAATCTTTGTAATGTCTCCCACTGGAATCTCTACCAAAAAATTGGAAGAGTTTTTAACACTGAAGTCCCCTCCAGGTGGGATCAGGGAAGGATTACTGAGCTTCTCTAGTGTAGCTTACCTGAGATCCATATCTCCATCAACCCAGAAGGTGAAAATGTTCGAGATGGTTCCCCCTGGACAGCACCCCATGATGAGAACAGCAATAGCATGGACTGGCTTCAGAGAGAAGCTGATGGCCAGGAGATAGGCTGTCAAAGGCATGAGCCCAAATTGGCAGAGCAGTCCCACAGCGATGCCCCATGGTCTCCTGATGTGCAACCAGAGCTTTCGGATGTCCACAGAGCATCCCAGAGAGAACATGAGCAGACCCATCATAACAGCTGACACCACTGTGAAAACAAGTTCCAGGCTCCCATGTGTCTCCGGTCCCACAGTCAGCTCCTCCTCCGAACTGTTGGCAGGGCAGGCTGAGCTGCTGGAACAATTTGCTCTCATGTCCTCATCTCCTTAAGACAGCATTACAAATGAACATCGGCAACGATGGCTGGGCAGGTCTATCCTGTCACATTTTGTAATAATGCAACCAAGTCACGCGTGGAGAATCATTCCAATCTCTATTGGCCAGCCAGGTGGTTCATGCTAATCTGATCAATTTATTCAGAAGTGGCATTATAAAAGTAATGAGCCTAGGCATGAAACATATAATAAACTGTGGTAAGAAAGGCTTTCCACTTCTGTTCTTACTCACCACTGAATATTCAAGTGAAATGAGACAAGCAAACTTATTGTCAAGTGGAGTGACCCGGCTATGTCGTCAACGTCACACTGTGTTCCAGGAAAGCACGTCAGACGCCAAGAGACAAGTTCTCCAAATTCAGTAGGGATTTCAAGAAGCCAGGATGCAATGTTATGTGCGAGAAGCCTGACCGGGGAAAAAACAAAGGCTGCTGTGCCAGAGCCACGCCTCAGAGCATTAGCAAAGCATTTCTGTCGGAAAGATTAAAGCAAAATGAGGCCAGTTAAGGAAATGTGAGGGACTAAGATTAATTCCAAGAGATCTTTCAAACTGCCTCAGTTTGAATTTTCTCTGTTTCTATTTTAATGAAAATTTGTGTCTAATGCCAATAATGAAACACCTGAAAGGGTAATATGGTTTTAAGCACCTGATTGTGTCCCATGAAACATGTGGAAACTTGTCTTGGTACACAAAATAATTCAAGAGAGCTGTCATTTGCTTTTAGAAATTCAAATCTGCTTTGAGATGCCACACCCCTGGGCCACTAGGGGAAACCTGGGAATCCTGCAAGGGAATCTATTAAAGAGTTTAGTGTGGAATCTGGAGATGGGGTCTGAGGTCAGACAGCCTCTGACCACAATGCCCCAGGTGTCCCCTCTGTGCTTTATAACAGGCATGTTGGTGAAACCAAATTAGATAATGTGGTTCCTTGAAACTAAACTTCCAAAAGGCAGGTGCCACGCCCTTCCCCACAGACAGCAGTTTATTTGTGAGGCACAGGTTAGCAACAAGGCACACTTAATCAATGCCTAACCTGTCTCAAGAGGTGGTTGTGCATTGTTTGCTTCTGGATTTTACAAATTCTTTTCCATGACAAAATGCTCAGGGCATGTTGGCTGCATAAAAATGCAAATTCCATATAAATGTAAAATAAATTCTAACCATTTAAAGAAAAGATGAAATACATCCTGAAAGCAACTCTGGCAAAGAACCTCACTGGAGGCCATCAGAGGTCAACACAAGGGTGGATTCACAGAGAGCCAATCAGAGAATAGACTCTGAGGAATGAGCTAGGTTTCTGGAAAGCTCTGAAATGATGCAGAAGTGTGATCAGGCTGAGAAGGAATGGAGGAGGGAAAGAACAAACATTTTCTGAGCACTTCTGGGTGACAGGGGTGTCCTAAGTGCCTTACCCAGGTGTGGCTGTGTGTGGTAAAGAATTTTATTTTTTAAAATTTCCTAATTTAGAAAGAGGAGTCAGATGTTTCTGTCTGTATAATGTCTAAAAGTCCCTGAGCTAACTGACCTTCTTTATCTGCCCCCCGCACCCCCCAGCCTCATTTGAATGGCCCTTCTTTGTATACAAGTTTAGGTTTAGTAGGCACCCCCATTCCTGAAGAGGCTGGTGTGGCAGGAACTTCTGTGATGTGCTGAGTATTCAGTGCTAATAGCTAAGTGGAGGGGAATAAATTTGCCTAGGGGTCTTATGGGAGGTGGTGACTTTGGTCACTTACCTTTTGAAATGTGGTGTTATCAAAAAATCTCAAATGAATTAGAATGGATCCAACTGAGGCCTGCTCTCAGGAAAGGATACCAAGGTCCTATTACCCACCAAGAATGAAAGGAGTATTCTGATTGGTAAGAGTTTCCACTGGACTTAGTTACCCTGGCACAGATGTCACAGAGTGATATAGGACACAAGACTGAGTATGTAGATGTAACCTGAAAAGAAGTAGCTTGGAGAGCCAACTTGAGCACCACCAGGAAGTGTGTGAGGATGGGACCAGAAGGGGCATGGTGGGTCCTGTAGATTGAGGGGACCAGTGCAACAAAACAGCAACTGAAACCCCATGGGGAGAAACTATAGAGCTATTTAAAACGTAAACACCATTTTAACAAGGAGAAATGTTTGATAGAAGGTAAAAAAAAAAAAAAAAAAAAAAAAATCAAGATTAAACCAGGTACAGTGGCATACACCTATAATTCCAGCTGCTCAGGAGGCTAAGGCAGGAGGTTCACAAGTTTAAGGCCAGACTGGGCAACTCAGTGAGATTCTTCCTCAAAATAAAAAAAAAGTCTGGGGATGTATTTCAATAATAAAGCACCCCTAGTTCAATCCCTAGTACTGAAAAAACATAACAAACAAAAAACAAAAAAAGAAAAACAAGATTAAATGTTATGGACAGAATGTTCCCAGCTATGTTAGAAAAATAAACACACCTTGCGCTGGAGTGCAGTACAATGGTAGAGCACATGTTTAACTTATGCAAGGCCCTGGGTTCAATTCCCAGCACCACACACACAATAGTAATAACAACAACAATAATAATAGTAATGAACAGAAAGCAAATACAAGAAATGACTCCAAATTTTTCCAGGCAATTGCTTCTACACAAAGGATTATGGATGTTTTTCTTCTTTGTATTTTTATACTATTTACCATCTTTGAAAGGACTGTAAATTATGTGGGTTTTTGTTTTTTTTTTATAATCAAGAAAAAAAGGAACTGAAGGAAACGGAGTGAAAATAGAGGATGTTGTGGTTATTTCAAGTAGCTCCCAAGAGGTTGATAACAACTTGATGACTTACAGTCATGAGAAGCCAGACTGTTGAAATGACTCAGTTGTTGTCCTTGTTCTTAGGTTTTTATAAGGGAGCCCAACAAATACCAAAGCTTTCAGGTAAGAGACACCTGAAGAAAATGGAATGCAAGGGAACGAGGAGGACTGATGGGCCAGGTCGGACCTGAGCAGGGAGAAAATGGGATCACCAGGTGTTTCCCCTGAAACAGCACCTGCTCCACCTCCAAGATAAAATAACCAGAAGGGCAGACAAAGCACCTCCAACAAAACCAGCCTGTTCACCCCACATTGAGAGCACACTACTTCTAATAGCATTTGTGGTCCTCTTCCCACAACCTTTTCTGGCCTCAGCTCACCAGATCACATGTTAGTAAGATTATAACCATACAACCTCAGAGCCTGTTTAAAACCTAGAATTACGGATTCTAGAGGAGGAAAATTTATCACAAATTGTAATAAATGAGATGAACTGGGTTTGTCAGTCAAGAAAGCACATCATGATATGAATTTTCTATAATAACAACTACCATTTTTTTTCTTCCCCCACCCCATATTTTTATTAGTACATTGTAGTGGAATTGGGATTGGGTTAGTGTGGTGGGATTCATAGCTATATATTTGTATATGCACACAATATAGCAATACAATTTGGACAATATTATTCCCCAGTATTCCCCTCTTCCCTCTTCTCCTCCCTTCCCTCGTCCCGTTTCTCTGCTCTACTATCTCCCTTCCATTTTCATCAGATCCTCTCCTCACCTTTCTTTCTCTTACTTTCCCTTTTTCCTCTCTAGCTTCCACATATAAGAGAAAACATACAACCCTTGACCTTCTGAGTTTGGCTTATTTCACTTAACATAATGGTCTCTAGTTTCATCCATTTCCCTACAAATGACATAATTTCATTCTTTATAGTTGACTAAAACCCATCGTGTATATATACCACATTTTCTTTATCCATTCATCCACTGATGGACACCTAGGCCGATTCCATAGTTTGGTTGTTGTGAATTGTGCTGCTATAAACATGGATATGTATGTATGCTGACTTTAATTCTTCTGGGTGAACACCAAGGAGTGGTATATAGCTGGATTATATGGTGGTTCATGGTGGTTCCATTCCTTGTCTTTTTTTTTTCTGGACCAGGGATTGAAGCCAAGGGCACTTAACCACTGAGCCACATCCCGAGCCCTTTTTTATATTTTATTTAGAGACAGGGTCTTACTGAGTTGCTTAGGGCCTTGCTAAGTTGCTGAGGCTGGGTTTGAATTCATGATTCTCCTGCCTCAGCCTCTGGAGTGGCTGGGATTATAGGCATTGCTAACAATGTTGAATATTTTTTCATACATTTTGATAACAACTACCAATTATGGAGTCCTTCCTATATTCCAACCCTAGGATAGGTTCCTCATGTATCTCATTTAATCCTCCCAACAACCCTAACAAGCAGGTATCCTTAGTACCCTCCCTCACAGTGACTGCAGAGAGGCTTATGGATATTAAATAACTTGCCATGGGCTAAGTTGGTGAACAGCAAAGCAAGATGACGAAGATGACTCAAAGGCTATACTATAAAAATAAATAAAATAAATGTTCATGAGTTTCACTTATACAAAATATTATTCTTGTTCCTCAACCTAACATTATATCCTGGATCACTGTTGTTCACCTCATTTAACCTTTGATTTGTATGCTGTACACAGTGCTGATATGCACAGTAAATATGCTGGTATTCTGAAAGAATAATTTTCATGCCAAAAAGGATAACATCCTAATGTACATGTCTAAATAACTTTTATTCTGAAGTAATTTCCTGATTCAAACATTCATGACAAAAAAATATTTTCTAGCAATCATCATAAGTCCTAAACTACTTTATAGCGATCTCTCTAAAGGAATATGTAAGCAAAACATTTTCTTTATTATGCCAGCCAACTTACCCTGCCCTTTCAAAGGGGGTGGAACCAGAACAAGTCAGACATTTTACAATGTAAATTATGAAAGTGATTGTCCATCCTTTTCTTAATTCATTTATTTATTTTGGTACCGGAGATTGAACTCAGGGGCACTTAAACACTGAGTCAAATCCCCCAGTCCTTTTATATTTTATTTTGAGACAGGGTCTTGCTAAGTTACTTAGGGCCTCACTAAGTTGCTGAGGCTGACTTTGAACTTGCAATCCTCCTATCTCAGGCATACACCACCATGCCAGGCTCTTCCTTCTCTCATTTACACTTTTTTGGGGGATACTGGAGCCCTCTAATACTGAGCTTTTTAGCAAGCCCTTTTTAGCAGACAGGACCTTGCTGATTTGTCTGACCTCCAATTTGTGATGCTCCTGCCTCAGTCTAGAGTTGCTGGGATTATAAGCACGCTCCACCCCTCCAGCTTCCTTATACACTTTCAACCAGAAGTTAAACCCTAAAGCCATGGCTATGAAGTTTCAGAATTGTTTTTTACCACCCTCAATTGCTAGGCTAAGAGGACATGCGCCTAGTACTATAGCCAAAATTAATTAGAATGTGTTGCTGAGCCCCAAAATTGATAGGAAAATCAGGTCTCAATCTCAGGCATTTGGTACAAACTTCCATCCTTCTGATTTGACCATTTTTAGCTATTATCCCTGGGGGATGTTGAGAGCACAATAAATATTAGCTATTGTGGAGGCTGCTATTATGAATAACATCTGTTGCATCTAACCCAGAAAAATAATAATGTCACAATTTCAAAAAAATAAATTTTCCTTTGCTCTGTCTTCCAATTTTCTAATTTGCTTTTCAAAGTCTTATGTTAATAAAACTTAGAAATGTCTTTCAAATATCAAAAAGGTCATGAGAAAAAAAATATATATATATATTGTTTCTATGAAAATGGAAAAGAATCAAAGTAACACGACTTCCTTCTGACCTGACTCCATTGTATACTTGCTTACAATGTTTTCCTTTCAGTCTCTCAAAGCTGCATCTATTTTGACAGTATAGTAGGACCTTACTTTGTCCCTGACAATGGCCCTGATGTATAACAAAATGACTCTGAAATGTGTAATCAAAACAATTCTCTCATGTAATCAAAATATCTGTCTCTATGTGATCTTTCTGACCCACATGTGCCTCAATTGTTCTTGTGGTTTTTGCCTTTATAAACTCTGTACTTCCAAAATTCAGGTGCTGGGAGTTCTTTGAGGCGTTAGCCTGCTCCCAGTCACCACTTGTCTGGCCTGCTCATTAAAGAACCCTTTCTTCCCTTTCAGTTGGATCAGTATGCGTGGTGGTTTGTAATTCTCATGCACTCTGTAACACTATATTATAAATGTATGTATAATTTATATATATATACACATGTATATATACCATGTATGTTTATATGTACATATATATACATATATATATATATGTATATATATCCACCCACCCTTCAGTTGGTCCCATGAAGAAAGAAGACCACCACTAGGAAATAATTCTTCTCTTATTCTGAAAGAAATTATGTCAGTTATTTCCACTACTTGCTTAAAATAATTTATTTTAATGCTTAATATTTATTTTAATATTGTTAAACTGCCAAGCTAGAATTCTGAGAGTCACTCTCCTGGAGACATCTGAGTATTGATGGAACCCAGCACCTGGGAAAGGAGGTGGTGTATGTAACCCATGCCAGGCAATGTTTGATCATTTGTTGGGTTCAGGGTATGCTTGTCATACCTGCTCTACATGGTTGGTGAGAGCAGCAAACTAAATTACAACTGGAAATAACCATATGTTGAGCAACCTCTAAAACAATGAGAGGGAGTCTGCTTTTGGCACTTGGAAGAAGTTGCTTTGACAGAGAGTTCATCTGATGTAGGAAAAAATGGTACCTGCAAACTGAAGTCTACAAAGGAGATCGCACCTACCCACATTCCAATGCTGGGTAAGTTTCAAAGTAAATTGCAAGTTTTTAGAGTGAAAGCGGATTGGTAAAAACAAAGGAATTAACACTAAACAGTGTATTTGAATGGGAGATAGGGACCTAGTACTAGAAAATCACAAAATAGAGCCTGAGGCTCCTGGTAGGATGGTTCAGACAACCGTTCCCTTCTCCACAGATCAATTAAGACTAATAAATTATGCCCATTGTCACAAATAAAGTAGGCCAAGGTCATTAGGTTCTTTCGTGGGTTTCAGTACACTTATTAGAACCGGTGCTGACTTGCCATGGCTCAGCACTTCCAGGCATTGGATAGGGAAATCCATCTTATACTAAATTTTAGTATGGAACTTTTTTGCCCCAAACCAGCCATGTTCTTCAGTATTTGCTGCTTTCTCAGTAACACAGCTGATATTTGAGATTCCTGTTTACTCTTTTGTCTTAGTCCACTCGGTTCCCCCTCAAACCTCTACCATCCATTACACTTAACCAGAAATGTTGAAAATTAGAGTCAAATTTGGGGACCAAAACATCAAGAATTTTGTTGGGGCCAGGGCTTTGGGCCTTGGAATTAAGAGGACAAAACATTTTGACCTTGAAAATTTCCACAGATTACTCCTAGTAATGAGACTAGCCTTTAGAATTTTGCCCTTAGATTAACTATTGTGACCTGGGCAAGCAGCTGTAGCCGAAGACACGGATCACATGAGTCCTCATCTTGCCAGTCACTAAAGTTCTGGAAGTTTTTTGAGTACCATTTTTAAAGAGAGGGGGATGCAATCACTGGGTCCAAAGCAAGAAGCATATAGACTTTCATCAATGTAGTAAAATTAAGTTATTTACCATGCATGTGGGCTAGCAAGGGCCTTACTTACTAAAATGCTGGTGGAAAGGGTCTTCAGCAAACACTGGATGCATAAGTACTAAGTAAGCAACATTTACTGGTCCTAGCAAGCAGCACACGTGGCATTGGCAGGTGCCTGGGAGCCTTAACAACAGCAAATCATCCAGGCAGGACTTCAGCAGAAGCAATAAGTCACACATGCAGCCAGGTCAAAGGTGGACCAAGTAGGTGGCTGAAGAGCATATGCTTCTGGAAAAAGATCCCTTGGAACTCACAGGGATCTACAATCCCCTCTCGGTTCCACTCCTGTAAAAGCCATGTCACACTGGACGTGTTACAACTCCCTCACTGATCTCCCAATTCCTTCAGAACTAAAATGGGGATGTGAAAATCTGCCAGGATTAATATGTGCCTATATACCCCGAACAAAAGAAATGAAGGCTATGCCCACACAGAACTGGCAACAATCCAAATATTTATCAGTAAGTTCACAGATAAACAATGGGTAGTATATCCATAGAATGGAATACCCTAGGCAAGAAAAAAAAAAAAAAAAAAAACAGATGCACAACAACATGCATAATTTCAAAATAATTATACTAAGAAGCCAGACTTTTAAAAATGTACATAATAAATAATTCTATTTATATAAAATACTCAAAAATTCAAAATAATTTATGGTGCCAGAAAACAGATAGTTGAGTTGTCTGAGGCTGGGAATGAAGTAAGCGCGGCAAGGGATGGATTATGAAGGACAAAGAAAACTGTTGGCAAAATGGGCATGTTCATTAGCCTGACTGTGAGGATGGTCCCACGGGGCGGACATATGCCAAAACTCATCAAAGTGCACACCTTAAACAGGCGCAGTTTATGCAGTAGTCAACTACCCTCAATAAAGCTGAAAATAAGTGTCAGAAAACATGTAAGGAGGGACGCAGCAGGAATCAAATCCGTGAGCCACTCTTTTCAAAAGTGCACCATTTCAATACTTTTTAAGGTGATACAGTCATTCAAAAAATACTGACAGAGTGTCTACTTTGGGTAAGTACTAATATAGATGCTGGAGACCATGGGTAAGTCATATAGTCCAATAAGTCACTGCAGATGGTGACTTGAGTGCTAGGAAGGAAGTAAAGCAGAGACTTACTGGGCACAGTGGTGTGAGCCTATAGTCCCAGCTATTCATGTGACTGTGGCACAAGAATCACTTAAACCCAAGAATTCAAGCCCAGCCTGAGCAACATAGTGAAACCCTCATCTCAAAAAATAAATACACAAAAAGTAGAAATAAAAATTCCTTTAATGTAGGAGCTGGGGTTGTAGCTCAGTGGTAGAACACTTGGCTAGTCTGAGTGAAGCACTGGTTTTGATCTGCAGCATCACAAAAAATATTTTAATTTAAAAAAATGTTTAAACCAGGGTGTTATCACTACAAGTTACTGGGTGAAATAAAGGTCAGTTGATCTAGGTTAGTCACAGAAGGACTCCCTCAACAGATGCTATTTAACAAAATCTCCAATAATTAGGAGGCAGCAGTGTGGAAAACTGAGGGCAGAGAACTCTGGGAGAAAAAATAAAAACAGCAAATGCAAAGGATCCAAGGCAGGAACAAGCCTGATGTGTCAGAGAACAGAAAATAGGCCACCGTGGCAAACCCAGTAAGCTGGATGACATGTGGAGGAAAGATCACAGAGGAAGGCCAGAGGCAGAGGCACAGGGCCTCGGAGGCCATGAGGCAGCGTGTTTCTCAGGGAGGGAATCTTTCTGCAGTGATGTGACATGGTCATTTCTAAAATGCCACTATAAAATAGGCTATAGGAACGTCAAAAACAGAAGTAGGAGGTCAGCAAAGTCTACCTCTGTAATCCAAACAAGATGATGGGGCTTGGACAAGGGTGATGGAGATGGAGGAAGAAAGGGATTCATTTGGAATACATTCAGGAGGAAGAACCTGGAAGAGCCACTAATGAACTGAATTGAAGAAAAGGTGAGAGATACAGAGAAATCACAGATGGTCTCTACTAAGTTTGTAGCCTAGCAATGAAGTAGAAATGGTGCTGTTTAGTGGATGGGAAGGAAGATACCTGTTCTTGAGATAGAGTAGTGAAGAAACGAGGACAGAATGGTACTGAAAGCAGGACCCTAAGACACTTACAGTGAGCCAGGGGAGGGGTTTCTTTTCCCTGTGCATTGCTAGCTTGAGTACTGCAGCAACAAGACTGAGTCAGGCCCAAGTCACAGACTTTCTTCCCCTGATGTTAGAAGTCTGCTCTACTTTGTTCTTCCCTCTCTCCCTGGCAGGATTACTGTGAGGATACAAACAGAGCACCCAGAAAAGTTTCTACCATGTAGCAAATTCTTACTCATTTTTTTTCTTTCCTTTTTTCTTCCTCTGTTCCCACATAAAATGTTTTTACTGAAAATCACTTGATACACTTTGTCAACTTAAAATGAAAAAAATCTTCTCAATTCCAATTATTCACTAGTAACTTTCTGTCCTGAAATATTGTTCACTTAAAAAGAAAATTATAGCAGATAATTCACCTGAAATTTAGGTATCCAGTCCATTTTTTTCCTAAAGGTCTGCCTCTCCTCTGTAGTCAACAGGTTTTAGAATGTTCAGTGTTCTTTTTCTCTGTGCACTCTCCCTGGATGAACTCAGAAACATCCATGGTTTCAGCTTTCATCTCTACACTCTCTCCTTCCTGAGCAGCACATCTGGAAGCCCACTATTACTGGAGATTTCCACCAAGTGTTTCAAAAGAGCTTCAAATGTCAATGTATTTGAAATGAAATGTACCTTCAATATGCCCAAGATGATTCTTCCTTTCTCATTCTCTATATTATTATGTAATAACACAATTTGCCCTGTGTCCCAAGCCCACAATTTGAAAGTCATCCTTGATTCCTCCTTTTCGTGCATGTCTTTTTCATTCAGACATCCTATAATTTCTACTTCTTCCAGGACCTCTGAGTTGCAGCTGTATTACGGAGTCTACCTTCACTTCCTTAAGCCCTATACTTTGTCACACCTGAATTAATGTGAAACCTTTTAAAACAACACAGAGATAAATAAATAAACAGAAAACCATCTTTGAAGAAACACAGTACAGAGAGAAGAAATATAGTTTGAATCATCAAATGGATAAAATTTCAGCAATTGTGGATAGAACAGGAAAATGGCAAGAATTTAGAGGAAAAAATGAAAACCAGATGACAGTTAGAAGATAAAACAGAGGAAATCCTAGAAATTAGAGCAAAAGAGGAAAAATGGAAAAGAGGAGAGAAAAGATTTTTAAAATTAGACTAGTACAGAAGATCTAATACAGGAATAATAATACCTCTACAAAGATTAGAGAAAGTAAAAACATGGACATATCCACAAAATAGTTCAAGATAATTTCCTAGAACTGTGGAATATGACTTTCCAGACCACAAGATCTGAGGAGCACCAATTGCAAGGGATTCTGGTAGACCGGCTAACACAATCGGTGTTGGGATTTACTCTGTGCCAGCCACTGTTCCAACTGCTTTACGTATTTACTTACTTACTTGTCACAACCATTATTACCCATTTCTTGCAGATATAGAAACTAAACTCTGGAAACATTAAATATCTTGTCCAAGAGGACCAAGGCAGAAAGTGACAGAAATGGTATCAATTCCAAGTGCCCATGCTCTGCACTCGAGGCCACAAATCACTGTGCTCCCCTGGCTGTGAATAGTCTTCCACCAAGATTCCTGTCAGTACACTGGGGGCTAAGAGAAGATGCCTTCAACTTCCAGACAGAAAAAGCAGGTCTCGAGGAAAATGCTAGGTAACAATAATAAACAGAAGGAGGAAATGGAGGAGAAGGTGAAGGAGGAAGGACAGGAGACAAGGAGGAAAAGGAGGTACTAAGGCTTGCAGTTTTGAAGGAACATTGGTTACAACCTAGAATTCTATACCTAGCCAAGCTAACAGTGACATCTGAGATTAAAATAAGACATCAGACCATAATACCTCCAAAAATTTCCCTTTTGTACACCCTCTCAAGTAACTACTAGAGAATATGCTCCAATAAAAAAAGGAGTAAATCAAGAAAGAGGATAATCAGACACATAAGAAACAGGGGCACATACACAGAAGAATGTGAAATAAATCCCCAGTATGATGACACAGAATCATAGAATAAGACCTTACTCTTGAGTAGGGAAATTGGTCAGGTTACAGCAAGAAAAGACTTTTCAGGGACTTCTTAGGAAGGTGAAATGAGAGAATACACCATGATATTTTGAGAAAACTGACAACAGGGGTTATTAAATAATGTATTTATTTAATGATAAATACTAAAAATTAAGGAATTACCAAATCCAACTAATAAATCTTACCCCAAAGAGTGGAAATTTAATCTTAATTTACTACATGATTCAAAATATATAACTATTTACATAATGGTATGGTCTGAATGTTTGTGCCAAAATTCATACATTGAAATCCTAACCCTTGAGGTAATGACATTAAGAGTTGGGTTCATTTAGTAGGTAATTAGGTCATGAATAGGACTAGGGCACTTATAAAAGATACCCCAAGAGCTAGCTAGTACCTTCCATCATTATAAGAACACAGCAAGAAGTGCCATCTATTGGCCAGAAAGCAGGCCTCACCAGACACTAAGATTATCTTTGATCTCAGATTTCTCCACCTCCAGAACTGTGAGAAATAAATTTCTATTGTTTATATTTTGTTTCAGCAGCCCAAATGGAGTAAGACATATAATCATAAAAATGTTAACATTCAGTATTGATCTAAGCAAAATTAAAATACAATCTAACTATATTTAGAGGGTGATGACAGTATTATGCATGTGGGATGCAATTGGGGAAGAAAATAATACTCTGTTCTACACTGGTAAATCAATATATTATACCTAAAAAGGAAAAATCAATAGGTAGCAGTAACAACTTGTTATTCAGAAACGTGGAGGTAAATAACAAAGTAGGTGGAAGAAACAAAATTAGCTGTCTCTGTAGAGATGAAAATGAAAGTAGAGGTGGCACACACCTGTAATCCCAGCAACTTGGGAGGCTGAAGCAGGAGGATCACAAGTTTAAAGTCAGCCTCAGCAACTTAGTGAGCTCCTAAGAAACTTAGACCCTGTCTCAAAATAAAAAATAAGAAGGGCTGGAGGGTTGTGATTCAGTGGTAGAGCACTTGCCTGGCATGTGTGAGGCCCTGAGTTTGATTCTTATCACCACATATAATAAATTAATTAATTAAATAAAGGTCCATTGACAACAAAAAAAAATATTTTAATAAAAGGGGGAAGGGGATTGAGGATGTGGTTCAGTGGTTAAGTGCCCCTGAGTTCAATCCCCAGCACCAAAAAAAAGAAAATGAAAGTAGGGATGGGGTGTAAGGAATTATTGTTTTTAAAAATAAATCTTTATTTGACCCTTTAAAACACATTTTTTAATTTAAAAAAACTGATTTCCATTGCAATGCAGAAATTTTTCTCAAGGAAATATAACTAATAGAGTAAAGGGGATGTCTAAAACCCAAATCTATTAACTAAAAGCCTAGAGTTTTCTTTCCATTACCATCTTACCTAAATCTGATTTTTAAGAAATCACATGTAATTTTTAAATTGTCAGATACATTGTATAGTAGATTTATGGACTTTATCTTAGGAAATATACAGAATTTCCAAATAAACAGTTGGCTATATTATTCCTGGAACTTGATGGATCAGTGACAGTGACACTAAAAGGGAAGAGCCTGCTCAGTGGACCATGAACTACAAAAATAAGCATACAGCATTAATCTCATCACAATTCAAAACATATTGCTACAGCTGGATGGTATTAAAGTTTTCAAGAAAACAATGAATTGGTTTTGATTTCCAAAGAAATAGAAACATGCTGAATTTTTTACTAAAGACTGATCTTTGGCTGAGTAATCATAAAATGGTACTTTCCCAGACTTAACAACCCAGCTGTCATATTTATGATAATAATCTAGGTAGAGGAAAAACACAGTCAAAATGGCAGTAAAAAACAAAGTAGAGGACAGATGTGTAAAGGAACAGAGAAAAAGCAGTAGATCAGGGTAACAAAGTAAAAGTCTAGCTCCCTATACTTTCTGCCAAAAGAAGTGGGAGTATTTCTGGTTGGCAGATAAACATCTTACACAAAGCACATTTGAATTTCATGAGGCAAACATGGACTAGGAATGTGGAAATCCCACCTTCTCAGAGTCATGCAGCCAAGGCAACATACAAAGACTGCATTCCTGACAGCACTTTACAGGGCTAAGTATCACTAAATCAAAGGAGTTAATCCCATGAAAATGCCTGAGAGCAAGTGGTCTTCCTTTGAGTCATTATGTGAGAAGTGGAAGAAAAAATCAAGAGAATTCAGGTAATGGCATCTAAATGTTTTAGAGAAGCAAATACCAGATAGAACCTCTTAATTGAGGTCACACTATAAGCTCCCATGGATTATGTTTCTCTAGGTATGCTTTTATGGGTCCACATCTTTGCAGAATAGGACATATTTATGAAATCTGCATTTCTATCATCATAAATGAACTGATATAACTTCTATAATTTATATCAAAATAATCCAGTGGTGAGAACTGGGGTATGGAAAATGAGTCAGCATAAGTAACATAGATTGGCCATGAGTTAAGTGCCGTAGTTGGGTAATGGAAACTGAAGTTCACTTACTTATTCTTACTTATCTTTTGTGTTTGAAATTTCTCACAATAATAAGTTGTATTCTTTCTTTCACCTTTATTATCAATTTCTTTGGAAAAACTGGAAGATGTTCCACTTTGAGAAAACTGATGTCACTCTAGCAGAGCATGAACAGGCTAGAGCTGAAAGTCTGCTGACCCTTAGGAGGAGGCACGTGTTTGTCACTTCTCCAATCTCTTTTATGTCTTCACTGACCCACTTTGTTGATATATATTTTACCTACTTGATACTAAGATGTATGGGTTTGCAACATTAATCTTATCCATAATCCTAAAATTCCACAGTGATACCAATATATCAAACAATGTATGGTATCAGACATCATGGTGCATAACTGTAATCCCAGCCACTCAGGAAGCTGAGGCAGGAGGATCACAAGTTCAAGGCTAGCCTTGGCAACTTATCAAGCCCCTGACTCAAAATAAAAATTAAAAAGGGATAGGAATGCAGTTCAGTGATACTAGCCTAGCATGCATGACATTCTGGGTTCAATTCCCAGGACCAAAAATAAAATTGTATATTTGGGATAGGGATAAGGCTCAGTGGAGCGCTAGCCTAGCATGCATGAGGCCCTGGATTCAATCCCTAGCACCACAAACACAAAACGAAACAAAAACTATCTATTGTTGAGTGATATCAGCACAATGGCCAAATAGGAAGGCCCGGGCTCCCATTCCCCAAGAAGACACCAACATAATAACTAAATATAAATCTAATCACTTTTGTAAGCATTCCAGAAACCAGTTAAGAGGTTGCAGCAGCTCAGGCAAGTGCAAAGCCAAGAAGAGATGCAATGAAGTGGGAAGGAAAACTCATGGCAATTTACTTGCCTAGCTACTTCCCCTTCACTGCACAGGGCAGCAGTCAGGAGAAAAACCCCAACCTTAGCTTCTCCCTCAGAAGGAAAAGAGAAAAGTGAACTGTGCACCTAACATTCTGGTTTTTCAGTGGGCTCTTCAAGGAACTATAATTTTTTTTTTTTTTTTTTTTGCCTGATTTGGAATGCTGCATCATAGAACTATGAATTAGAAAATGGTTTGGGTTTTTTTGTGTGGTTTTTACTTTCTTTTTTCTTTTTTTCCAGTGCTAGGGATTGAACTCGGGGCCTTGCTATGCTAAGCAGTTGCTGTACAACTGAACTACATTACCAGCCTGGAAAATGGTTCTTAAAAGAATCATGGCTTAAATACCAGGTTGAGAGCTACTGAGAAGAAAGGCAAACACCCCAGTGTATTTCAGCACTGGAGCACTGTTTTTTTAATGCTCAAATCTCAACAAAAGTTTGCAAGGCACAAAGAAAAAGGGACGCATGGCCTAACTAAAGAAACAAAATAAATCTCCAGAAATCAACCCTAAAAAATGCATACTATCTGACAAAGATTTCAAAATAACCCTTTTAAAAAATGATCAGTAAGCTAACAGGGAACATAGATAAACAACCACACAAGATCAGGAAAATCATGCATGAACAAAATGAGAATATCCACAAAGTGATAATAATTATTAAAAAATCAAAATCTTGAGCTGAAGAATCCAATAACTGAATTGAAATATGCAATAGAGGGGTTCAACAGCACACTTGATCAAGCAGGAAACATCCAGAGTCAGTGAACTAGAAAGCAGGTCATTTGAAATTAACAAATCAGAAGAACAAAAAGAAAAAAAGAATAAAGATAAAGATGACCTACTTAAAGAAATAATGTCGAGGTGCAATAGTACACACATATAATTCCAGTAACTCAGGAGTTTGAGGCAGGAGGATTGTAAATTTGAAGCCAGCTTCAATAAATTAGTAAAACACTTAGCAACATGGCAAGATTCTGTCTCAAAATAAAAAAGACTGGGGATGTAGGCTCAATAGTAAAAAGCCACTGGGTTCAACCCCAAATACCAAAAGGAAAAGAAATAATAGCCAAAAAACTTCCCATAGTTGAGGAAGACAATGGACATACAAATTCAAGAAGCTCAATGAAGCCAGGCTTGATGGTCAACACTTGTAATCCCAGCAGCTCAACAGTCTGAGGCAGGAAGATCACAAGTTCAAAGCCAACCTCAGCAACTTAGTGAGGCCCTGAGCAACTTAGAGAGACCCTGTCTCTAAATAAAAAAATTAGAAGGGCTGGGATCAAGCACAGTGGCACACACTTCTAATCCCAGCAGCTCAGGAGGCTAAGGCAGGAAAATTGTGAATTCAAAGCCAGCCTCAGCAACTTAGCAAGGCTCTAAGCAACTCACTCAGACACTGTCTCTAAATAAAATATTAAAAACTGCTGGGGATGTGGCTCAATGGTAAAGTGCCCCTGGGTTCAATCCCTGGTAGCAAAAAAAAAAAAAAAAAAAAAAAGCAACTCAATGAACTAAGATAAACCAAAGTGACACACACCAAAACACATTATAATCCAACTGTCCAAAGTCAGACATTCAGGGGGGTGGGGTTGTAACTCAGTGCTAGAATGCTTGCCTAGCACATGTGAGGCGCCGGGTTCAATCCTCAGCACCACATAAAAATAAATAAACAAATAAAAGTATTATGTCCATCTACTAAAAAAAAAAGAATTCAGGTGTAATGGTGCACACCTGTAATCCTCTACTTGGGAGTCTTAGGCAGGAGGATCTCAAGTTTAAAGTCTGCCTGCACAATTAGCCAGACTATCTGAAATTTTTTTAAAAATACCAGGAATGCAGCTGAGTGGTAGAGCACCCCTGAGTTGAATCACCAGTCACAAAAGAAAAGTGATAGTTCTTATTAAGGTATCAGCAAATTTCTCAGAAGAAACCTCGCAGGCCATAGGGAGTGGGATAGTATATTCTAAGTACTGAAGGAAACAACTGCCAACCACAAATACTGTATTTAGCAAAACTGTCCTTCAATAATTAAGAAATTAAAACTTTCCCAGACAAACAAAAGCTGAGTGAGTTCATTACCAGTAGACCTTCCCTACAAGAAATGCTAAAGAGAGCGCTTTAAGTTGAAACAAAAGAACACTAGACAATAACACATAATCATACAAAAATATAAAGCTCTATAGAACAAGTAAATATACAGTCAAAACATAGGCTTCCATAGTATTGTAATGTTGGTGTGAAAATCATTTTTTTTCCCCATGAAGACAGCGTCTTACTATCTTGCCCAGCTAGTTTCAAACTCTCGGACTCAAGTGATCCTCCTGCCTCAGCTTCTAAATAGCCGGGACTAGTGGTGTGCACCACCGTATCCAGCCTTATGAATCAAACTTGGTATAGAATCTAAAATACCAAAAGCATAAAAATATAAATTGCTGGGTTGCAGGGCACCATCCATGACCTGCAAAAGAATTATTAGGGAATCTGGCTTCCAGAACTCACAATTATGGAAAATTGTTCGGGATTGCCTGTAGTATGTGGTTACCCTCCTGTTGGTTCACTGCCGAAGTTCAAATGCAGGCCCCAGATGTGGGAATGTCCCGCTAGAGCCAAAAGGCTTGTTTAACTCCACCCCATCCAGTTTCTCAGGGAAGAAGCTCCAACCGACTGCTTTTGATCTGTACCGCTATAAATAAACCAACCCTCCACTCCTTAGTTGGTTAGACCAGTCCCTTATGGACTGCTAAATCGGTCATACCCCTGCTTCAAAGATAATTCTGTCTTCTGTCATGATAAATAAATTCCTTAGATATTATTTCACAGCCAGTCCATCCCTTCTACAGGAACCCCTTCTCTCACGCATGTGGGAAGTGCAGCAAGATTGGGTGTGGTGGCACACACCTGTAATCTAGCAATTCTGGAGGCTAAGACAGGAGGATTGCAAGTTTGAGGCCAGTCTCAGCAACTTAGTAAAGCCCTAACTAGTGAGATCCTGTCTCAAAATAAAAAAATAAAAAGGGCTGGAGAGGTAGCTCAGTGACAAAATGCCGCTGGGTTCAATCCCCGGTATAAGTTTATATAAATGGATATACTACATAAAAAGATGTAATTTGGGACATCAATGAAAAAGCGGGGAAAGGTAGAGATGTAAAGGAGTTTGTGTCTGTGCCATTGAAGGTAAGTTGCTATCAGTTCTACTTAGATAGTAATAACAAAGATGTTTCATGTAAAAATTGTGTATTTGTTAATTTCCATCTTAAACTATTTGAGTCCCATAGTCAATCATATCATGGCCATAATCCAGTAAAAAGTATTCCACTACAAGAAGCAAGGATATAACTAAAAAGTACTTTCTATTATGGAACTCTTGACCATTTAGAAAATTTCCATCAATACATGTATATTGAGTTCTGGGGATGTGGCTTGGAAGTAGAGTGCTTGCCTAACATGCACAAGGCCTGGGGCTTAATCACCAGCAACACACACACACACACACATACACACACACACACACACACAAAAGTGAAGTAAGTGTATACTGAGTGCCTGCCTGAGTTAGGCATTGGACTAGGCACTGGAGTACTGACATAAGATAGCATCCCTGCTCTGGAGTCATTTCAAGAGAAGGGACACACATGAATGCATTTTTACTCAAATTTATTTTACTGTGTAATTTTATTTCAATATGGGCAATTTTAAGAGGTCCAAAATATCTGTCCAAAGACATGACTAGAAGAATCTTAAAGTTATAAACAAGCACTGTTCCTCTCAAGAAAATGAAGAACTAAAGCTTTCTCAAATCCCAGCTTTCCTCAAGGACTATTGAAATGTTTTACTCTGGAAAGCTTTTTGCAAACACATACATGTTTCATTCATTCTCAAAGCCGTACTGAAGAAGGATGGAAGCATAAGACTCATTTGCCTAGTCTAGATAGGTGTGAAATGTTTGAGGTTCCCTGATGGCTACTGAGACAGACCATAAACTGACACATTGGGGACATCAGGATGTGGCCTTTTCCACACACAGTTTCCATGCTACCACTTTTTTTTTTTTTTTGAGGCTGGGTGTTGCTATGGTTCCCAGGCTGACTTCGTGATCCTCTCCTGCTTCAACCTCCCAAGTAGCTAGGAAAACAGGTATGCACCATGCCTAATGTCCACATTACTTTTAAAAGGAAGATATAAGTGAAAAGTTGATTATCAGGGATTATTGTTTTTAAACAGATATGATCAGGAATTGCCATAGCTATAGGGGTCATGTACCGAACTAAAAAATTAGGTCATCTGATCTGAGATCATACACATTGACAAGAACAAAACCAAATTTTTGAAAATTCAAGATTTCAGGTTTCCAAAAGGTCAACAGTCATCCAAATATTATACATGTTTGATACCTAGATTACAGTGGTGCAGGGTACTGATGTTCCAGTTTCAGCTAAAACCAGAGTAATTTTCACTGTGCTCCAGGAAATTTTCATTTAATCACCATGACAACCTTATGAATTAGGTGCCGTTACTATCCCCACTTTACACATAAGATCACAGACTCAGAGACAAAGTCAATTATCCCAAATCACATCACTATAAGCAACTGAGCTTGATTTGAAGAAAGGCAGGTAGGTCAAAAGTCTGTACTTTTTTTTTTTTTCTTCCAGTGCTGGGGATGGAAATCAAGGCCTCTTGCATTCTGGGCAAGTGCTCTATCACTGAGCCACATCTCCAGACTCTCTACACTCTCCCCACCCCTATAGTAGGTTCAACCCCAGGGGAACTCAACCACTGAGCTGCATCCCCAGTCCTTCTTATCTTTTAGTTTGAGATGGGGGTCTCACTAAGTTGCCCATGCTGACCTCAAACTGAGGTCTTTCTGCCTCTGCCTCCCTGGAGTAGGTGGGATCACAGGAGTGTGGCACTGCACCAGCCCATCTGTACTTCTAAACTCTACGTCATAGTGCCTTTCATAATAAGGATAAGAATATGAGGGGCTGGGGAGATAGCGCAGTTGGTAGAGTGCTTGCCTTGCGTGCACAAGGCCCTGGGTTCAATCCCCAGCACCGCAAAAAAAAAAAAAAAAAAGAATATGAGAAGTTCCTGAAATGCCTACTGAATCACCTAAAAAGCATTAAACTATGCTTACATAATATTAATGTCAAGTATGTTTTATTGGGTTCAAATTCTAGAAAAACGGTTCATCCACATCCAGCACTTTCCAGTCAATTCCGCGTTCCCCAACCATTCTACAATGTGAGTGTTCCTCATAACAAGACCTTCTGTGTACTTTCATGTCACTTTTACATACACATGTGTGTTCCACATGCTCCTGGGTCATTCCAGAGAGAAAGAGTGAAATTGAGAAAAAAAAAAAAAAGACTATTTTTTAGGAAAACAAAAACAAAGTTCTACTTGCTAATGTAAAACACCATGTGAGAGAATTGAGTGATGATTCTCTAAAAATTGGAAACTAGAGTTACCAAAATGAAGTCTACCATTTTTCTTAACAAAAATTTCCACAGTTTATCCTTTTTAAGAGAATTTCTCTCTCACCTTCTTTTTGGTTCTTCCTTAGGATCTCAAAGATGCCAATTCAAAATGTTTCTTCAAAATAATACCTCTGACAATGAGTTTGCTCATTCCATAGTGCAGTTTTACAAAAATCAAAACAAATAGCACAAATGATTCAACCCCAGATGCATTGTCATGTACTTACAGTGCTGTTGTTTGTGATACCAAGGAAAAAGAGTGTGCCAGGGACCCAGATGATCTGCCAAAGCTGTTCACTAACCCACGCCAATGTGCACTGGCTCATCCACCAGTGGGCATTCATGCATCTGCATCTTTACACAGTGAGAGAGTTCTTCATCCCCTCTGGGTATAGGAAATAGAGCACAGACTCGATTATGAGATGCTTGCCACTTGGGTGGAAGAGGTCTTCTCAAACCAACTTTCTTTTCCTTGAGGGAAAGCTCAATTTCCTCAGAGGCTTGTTCTTGGCATTTAAGTGCAGTTAGGCGCTTCATTTCATAATCCCTTTCAAGTTTGATGGCTAAAAGAAGAAAACACATGAAGCAATCCCAGTGGCATTTTTCAACGGGCATCATTTACTCAAAACAATATCATAAAGTTATGTCGATAGCTTCACATTGCTGAATAATTAAAAATATGACAAAGCTACAGATAGAAGGTGTGGGAAAAAAAGGAAGTATGGCATAAGAAAGATAGGAGGTCTCGGGGTATATACACATATTTAAACATTTCTCTGATAATAAGCAACTGATTCACGTGATTATAATTTTTAAAGCTGATCTTAAAAAGCTTACCTTCTGCTGAAGGGAGCAGACCTTTCTTGGTTTTGCATTTTGAGAGTTTTATAGGACGACCAAGTGTAATTTGTTCCAAGAAAGGCAATTTGATATCAGCTAGGTTCTGGTACCAAGTCCTTGTAAGCACTGCAAGATCCCAAGGTTCCTGTCTGGGGCAAAAATTCATTGATTCATTTAAGAAACACTTAACACACACACTGTAAGGAATACAGAAGACATCTTGGTAGCCCTGAGTCCTATTTGCCACATTTGGATTTCCATGGAGGTATTTAGGATTTTCCAGAGTTGTAACTCTAGCCTGGAGAAGAAGTCTTACATTAACTAATGCAGAGACCTATTGAAAAATGACCAGAAATTACAATTTCAGGAACTTTTGTTTACAGTGCATCCTCCCTGGAGTCAATCCAATCTTTCCATGTAAGTGAATGTAGATAAGAACTGTGGGCTCCAAAGTCTTTTATGGCTAGTTAAATTAAAATATTGTCAAATTAAGGAAGTATAGAGGATCATCATCATGCATTGATGACATACTCTAAGGCTTTAGGTGTATGATCTGGGGAAGAATGAAACTCCAAACTACCACATTATAAATAATCATTATGTGTTAGGTCGGAATTTGAGCAACTATATGAGGGATAGCCGAGCCACTGAGGCAAAGGGCAGCGTACCACTCAGTGACCAAACAGGGGCAGAAAAACACTAACCCTTACCTCCACCTGTCACTCAGCAGGACCCCCGGCCCATTCTGGCCTATAAAGACCCTTGGCAGCCAGAGCCATGTGCGATTTTCTCTGATTCCCTACCCTGACCTGTACTGGGTGTGTTGGGGGGTACTGGGAATTTCGCCCGAGAGCCAAATGCCAATAAAGCTTGCTTCGGCTGCTTTCTGTCCGATTTTATTTGGCCACTAGCCGTGCCCCCAATCTTACACTATGAGCTGGGCACAGTGGTGCTTGCCTGTAATCCCAGCAACTCAGGAGACTAAGACTGGAGGATCTCATGTTCAAGGCCTACCTCAGGCCTTGACTTAGTGAGACCCTGACTTAGTGAGACCCTGACTTAAAATGAAAAATAAAAAAGGGTTGGGGAGGTAGTTCAGTGGTAAAATACCCTAGGGATCAATCCCAGTACAAATAACAATAATAATAATTGCATGAACCCTAAATGAATTATTTTATTTAGCTTAATACTGAAATTAAAAATCTGCTACATGTTTCTCACTACAGACTATGTGGGTTCAGCCCATGGAAAAATGGAAAGACTTGCTTGGGTCTGAGTAGGAGAAGCACAAGTGTTACACACCTGTTTCAGACAGGTTTTGCACCTCTGTGGCCAAAAGACCTGACAAGAACAATTTTAGAGGAGGAAAAATTTATTTGGGGTTCACAGTTTCAGAGGTCTCAGTCCATAAACAGCCAACTCCATTGCTGTGGGCATAAGGTGAGGCAGAAAGGTGTGGAAGAAGAAAACAGCTCAGAACATGGGACCAGGAAGAAGAAAGATTGCTCTGCTCACCAGGGACAAAATATATAGCCCAAAGTCATGCCCTGAGACCCACCTCCTCTAGCCACACCCTACCTACCTAGTAGGTAGTTACCACTCAGTTAATCTATTCAAATGGATGAATGCCCCGCTTAGGTTAAAGGTTCTTCAAAACCCAATTAATTCATCTCTAAACTTTCTTACATTGTCTTATACATGAGCTTTTGGGGGACACCTCATATCTAAACTACAACACCACCTAACTGAACAAAATGTAATTGTGAGTTTTCTCTGATTTTCCTATTGCTCTGGTTTTATAACCTTATAGGAAATCCCCATTTACTTCTTACAATATTAACAAGAAAAATTCACTTGACTAATAGTAAATATATGATAAGCAGAGGGGTTAAAAATAAATCCAAAAAATGTGTAATAAATATGCAGCACTATAATACCAGAGTAAAATTACTGTGTCGGCAACACGTGTTCATTATATGTTCTCTATATTCCAGGCAACCTGCAAGTACTTGACACACATTCCTTCATTCACAATTCACACCACATGGATAGGCACTTTCATATCATTTTATAGATGTGATAGTCAAGGCCAAGGCCCTGAGGAGGTTTGAAGAGGGAGTCAGAACCCAGGTCCTCTTTTTGTTTTGTTTTGTTTTGTTTCAGTACTGCAATACTAGGGATTGAACTCAGGGCCTCATGCATACTAGGACAGTTATCTACCACTTAGTTACTAAGTTACATTTCCATCCCTACCCCATTTTGTTGTTTGTTTGCTAGGGTGTTTGTTTGTTTGAGACAGGGTCTCATTAAATTGCCCAGATTGCTCTTGAACTTTCAATCCTCCTGCCTCAGCCTACCCAGTTGCTGGAATTACATACAGCTTCCAGGTCTTATTTGCATCACCACACCCAGCTCCTACATCTTATTTGCAAAGCCTAGCTTGTCCACTTCCTACAAAGCATGTAAGATGCTGAACTCACCCTTTGTGCCAACTAACGAAATGCTCTAAGGTAACATCTGGCACCGGGGTATTTTTAAGTAGATCTGAACTCTCTAAAAAGGTATTTTAAGATGGTGGGTAATAGAAAAAAGTGTTGTTTTGGAATAAAAAGCCTCAGATCTCTAGCCCTGTACTTTGTTAACACAGGTCAATGATTTGGTCAAACTCTCTGAACCTACATTTTCTCATTTGTGTTACTTTGGGGTAAAGAGCAAGTAAGATCATTTGCATATTCTTATAAAAGCAGTTGCCTTTAAAAATAAAATCAGCACCATACACAGGAAAATACCTCATATAGTCCAGTATCACATAAGGAATACAGGGGTATCCAGTATCTATACTTTAACAAAGACTCCCCACCCCAGAGGATGCTTACTATGATAAAAATACTTACACTTTATAACAACTGCCTTGCAAAATGGTTTTCACTGTGTTCTTTCTTGGTAAGCCATAAGCCATCGTGGTCCACAGTCCAATTTCCTTACATAGGTGCCTGATGTAAAGTCACAGGTGTTCTGTTCACTTTGCCTGAAGATTACAACATACCTAATTAATGACTTTCATTTGAATTTTTTTTCCTCAGTGCTGAGGATGGAACCCAAGTCTTCTGCATGCTAAGCAAGAGCTCTATCACTATGCTAATCCTCAGTCCTCACTTGAATATTTTTACAGCAAAATAAATATTCAGAGAAAGTGTTTCTGAATTCAGAAGGCCTTTAACAAACGTTCACTGAACTGGAACCCCAAATGTAAAAGCTTTATTTTCTATGAACTCATCAATTCTTGCCTCCTTTTTTTTTTTTTTTTTTTTTTTTTTTTTTTGGTATTGGAGCTTGAACCCAGGGGAACACAGAATTTTAACCACTAAGCCACATCCCCAGCCCTTTTTATTTCTTATTTTGAGACAGGGTCTTGCTAAGTTGCTTGGGGCCTCACTAAGTTGCTAAGGCTGACATCAGCCTCCCGAACCGCTGGTGTTACAGGCATGCGTCACCACACACAGCTCTTGCCTCCACTTTAGGAGAAAATGCCAGGCAAGATTTGCCGTTCTAAGTGGAGATTTCTTTAACTGCATCAGTGTTTTGTCATGACATTTTGTCATTGCCTGAGCATACCAAACCATGACAATCCCCGCATCACACAATATGTGTGCTTACAGCAGTACCAAACCATGAATGGCTCTGCTGGCCCAGAACTTCTTGCCATCAGCCCGAGACTTTTAAACCAAGCAACCTTTTCAAATTTTTCCTCAATCAAAAATCTGAATCTAAACCAGGTAGCAGAATTCCAGCTACTCGAGAGACCAAGGCTGGAGATTCCAGGCCAGCCTAGGCAATTCAGAGAGACCCTATGTCAAGATCAAAAAATAAAAAGGGCTAGGATGTCGCTCAATTGTACAGTCGATTGCCCAACGTGCTCGAGGCCCTGGGTTCAATCCCCAGCACCCTAACCGAACCAAAGTCTGAGTTTAAAATGTAGCCAACTCTTAGCACTATTGCTGGGTCCTGCCCTTGCGCACGCATTCGGGCAAGTCTTCTTCCCTTCCCTGGACTTGCAGTTCCTGGTAGGAACCGGTTCCCGGGAGGGGTGGAGGCCTCTGCAGCCGCGGGGCCCCGACAAGGAGGCAAGAGGCGGGCAGGACCTCGCATCTTCCCACGCCTGGGCCCCGCCCTTCCTCCGCCTCTCCCCGAACTCTCGGCGGGCGCGGCAAGGCGGGTCCCAGCGAGCCGACCCCGGCGGCCTCTTTACCCGGGCTCGTGGGTCTCCGCGGTCGCGGTCCCCCGCGGACCGAGGGCGGAGCGCGCGAGGGCTAGGCGCACATGGCGGCGCACACGCCGCGGGCCCGCGCCGCGGGCACACGACTCCTTTCCTGCTCGCGGGCCAGAGCTGCGGACCCCAACCAGGGCCGAGGCCGGGCAGCTCTGCGTCACACGGAAGCCTCAATAAAGGGCTTTGTGGTGCCCGCCCCGCCCCCGGGGTTGGCTCCGGCGGAGTCCTGGGGTTACCGCGCCGAGGTGAGGGTCTCCACGAAACAAAACCTGCGAGCAGCTAGGTCTTTCCCTGGAAACGACACTTTCAAACGTCAGGGGATGTACCGAAGCTATTTGCAGTTGGGGCTTACGTTGGTGAGCACCATCGGGGAAAAAAAATGTACCTAGTTCAGACATGTTCACTATGGGCAGTCGTCACTGGTGACCCTCGATGATAATGTTCACACGCTCTAGTGGATAAAGGCAGTTTTACGCGCTAAAAGCTCGAGGTTCACATGGGATCTTACATGTTCCTGTTGAGAGAGTCGACAGTCAAGTCATTAGAAATTAGTCAGTATGAGTTCATATTTTAATTCATCAGATGGTCAGCAAATAAGTTCACATGAAAATAGCTTACACTGTCATTCTGCGTGAGGGTTTGGGGTCAGAGCCGGGTTGGAGTTCTAGCTCTTCCACTTGCTAACTTTAAGATGTTTAAGTCACTCTCTAAGCCTCAATTTCTTCACCCATAAAAAGGGGATCCTACTGTACACCTTAGGGAGTTGTTGTGAGGATTAAAGATCATGCCTTTAAATGCTCTGCTACATAAGGGTGTAATTGTGAGCCTAGGAGCAACTCTATGAAATAGGCAAAGGGGACACTACATTTTATTCCAATTGTACACAGGAGGAATGAGCTAGGAGAGGTTAGAGAACTGAGCAGTTACATACCAAGCTCCAGAGCCAACTTTTGAAGTTAAACAGAGCAACCTGTCTACCTGATAGGCTGCTCTTGATCCTCCTTCCTGCCTGATTAGGAGGCTCAAAGGGTTGATTGATCTTTAGAAGGGGATTTCCTGCCAGTCAGAAATCACCTCTTCAGCATTTTTTTTTTTTTTTTGTTCCAATGGAAAATGAGCACTAAGGAGTGAAAGTGTGTGTGTGTGTGTGTGTGTGTGTGTGTGTGTGTGTGTTTTAGTATTGGGAATTGAACTCAGGGCTACTCTACCACTGAGCTACATCCCCAGTCCTATTGTTTGTTTGTTTGTTTGTTTGTTTTAATTTTGAGACAGGATCTCACTAAATTGCTTAGGGCCTCTAAAGTTGCTGAGGCTGGCCTTATACTTGGGATCTCCCTCCTCAACCTCCTCAGTTGCTGGGATTACAGGCATGCGCCAACATGCTCAGCTCAGGTGTTGATTTTTAACACAATAAATGGTGAAGCCCTTATGGAGTGTAAAACCAAAATAGTAGACTCATTCAAAAGAAGGAGCATAAAATGGGGAATAAAATGAGAGTACATCATACAAACATTGTAAGAAAGCACTGGGGAGATTTCATTTCTGTCATATATGTACATTATACATACACATATGTGTTCATTCATGTGTATACATGCACATACATGAATATATTTATGTGTTGTGTTACAATGTAAAATATAGTTTTTAGAGTGAGTCTAAAAATTGAAAACTCTCTAAGGTGATCTTAGAGATAAAGAGAGAGAGAGAGAGAGAGAGAGAGAGAGAGAGAGATTTCTGGAGACACACCCAGATAGAACAGAAAATGCCTCCTTAGAGTGAAAGTGCTTCATGAATACCTGGACTATTCCCCTTCATGGATGAAGAAATCTAAGTCTGTGGAAATGATGTGATGGGTTCACAGCCACACTGAAAGAAATCAGACAGTTTGTGATCTTTCTATGTGGGAACTCTTCCCTGTAAATGTATAAGATCACTGAAATTGTGTTCAGTTATTTCCTTTGTGACTCACTTTGGACAAATATGATGGAAGTTACAATATATGACTTCTGAGACGAGGTCATAAAAGGTACTGTGGCTTCCTGGATCACTCTGGGAGAGACCAGCTGCCACGCTGGGAGGACCCTCAAACTGTCTTTTGGAGAAATTAATGTGCAAAGGTATTTTCAGGTCTTTTGCCACCAACTTGTGAGTAAACTATGCTGGCAGCAGATACTTCAAGGCTCAGTCAAGCTTCAGATAACCACAGCCCCAGCTGTAGTTATGCAGTTCATGAAAGATCCTGAGTCAGAAACATCTAGCTGAGCAGTTCCAGGATTCCTGGCCCTCAGATAATACAAGATTAATAAATGTTCATTGTTTTAAGCCAGCAACCTTTTGGGGAATTGTTACACAATAGATAACATTTAATATACCATTAATAGTATAATAAAAATGAACAGTAAACCACATTATTATGGACATTGACTATGTAGCTAATTTTGCTAAATCTCATCCGGGATCACTTAACATCTTTAAATATTATCAACACGAGAAGTATCTACCACTCCCCCACAGGTAATGACAAAGAAAAATGCAATAAATTTTGTAGATGATGAAAGGCTATTCAATAAAAGTCTAATTTCCCCCCATAATGACTATTCCAGTATTTTCTTTTGAAATAATAAATCTAAAAATTCCCTCTCCCCACCTTCTTTCCCTCCCTCATCTTTTCCTCCTTCCCTCCTTTTCTATCTCTATGTCTGTCTCCATTTCCATCTCTGTCTCCATCCATCTCTCTCCTCTTACTTTGCTGACCCTACACACATCTTCCTATTAGATGAGGCTTTATTCACTGGTTTCATCCATTTCAAAGTTACCATCTGTCATTTGAATTGGTTAAAGGAGCATTGCTGCCACCTAGTGTTAAAACTAAGGCTCAAAGAAGAATACAAAGAAACATAACAAAAACCTAAGTGTGATAACTTTGACTATTTTGGGTGCTGTTCAATGTGTTTCATAATCATTTTCTTACTTAATGATTGCATAATAAATGCTACAAATAACTTAGTTATGGGATTACAGAGAAGAAAAAACTGAGGAACCTTAAGCATTAATGATTTTTTCAATGTCACTTGATTTGAACCCAAAACTACCCAATTCTGATTTTAGTGTTCTTTCCACCCCACTACACTATACATTCTCCAAGGGTGATGATTAGGGCAAGGTTTTAGATGATTTGCTTATGAATGATTTTGAAACTTCCCTTTTCAAATATTCTGATGAACATGAATAGTTGGTCTACTTTTAAAGAGCACTGTTTATATCTTTGAACTTGGTGTGCAAATCACAGATGCAGCTTACACTTGTTTCATGGCTCCTTCTTAAATTATTCTAGTAATAACACCAACTCTCTAATATTAAGACAAAGCAATACATCTGCAAAAACTTCAAAATCATCAAATAACAGCACCAAAAACCCTAAATGTTCTCAGTCTTTCTATATTAGCATCTTTGATTCTTTCACCTCTCTAGCCATTCCTTCACTTGTTTCCTCTCTTCCCTTCCCTTAGATATGTGCCTATTGTAATGGCATGAGTCTCTTTTTCCTCTATTCACTCTACCTCAGTGCTTCAGTGGCTCTGTTCTCACAAATGTAACTCACTTCTCTTTGGATCAGTCCCAATCTGATTCTCTTAGCCTGTCTTGGCTTCGTTCCTGAACTCATATCCTTCATTTCCATCAGTTTGAGGAAACTTCCTACCTGACTATCCTGTTCTGATGAAAATTTCAACATTACCAAAATATAAGTCATCTCCTAGGCCCCAAACCATCACCTCTATCTTTCCTTATCTGAGAACAGCCCATGAGTCTTCTATGAACCAGGCTTAGAGTGTTGGAGTCATTTTAAAAGCATATTGCCGGTATCTACTGCATGTCAGCAATCATTCTTCGCCTCTTCACATGACATCTGATCCTCACAGATTAGGAGAAAAGAAGGTGATAGTTTTCCTAGTAAAGAAAAAAAGAGTTTAAAGGGCTGTAAAATGACTTATCATTACACAATTAGTATATTACAGAGTCCAATTTGAACTAATTCCTAAGCTGCCTACTGTGGGATCTTTGGATTCCCCAGCCATGAGATCCCATTGCATTCTTAAAATAATACTCACCCACCCACCCATTGTGTTTTCACCAGACAAAATGGGTCTCTCTACCTTAACCATATTACTATCTGATAAGAAGAGAATAATGACCCTCCTATTGTCCAGACCTCTCCACTCTCCTTAGGAGCAGAAGTTACAATCTCCCAGGAGCCCTCTTCCTTGGGAGGCAAAGCCAGTCAGAATCCATTATGCTGAGATAATGAATATGGTGTTTGATTTATAGCCTAGAATTCTTCCCAAAACACCATCAGCAGTGATAAGGATCCCTGGCTTCTCTCAAGCCAGCACTACCCAAAACTTGTATCTACCAGGGAAAAGGCTTAAACTGACCACCAGATTTGAATTCTTCCATTTCCTAGTCTTAGCATTAGTTCTAAAAATAGGAAGACAGGTCTATCTTTACACATCTGAATACATGAGGCCTTTGAGGTCTTACAATATTGCCCTGAAAAGTACAAATTCAAGGATTTATATGCTTCAGTACATTTGAAATTTTATTTTCATGCTAAATTATAAGTTATTTAAGAGTATATCATTAGCTCGAAACTAAAAGCAATCAGAAAGTTGAGAGAACTCCGGTTATTAATCAAATATTTTTAAATGAGTCATATTTTATTGACTTTTCAAATATATTTAACTGAACACTTCTTGAGGAGGGAGAGCCCAGATAAGAGTCATGTGCTCTAATAGAAAGTCTAACTCTGAGGGGATAGGGGTGACTTAGGGATAAAGCCAGCATTTAGAGGCCCTGAGTACAATCCACAGCACTGGGAAAAAAAAAAAAAAAATACAGTGGCTACCCATGTGTTCTCTGATTACTCACTTTGTGGGATTCCAGCTGTTGTGTTGAGAAGCACTATAAAAAAGTCATAGGACGAGAAAATTCCTCTAGCCAACAACCATATGAGTGAGCCATCTGAGGAGTAAAACTCCCAGCCGGAGTCAAGCTTCAGATGGCTACAGCCTTAGCCAACATCTTGACTGCAACTTCATGTGGACCCTGGGCCAGAAACATCAGCCCAGCAAAACTGCTCTCAAATTCCTCACCTATAGAAACAGGGAGATAAGATGGTTATTTTAAGTCACTAAATTGGACTAATTTGTTATTGCCACAGATAAGGGACACAATCTACTAGGTTACTCTTACACAAGAAAGAGATAAGGAGACAGAAAGAAAGATAGGGGAATGAAGAGGAGTTGTGAGAAGAGATGGGAGAAGATGGAGTGAGGTGAATCCAAAGGCTTTCCCTCTCCGAAAAACAGGATGAGTCTGGGGCAACTGATGTAAGAAGTGGAACTTGGAAGACAGAAAGATGTTTGCTCTCGTCTGTGGTATAAACCTGTGTTCCTGAGAAATTTTAAATAAAGATCTATATTGTGGTGGGTTTTGTTTTTTGCAGGATAGAGGATTGAACCTAAGGCCTCACCTATGCTAGGCAAAATACTCTACCACTGAGCTACATCCCCAGCCCTCTTTGCTTTTTATTTTGAGACAGGATCTTGCTGTGTCACCCAGACTAGCCTCCAACTCACCATCCTCCTGCCTCAGCCTCCTGAGTAGCGGGGAATCGCTGGGACTGTAAGGCGTTCACCTCCCTGCCTAACTTCTATTGTTCTTTAGTAATAGTAATAATCCAACATGTCCCAGTCCTTTAACCTGTGCTGTGGTTGATGAACCTCTTGTTTAAGTCACCCAGACTCATCTCACCATCCTTACTAGATACCCAGTCTCTGGTTTTTCTTATAGCCAGGGGAGCCCTAGACAAAGATCTGGTCAATGAGACTCCAGAGGAAGCCTGCTGGGAGCTTCTGGGAATTTTTTTTTTTTTCCCTGCAGAGTAGAGAAACACACGAGATGAATTCTACTGAGAGGTTGTGTGAGGCCATGGTCGTGTGCTGATGAGAAGTGTAAGAGGGAAAGGTCTCAAGCAGGGGATGGCTGAGCAGGATAGAAAGCACCTGGGCCCATGAGCTGTTATAACAAACCTGGGCTGCCTCAAGCCACCCTCCTTGTTAAGAGGGTAGTAAACAGTCTTTATTGCTTCTACACTTAAGCAATAAATCATAGTATGATTTTCTGTTATTTGTGGTAGAACCATTCCTAACTGATATTTAAGATCAATATTCAGTTAAAGTAGTGCTCTCAAGTGGGGCAACGTAATTTATATCGACATGAGACACACTGCCAGAGTTTAAATTCTCCTTCAGAGTGGAAGCCTCCAACCAGGAAGTTACCTCTATGCCTCAGTTTCTCACCTGCATGATAGAGATAATTGTATTTATATCATAGGACTTTTGTGGTCATTAATTAAAATGCATATAAAGACCTAAAAGAGTGCCTTTCCAGCATTATGTAATATTATAGTTTGGATATGAGGTGTCCCCTGAAGAGTTCATGTGTTAGGCAATGCTGAAATGTTCAGAAGTAAAATTGTAGATTATAAACACTACATTCTAATCAGTGGATCAATACATTTGATGAGTAGTAGTTTGAATGGACTAGTGATTGGTAACTGTAGGCAGGTGGGGCATGGCTGGAGGAAGTACATCACAGGGGACATGTGGTATATATTTTGTACGTGGAGAGTGGAGTCTTTCTCTGCTTTCTGATCACCATGATGTGAGCTGCTTCCCTCTGCCACCCTCTCCTGCCATGATGTTCAACCTCACCTCGAACCCTGAGGAATGGAGCCGGCCTTCTACAGACTAAGACCTCTGAAACCGTGAGCCCTCAAATAAACCTTTCCTCCTCTATAATTGTGCTGGTCAGATCAGTTAGTCACAGCAGTGAAGAAGCTGACTAAAACACTAACCATGGACTGAACTTCTGAAAACTGTTACCCCAAACTTTTCTTTCTCTAAGTTCTTCTTGTCAGGTATTATGGTTACAGTGACAAAAAACGGAAATAACAAATGTAACAATTACAAATTGTCATTATTTTGAGAGTTTAAAAAGTAAAAACATAGAATTCAGAAATCTTCAAAGGGTGGAGAGGTATAGCTCAGTGGTAGAACACAGGCTTAGTATGAGTAAGGCCCTGGGCTGAATCCACAGCACCGAGCAAACAAAAAAACTTCAAAGGTAGCAGGATTCTCTCAAAGATATGAAGTCTGTTAACTACAGATGTATATTTTGCAGATAACCTGCTATTATAATCACTAGGTCACAAGGAGAAATGTAGATTTATTTTTAACTCTTTAGTGAAGAAAATATTAAACAGTTTCAAAAACAAAGAGATTCATATGATGAATCTCCATCCACCCATCACCCAGTGTCAGTCACTATCAATACATTTCCAATCTTATTTAGTCTGTCACTTTACCCACAAATACTGGGTAACTTTTAAAAATTCATTGATTATCTATGTCACTTTAATTTTATTTTAAAAATTAAATGTTTATATACACATAGATCTCTCCAGATCTAGCAACTTTTTAAAAAGAATTTTCCTTTTATACCTCCAGGTTTTTTTTGTTGTTGTTGTTTTTTTTTTTTTTTTTTTTTTTTTTTTTTTCTTTTTGTACTAGGGATTGAACCCAGGGCTTTGTGCATACTAGGCTAGCACTCTACAACTGAGCTACATCCCTAGCCCTTTCATCTTATGTATTCTAAATATAAGATCTCAGACTAAAGTCTTAATAATTGTAGTTGGAAATGCATGGGTTTTGGGGTTGTTTAGACTGGGTAAAAAATTCTGGTTTCAGTACTTTCTAGTTATGTGACAGGGAGCAAGTTACCTTCTTTGAGCTCTCATTTTTTTCACCTGCAAAGAGAAGCCATCTGCAGACCTGACCCACACTATAAGGTCACAAGAAATAAAAAGCATAACAATGGTGAATAATAGCTAAAATTTACTAAACAAGCGAGCCCCAGCCCTGAGTACTTTTCCTATAATACTTTGTTTAGTCCTTGGCACTTGGCCCTTGCTTAGTGCTCAGCAAATGTTCCCTCCAGTCTAAAAACAGGTTTTACAGTGGTAGAGGTGACAAGGAGCAGCATCCTAGTTAAGAGAGAGAGGCAGGTGACAAGAGGAAGTGCTTTATAGGGCAGAGTCCACAAAAGGAAGGCTGAGGACACTAAAGAAGTCCTTCCCAAATTTGAAAATAGTCTGAGTGTTGCAACAGGGAGGAAGAATGAAAAGGAAGGACAGACATTAAATGGAAAATCTGGGCATGGTGGCTCATTCCTGTAATCCCAGCTTCTCAAGAGGCTGAGGCAGGAGGATCACATATTGGAGACCAGCTTAGGCAATTTAGCAAGCCCTGTCACAAAATGTAATATCTTTTTTAAAAAGGACTGGGAATGTGACCCAGTGGTAGAGCATCCCTGGGTTCAATACCCAATACCATAAAAGGAAAAGAAATTAAAAGGAAGGGTGGAGTCAAGAAGAAAGGAAAGCCTCCACACTGAATGAGTCTCTTCAATGCTCTCTTGACCTCACAGGGCCTCTCCTGCCAACAGTGTCATCACTCTGGACTTAACCTTGGGAGTTGGTCCAAACTCAAGCTTTATCAGGGTGAGGCCAAGATTCAAATCCACATCCATCCCAGGGTTCTATTTCATTCCACACAGCCACAGTGTGCCCTTTGAATGGTCTGAATGACAGTTATTTTTTACAGAAAAGGTGTCTGGTATGAAATGTTAGGCAAGATTTTGGGGTGGGCTGGGGAAGCAGCCTGGTGACCTGAGATTGGCCCCAGAAAGAGCACCATCACCCAAAAGACAATCCCTAACACTGCTCAGGCTTCTGGGCTTCCGATTACTGTTGGATAGACCCAAAGATAATGTTTAGTTGGCAAATCAGGGCTCTCTTAGGCCCATCCACAGTCCTGATCACCTCACAGTGCAGTTGGCTGACCTTGAGAATAAGCTGTCTCCCAGGAAATTCTCAGGTCAGCAATAAACTGGCAACATATCCTGAGGGGTAGGAAGGGATGATTTTTAAATCAATGTTTATTAGAGAAGAGGGCCTCGCTTTCCTCTTTTTATCTCTCCAGAGGACTTCTGTGACTCTACCATACAGCAGGAGATACAATACTTCTCAAACAGGGGTCTCTGGATGCCATGAGAGTCAAAAGGAAATTAATTTTTAAATATATTTTCCTGGACCCTGCTGCCAAATAGTCTGGTTCAGGTGGTCTGGGGTAGAGATCAAGGACCAGATTTTTTAAATAAGTGCCTATGTGATTCCCTGAAATGTTTCTGGATATTTCTCCAAGAATGGCCTGAAGAGACCCCTGGTCTGAGATGATCACAGGGAGTCTTGGGAAAATGAAAATTTCCTAGGAAATTTCTGCAACTGAGACTAGAGGAAGGAAACTCAGAATTCTGGATTTCCAAGAAGCCTTCCAGTTAAAGGCTCATTAGAGGCTGGGGAGATAGCTCAGTTGGTAGAGTGCTTGCTTTGTAAGCACATAGGCCCTGGGTTCAATCCCCAGCACCCCCAAAAAAAGAAAAATTTTGGAGCTGGGGATACAGCTCAGCTGGTAGAGTGCTTGCCTCACATGCACAAGGCTGTGGGTTCAATCCCCAGCACCTAAGAAAAAAGGCTCACTAGAAATCTTTAAGAACCAATTACCAGGGAATAAATAATTAAACATTCTTTTGGGTGGGTCATGACCTGGAGGATATACTTTGCTTAATTCCATTCAGCAACTTCAGGGGTATGTTCATGAGAAAACTACAACCCCAAGACTCAAGTGAGGAATGAGACAGAGACAGGGTATGAATATGAATTAGGCAAAATCAAGATGGAAACTCATAAAAGAATTTGTATAAAGTTTCTCCAGGAAGAGTACAATACATGTTTACCCTCTACTCAACCTTGTTTTGCCTGCACACAATTTATTTTACATGTAGATGTTCAATAAAAATCTGCTGAATTGATTAATACATTCCCCTTTGGAGAGCCATATGTTCAACCTGTACACACACACACATTATTGGTGGAACCTAAACAAGCATATGTGTGTATAAGGACAGGGGCAGAATAGGTGGTGGTGGTGGTGGTGGTGGTGAAAGGAAGTGGGTTTGATAAGGAAAGGAAGATAAAATTCCATAGACTTTAGTTGTAGTTAGAGAAAAAGTATAACTACAAGTTGAATTTTGTTTTACTTCCTCTCCTATCCTGGGATGTTAAGCAAGCTACTTTCATTTCTCTATTTCAACCATGCCTCTTTTATTTTTTTTTTTCAAAGGAACATGCCTTGTGGAATTATTTTAAGAAGTCAGTAATAAGAGATTGGAAAGTACCTTTCCTCTTAGCCAAAAATGCACAGAAGAGAATTTCCATCATCTGAGCCAGTTCAATGAAGAAGTTTTCTTGTCTTGTCTTGTCTTATCTTTCTCCTCTCCTCTCTCCCTCCCTCTTCTCTCCTCTCCCTCTTCCTATCACTCTCCTTCCTTTCTGTAAACTACAGATCATTAGTTTAGTAAAATTCTCAAAGAATTCATTATGTGTAGAAGCTCTGATGACTTCTGGGATAGCAAACAAGACAGTTACTACACACTGTTGTTGGAGAAGCCGCAGAACTCAGGATCCAAAAGCAGAGGTTAGGGGATCAAAGAAGAGTCACTGACTAGCGCTTTTAAAAAGCACAGCCGGGCACGGTGGCACATGCCTACAATACCAGTGGCTTGGGAGGCTGAGGCAGGAGGATCGTGAGTTCAAAGCCAGCCTCAGCAACTTAGCGACACCCTAAGCAACTCAGTGAGGTCCCGTCTCAAAATAAAACATAAAAAAGGACTGGGAATGGGATTTAGTAGTTAAGTGCCCCTGGGTTCAATCCCTGGTGCCGAAAAAAAAAAAAAAAAAAAAAAAAAACCACTGGTATAGGGGGACAGGGTCCACTCTGGGAAGTCAAGCACTTCCAGCTGTCAGAGTAGGCCTGCAGCCTCAACCTCACTCTTGGTCAACAGGGTCTGTGCTTGGGAAGAAGAGCTGGGTATGAAGCAGTGAGAGCAAGGACATGTGGATCCCCCCACCATATTTGTCTTTCAATATGGCAGAGAGCAGGGATACATCAGCCTCTTTGTTTTCCTCCCACATATAGCTACTGGTTCACTTCTAACTACCAAATCCATGTAAGATTTTCAATTTCTAACTCTAACATAAATAATACAGGGAAGGGGCTCTAGGCACTGCAGTTCCCCCTTGACCAAGCTAACATGACATTCATCAGGAGTTGGGGCAAACTATGTTGAAGATAATTCCCAAGAAGCTAACACATGCCTGAGGGTGGCAAAATCAAAGAGTCTGAGGAACAGTTCTAAGCTGTTCACAACTACTCAAAAGTTTCTCTGGGTGGTCTCTTAAGTCAGCACTACACATGATCTACCCACAGCGAACTGATTACATGGAGGCAGAAGATACCTAGTTTAAAAAAATGTAAGACTGATAGACCACAGGTACAATAATTAAGGATGATCACTGAATTTCCATATCTCAGTAACACAACAGCTATTAAGACTCACTTAAAATTTTAATTTGTTCTCAGATTCAGATGTATGTGGCATGGAATGCTTATCTGTTCAAATAGGTGTTGGCGCTCACTATATGCCACAGGAAAATGAAACATCTTGCACAAACCAAATACACACCTTCCTACCAGTCCTTGTTTATAATACTTCAAATCCCCTTCCCAACGGATTCCCCAAAAGATTTAAAATAAATAAAACTTGATGATAAGGGGGAGAGAAAGAGGACCTGAGCCACGTAATAAAATCTTAAGTTCTGAGGTTTCATAATCTTAGTCTAGAAGAATTGACCATAACTCTGTGTGTGTGTGTGTGTGTATGTGTGTGTTACTGGGGATTAAACCCAGGGGCACTTTACCACTCTGCTACATACCAGCCCTTTTTATATTTTGTTTTGGGACAGGTTCTCACTAAATTGACTAGGCTGGGCTCAAACTTATGATCTTCCTGCCTTAGCCTCTGGAGTAGCTGAATTATAGGCATGCACCACAACATGCAGTTATAAACTCTTTAAATAAGGTGATTTTGCTAAAAACAGCAGAACTTCCAGGGAACTAGATTAAACCAAAGGTGGATTTATAATAAGAATATTGGCTTATCTCATGGAAAAGGAGCACAGGAATGCAGCCAGTCCTTAGGCAGGGCTGAAACCAAGAGGTGGAAAGCCAGGAACACCCAACTCCACCTCACTTCATTTTCTCACAATGCATTTATCTCTGAGCTCTTGCTCCTTCCCCCTGCAAATTGAAATTATGTGTACTTCAAAGCACAAGATGGAATACAGTTACTCTTTTGAGTTTGAAGCACATGAAAACTAACTTTCAGTCCTAATACCGCAGAGAGAGAATATAATTGGTTAAACTTGGGTTCAATGCTCTCACCTAAACCAGTCAGCCTTGGGGAGGTGGGGGTGATGGAGGGAGTAGGAAAAAGCTTCAATACACAACTACAGTCAGGGGCCCATCCCTGTGGATGACAAGGATCCATTCAGAGATAAGGGGAGAGGGGAGTCTCAGACTTGGCAAACATTTCCTAAGCTACAAACGCTCTTTCTTGACTTACAGAGGATATAAGGTTAATCTAATGTCAAGCAAGCACCCAGAGATAACTAATTTCCTAGAGAGACTCCAAACATCAAGCTCATTTTTCAGCTTCCTACAAAGGTAGCAAAAACAGCAGGAGTCAGTGCAAAATCAGAGGCCTAGCCAGGTGCAGTGGCACATGCTGGTAGTCCCAGCTATTCTGAAGGCTGAGGCAAGTTCAGGCCAGCCTGGGAAATTTAGCAAGACCCTCTCTCAAGATTTTTTTTTTTTTTTTTTTTTTTTTTTTTTTTTTTTTTTTTTTTTGTGGTGCTGAGGATCGAACCCAGGACTTTGTGCTTGCAAGGCAAACGCTCTACCAACTGAGCTATCTCCCCAGCCCTCTCTCAAAATTTTAAAAAATAAAAGGGCTGGGGATGAGCAGTAGAGCACCATTAGGTTCTACCCCCAACATTGAAAAAAAAACCAGCCAGAGGCCTAAAGATATGAGTTTGGGAAAAGTGTAGTGTAATTAAGTCAGGATCAATAACTAAGCAAAGTATTTCCAGAAATGTATAGGCATTGTTGGTTGCCTTGCCCAAACCATTTCTTCCTTGTTACACAGCTCTAGTTTTATTCAGGTATCTACCCTCCTCCCTTCTCTACTTGGTCACAGGCTGGTGGGGATGCTGGTGACCTTCCAACCCTTAAGGGTGACCCCTGATTAGGCTAAGCCAGTCAAGATGGTATCGTTCCCCTTGTCCCTCATTGGGTTAGGCCTGTGCCTATTGAGACAGGAAATAAAATCAAACAGAAGTTTCTAGGAAAACTTTCCTCCTCCCCCAAAAGATACAGATATAGAGACTATCTTTCTTCCACTCCATCTTCTCTGTCTGGTTATTGGGTACACCTGGAAATGCAACTATTCCTACTGATGATAATGTCATTTCTCAATGAATTACCATCTTGGGAGGCATCCTAGATTTGAATTTCTTATGTGAGATAAATTATTTTTAAAGACACTTTGAATTTTTTGTTTTTTAGTTTTGTTTTGTTTTCATTCACTTGATGCTGAATTCATCCTAACTAAAGCTGGGGGTATGGAGAGAAATAAGCTATAAAGAAAGCAAAGCAGATGCCCTGTACTGAGTCAGCAACAACTCTGGAAGCTGGCTGACAAAATGATAAAGGATACCAGGTGCAGTAGCTCACACCTGGGTTCAAACCCTAGTACAAAAAAAAAAAAAAAAAAAAAAAAAAAGAATTTCTGCCCAACCAAATTATTATGCAAGTATAATAATTTACATTATTATAAGAATAATAAAGAATAAGAATGTTTCAGCCAGGTGCAGTGACACACACCTGTAATCCCAGCCACTCTGGAGGCTGAGGCAGGAGAATCACAAGTTCAAGATCAGCCTGGTAATTTGGCCGGACCCTGTCTTAAAATAATATAAAAGGCTGGGGATGTAGCTCAGTTGTAGAGTGCTTGCTTAACATGCATTAGACCCTGGGTTCAATCCTTAGCAACACACACACACACACACACACACACACACACACACAAAGGAAAATTTTAACATGCAGTCTCAAAACAAACAAACAAAAAAACACCTACACTGAATTCTTTCTAGGAAACTCCAAAATGAAGGAATAAGAATAATGGGATCCAGTAAATAAGACCTCCATCATGAGAGGTAAAAAGAGGTTCATAGAAGTGGACCAGTCTTTGTGTAAGGTAATAGTACAATGCCCCAGAGAAGATGTCTTCAAGAAAGTGAAATGATTAAAAAAAAAAAAAACCTGATGAATCTGGAGATGACAGAAGTTTTACAAACCTGTCAGAATTTGAGGAAATGGGAGAATTATGCAGAAAACTTGTCAATAATATATTACCTAACTCAACTTGGAATATCATTATATGAATATTGATTTAGCAAAATTTTGATATAATTTTATAGGCAGGATGACTGGATAGGAAGAGAGAGAGTGTGTGTGTAAGAAAGAGAAAGAGAGAGAGAGTTGAGGAATCTTCAGTAGTAGAGAGTGAGTAGATAATGCCTAAAATTTTAAAACTAAGTAGCAATAAAAGCATTTTATTTAGAGATATAAAAGGAAATACAAAAATTCTCACCTAACAAGAATGAAAGTTGTAACCTATAAGGAGAAGGAAATTGTGATGGGCAGGGAGCAGGGAACTTCTTTTCATATAATAATCTTTTGAAACTCTTTGTTTTTCTACAGTCATATGATTTTTTTCCAAGGCTGGGGATGTGGTCCAGTGGTAGAGTACTTGCCTAGTATACACCAGGTCCTGGGTTCAATTCCTAGCACTGAAAATAGAATCAACTGTGATTTTTTAAAAAAATTAATGGCAGGATATAAAGAGAAACCATCATTGCAAAAGGGAAAAAGGAAGGAAGACGAGAATTTTATGTGGAAGTGTGAAAATATCATCCCAAAGGAGAGGCATGAAAGGCCCCTATTGGTTGTAGCAGATTATGTCAGGAGGTCCTTAAGTGCCATCTGAGGGTGTGAAATTTATCTTGAAAGAAGTAGAATTTGAGTCATTGTGGGTGTTACATACAAGATTTATGCTTGGGGGAAAAAAGAAAACCACTCTATGCAGGGTGGAAAATGTTTTGGAAGACATAAAAACTAGGCAGAATGATCAGGTAGAAAGTTTTGCATAAATTAATCAAGTCAGAATTGAGGGCTGGAAACAAGAAATGCTTGCAGAGGGTCTGAGAAGCAGAACAACTTGAGGAAACTGAAGTGGAAATGTGGCAACTGCTTAAACACAAGCACCACTGGGGAAGGAAGGAGTCTTCGAAGGTTCTGGTTTGAGCAGCCCTAAGAGCCCAGTAGCAGCGCCTCTTCATAGGAATTTCCCCATCTCATTACTTCGGTGGAATAAAATCAGACTGGCATAATTCCTCTCACGCCACCCTCATCCTTCGCGCCCACTCTTGGGAATATCCAACACGCAGGTCAGATCTCTTACCTCAAACCTTAATAGACTTAATTAACATAAAAGTGCTGCATATTAATTTCATGTCTGTTGTCTGAGACAGGAAAACCCCTGGAACTTCACCAAATCTCTGTCCTTCTGAGTTGAGATGAAGAGTGTGGAAAGTTTTACAGGGTTTGGGGAGGTGTGTATTTCTTGATTGATTTTGGTTCTGCTTGTGCCTTCCCAGTGTTCTCAGTGAGAACATCTGATGCTGAGACATGTCATCCTTGAATTCAAGTCCAGCTCTTCCCCAATGGCTAATTACCTGTAATATTTTCATATAATTTATTGTGAAGCAATAAAGACAAGAGAAGGCATACCGTCATAAATACCTATTATTTTTTCTACCAAGCAAGACTCTGCCTTGTTTAAATTACAGAACCCTTGGTTTCCTTGGGAAACTACCCATTACCACTTTTGGTACCCATGGATTGGGTGGAACTGGCTTCACAACAAATCCCAGGGATGATTCTCTGGCACTGGCCTAAAGTAATCACTGTACATGCCCTCTGCCTGGTCACAGTGACAGGTTCACAGGTGAAAAAAGGAATCACCAGGCTGGGGTTGGGGTTCAGTGGTAGAGCACTCACCTAGCATTCATGAGACCCTGGGTTTGATCCTCAGCACCACATAAAAAATAAAGGTATTGTGTCCACCTACAACTAAAACAATATATTAAACAAACAAACAAACAAACAAACAACCGGAATCACATTAATCCAACCAGCATCATTCCCAGAACTTTGGTGAGAGTTTATGGTAAAGGAAGATCTCTCCTTTTTGGAACTACAAACATATAAACCTGAAGGTTCTGGGGACACTAGACAGGACAAAATTGACTCAGAGATGGAGAGATCCCTTCCTAAAATAGATTTTGAGCATGTGAATCCAGTCAGGCTAGAAGCTAAATCAACCCATGAACTTTACAGCTTCAAAATCAGGCTGGGGATATAGCTCAGTTGGTAGAGCGCTTGCCTTGCAAGCACAAGGCCCTGGGTTCAATCCACAGTATTGAAAAAAAAAAAAAAAAACCACAAGACAAAAGTCTTCCCTATCCATTTAAAAAATTCCCACTTGAAGTGGGCTGTTTGTGACTTCTAAATGATAGAATACTCCAAGGTATAAAAGGACATAAAAGATCAACAATAACAGCAGGAGGATGTCCAAGTGGGAAAAATGCTTTGATGGCATGCACCTGTAATCCTAGCAACTAGGGAGGCTCAGACAAATTCAAGGACATCCTGAGCAAGACTCTGATTCAAAATAAAAAATAAAAAGAATTGGAGATGCAGTTCAGTAATAGAGTGCCCCTGGATTTAATCCCCAGCACCACAAAGGAGAAAAGAAAAAATGGCTGGATAGGGTTGAATTCTATTGTTAGTATGTTGCAAATGTTGTCTTTGTTGCCCATCCATCTTATATGTATAAGAAAGCTAGAGTTCATAGTCACATGTAGTTAAGTGAAAGAGTCACAACTTAACCTTAGGCCTTGTGACCACAATTTTTATTCCCTATATAATATTGTGCCACAAAGCCATTATGCATAACTGCACTCTAAACAACATGTGTATATTTTATACCCCACCTTGGCTATCTCCTCTAAACTTTGACATTGTGACATAAGGGAAAATCAAATAGATGGAAGTCTGTCACTATTAAATTCCTCAATGTATTCCATCTGACCCTTTCATTCCAAGTATCACTGTCTGTCCCCCAAAGTTCAGCCAGTGTTTTGTGTTCTTTTTTTTTTTCCTTCAGTATTATGTTCTTAATTAAACTATTTAAGGCTGCCCAGTGTGGTGCACATGCCTATTATCCCAGTGACTTGGGAGGCCAAGACAGGAAGATCATAAGTTAGGTCAACCTCAGCAACTTAGTGAGAGAATTCTTTTTTTTTTTTTTTTTTTTTTTTGTACTGAGGATTGAACCCAGGGCCTTGTGCATGCAAGGTAAGCACTCTACCAACTGAGCTATATCCCTAGTCCATGAGAGATTTTTCTTAAAATAAAAAAAATAAAAGAACTGAACTCTACCAACTGAGCTATATCCCCAGCCCACGAGAGATTTTCTTAAAATAAAAAGATGAAAGGACTGGGGATGTAGCTCAGGGGCAGAACATTCCTGGGTTCAATCCCCAGTATCATTAATAATAACAATAAGTAAAAATTTAAAATTCATCATGTTTCTCATGCCAGTTCATGACTGAATATTATGACGGATATCTGCAAGCCTACTCTTCTCTGTTCATACAGTTTCTTTTCCTTCCACATTACCTGTCCATTTTTCCTCACATGAATAATGGTTTGTTTTATTTTACTTTATTTTGCTGTATGGGGATTGAACCCAGGGCCACATCCACTTAGGCAAGTGTTCTGTCACTGAGCCACATTCATCCTGGACAACCATTTTAATGCATTAATATGTATTCCTTTATTTTAATGTCCCTCTAAAAATGTGTTTTTATGAGGATTTGGAAAAACTTATATAATGATAATATGATATATATGCAATTTGTTGTTGTTTTCATTCAGGTAGCTGGGATTTCAGGCTCAGGGCTGTATTTTCAAGACCCAACCATGTTCTATGTGTATGAGCCATTACTTCTAATTGGTACTCCATGGTGTGATAAAATTTTATCTATCTACCTTTCACCCCATGGCAGACATTCATTCAACATTTATGGAACAGTTACCATATCCCAGGCATTTCTAGGAAGTTGGGTTACCTCAGTAAAGAAAACAGGGGGAAAAAAAAGAAAAAAACTGCCCTCACTGAGCTCACATTCTAGTTAGGGTCGGCGTGCAGAAAAAAAAACAAGAGTACCTAACAATATATTAGAATGTGTAAGAATGCCAAAGGGGATGAGGTAGGGATAAGTTACAGGTTAAAATAATGTGTTCAGGATTATTTTTACAGGGAAGATGACAATTTTAGCAAAGTGTTGAAAGATGTGAGGCAGACAGCTAAGAAGCTAGCAGGAGACTCCATGTCCAGGTAAAGGAAGGCCACCTTGAAGACCCTGTGAGGTGCTGACTTGCACATTCAAAGAAGAATATGGAGGTCTTCAAGCTCAAGTGCAGGGAGTAGGTGAGAACAAAAGAGAGTGATCAGTTGTTCTGTGGTCGGGTTGGTAGTAGGCATGGGTTCATTCGGTATGTCTGTCGCATTCCGCCGAGGCTGCAGTTCAGTGTTGGGAAGGCCTTTTTGGGTATCTACCCGCCTGCAGGCCCCTGATCCTCCCAGGCCGGTCTGCGGCTTAGCGATGGAGTTTTAAGACATTCATAGATGTGTAATCCTTAAATAAAACATGAGAGCTCTGCAAGCCCAGCTAGGGGCAGTGCACCTTCACAGAGATCCTGAGCTAACCTCAAGACTGAAAACTTAAGGTTTTGGAATCTACCCCTTTGTAGACTGTTGGGATGCTTAGGATTTTGCTGACCCAAAGGTTGGCCTCTGATGTTAGACAGTTCCTATGAATGTAACACCTTGCCTGTGTTAAACTGAGCAGCTGCCAGTGGGCAAAAAACTGTCTAGAAATTTTGGGACTAAGTAGAAACTATTTGCTTGTGTTTTGTCTTATACAAGTACATGGTTTTCTTTTTAAAATTTCAATAAACTATTTTAAAGCAAAAAAAAAAAGAGAGAGAGAGAGAGAGATCAGAGAGGTGAAGCACCAGCAGAATGTGTTGGACCCAAAGCACTTTAATGACTTTGACTTTGGGGCTGAGAGTGTTAGGGATGACACCCACACCCTCACACATGCTGGGCAAGCAAGCACTGTCACTGAGCTGTATCCCCAGCCTAAGACTCAACTTTCACTCAGAGTGAAATAGGGAGTCAATTAAGAATTTGGAGCTGAGAAGAGGCATGAGCTTTCTTATGTTTTAAAGGGATTACTCTGGTAGTTGCAGGTCGCGGGGGGCAGATATTGAGTCTAATTTCCTCCAACACTCCATCACAAACAGTATGTAATAAACAACCTTATTACAAATGTCCCCTTATAGGTCAGTGTGAGAAATTACATTGTTTATAAACCCATGGGCTGGCTTAATTGCTGGGTCATGGGGAACGCTTATTTTTAATGTAGTGTTAAAAAGAACTGTAGCGAGTTAGTCGAGTCCTTGCCCTGGCTTGAAACCGACGTGCGTTCCGCTTCCCTTGTTCTTCCAGTCTTCGGTTTCCGCCCTGTCGTGCGCCGGCAGTATGGCCCACAAGCAGATCTACTACTCAGACAAGTACTTCGACAAGCACTATGAGTACCGGCATGTCATGTTACCCAGAGAACTTTCCAAACAAGTACCCAAAACTCATCTAATGTCTGAAGAGGAATGGAGGAGACTTGGTGTCCAACAGAGTCTAGGCTGGGTTCGTTACATGATTCATGAGCCAGAACCCTTCTCTTTAGACGACCTCTTCCAAAAGAGCAACAAAAATGAAGTATATCTGGGATCATCAATTAAATCTTTCACAAATTTAATGTATATGTGTATATAAGGTAGTATTCAGTGAATACTTGAAAAATGTACAAATCATTCATCCATACCTGTGCATGAGCTGTATTCTTCACAGCAACAGAGCTCAGTTAAATGCAACTGCAAGTAGGTTATTGTAAGGTGTTTAAGATAAATTTTCTTCTAGTCAGTTTTTCTCTTAATATAAGTGCCTGTTTGACATTACCTGTTACTTTTGTTAAATAAAGTTTGTATGTTGCATTTAAAAAAAAAAAACTGTAGCTGGACAGTAGGTGAAGTGATGAAAGCAACTTTATTCAGGTCTACTGCAACAGAAGAGATCTCAGTGTAGAACGGGGGATGGATTCTGAATGCAACAAAGATAATGGAATTTACAGTCACGTGAGGGAGGGGAGGTGTCAGGGCATGGAAAATTACAAGGAGGGCAACAATTTTGCGCAACTGATCTAATAGGTATCTTGCTAATGGCTGGCTATTGAGCAGACATCATATACAAAACTGTGGGAGAAGAGGAATTGAGTCAGATACAGAGTGGTCAGAGATTGAGTTCAGGTGGTTCTACCTAAACTGACTTATTAGGATTCTTGCTAAAATTGGGTAGGCAATGCAAAGAAACAATTGGAAACCCAAGCCAGGCATGGTGGTACGGGTCTGTAATCCCAGCAATTCAGCAGGCTGAGTCAGGAGGATCACAAGTTCCAGGCCAGCCTTAGCAACTTAGTAACACCCTAAGCAACCTAGTGAGATACTGTCTCAAAATAAATAATTGAAAAAAGGGCTGGGGATATTGCCCAGTGATTAAGCACCCAAAAGTCACAACCTACTTGGGAAGATTTAGGGGAACTTGACTAAAGTTTCGTCAGGGAGACAGCCTTTGTTACTAAGAATTTGCTCTCCAGAAAGACTGTGCATTAACACTCTCATCAGCTGAGCATAGAGATGACTACAGTTGTATGTATAATTCCTTTTTTCTTTTCTTTTTCATTTTTCTCCTTTTTGCCGATTTAATATGTGTAAATTGTTATTTTGTTGTTTTAATTAACGTTTATTATTACTCCTAAGTTTGAGCATCTCTTTGCCTCTCAGATTTTTTATTCATCATATTTAACTTGCCCATGGTTGGTTTGTTTGTTTGTTTGTTTGTTTGGGGGGGTGGCAGGCTGTTCCTTTCTCTTTCTTATTGACTCAACCTAATCCCCTTGCATATTCTAGTATATTAGTTCCCTATTCATTTTAGATGTTGCAATACCTTTCCCTGTTCTCTCGGTTAATTTTGCCCATGCTATCATGGACTGTAAGAAACCCTTGATTTGGGTATAAGGTATCATTATTTTGCCTTATTCTTTGGACTTTTCTAGTTTCATTTAAGATGCTCTTACCCATCCCAGTTTTTAAATTTTTTTTCTAACATTTTCTTCAGGCTCTCCATATCCTTGAGTATCATTCCATGGATTTAATAAAAAGCAGATGGAAAACATTTGAAAAACAACAACACCACCAAGACTTGGAAAAGGACTGGGTTGTAACCTGCTTTATATGTTCAACTCTCAGCATGGGAAGAAAATAAATACTTGGGAAAAAATCGCACCTGTATAAACACATGCAGATTTTTCTTGTTATTATTGCCTAATTGGCACAGTATAGCAACTATTTCCATAGCATTTACACTGTATTAGGTATTATAAGTAAACTAGAGATGGCATAAAGTATGTGAGAGGTTGTGCATAAATAATATTTAAATACTATATAATTCTATATAAGGACTTGAGCATCTGTGAATTTTTTAAATTTATTTTGGGGGTGTTGTTTTTGTTTTTTGTTTGTTTGTTTGTTTTGGTATTGTGGACTGAAACCAGGGTTGCTTAAACACTGAACCACATCCCCAGCCCTTTTTATATTTTATTTAGAGACAGGGCCTCAATAAGTGACTGAGGCTGACTTTGAACTCACAATCCTCCTGTCTTAGTCTCCTGAGAGGCTAGGATTATAGGTATGTACCACTGAGCCTGGCCTGCATTTGTGGATTTTATTATAGGTGGTCAGCCTGCACTCAGTTCCCCTAGAATACTAAGGGATGAGTATATATTGTTTTGTCTTCCACATTTATGCACTTAGTCATCTGTAGTCTATCTTGTACATAATGTGAGGAAGAGCCCCTGTTTTATTATTTCCATTTGATGACCCAGTTTCCCATTTATCTATTTCTGTGCCAACAACACCCAATAATTATTAATATATCTTTGTACTGTATTCTAATACCTGGGAGGGCAAGACCTACAAGATTCTGTTTCCAAGGTTGAACTGTTTAGTACTTACTCCTTTGTGTAAGTTTACCAGTTTCCTTAAAATTTTAAATAAAAATTTGATTCGGTTTATTTGAAATTTATAGATTATTTCAGAGAGATTTGATTCTTTATAATATTAAGTCATCTCACTCAAAAACATAGAATATCTTCTCACTTATTCATTTTTATTTTTCTCTCTTTTTTCTTCTAATTTTTTCAGATCTTCTGCTCTCTTTATTGCAATTTTAAATTTTTCTCCATGAAATTATCTTTGCTGTTGTAAATGGTGTTTTTTTGTTGGCTCGTTTTTTCGTTTGTTTTTGTTTTTGTTTTTGCAGTGCTGAGGGTAAAACCCAGAGCCTCACACATGTTAGGCAAGTGGTCTCCCACTGAACTGTACCCCAGTTTATAAATGGTGTATTTCTTTCTTTTTTTTTAATTTTTGTGTGTGTGTGTGTGTATGTGATACTGAAGATCAAACTGGGCCCCACACATGCTAGGCAAGTGCCTCACCATTGAACTATATTCCCAGCCCTTCCTGTATTTTTACTATTGCTTTTTGTTTCTTTGGTTATTACTTTTCTTCATATATCATAGTTAAATGTTTAGACTCTCTGTTTAAAATTGATCATGTTTCTTAATAAATATATACAAACTATTTTTTTCTTAAGAACTCTCTGGCTGGACCTAAAAGTTTCTATATATAGTATTTTCATTATTATTAATCTCTAAGGATCAAGTTACTTTCCTTTTTAACATAAAGTTTAGTAATATGTAACTTAATTTTCAAGTGCGTGAAACTGTATCTATTCTTTTATAATTAAACTTTACTTGCTTTGCAATATGCTCAGACAAAGCTCTACTCAGAATGACCTTAACTGACAAGGGAGGAAAATTCTTCCAATACAATAACCTACTGTACTTGGTGTCCCCCCCAAAATTCATGTCTACCCAGAAACTGTGAATGTGACCTTATTTAGTAATTGTCTTTGCAGATGCAATCAAGTTAAAATGAGACCATATTGGATTAGGGTGGGACCTAATCCAATGACTGATACTCTTAAAAGAGAGAAATTTGGACACAGAAACTAAGGAAAATGTCACGTGATGATGGAGGCAGAAATTGAAGTGAAATGTCTTCAAGCCAAGGAACACCAAGGATCTCCAGTAACAGCTAGAAGCTAGGAAGAGGCAAAGAATGAGTCTTCCCTAGAGTCTTCAGAGAGAGCATGGCCCTGCTGACTCTGGTTTTAGACTTCTAACAGGGCTAACTCAGTGGTACAGTGCTTGCCTTCAAGGCCCTGGGTTCAATCCCCAGCACCTCAAAAAAAAAAAAAAAAAAAAAAAAAAAAAGGCAAATGTAGACTTCTAGCCTCCAGTACTGTGAAACAATAAATTTCTATTGTTTTACACCACTGATTCATGTGCAGTTGCAAACAATCTGACAAGATGGTCAGAGAATGAAGACTGAAAGATTGATGACAAAGAAGTTCGAGGAAGAGGTATAACAATAGGCTTCTCTTGGAAAGGACACAGACTGCAAAGATATTTATGTCTACATGAATGCTCACCAAAGGAGATTCACTGCAGAGGAAGCTCTTAATAACCAAGTGGGAAAAAATGGCATCCTCTGTGGATGTCAAACGATCCCTTTGCCAGACACCCAACACTTGCTCAATGGGTCAATAAATAAAGTGGACATGAAGGCAGGAGTGGAGGCTAGGCACAGGCACAGCGACATGGACTTCTTACCAAGGCGGACCAGGCTAATGCTATTGGAGCCTTATCAGCCGACAGCAGACACAAGCGAGGACTCCCTGATACGGCACCATTGCCAGTGATCAGCAGCCACCTGGTAGTGGGTTGATTACATTGAATATCCCATTGCTCACAGGTTAGAAATCATCCTCATTAGAATGAACACACTCTGTATATAGATGCTTTCTTTACCCATGATGATATGGAACCTCCCAAACTCACAGAATGCCTTATTCAGCATCATGGTATTCCACACAACTCTACTTCTGATCAATAGATTCGGCTATAGATTCATAACGTCTGCCCCAGTATCTGCCCCAGTTTCATCCTTCTAGGGTTTGAACTAGAACATTCTCAAGTAGGTTCTCATCAGTTGGAGGTATATTCATGTTGATATTCATTTGCATATTAAAGCACCTTTTCATAATCATATTCATGTACGTGTACATGTGCACATTCATAGTCCTATTCATGCACTTTTCATGTATTTGTACATATTCATATTCATGTACATGTACACATCCATATCCATATTCATATTTGTATATATGTACATATTCATATTCATACACATCAAGAAACCCATTCCACAGTAATGGGAATGCAGCAATGAACTCATGCCTCTAGAATTTAGATACTCTATCATCTATAAGCAGCTACCCTAACTTAAAGGTAGAATCACTTACTTAAAACTCATTTGTGGGGGCTGGGGAGATAGCTCAGTCCGTAGAGTGCTTGCCTTGTAAGCACAAGGCCCTGGGTTCGAACCCCAGCTCCAAAAAAAAAAAAAAAAAACTCATTTGTGGTCGACTGTCAGTCTATTCAGAGTGCTCTAACAAAATACTACAGATGGAGTGGCTCATGAACAACAGAAATTTACTACACTCAGTTCTGGAAGCAGGGAAGTTCAACATCAAGATGCCATAAGAACTGGTGTACAGGGCTGGGGATATAGCTCAGTTGGTAGAGTGCCTGCCTCGCAAGCACAAGGCCCTGGGTTTGATCCCCAGCACCACAAAAAAAAAAAAAAAAGAAAAAAGAAAAAAAAAAGAACTGGTGTGCAATGAGTTCTCTCTTCCTCATAGACATTCCACTCTTCCTCTCTTCCATCCCTCCTTTTCACTCCAGTCTCATAGTGAAAGGGGTGAAGGGAGCTCTCTGATTCCTTTTATTTGTAAAGAACTAATTCCATTCATGAGGGTTCTGCTCCCACAACCTACTCACCTCACAAATGCCTCACCTCTACACACTATAATCTAGGGGGTGAAAGTTTCAACATACAAATTTTGAGAAAGATATGTACATTTAGACCACAGCAGTGCCAGCTGTGAATTGGGAATCCCCAGTATAGGGGATTTCCGGGGACCTGTCTTCATGCTTCCATGTCCAACAGTAAACATTATTAAAAATTATCAAAAACAGGCAGGAACATTGAAGACTCTCATACTTTATAAATGAAGCTTCAGGTCACTTCACTAGGACACCTGACCATTTGAGCTTCTGGCTGAAAATAAAGGAAATACAGAATAGGTAGTGGAAAAAAGAAGTCATATGTATCAACTTTGGTCTCAGTACCAGTTATAAAACAAGGACTATAGTAGCGTTGCGTATTTTTCTCTTTGCTTGTTATATGTATGTTTTGGTTTAATTTGTAAGTATGAGCCATTTCCTTTTATCCCCTTATAAAAGTTTTGGAGGTTAACTTTACTATTAAGACTTTATTTGTTTTTTATATTTTTGGCACTGGGGATTAAACCCCAAGTGAGTTACATCCTCAGCCCTTTTTCATTTTGAGAAAATATCAGACTAAGTTACTTAGGGCCTTGCTAAGTTGCTAAGGCTGGCCTTGAACTTGCGGTCCTCCTCAGTCTTCAGAATCACTGGGATTACAGGTGTGCATCCCTACACCCAGCTACGATTTAGACTTCAGGTCACAATATTTAGTAGAGTTCTGACTGAACTTTAAAAGCAATTAATACAGTCAGTGGTAAAATGTGATTTTTTAAATTATAATTTAAAAAATTATGGTGAAATATCCATAACATAAAAATTATCATTTTAACCTTTTTCTTTTTTCTTTTTTTCTTTCTTTCTTTTTTTTTTTTTTTTGGGTACTAGCGATTGAAACCAGGGTCTACATATAGTAGGCATGTGCACTGTCACTAAGTAACCCCCTCCTAGACTTTAACCATTTCTAAGTAGAAAGTTCATTGGCACAAGGTACATTCAGATTTTGTGCAACCATCACCACCATCGACCTCCTGGATTTTCTCATCTTCCCCAAATAACGTTCTGTACCCATTAAGCAATGTCTTCCCGTTTTCCCCTTCTGGGCTCTGGCAACTACCACTCTACTTTCCATCTCTATGACACTGACGACTCTGGGTACCTCATAAAAGTGCAATCATATAATATTTACCTTTTTGTAATTGGATTATTTAGGGTATAATTTTAAAAATTTTGTTGTAGCTACAGATGGAAATCATGCCTTTATTTATTTATTTTTTTAATGCAGTGCTAGGGATCAAACCCAGTGCCTCACACATGCTAGGCAAGCACTCTGCCACTGAGCTACAGCCCTAACCCCTAAGGTACAATTTTAAAGGTAAAATCATAGCTCTTAAGACGACATAAAATAAATGTCAGAGATTTTATTATCTCATTAATTAATGGAGGAACCAGTAAGATATTACAAGTAGATTTTTAAAAAAGGAAATCAAGGAACCATACATACATAGGCAACAAGGAATTCTAGAATGAATTTCCTATAAAATGTGCAAAATAATCTGATCAAAAGGAAGTAAGCCATTGTATTCCTCTAGATACAATATAGTCAGCGTTCAAGTATGATGTTGTTATTTCAACTTTTAAATCAGTCTCTATGGGATAAAATAATTTGCATTATTAGTAGTTTTCTACAATTTACAGTGCTGTAAAATAGCTCAAAAGTAAGGAAAGGAAAAGATAACCAAGGAATATGCTCTAGACAGAATATCTAGTAACCATACACATGGAACATGGATGAATATTGTCAATATAGTACTCAGGAGAGGAGAGTTGCAGGGGTCGCTGTTCCAGTTATCAATTTTTTGCTACTCAGCTCCAAAGTCATTTTTCTTTGTCTTGCTTTGAGTTAATGATCTGGATCCCAACCCTGTGAACATTGTTTGCCGACTGGTTCAATGTTATGTATATCAGCAGGGGGCACTAGAGGGACACTACAAGGCACAGCAGAGGGGATGTTTCTTAAGAGTCTTGTTCCGGGCCTTTCTCCTGTGTAGACAACCACAACCTCTGTCAACCTTCCACCACCACTTCAGTGGATGTCTGCCAGTTCACCATTCCCACATACCAATTTGGGGTTGCATCAGACTGGTGAATTTCTCTGCCATTAAGTGGGCTACGCCTCACCCCCTCCCAGGAGGTCTGAATCTCAGCCTTTGGGGTGATGTCTCTTCCAACTTTGTTCCTCCCCTAGGTATTTCCCTCAACCTTAAATGGAGCAAAATTGCTTATATTTGCCATTCCATAGTTACCTTTGATTTCCCTTAATAATTAACCAGGTTTTATTAGTTAATAAACTTTATATTAAATTTCCCTGTTAAATTATTGATATAATTCCTGTCTCCTGACTGATACAACCATACCATTTGCTTTCTCCCATTTATTTCCTTTTAAAATTTTTTTATTTGTTCTTTTTAATTAAACATGGTGGTAGAATGTATTTTGACATATTATACAATTGTGACAGAGCCACTTCAGTGTTTATAGCAGCTCAATTCACAATAGCTAAACTATGGAACCAGCTTAGGTGCCCTTCAGCAGATGAATAGATAAAGAAAATGTGGTGTATCTCCTTATTTATTTCTTAAACTTGGGCCTGGAGATGTGATTGTGTGACCCAGTGATTGAATGCTTGCTTACCTTGCTTGAGGCCCTGAATTTGAGACTCAAAACTCTGCAAGAATAAATAAATTTTAAATTTTAACATAATGTGTCTAATGTGGATTTTTTTCCCTTATCTCTTTGACATATTTGAACCTTTTCAATCTGAAATTGTTTGCCTTTAATTATATAAAATTTAACTTTATTTCTTCAAATATGTCCTCTTGTTTTTAATTTTACCTTTTAGAGCTCATCTTACATGAATGCTGGCACTTCGATCCTTCTATCCTCCGTAGCTCTTGGGTATGTTTTATTCATTATCATTTCATGCTGCCTTCCCATCTGTTTAGCTGTAAGTTTTTAAAGGAGAAATCAGCAAACTACAACCTGCCACCTGTTTTGGTAAATAGTGTTTTATTGTCATAGTCATACTTATGCTTTATGGACTGTCTGTGGCTGTTCTGGTGCTAGAACAGCAGAGTATACAGTTGCTACAGAGACTACATGACACATGATGTTTAAAATGTTTACTACCCAGCCCTTTTCAAAAAAATGTTTGATAATCTCTATTCTAGAGAACAGGAAAAATCTTGCTCTTCTTTCTGTCCTGAGGGCCTTCACTAACCTTGCCCAGGTTCATTGAATGAGTGAATAAATAAACAAACTTTGAAGGTACTGTTTCAAAAGGTAGAACTGAGATGTTATTTCAAAAGGTAGTAATACAGCATTCTCCTTTAAGGGAACAGAATTAAGCAAAGACACAGAAATAAAAATCCAAGGTAGCTTTCCAGTGAACTGTCTATCAAAAGTGAAGTCAAAAAGACAAATTTAAGAAAGAGTCGGCAAGATCTTCAGTCTAGAATGAGGAGTTGATACTTAATTCTCTTTGCAAGTGCTATATGTGTCACATGATCAGAGACATGCTTAAGGAGGATTTGTCTGGTAGCACTGTAAAGGACAGATTAGAGAGAGGAGATAGAAGACACTGGGGTTGAAGAAAGGTGTGTAGCAACAAGTTAAAAACTCCTATGCATTATGAAACTCATACTTGTTAGAAAAAAAGGGCAGTCAGGTCACCAAGACCCAGGTTTTCTGCAGAGCATTCACGAAAAATAGTTATTTTAATTATAATGATTGTGCACCTGGCTCTTACAGCAGGGTTACATTCGCATTTCTGACTTCCAGGTAGAGTCATATAACTAGGAATTTCTCTATCTGCCCACAATCTATGCCTGGCATTCTATACATTTTCTTCCATGGCTTCAGGGATTATGATTGCAGCCTCACTGATTCCAATCCATTTTCTCAGGGGAACGACTATAACCTTTCTTAAATGCAACATGGTCAAATCAATTGCCTACCCACTACATTTAGGATAAAAGGAAAATTTCATAGGTTAACGTGTAGGACTCTTCACCATCAGTTTCCAGTTGACCTTTCTTTTCTTTCTTCTCTATCTTTTTTTTCTGGTGGTGCTGGGGACTGAACCCAGGGCATCAAGCATGCTAATCACAGTATACAACTGAACTACACTCCCAGCCCCTGTCTTATTTCTATCACAATCATATTTCTATAGCCTCATAATCTTTGCCTTGAGTTCTGTTCTCCCTCTTAGTTTGTGTATTTTGGGGGGTAGGGAACCTCTACTGCCTCTTACCTGGTTTAAACTGATCCTTCCTCCTTCCCACTCAGTGACAGCATCCCTGTCCTCATCTATACCACCTTCCCCCAAGTCTGGGTTGTTTGTTTTCCTGCCACAAATATATGCTCAACTCTCAATTTAATCATGGTTTATTTACATTTTTCGGAAAGAAAGTAATACCCTTTGAAATATACATGCAGTCCTGTTGGAGTAACATAATTTAAACGGCTGGTTTAAAGGACTTGGATCTGGTTGGGCAAGGTGGTAAACACTTGTAATCCTGACGAATTGGGAGCCTGAGGCAGGAAGATCACAAGTTCCAGGCCAGTCTCAGCAACTTAGAGAGACCCAGTCTCAAAATTAAAAATAAATAAATTAAAAATTAAAAAGTTAAAGGGCTGGGGTGTACCTCAAGGGTAGAGTACCCCTGGGTTCAATCCCAGTCCTGCAAATTAATAAAAATAAATAAATAATGCTTGGATCTTACTGATGACAGTTTGGAGTCCTTCAGGTTTGCCATGAAAACAATTGTCCATGTTGTGATGCTAGGCACATTCCATGCCAGTCTCCCTCACCCCCACCCCATTCAAAAAGAATTTATATGCCTTTGATTGTAAAATAGAGGGAAAAAGTGAGGATGCCAGCTGTAAGCCCTTGGTTGCACATCTTCCCAGCCTACACACCTCTACTCCTTGGTACATAGCAGGTGTCTTCTGCCATTCTGATAGCTGCAAAGTGTGGCATACAGCCAAGTGGGAAGAGGGAACTGGCACAGGGGTGCAGAATGCCCCTCCCATTTGTGTTCCAGTTCACTTTTTCTAATACTGTGACCAAAATATCGGGTGGTTATATCTGTTATCCAAAACTCTCATGAACAAACAGGTCATAAGTTGTATCTGCTCAACTCTTAGAGCTGTCTTAAAATAACCTCATGGGAAAAACTTCTTAAGTGAAAGCAGTGACTTCATCTGACCCCAGGCTGCATATAGCACTTGAACAGCTACCCCTGGGTCCCCCACATCCCAGGACAGTGATAAAGAATGGGCAGGTCTGTCTAAATGTGAGACATAAACAGTCTTTACTGGGTTTAGACCAGGAGTCCTTGGGTCCTGAGGGCCTCTGTGAATTGGTTAATTGTCCTCTTCACATACTCTCCTGCCTGTCTACTTAGCCTTATAAGCTGTTTTTTCTTCTGGCAATGGATCTTGGCCTTCTCCTTTCTCTTCTCCAGGGTGACTGTATCACTGCGTGATGTTTCCAGTGACCTTGTGAGCCAGGAGTCCCAGGTAGGCAGACTTTCTGGTAGGGTTCAGACACACTACCTCAAGGGCAGTGGGATCCCATGGAACACTCTCCGGGGCAGCCTGGCCTTGTCCTGTCATCCAAAAGTAGGGCAGTGGGCATTTGTCTACTTATTTCTGTAGAAATTACCATAAATGTTGCAGTCCTTATAGCTCAAGACCATTACCTTCGGATCCAGCAGTACCTGCTTGGTCATGATGACCACCAGGTGGCCCAGGAGATGGCCTTGGCTGCTCAGCACTAGCACCTGCTCCTCCACCATCTTTAGCAGTCACCTAAACGTTAAGTTCTCATCCCTTGGACTATTCAGGTGTTCTGGGGATACAGCTTATGAGCTCCTCTAAGTCCCAGGGGGTTTTCTTGTTTATTTTACAATCTTCAGTAAAATCATAGTTAAAAATTGTTAGGAAACATCCCAGGAGTCTCACATGAAGTACCAGCAAAAAGAATCATCACTGAATTAAAAGGAAGAATTTTTTTTTCATTACTGCTAAAAAAGAAAAACAAACAAAAAACTAAAAACCAAACAGACAAGCTTCACCTTAGCAGAAATATAATCAGCAATAAATTTATGTGTGTGACTAGGTTGTCAAGGTCAAGAAAAAACAAGAATTTTACTGACTATGCTAAAAATGTAATTGAAGGATTCCTATAGTGAAGATGAAGAGTAGATAATGAAGCTAAGTATCTGCAGCTCTGTTGCATATTTGCTTTTCTTTCATTTGTCATAAATTTAAAAATTTAGATACAGTGTAACTACCTTTAAAAATACCCTGCTTATGAACCATTTATATAATATGATCTGGAGAAAAGTAAGTTTTTAAAATAAACTCTCTGGAACCAGGTGCAATGGCTCAGGTCTGTAATCCCAGCTACTCAGGAGACTGAGGCAGGAGGATGCAAGTTCCAGGACAAACTGAGTAACTTAACAAGACCCTCCACAACTTAAGAGAGACCCTGTCTTAAAACAAAATTTTTAAAAGGACTGGTAGCTCAGTGGTAAAATGCTTCCTTGGAATGGCTCTCCTGCTTTTATAATTTTTTTTATTTTTATTTTTTTATGCTGCAGGTTGGAGATCAAATCCAGGATGTCAAATGCAAGTTAGGCACACCTCCAATCCCTGCTTTTTCTTTATTTATTATGAGAAAATTAATTTTTGTTCATTTTTAAATAAACTGTCACCATTCAGGAAGCAAATCAATAAAAGTGCATTGGAATTGCTCATTTACTTGCTTGTTCCCCCATACTGGAATCTGATGTAAACAGTTCTACCTTTGTCACTGATGTGGCACATCACTTGGCACATTGCCTTAAGAATATTCATATAAAGCTATTAGCAGTTGTGCGTGCATGTAGCCCTTGTTACTTGGGAGGCTGAGGCCAGTGGGTAGCTTGAGTCCAGGAGTTTAAGACCTGTCTGGGCAACATAGAGAGACCCAGTCTCAAAAAAAAAAAAAAAAAGTATATTCATATAAGTGGAAGCAACCACACTCTGAACCAAAGTTGCATCTTCAACAAAATTTGCAACTCCACAGGCAGGAAGAAAATATTATCAAACTTCCAACTTCCATTTTAATATCAATATAATTTCCTTCCTTTCTCTCAAACTTCTCTCTTTTTTTCCCCCCTTTTAAGAGTTGGGCGTCTCAGTGTGTTGCCCAGATTGGCCCCAAACTCCTGGGCTCAACCAATCCTTCTGCCTCAGCTGGGACCACAAGCACATGGCACTGTGTCTAGCTCATTTTCTATATTCAGTACAGTACAGTACTATTGAAAAAGCACTATAGACCATATTATGGAATGATGTAGAAAGAAGAAAGGAAAACATTTTAAATAGAAGTAGTGAAAATTTTGAGATTATAGAATATTACTATGCTTCTATATATTTTACAATGAAATGCATTAGTTATATGGCAAAAGGTTAAAATATTTGTTATTGATAAGAATAGATATAAACCTGTTAGAAAACTGTAAGAACTTTACAAACACTCATCTGTTAGAGGTGACTCCTGTCCCACCCTGCTCAGAGATGACCTCCAATGTTTTCAACTTAAGACACCACCAAATTTCATCAGGGATACCTTAACTAGTTTAGCTGTTAAGATAAATTAAACCAGTCTCACTATGGGGGCATAGGGAGCAAAGGGAAAACAATCTATGGGAAATTAAGTGAAGTATCCCAGGGTTTCCTTTGGAAATGCAAAATTATGTTTTCAAGTATGTGAACAATGAAGGACTCATGAAGGGCAAAGCAATAGTTACCCTCCTCCCACCTCCAAAGAAAATAGGAAAGAACACAGAGTGCATGGAGGGATTTATTTTTCATACATATATTAATTCACATTATATATTTTATTACATTTAAGTAAGGTGATTTTCTTCATCCAAATGATTTCACTCATTTAAATCATTAAGCTGTGGGGCGGGGGGAGCAGCTAATCATTTGATGTAATCTTTTCTCATCTCTTTTAGGGAGGAAGATGAGATGAAGCAAAGACCGCTTTTGCTTTACTTGGTTATGTTCATAGCAGGAATTGGCAGCAACTTACCTAAACTTCAAGTTTTCCTTTCTTCCTTTGGGTCTATTTGCCAAATACCCCTATGCCCATTAGAATTTCCTGGGGATGGGTTAGTGGAGGATGGATTCAGTTTCCCACACCAACTTGTGACATTGAGCACAGTATTTATTTTTCAGCACTTCGCTGTCATTATTTGGGAAATGGGAACAATATATCTGTTTTATAAGGTTGTTGGGAAGATGAAACGGGCCCGTGTGTGAAAAGCCTTTTTAAGTTGTAAAACGCTCCCCAGATGTTAGTTATTATCTCCTTTAAAGGGCACAGAATCTGTTCCAATTGTATAGAAGATTGCAAAAAGCCTCCTTGACACTTTTAGTCAGAACTTGACCCTGAGCTTAATCTAGCTGTCAAACCAGGGTTCTTGTGTCCCACAAGAGCCTGGGGCAGGGTCACCCACGCAGTTGGTGCGGTCACTGCAGTGTTCCATCCGGAGCTGCAATTTCCCCACGATCCTCCCACCAGTCTCTTGGGTAGAGCCGCGACGTTCCTCGCCATTTGGGTGGCGCCAGCTAGAGGGCGTGGGCCGGGGAGGAGCAGGGTACCGCAGCTCCTGGGATAAGGGGCGGGGCGGGGCCTCCCGCGGAGGGCGTGGTCTCGGCCTCCCTGCCTTCCTGGGGCTGCCGGCTCGCGGATCTGGCTAGCGAGCAAGCAGACTATCGCGCGCGGCCCCTGCGCACTCGGCCGTCTTCTGTGCGCATCTCGGTCGGAGCTGCTTCCTTGCCTCCGCTGCTCCGGAGCCAACCCCTGCGCTCGCGGCTGCTCAGCCCGGGTAGGACGAGCTCTCCTGGGCTGTCTACACCCGCGCCCCTTCCCTCCGCACAGGTCAGGGGAGGTGACGAGGGTGCCTGACCTGGGACGCGAGAAAGAAGGGGTCTGAAAGGTAAGCGGAGCCCGGCGTCCCCGGGGCCCGAAAACCCATTGACCCCAAAAGCCGCAGCCATGGACTAACTCGGAAGCAGAGACGCTCGCTGCCTCACTGCCTACTTCCCAGCACCGTGACTCAAGTCCCTGGCGTTCCCACTTTTCCGGTGGAACCCTTCGGGGTGAACGGGTGAAGGAAACGCAACCCTCGCACATCTTGTTGCAAATCCGCAAGCAGGTAGCGTCCAGGAAAAACTGGATGGGGACTTAGGAAGAAACCCGTTCACCTTCCTCATCGTCCACAAATCCAACATCTGCTCTTGCTCCCCGAGTCTTGCGGAAGGTTGTCCCGTTGTTGGAACTTGGTCCCTTAGTTGCGTAATAGACGAGTCCCAGAAGTTTCTCAGGGAGTAAAAGCGAGGCTCTTCTCTTTTCCACTTCGAAACCCCTCCCCCATGCATCTGGTAGGGAGAGATTAGTGGTACCGATTCCATCAAATTGTGATTAAGGGGGAGGCGTGGGTCGGTGGGCTGCACCCTCTAGAAAGCGATGGGGAAAGTTGGAGGCATCTTCTGAGACTGACTTCCGGGGGCAGAGGGAGACTGCGTCTTAAGAATATGGGACTGGTTAATTTCTCTTGATTTTTTTCCATCAAGTGTCTGATCCTCTGTGACTGTCGCACTGCTTGCCCTCCGACGGCTCAAGCGCCGAAATCCGCGAAGGCGGGGGGGGGGGGGGGGGGAGAGGAATTGAGCGCTGTGTGAATCATACCTTACCTTAATGGTAGTTACATTAATGCTGTGAGACCTTCGAGCGTCTCAATTCTCCCCCCTCCCAACCCCCAAATTCCTTTGCAAATCTTAGAAAGACCCCTTGGCTTTGTAGGTTGGAGATGTGTCCTAATCTTCAGTCTCTGTTGGGGGAAAGTCCTTGCTGCTGCTGATTGGATTCGCCTTGTTTTGTTATGTTTTCCTTTAAGGGTAGGGCGAGGGTGATTTTAATCCTGTTGGTGCAGGATGGTGGCGGGGGTGGGGTGGGGTATTATTGACATACTGCCGTGGAACCAGACAGATTTAAAACCTTCAGTGAGAAACCGTAAATTTAAGTCGAAAACCCAGTGTTCTCTGGGACGGTCGCGAAGTGAGAAGAGCTCAGTAATGGAGGCACAGAAACATCAGGCAGAGGAGTCAGAGAGGTATGGGGATTTTGCTTGTGCAAGATTATTTTAGAGCAAGGTCATGCAGAACGCCTAGAACATAGCAGGATACCTGTCTTCTATCTACAAGGTGTCAGACTCCCCAGAATAGAGGCACAAAAAAGGAAAATGATCTTTGGACTCAAGAGTCAAGTTCTCTGAGGCTTAAGAACCTAGGCATGGCCCTGTTTCAATATTTACTTCCTCTGTCTAATGTATTTCCTCAGCTTGCCTTTCATCTTTAGTGGAAAGGATTCCTTGAGTGGATATTCTGGAAATAGATTCATAGGAGAATTGAAAGTTCTGGATGGTTCGCCTTCTTTAATTTAAAGGTATTGTCTCTTGCCAGTGTTCAAAAGTGTTGTATTTGAAGATAAGTATACAGAAAAGGAATGGAGGGAACTAAAGGATAATGATCCCAGGAGACAAACAGAATTCAAGAGAATAGATAAGTAGTAATTAAAACTAGGAAAACCCCATTTGTATTTAGCTATTTTTAAGGAATGAAAGAACCACGGAAAGAAACTGGGATAGATTTGATCTCTGTGAGGCAAAAAGGGATTAAAGAATGGGACTTTGGGGGAGAAAATAAGTTTAGGGACTTTTCATTTTTCAAATATAACTTACATGGACAATGAGGCTGGTGATCATGTGGGACTTGCAGATATATTGCTTTGAATTCTTTGCTTCTTATCTTGATAAAAAGCATATTATGACATGTTAGAGCTAATATGTCTTATCCATTCACTGTAGCAATTGAATTTCCATTGTTAGTATCTATCATTTAACTCTTCAACTTTACAAATATACAATTTTGACAAATCATAATGTATTCAATTAGAATACAAAGGTAACACAAAGATTAAGAAAAATGACAAAATCAAGTCTAGATTATTTTAAACATGGTTTTCTTCTGCAGTATGCAGAACATGCGTACCTTTTTTGCCACCAGAAGTCACTGTTCCACTATGCGGGCAGTCAGACCATATCAAAACTGGCTGTCTCTCCCATTTCCTATTTGGTTTAACTGAATTTTGTAAATTGTTGGTTGAGCCAACAGTTACTTTTTCAATTGGCTAAGATACTTGCTTAATTTGTGTTTGAATTAAATTTGGAAAAGAGACTTTTCAATTCAGGTGTATATATGAATTGCATTTTTATTAGACACCTCTACAGATTTTGGCCATGTATTTGTTCAAAGCTACTTATTGTCTTGGGAGTAGAAAAAAATGAGTGGTGAAAAAAATAAAAAGCTTAGAGAAACAAACTTTCCTAGCATTCACAGGGCCCTAGGTTCAATTCTCAGTGTAGGAAAGAAAGAAAGAGAGGCAAACTTGTTTTCAATGTTTTTTGAAAAGCAAGTAGAAAGAATTTCATGCTCAGCTCTGTAATGTATGTTTTCATTGAACAAATTTGCACAATCCTTTTAACATTAGTTGAATTATATCTTGAGATTGCCTTATACTTTCACTTTTTAAAAGTTAAAGTTAATTTATAGATATTTGGATAGTTATAAGACATACTGGGATGATATACCATGAAGATGTCTCTTTTAAGGTATGGCAACATGACTGGATTTTGTCCTTACTATTGAAGTCCCACATAAAAAGCTGTCTTGGTACTGAACTCATGTGTATGGTAGATATATCTGTTGAAGATAAAAGCCCGAAGTTCCCCTATTATAAAGCTCTGGACTGTTGACTCATTTTTCAGGAGATTGAGAAAGTATGTTAGAACACAAATTTAGGAACTGCATTTACCATAAGTACACAAAAGTTTTGGAAATAAGTCATATTTTCCTCATTAAAATATAAATTCAACCATGGTTTCTCTTCCCAAATGATATTTAATTGGCAATGACTTTTTAATAGTCTCTCTTTTATACACAATAGGAATTTATTTAATATGGAGATTTGAATCTCAGAATTTATTAAAATAGATTACATAAAATATAGGTTATATAAACCCTATAATCTGATAATGAAAATTCTATCACAGTGTAGAAGTAAATGTAAAATATATGGTCCTTTGTAGGTACACATCCTTTGTTAGTAATTAACTGTTTATATGTGTACAACAGATTGTTATAGATATTATGAGGCACTAAGGCCATCAGGGTTGCTAATAGGAGTTTCTGTCTTATGCCTTAGGACAGAACTCCTTTAGTAGTATTCTCCAGGGCAAGAAAATCAGCTGATTTTCTTAAATTATCTGGCCCATTTTAAACATGACTAAGGATTTCTTGTTAGAATGACTTTTTCCTATTAGATGACTGAGATTATTGTAGCAAGTAGAGCCTGAAGAACAATTATATCATTAATAAAATATCTCATATTCATTCCTGATATGTCATGAGTACTGAGCGTCTTCTTTGTGACTAACAGTACTCTGAGCATTGGAGAAATTCTGATAGTACCATGATCAAGAAAGAGCAAGGACTCAGGCAGGTAGAGCATAAATTTCAAAGCACTTCAGTGTTTACTTCACTTCAGCTTTCCTGTGACATATCATTTAAGCCTAATTGTAACTCTGAAGTTGAAGCTCATTTTCCATTTTAAAATCAGGAAATTGAGTTGAAGTTAAGTTACTTGACTCTGTGACTCAAAGCCTGGTGCCCTTTCTACCATGGTACACTATGTTGGCTATGTTGATATGTGGTTTCCTGTTTTTCAAGAATTACAGCTTGACTTTAAAATATAAATAGTTTCTCCTTGGTTAAGTAATTCTTTCTGATCATTATGAGAATGAAAAATGTATTTTTTATTTTGCATTCTGGATATATATTTGTACTTCCAAAGGAAAATATTATGCAAATCTATTTAACAGACATATGAGATAGATAGATAGATAGATAGATAGATAGATAGATAGATTTTTTTCACTGAACATTCTTACCTTCCTAAAAATTAAACACAAACACAGGGCCTTACAAACTGGCTCCCTCAGTGCAAGAAATTCATTAATCTTATAAAAGCTCAGATTATAGACTTTAAAGAGCACATCCCTGTGTAAATCAGATATTTTCATACCATTTCCTTCAATCTTATAGTGACATGTGCAGTGTACATTAGAATATTCTGGAAGGCTTCTTAAAACACAGATGTGCCCTGCCACCACCAGAGTTTCTGATTCAGTATGTCTGGGGCAGAGCCCAGGAATTTGCATTTGTATCATATTCTCAGGTGCTATGCCTGCTGCTATTTCTGAAACCACACTTTGAGCATCACTACAATATAGAGAGTATACTATAGTATAGAGAGTTTAAAAGCATGGTTTTCTGAATGGACAGCTTGAATTTTAATTTTTGACATGCTACTTGCTAGCTGTCAGAATTTAGGCAAATTACTTCTCATCAAGAACTGTGAAGGCTAAAGTTTTACCCTACTTGCAAGTAAGCAAGTTAACCTGCCACAGTTTTGAGAACTTCTTGGTTAAAGAGGAATGACTTTGTCACTCAGATTATCTATAGCCAGAGGATCAACAAGTTTTTACAGTGGTTTCCTTCACTGGGGTATTGCATTATAGGAAAGGAACTCCTAGCCTAGAAAATCCCATCTTTTATAATTGGCAATAAGTATGTCTCCCTATTCCAGAGGCAGATACCTTGATTGTGCCATATAGTAAACATACTGCACTTTGCTCTAGGAGACACTATTTTCCAGGGCTGTACAAGTATCCTGTTAAAGAGAGTTTATTCCAAGAAATTTCTTCAATGTCTTCAAATTTTAAAATGGGTATAATGCATTGTATGATATTTTACCAACCTATGAGAAATGAGGTCAAGAAATTTCCTACTAATATTCATGTGCTTTTCTTTGTTTCTCAGCTACTTCATGGTTACCCAGAACCAAGTGACTAATCTTGCAAAGTGGGAACAACATGTCACTTTACTTCTGAACCATTTAACTAGTTCCCCTGCCTCACTGACATTGAGGATTGAACAGGCCTTGTACATACAAGGCAAGCGGTGTAACACTGAACTACATCCCCAGCCCTTTAAATGACTGTCATAGGATCTTCCAACAGGTTGAGTTCTCAGTGTGGAACAAATCTCCCCTCCTTCCTCCCTACCCCAACACATCAATGTGTAATAGACATAGGAACATGGAATAAACCTTTGTTCTATCAAGCTCCAGAGATTTGCATTTATAGCATACCCTAGACTATTCTCACTACATTCCAGTGTCCACAGGGCCTATGTACATAGGAAAGTTAATGGTCGTTCATTCAAAAAATATAGGCTCTAGGGATATATGTGTAAAAGTTGGATATGGAAGCTGTGTGCAGGGGTGCACACCTGTAACCTCAGCTGCTCAAGACACTGAGGCAGGAGGATTGAAAGTTTGAGGCTAGCCTGGGTAATTTAGTGAGACCCTATCTAAAAATGATAAAGAAAAAAAGAAGAAGAAAAGAGCTGGGATATAGCTCAGTGGGTCAACACTGTTGTTTTTCTACATAATATCCATTTTGTTTCTTTCATTGTTAAGGTAATCTTAATTTTGTATGGTACCATATTTATTCAGCCTTAGATGATTGATCATTTTTGCTCTCAGTCAATAATGATTTGTATCCTGATTTCCTGCTTCCTTTGAAGCTAGAAAATACCAGATTACCTAGTTCTGTTTTTTTAATTTCCAAGGTTTTTTCAAGACAGGGTCTTGCATTGTTGCTCAGCCTGCTCTTGAACTCATGAGCTCACATAGTCCTGCCTCAGCCTCAGGATTAGCTAGGACTTCAGATGTTGTTTTAGTCAGATTTTTTGCTGCTGTGAACAAAAGACCTGACAAGAACAATCAGAAAAGAAAACAATTATTTGGGGGATCATGATTTCACAGATCTTAGTCCCTGGATGGCCGGCTCCATTGCTCAGGGACTGAGATAAGGCACATCATGGTGGAGGAAAGCAGGTCAGGACATGACTACCAAGAATCAGAGTGAATGTTCTGTACTTTAGAGACAAAATACATACCCCACAAGAATGCCCCCAATGACCCACCTCCTCCAGCCATATCCTACTTGTCTGCAGTTGTCACCAAGTTAATCCCTATCAGGGGATTAATGCACTGATTAGGTTAGATTTCTTATAACCGCATCAGTTCATCTAAATTCTCTTGCACTGTCTCACACATGAGCTTTTGGCAGACCCCTCATACCTAAACCATAACAGATGTACATCACCATGGCCATTTGGGTAGCCAAGGGTTTGGGGAAGAGCTTTTCTTTCCTGATAAAAGGAAACAAATATGGATAACACAGCCACACACCTCCCTTCTTTTCTTTTTTTTTTTTTTTTTTTTTTTTTTTTTTTTTTTGCCTTGTATGTGAATGAGATTTCTGAATGGCAGCAGTCTTTTGTACCTTAGATGACAGGCAAGCAGATGAAATGGCAGAGCAGAAAGAACCACAGTACACAATGCTGTCATTGATTGGCTAAAAGTACACCAGGAGCCACCCTCTTATAATTTGCTATAGGAGAAACCTAAACTTGTATTAAACTGTTGTTACCTGCAGCCAAACACATTCCCAACCCACACAGTGGATATAGTGGAAGGGAGAGTTGGTTGGTGGGGAAGTGTGGTTGAAGTTACATTCCAGGGCTACATTAGGTTCAATAATCTAGGAAGGCCTCTCTGAGAATGTGTCTTTGAAATGAGAACCAAGTGGTGAGAGAGGAAGTCAACAAAATATGGAATGTATACTGAGTGTATATGAGTGTATATGAGTGTGGGCAGCACCAGAATCCCACTGAATGGGCTTTGAAGTTATTTTAGTCAGTTTTTTCACTGCTGTGACAAAAAGACCTGACAAGAACAACTAGAGGAGGAAAAGTTTATTTGGGGGCTCATAATTTCAGAGATCTCAGTCCATAGATGGCCAATGCCATTTCCTTATCCTGAGGTGAGACAGAACATCATGGCAGAAGAGTGTAGTAGAGGAAAGCAGCTAAGGACATGGCACCAGGAAGCAGAGAAAGAGAATGTTCCCCTCACCACAGACAAAATGTAAACCCCCAAGGAACACCCCCAGTGACACACCTCTTCCAGCCACACCCTCCATGCCTACATTACCACCCAGTTAATCCATTGAAGTGGATAAATGCACTGATTTAGATCAGTGCTCTCAGCCCAATCATTTCACCTCTAAACTTTCTTGCATTGTTTCACACATGAGCTTTTGGGGGGACATCTCCATATCTAAACCATAACAGAAATGAAAAAGTCATCGTTGGGGGAAATTGGTTTCCATTATAGATTTCTAAGTTTGTGTGGTCTATGTAGTATAGGAGAGCTGGAGGATCTGTAAGTGGTTAAGTCAGTTTGAGATCTTGGGAGATTACAATCTGCTTGGGGTAGAATTCTGGAGAATGAGACTAAAACAGAATGTATGACTCATGACTCACCCTGACACATTGCCTGTTACCAAGAGAATGTTATTTATGGAAGGTATGTTTGGATAAAAGGGAAGTAGAGAATACCAGAAACTGACCAGTCCTAGAGTTCTCTGGCCCCTGGACAGAGTAGTTTTCCTCATTCTACTTTGGAAACTAGGTCATGGTTATGGAACTTTGAGACCTACCTAGCTAGCTCTGTTTATCCCATTGAAAGCTTTACTGGTGTATGGAATCTCCTGGGCATGTGATTTGGTTGGCTAAAAATAGCTAGAACAACAACAACCATTTATTGAGTACTTTCCATGAGCCAGTCATTGTGCTACAAAATTTACAAACATTATTTTATGAAAACCAACACGAACCCCATGAAGTCCCATAAACTGATGAGAAAGCTGAAACCTTAGTGAAGAATAATAATTTTCTGACATCCTGAGTTGCAAATCAGTTTTTTACCAGCATGTCATAAAGATTCCTGAGAGTAGGCTTCACAGAACATACTAGATTTTGGAAGTACTTAATGACCTAGGGCAGAATATTTGACAACAGTATCCTGAATCTTTTTTTTTTTTTTTGTATTCTCCCTTCTTTTTCTTTCCTTTTGTTTATTTATGTATGTCATGTGAGTCTTTATTGTACATATATATGTGTATGTATATACATACAAAATACTTTGTTATATACTTTGTTTTACCTGCTGTTTTGGAAGGAAAAGCAGTTTGGTGCACATGATGTTTTAATTTCCAAGCAAATTTGTACTGCACAGGGGTAAAAGGATGACAGAAGGGTGTCCTAAGAAGACCTGGCAGAGTATATCCCTAAATGAAATATAATCTGCATCATTTACATAAAGTTGAATGTGGATATTGATGACTTAAATAATAAGATCCACTATTTTTTGAATATCTGTGCTTTGTGGGTGTGCTAGACATGTTAACTGAGTGATATAAATTTACTCTTCTCGGTAACTGTGAGACTGGGGACCCATTCTCATTTCACAGATGGGAGCAGTGAGGCCAACAGAGCCTGACCTTCCTCTGGTGGCCTTGGGATTTTCCTTCTGCTGTACAACACCACTCTATTATTAAATAGAACCAAGTCAGTAATTTTCCTGCTTTCTTAATAGGAGGATTTGTAACTGTCCTACTCTGTTATTTTTTTTTTTCTGTATAATCTAGTAAAATTAATGTGATTTCAAGAAAACCTTCTGATTTCAGTATTTGTAGGCCAGCACCCCCATAATTTTTTCAGCATCCCCATATTTAAAGAAAACACTCTTAAAGCCTTATAAATTAATGAATTTATAGGTTATAATAAAAGATTTATAGCATTTACAGCATAAAAAGTGAAAATGGCTTTTCACATTTCCTGCTCTGGCCTCCTCACTCAAATCTCTTCTAGAGAAGCTACTATTAACAGTTTGTTGTATGTTATTCCAACCTTGGTGTGTAGTTGTGCACAAGCTTAAAAATTAAGCATTTTCTTTTTAAACAAGTGAGCTTACATTGTACGTTTTATTCAGATCTTGTTTAGATAAGCCTACACCTGATTCTTTTTGATGTCACATTATACCTCATTATGATACACCATAATTGATTTAGCTGTTTCTGTGATAAGCATTGGGTTATTTCTAGTGTTCTTTCTATCATAAACAATGTTTTACTGTACCTAGCTCATTAGATGCTGTGTGACTGTGTCTTTTTCTTTTTTCCCCCTGAGCTACATCCCCAGCCCTTCTCATATTTTGAGACAGGGTTTCTCTAAGTTGTCCAGGCTGACCTGAAACTTCTGATTCTCCTGCCTCAGCCTCTGAAATAACTGGGATTATAGGTGTTCACTACCATATTCAGCATGTGACTGTATTTTTAAAGAAGGATCCTTTGAAAAAGAATTGTTAAACTGAACCATATGCTAAATTTCTTTCTTCGGTTTTTGTTTTTATATTTTACAGTGTTGGGATTGCTACATACATTTCTTAGTAGTAGTGTAGAAGAACAATTTCCTGCTATGATTGGCCTCTTCTAACCTAACCTTATATCAGAATTGCATGGCCACCCCCTTGGAGCTGTGCAAATCTTGCTTCAGTCCCTTAACAGCTTTTCATAGGCTGAATTTGGTCCTTCCTGTGAGATAAGATTCAATAATCTGGTGATACAGCCTGCTAATCTGCCTTTGTAGGGAATGCTCCTGCCTCCCAGCCAAATTAGGAATTTGAGTTGAACAGACAGGCCCTTCAGGGACCATGGTCTCTTTCAATTTGTATCCCAGCCATCTACCTAAGAAGCTGTGGGCCTCCTGAATGGTGAGACCCAGAGGTGTGCTCACTCCTTCGGTCTTCTACTTATCAGTCCCTCTAGAATCGTCTTACTACAGATACATGACTTACTGCTCACTTGCTTGAAGTGTTTTGTTTTGTTTGGGGTTTGGTGGTGGTAGGGGGTGAATACTGAGAATAAAACCCAGTAGAGTTCTATCACTGAGCTACATCCCAGTCCTTTTCATTTTTTACTTTGAGACAGGTTCTCACTACATTTCTGAGGCTGGCCTCAAACTTGTGATCCTTCTGCCTCAACCTTCCCAGTTACTGAGATTATAGGTGTGTACCGTGGTGCCCAGCACTTCCTTTAAATCTTTGTTCAGATTTTTTTTTTTTAATCAACCACCTTAAATAAAATTTCAATGCCCTACCTCAATTTCTCTCTGGCATTCTGTACTCTGGTTTGTTTTTCTCCATGACATCTTTTGAAATCAAATGTATATTGTAAGCTCAGTGTGGCAAGCACTTTCTTCACTCTTAGTACCTGGTTTAGAGCAGATGTTCAGGAAATGTTTGTGGGTTCAGTGAGTAAATGAATACACACGTGAGTTCAGGGCCCCTCACTCAGATCGGCACCTACAAATAACACAACCTGCCTCCTTCCTGACTGTTCTTACTCTCGCCAAGGAGCTCTAAGGGTGGATGCTGTTTGGTTTTAAACAGGTTGGGCATCTTCATTGGGAGGGTCAGGTGGGGGACTGCCATTGGGGACTCTTCAATGTCTTTACAGAAGTATTATGAAGAATAATGCCAACACAAATGCAATAGTGTATTATTGATTGCTTACTGTGTGCCAGCAAGTTAGAGCAACTAAGGAGGTGGGGAAGAGAAAGTAAGCTATTAGCCGGGAAGAAAGGGGATGGGGAGAGCCTGGGAATATAGCTCAGTGGTAGAGCATTTGCTTAGCATGTGTGAGGTCCTGGGTTGGATCCCCAGCACAGCAAATGCATAAGTAATAAAATAAAAGAGGTAAGGTAAAGAGATGGAGAAAGAGGAAAAAAAGAGTAAGTGTTGGGGGAAGGAAAGAGAAGATGAGTAGGGACTGAGTTGGAGAATTTAGGGAAGTTGCTTAGGGCCCCTAGAGCTGTTTGCAGGATTGACTCCAAAACGTGGTTGACCCTGAAAAACTAAAGAACTCTGCTAGCTGTGAATTTCTGTAGATATTTGTAACATTCATGTTGCAGTCTCTTGGGAGAGGAGATACAGTAACAAATGCTATCTACCAGAGTGGAAGCATTGTAGATAGCAACTTACCAACTTAAAAATGTCATGGGGCGAAGGAGATACAAGACTTTATCAGGAGTCAGAAGGGAGCTCTGCAGGGCTGTATGCAGTGTTTTGTCCTTAAATGAAATTGTAACAGTTAGCTTTTTAACCCTAGGAGGCTGTAAATCTGTAAAATCATTACAGCTTTCATGTAGTATTGCCATTTGTATCAATTTGTTAAATCTGTATTGAGATATTTTGGCAATATACCTTTGCTTTAAGAATGTTTGAGGGGAAAAATAAAGAAACTATGTAAAGCAAGTTAGGATAAGTGCAGTAGGTTTACAAATAGATAATGAGGGGAGAAGGAAACAGCTGTTGAAAGAGTTGTTTCTAGAGGTACATAAGAGTAAGGGGACCATCTGCCCAGATTGGACAACAAATTTCTTTTTCCAAAATCTAGTCTTGTTTTGAGAGAAAGTTCAAAAATTTATTTATTTAGCATTATTAAGTACCTCTTATGAGTGGAAGTAAAATCTTAAAATAGATTGTTACTTTGTCCGAAGTGTTTTGGGTTTTGTTTGTTTTGATTTTGCAGTACTGGAGATTGACCCACTGCGTGACACACCCAACCCGTTCAATTTTTTATCCAGACTGATCCTCCCTCCTCATCCTCCACAGTAGTTGGGATTACATGTGTGCACCCTTACCTGGCTGATTTACCTTCTTTCTCTCTCTCTCTCTCTCTCTCTCTCTCTCTCTCTCATGTGTGAAGGGCAACTCTTGATTTCCTCTCTTTTGTATAATCAACATTCTTACCTTTCTTCTTAATTTTAATGAGGATGCTCACACACCTGTAACCTCAGGCGAATTACTCCTATCTATAAAATGGGATGTTAGTATTTATCTTGCAAGTTTATTATAGTGTTTACATGAAAAATAATTTCTAAAAGGGCTTAACACAATGCTTGGCAGAGAACAGGAGATGTTATTTTCTTTCTTCCTCATGATAAACTTCTACACATTTATTTATTTATTTATTTTTGGAAATGGTTTTGAGTAGTGACCTCAATTAAAAATGTATTTGGCCTTTGATATAAGCAGTTTGTCCCTGCAGCTTGGGAGTTGGCAAGGAATCATTTTCTAATTCAAATGAGAACTTTGAATTCTGTCTCCAAGAAGGTTTCTTACAGTTCATATATTCACAAGCTGCTGTTTCTCCTTCAGATGAACAGACCAGCCACTTTCCACTGACCGGTAGCCATGGCATTCACTGAAAGAGTCAAAAGCAGTGGCAGCAGGTAAGTGTGAAATCTGTGATTCAAAGACATGATGATATTTAAACTTAGATTCCATTTTTAAAAGAAGACGTTTGTTCTTTTTCATTTTTTGCAGCTTCAGAACTCTCTGGTACAGGAAAGTGTATGAAAATATCAGTTTTCTCTCCTTGGGTCAAATCTGTTAGACTGCCTACCCCTGCCCTTTATTGGCGGGGGTGCAGGGGGTTGCGGGTGGTACTGGGGATTGAACCCCAGGGATGCTCTACCACTGAGCTACATCCTCAGTCCTTTTTGTCTTTTATTTTGCGACAGGGCCTCACTAAGTTGATGGGTTGGGCCTTAACTTGTGATCATTCTGCCTCGGCCTCTTGAGTAGCTGGGATTATAGGTGTGCATCATTGTGCTCCTGTTTCTTTTTGTTTGTTTTGTTTTTGTTTTTGTTTGGGGGTGGTGCTGAGGATGGGGCTCTAGGCAAGCCCTGCTGCTGTCTTACCCTCCCAGCCCCATATTTTCTCTCTCTTTTTTTTTTTTAATTTTATTTATTTATTTATTTTTTTAGTAGTCGATGGATATTTATTTATTTATTTATTTATACATGGTGCTGAGAATCAAACCCAGTGCCTCATACATGCTAGGCAAGTGCTTTACCACTGAGCTATGACCTCAGCCCCCCACATTTTCTTTAAAGCTAGCAATTTCTTGTGTACCTTCATTCATTTATTTAAAATGTAAACAATTAGCTCAACATTCTAATTCTGTGTTCAAGATACTAATCCACGTTGCTCTGATTTGGGAAAATGAACACATTTAGCATCTGCAGAAACAAATTTGATAAATCCACCTCATTATGACAGCTTGAGGGGCGGGGACCCTGTAATATTATTTGTATTTTATCTTGCCCTTTTCACCTTTCTCCCTTATGCTCTGCACACTGACTTCATAGCCTCCTTGGATGTATTGAGTGTAGGCTCTGGAGAGAAAACTAACATTCTGAAGTAGTTTTCAAGAATCACTCAATTAAAAAAAAAAAAAAGAATAACTCAATTGATGTACAGAATTCAGAGTATCACCAATTAGTTTTTATTCCAGCTGTTAAAAAACAATAGGTGTGCTCACCTATGATCCCAACCATTTGTGAGCCTGAGGCAGGTAGCAAGTTCTAGATCAGACTAGCAACTTTCAAGACCATAAACAATTTAGTGAGATCCTGTCAAAATAAAATAAAAAGGTCTGGCATATAGCTCAGTGATTAAAGCACCACTGTGTTCAATCCCTACTACTCCCCACCGAAAGAAGTATCAAAGCATAGGAAATGGAGACACAAACTTGCTCAATTAATTGTTTTGATTTGTCTAGTCCAATGAACTTCTAATCATCCCCTCCCTTGTTGTGGGTTAGCATCCACATATCAGAGAGAACATTCTGCCTTTAGTTTTTTGGGAATGGTTTATTTCACTTAGCATGATATTCTCCACTTCCATCCTTTTACTGGCAATTTCATTCTTCTTTATGACTGAGTAATATTCTATTATGTTTATATACGACATTTTCTTTATCCATTCATCTGTTTTAGGGCACCTAGTTTGGTTCCATAGCTTGGCTACTGTGAATTGCACTGCTATAAACATTGAGTGATTGTATCACTGCACTGCGGTGTGCTGATTTTAAGTCCTTTGGTTTGTTGGGGTTTTTTTTTGGGGTGGGGGCTACTAATATTGAACCCAGGGGCATTTAACCACTGAGCCACATCCCCATCTCTCCAGCCATTTTAATTTTTTTTCTTTTTTTGGAGGGAGCGGGGGACGGAGCCTGGACAAGTTGCTGAGGCTGACTTTGAACTTGTGATCCTCCTGCCTCAACCTCACAAGCTGCTGGGATTAGTGGCCTGTGCCACTGCACCCAGCTTATTGGTAGATTTTTGGTGCCTATAATTTTGAACTGTCCTGTTGATTTCCCTTCTGGATCATTCAGGAAATCCTTCAGTTTCAGGTGGTTCTGATGGGACTGCTGTGGAACTGTGTATTCTCTTCCCCCACCCCAGGGAAGGCATGTGACCCAGGCTGCCATTCCACATCCCCCTGGAGCCTGGAAAACACTGTCGTCATTTGCCTTTAGGTTTGTTCATAATATTCAGTTACACATAAGTTTTAAATTCTTATGTAGTTAAATGTCTTGTCCTTTATGGATTCTGGTTTTGATTGTGTTTACAAAGGTCTTTCCTACTCCAAGATTGTGAAAATAATGGCATGTGTTCTTTGCTGGCATTTGTGTGATTTCATTTTTTTGCATTTAAATCAGAACTTGTAAGCTGGTAGCCTGTGGGATGAATCTGGTCAGCATATGGGTTTTGGTTAGCCCTTCACAACATTCTGAAAGAAATTATCTGCCAGTGTTCTTATATAACAAGTTATACTTCTATCTTCTCTTGAAAATTTTTAAGGTTTAGCAATGCAGGGCCTGCATTGCCATACAGCAATACTCAGAATTGAATAGCTGTAGCTCTTTTCAGTAGTACATAAGCTTTCTGATTCTGAGCTTGCCATCAGTTCTTATCAGTTGTGCCAGGTGATTCCCTTCAGCCTACAGATGGACCAGAACTCCCACATGATTTCCTCCTATGGACATCTGCTTTATCAGTTTGCCCAGAGAGACTTGATGTTGCAAGAAACAAAAAGTTGGGAAAGCTACACTGATATTTGCCAGTGCATTACAATTCCTGCACAACCAGATTCATACATCAAGTTCTTGGCTTTCTTAACTTGCAACTCACTTTACATTTTGGACTTTTTACTATTTTGCTCCTTCTGTAAAATTTTAATTAAAGTCTTGTATTTTTCTCTCCCTCTTCTCCCCACCCCCACCTCTTCAGTGCTGGGGATTAAACCTGGGTCTTGAGCATGCTAGGCAAGTGCTCCACCACTGAGCTACCTCCCTGACTCCTGTCATTAAAGTCTTAAGTATATGTTGTAAATTTTCATAATAGTAAGAAAATTAAAAGATGAGGGATATTAAGGAGCTTTTTTGTTGTTGTTGTTGTTGTTGTTGTTGTTGTTGGCGGGGGAGGGTACGAGGGATTGAACTCAGGGGCACTCAACCACTGAGACACATCCCCAGCCCTATTTTGTATTTTATTTAGAGACAGGGTCTCACTTAGTTGCTTAGCACCTCACTTTTGCTGAGGCTGGCTTTGAACTCGCGATCCTCCTGCCTCAGCCTCCAGAGCCCCTGGGATTACAGACATGCACCACTGCGCCAGGCACTTTTTTGGTTGTTACAGTGAAAAGTTAGACAATCATTTCAAAAATTATCAAATCTTCTCTTTCCTCCATTTAATTGAATACTGTGTTTAAATTCTGTCGCATTCTTTGATCTATTGTTGGGGTCTCTTTTGTTCCACATGTTGTGTCTGCTGACAATTGGCATACCGTTCATTGTTGTTATATAGCTTAATATTCAGACAGATTTTTTATCAATACTTCTTCATAGCTTGTCGCATCTTGTTGTATTTCCAGGCATTCTCTTCAAGTCACAAGTCTTGAAAAATTATTCTAGAAAAATTATTCACTGTTTTTCCCCCCAGTGCTGGGAATCCAACTCAGGGCTTTATGCATTCAAGGCAAATGGTCTGCCACCAAGCTATATCCCAGCTCCATTCTTGGTATTTGGATTGGGTCCCTTTGAATTCATCTATGACAGAGAGACTTCCATAGAATATTATATCTGGGTCTTTCTATGGAAGCACCTAGATATCTGATTGGTGAAAACTTTTTTGGGGGGGTGAATTGGAGTCTGGCGATTGAACCCAGGGCCTCGTGCATGCTGGGCAAGCACTCTACCACAGAACCACATCTCCAGCCCAGATGGATGAGAATTTAAGAGAATGAAGACATTTTACCTTTCAGTTATAAGATTTTTGTAGAGGTTTGATTTTTCAAAAATTTCTAGTTATTCAAATTGCATCCATTGTCTTTTCTGATACAAAAAAATCAATTATTTTTAATAATTAGTTAAGAGTATTTTCAGTGGAAAGATTTAAAAGGTGTTTTGCATTACATATATTTTCCGTTGTTGCTCATTATTTTTTGTAGCTATCCTTGCTCATTATTAAGTTTGAATGAGTAACTGCCCTTTGTAGTAACATTCTAACAATTGCAGTTATTTTTCTTTTATGTTATATTTATTTTCCCAGATCCTTATCTCCCTGCTATGGTCCTTTTAATTTTAATACTTAGTACAAGTAATAAGCTAGGGGAAATCCTAAATAGAGGTCTATTTTTAATATATGTAATAAGCTAGGGGAAATCCTAAATAGAGGTCTATTTTTAATATATATCAGTAGCTCAATTATGCAAATGTTTAACCATGATAGGTATTGAATCATTAAATAGTCCAGAGCAAATAAAATCATAGAATTCATGTGGAACTGATCCACAACTGGGACATATTTGCAAAGAAAACAAATGTGTATGGAGTAAGCAGCTCTAATAACTCAAAGTAAATGAAAGTCTGAGTGTGAACCCTACATTGCTCAGGGCTATAAAAAATCATAAGCATGAACAGTACAAATGTAATGTGCAAAGACAATTTTGTTTTGTTTTAGGTCTTGTTTTTTTTTTTTTTTTTTTTTGTACCAGATATTACCTTTTTTTTTTTTTTTTTTTTTTTTTTCCCCAGACAGGGTCTCACTAAGTTACTCTGGCTTTCAACCTGCTATCCTCCTGCCTCAGCCTCCCAAATTGCTGAGATTACATGTGTGCACCACGACACCCAACTTGATTTAGTTCTTATAAATAATAGCACAGGCATATTCTGATTTTCAGATTTATCAGCATTAGATACCATTGAATATGAGGCCACTTAAATTTCCTGCACTTTCTTCTCCTCGTCTCTCTTTAATTCTTTTTTGAAAATTGTTATTGGAGTATAACAGGTTGAAAAGAGCAGACATTATTAGTAGCGTTCAATGCATTTTCACAAAGTGAACACAGTTGGATAACAGATTCAGAAAATAGATACCAGCTCTTTAGACTTCTTTCACCTCTTTTTCAGCTGCTTCCTCCCTCAAAAGTCACTACTATTCTGACCTCCAGTTTCATGTACTTGTTTTGCCTGCTTTGGGAATTTTTTTTCTTGGTACCCTTGATTGAACCCACGGGTGCTCAACCACTAAGCCACATCCCCAGCCCTCTTTATATTTTATTTAGAGATGGGGTTTCACTGAGTTTCTTAGGGTTTGCTAAATTGCTGAGGCTGGCTTTGAACTTAAGATCCTTCTGCCTCAACCTCCTGAGCCTCTGGGATTATAGGTGTATTCCTCCATTGCACCTGGAGGAATTTTCTTTAAAAAAAAATCATACTATGTATTCTTTTGTTTTTCCACAAGTTCAACCTTATTTTTATCCCATTTATTCAGTACATTTAAATATCTTCATAATGATACATTTTTATTAATATAATACTTTTATAATCAAAGTTAAATATTTTTAATATTCTCTTTTCATCAACTTGTCAGTCTAATCTGATAATATAATAATCCCTACTGTCTTCTACCTCATTCTCTTCTACCTTCAAACTATTCAACTTTCAGTTTTAAATTGCTCAGATTGATGACATATTTTTTTATAATTATTTATATCCTTGCAAATTTTGTCTTTAAATTGATACAAAAGTTGGAAAGCCTGTAACCATTACTTACACTGTTTTAATCAAAAAGCAAAATAGTAGCCAGGCATAGTGGTGCACATCTGTAATCCCAGCTACTAGGGAGGCTGAGGCAGGAAGATCACAAGTTCAGTGACAGCCTGGACAACTTAGTGAGCCTGTGTCTCAAAATAAAAAAATTTTAAAGGAGGGAGCAGGGCATGTAGCTCAGTGGTAGAGCATGCACAGGCCTTGGGTTCAATCCCTGGCATGCAGCACCACCAACTCCCACACAGGAAGCAAAATAGTGTTTTAGGATTTCATGTGTCTGTGTTTAAAGTCAACCCAAGTATCACTTGACAGAGAAGGTTCATATTGATAAGGTCAAATGAATTCTTGAGTAAATGGTTCAAATTTATGCCTTGTTTTAAACCACTTCATCTTTTAACAGTGTTTGAATTTCTGGAGTTTCTAATTTCCTTTTGCTTTATTGAACAGAGCATGCCTTTTTGCCATTTTAGTAACATGTTTAACATCTCACCCTTCTGTATCAATTGCTTGAAATCTCTCTTTTTCTTCTTCAAATATTAAATTAAAAAAAAATTTTTTAAGTATGTGTTAAATTACCTTCTGAAATTGGGCCTAGGTCCTCAAAACCAACATAAGGCAAGACTATGTTCTGGGAAGTGCTTGCAGGGTGACTGGGAGAAAACATGTTGAGGTGAAACAAGAGAATGAAGGAAATTTCAGTAAGCATGTACTACCGGATATGCTTTGTCTTCTGCCATCAGTGTGGGTACTTCTTATAAACGTTGTAGGAGATCTGCTGATATACTTGTCAGTATTTGGGGAGAACTGAAGGACACAATTTTGTGAAGCATGACTCACTTTGTACTATGGCACCCTTAGAAGCCTTCTTTACCTAGGAGAGTCTGAAATAATGTTTAACTCTCCTAATTGAGAGGAGTCTTCAATTAGTGAGGAAGCTACAAGGTGTTAAACAGATTAACACCTATTATATGGACAGATTTCCTTTGTGTGAGTAAATCAGGGACTAAATTTCCAGATGCTTACCAAGGAGATTAATGGCTAAAGACCATGTTTTCCTGAAATAGTGATTGGCTTGGGCATTGTAAATAATCCGCACCTGGAATTGTGAAATGGGGAAATCAGGTTTCCTGTATTTTCCAAGTGAAGGAGTTTCAGATGTGAGTTACAATCACAGTCATGCTTCTTATACAGAATGTGTGTTTTCTTTATTTTGGAAAGAGTTGCCGATTGGCAGGTATGCGTTGTTGCCTTGTGCAGCTTCAGATGAGACACTCAGTTTGATGGATTTAGAAGTTTGGTTTTAGGCTTATCTCAGATCTGAGGAAATCATATTTGAAATTAGGTATTTTCCAAAGAGACAGTTAAAATCTGGGGGGAGAAAAGATTAAACTATAGAAATAGTAATTTTCCAGTAAAACCTTCAATCACATGTCAGATAGTAACACAGTTGTATGTGAGAATCTGAAGCCAGTTTGTGTTGAAACCTCTTCTCTGACAGGGATTAGGTGGGTAAATTGACACTTAACTTTTTTTTTTTTTTTTTTTGGTACTAGGGATTGAACCCAGGGGTGTTTAACCACTGAGCCACATCTCCAGCCCTTTTTGGTTATTTTACTTTGAGACAGGGTTTCATTAAGTTGCTTAGAGCCTCACTAAGTTGCTTAGAGCCTCAGTAAGTTGCTTAGAGCCTTGCTAAGATGCTGAGGTTAGTCTCTAACTTGTGAATCTCCCTAGTCACTGAGATTACAGGTGTGTGCCACCATGCCCAGCTAACTTTTAAAACCTCATTACAATAGGAATAAGAAGAATAATGATGTGAAGTGCCATCACAGTATCTGGAACAACATCAATCCTCTGTAAATGATTAACTTTCCTCTCAGGTGATGGTGGTGGAATGGTGGGCTTCAGGGGAGTCAGTAGCTCTGGTAATTCTCCTTCAAGGAAAAGGGCTTTGTTTAGAAGCAACTCTTTGGAATGAAGGGTTTCCTTTATGAGCTGCTCCAAGAATAGCACTGATAGGACAGAGAATGAAGGAGAAACAAAACTTTCAGAAGGAGACATAAAGTACAGTGATTTGCAGGGCATATGGATTCACTTAAGAGGTTTGACTTTGGTCTATTTTACATTTAATATTGGCTACAGGATTATCCTAAATCACACACAAAGAACTGTAAGAAAATTCTGCCACACACCATTTACTCTTTTACAAGTGGCATAGTCTTCTTTAAAAACAACAGAAATTTAATTGAGTATGATTTTACAAGTTGTTTTAAATATAATCATTTTTAGTAAATTTACTGAGTTGTGCAGCCATCATGACTGTTCAATTTTAAGAACATTTCCTGCAACCCAGTAGATAGAACTACCTGTTTACTTAGCAGAAGATTTTCAAGCTCTATTCATATTTTATCACAGATCAGGTTTTTTTTTTTTTTTGTTTTGTTTTGTTTTGTTTTGTTTTGTTTTCTGATACTGGATTTTGAATCAAGGGGTCTCATGTATACTAGGCAAGAACTCTATCACTAAGGGATAGCCTCAGCCCTTTATTTTTTATTATAAGATAGGGTCTTGCTGTGTTGCTCAGACTGGTCTCAGACTTATGATTGTATCAGCCTCCAGAGTCAAGTTGCTGGGATTACAGCTGTGCACCATACATAGCACCTGGCTTTCATTCCTTTTTATTGTCGAAAAATATGCCATTGTATGGATGTATCATCTTTTTGTGTATTATTTACCAGTTGGTAGATATTTAGGTTGTATCTCTTTCTATTTTCTATTATGAATAATGTTGCACATATATTTTTATTTCTTCTGGGTAGATATTTAGGAGAGGGATTGCTTACTTATAAGGTATATATGTTTAGAGTCATCTTTACATTTTCCTAATCTTACAAGTTAATGGACCTATGAAGCAGTTTCAAATTCACTTCCATGTGGCTTTTCTCTCGGCCTTCAGCCTGAACTTTCTGCTAACACAGACAATTGGCGAGAATGAATTAATGTCCATTCAGGTCTTTAGTATAATGGACGCTATCTAGATATTTGACATTATACCATGTTAGGTGAGGCCTTGGTTCAGATGGTAGATAAAAGGGACATTGAGGGGCTGGGGTTGTAGCTCAGTGGTACAGCGCTTGCCTGGCACATGTAAGACACTGGGTTTGATCCTCAGCACCACACAAAAATAAATAAATAAAATAAAGGCATTGTGTCCATCTACAACTAAAAAAAGTATTTTTAAAAAATGGATAGTGAGGGCTGGGGTTGTGGCTCAGTGGTACAGCGCTTGCCTTGCAGGTGTGAGGAACTGGGTTTGATCCTTAGCACCGCATAAAAATAAATTAAAAAAATAAAGACATTGTGTCCATCTTCAACCAAACAAATTTTTTTTAAAAACGGACATTGAGTTGCTTAGGATTATATTATCTTTGTGTGAATATTAATTTTATACTGGGCTGGGGATATAGCTCAGTTGGTAGAGTTGGCCTTGTGCATGTGTGAACCCATGCACAAGGCCCTGGGTTCAATCCCCAGCACCGCAAAAAAAAAAAAAACAAAGAAAAAACAAAACAAAAACACTAATTTTATACTATCTTCATGTGGGGAACACCCTTTCTCTTCTTTTTTGGAGATCTTCAGTCATAATAATCCTTTTCCTCTGAAGTTGTAGTAGCCATCCTCCTTTGGAATTTGTGAAACAGGGTTAGAAAGAGAATTTCAGTTCCAGTTCCCCCACGTTTCAGAACTTTGAGAGACAATATTTCAAACCCTGAGTTTTGTTTTCTGTACCTCATGATAAATCACCCTGTAAAGGACTCAGATTAGTAGTCTCATGTTACTAAAAAGCAGCAAAGACCTAGAGAAGCTCCTTGCTAAATATGCAAGTCAGACTCTGAGGAATCTGGGTGAGTAGCTTGTTTTTAGTTGGGAAAAATTTTTGATTTCTATACTAAAATATACATGAGGCCCTGTGTAGTTTCATTTCTGCTTTTGACCAACAAGTCCTGATGCCTTCATCAGATGATATCTTTTTCCCAACCTGCAATATAGAAGGACACCATTTTTGTTGCCTTAAAAAGAACTAAAACATGGTACAAAGTAATTGTATGTATTTACCGAGGTAAGATGTTATTTGGCTGGATGAGATGGTGCATACCTGTAATCCCAGCTACTCAGGAGGTGGAGGCAGGAGAATCGCAAATTCAAGCCCAGCCTGGGCAACTTTAGTGAGACCCTGCTTTCAAAATAAAAGGCTAGGGATGTGTAACTTGGAGGTCGAGCACCTCCGGATTCAATCCCCAATACTCCCCCAATTTTTTTTCTTTTGGATATTGTTAAGTGAACAGGTCTTTTAAAATCTACCAAAGATAAGAAGTCATCCAAGATTTCTTCTTAGTGAGTCTAAAGACTATGAAAGAAATAGAAAATATCTCATACATTATAGTGACAATAAAGAATTTGAACTGGGAATGTGGTTCTGTGGTAGAGTGCTTTCCTAGGCCTTGGGTTCGATTCCCAGCACCATCTATAAACAAATAAATAAAATATTGTCTGCAATTAGTCATGATAACCTAATTTAGATTTAAGTGCACTTCTCTATTCAGCACCGTAAATAAAAATTTTTATTTTGGAAATCTTCAGACATTAGTAGAAATACAAAGAATTTTTAATTTTCACATATCCTTTTCTCAGATATGACATTTCTCAGGAATTTGCCACACTTTAAAAATGTCTATCCTTTCTCTGCTGAAGTATTTTACTTTTTTCCTGCCAAAATATTTTAAACAAATCCCAGACATCTCTTCTTTTACTCCTGTATACTTTGTGTTCATCTAAAAAATATATGGCTATTTCCCTGTGTGATTACATACCAATCTCAAACATAATAAAATTAACATTTTGTTTTTATTTTATTTTTATATTTTGGTAACACTAGGGATTATATCTAGGGTTTTGTGCATGCTAGGCAAGCACTCTCACTGAGCCACATCCCAGCTTTATTTATTTTGAAACAGGGTCTCCCTGACTTGCCCAGGCTGACCTCAAACTTGTGATCCTCTGGTGTCAGTCTTCACAGTAGCTGGGATTACAGGCATGAGCCATCTTGCCTAGTTCAAAATTAACATTTTATATCTATCTAGTTCCAGACTTTACAGATGCCTTTTAAATGTCTTTTGAAATTGTTTATATCCTGATTTTAGCAAACCAACATTCACACGTTGCATTATTTTTTCTCAATTCTTTATTTGTAGCATTTACCCTACTTATTTAGAGGGTGGGGGGTATTGGCTGGTTGAAGTAGCTGAGCTGAATATATGTCACAGTTTTTGGAGTTGTCTGTTTGCTTCCTGTGAATGTATTTAACTCACTCCTATATGCCAGTGGTTCTCAACTGGGGCTAATTTTGCTTCCCCTCCCCCAAGAGTCATGTGGCAATGTCTGGAGAGATTTTTAGTCCACAGTCTAGTGGGGGGAAAGTCAGAGATGCTGCTAAACATCCTACAATGTACCAGACAGTTCCTGACACAAAGGCTTTTCTGGCTTCAAAAGTCCAAAGTGTTGAGGTTGAGAAACCCTGTGGTTCTATCCCTCAGGAATGAAAGTTAACTCTAAAGCTTGGTTACAGTCAAGATAAGTGTTTTTGCTTAAAATAGCTTAGTAGTCCTGGAGTGTTCTGCATCTTGATCTGGATGCTTGTTACAAGGGCACTCTGTGGAAATTCATGTGAATTGTGCTTTTTTTTTTTTTTCTTTCATGGTTCCAGGGTGGAACCCAGTCCCTTGTGCATACTAGGTTAAGTGCTGTGCCACTGTCCTACACCCCTAGTGCTGTGTACTTTCTAAAGTGAATGTTGTATTTTAATTTAAAATGTTTATTTTAAAAATTTTTATTTAAAAAAATAAACTGGATATGGTAGCTGATGCCTGTAATCCCAGCAGCAATTCAGGAGAGTGAGATTGGAGGATTGCACATTTGAGGTCAGCCTCAGCAACTCGGTGAGACCCTGTCTCAAAATAAAACTAAAAAGGACTGGGTCTGTAACTCAGTGGTAAAGTCCCCTGGGTTCAATCCCCAGTCCAAAAAAAAAAAAAGTACGTTACATTTAATTTAAAACATTTACTAAGGTGCTGGGGTTATAGCTCAGTGGTAGAATGCTTGCCTATCATGTGTGAGGAACTGGGTTTGATCCTCAGCACCACATAAATAAATAAAGATATCATGACTACCTAGAAATAAAAAAGATAAAATAAATAAAACATTTACTAAAACAAACAAAAAACACTTCATGCTATGTACTTTCCTCTTTTTGATCACCACCTCAGATTCTTAGATACTTCAAAATAGCTTTAGATCCTCTTTCTTTTTTAAACATCCTTAGTATTCAGTTCCTTTGAATATGAGAGACTGACTAGTAGAGATGGAGAAAGTGGATACTTCTGGCCTCATTGTTAGAATGGGCAAGCGTCATGGCCAAGTTAAGGTGCTGGCTCATTCCTTGCTAAGGAGAAAATTGTAGAGTTGCCTTAAGAGAGGAATACTTAAACCATAAGTAATGGTAGGCCACTTGGGCTTTCTATGAAGAAGAAAGGAGAGAGAAAGTCATTCCAGATGGAATGGTTTAAGACAGGAGTTTGCCTTTCATGCATGGTGGGATTTTGGAAAGGGACATTCTTGGCAGAAAGGATCAGTGAAGATAGGGAATGCATTAGGGGTGTGCTGGGAACCTTTTCTTGAGAGATGCCTTAAAGCCAGTTTCTCTCCCCTGTCTCTGATAAATAATTGGAAGGAAAGGCAATGAATTTTTTTCTGACAGTTGGTTCATACTAGGGGCCAGGGCTTCGTTTGCAAATGAAAGGACTGCTGTTGGAGTAGTTGAAATCACAATGGGCCCTGACTCTTTTCACATCAAAGTGTAAAAGAATCTCCAGGGGTGATAAATGGGGGCTGCTGGACTCATTACTTGTAAACAAAGCTGAGGGATGACCTCTAAATTTTTTTTAATTAAAAGAAAACAGGGTTTCCTAGTGGTGAGCCTGGGGCTGCTCTTCGTTTGAATTTTGACTGTTCCGCACTGGAGAAGATCTTTGTTAAGGTTACAGGGAAGGAAGCCGTCCCTGTCGCCTTGGGCCTGCCTTGATTCTCAAATTCTTGAAAAATGCTCCATGCCTAGGGCAGCCTTGCAGGTAGCCTTCCTGTGTTGAGAAGCAGAGGAGTCTAGGTTCAACCCTGCTCTCCTGGGACGATTTAAGGATTTAGACCCTTCCTCTACTTTTTTCCCACCGAACATCAGGAGGAAAACATTTACTTCTGTGTCGTATAAAAAGTTCAGGCTTCAGGAAAAACCTTGCCCTTTATAAAAGGAGTTCAAAGGCAGTTGTAAAGTTTTCATTTAAAGTTTAAAGATAATATTTTTTATTTGTGTAGTTATAGGGTTTTGCACATGAGCAAAACCTTTAGCTAAAACTATAGTATTAAACAGTGTACTGTATTGAAAGCAATACTATTAAAATAATATGCATTTTATGGAATTAGGACTTGGGAATGGCTGTCCAAATTCGACCCTTCAGTTGTAGGTCCACCTGCAGTAAAATCCTTTCCTTGTGAACTCAGCTCCCCACCAGGGTTATTGCACTGCTTTTTTTTTTTTTTTTTTTTTTTTCTTTTCCCAGTCCAAGTCCTAACCAGATTTTAAACAACTTGAGGTCAGAGACTGCCCTCCGTAACCTGAGTAAAACTAGCAAGGTACAGAGTACACAATAGTTCTAATGTATTTACTGACTTTCCAGATGTTTAGTGATTGCCTTCTGAGTCTGTCTTCCACACAAGTGCAAGACTTGAGACACTGAAAGTCCCTGGATGGTTGGCAGGGAAAAGCCATCCACCAGCTTAAGTGTTTTCAACTACAGTTAAGAGAATACTCTTGCTTGATACCAGAATGGTGAGGATGTGAGGATACTACCGGTTAACAGTGCTTTTGAGATGCTACAAGAATAAAGCAACTTTTTTTTTTTTTTTTCCTTTTAGTGCTGGGGATTGAGCCTTTGTACATGCTAGGCAAGTGCTTTACCTCAGAGCTACACTCCCAGTCGTAGAGCAAATGATATTTAATGGGTACAGTGAGCAGACTCACTGTACTAAGCATGTGCTAAGCATCTGATACACATGCTTTAATTTCAATCTCACAGCTCCTATTGCGGTTACATTTTACAGATGAAAGAAGGAAAGGAAAGGGTAACTGATTTATCAGTGGCAGAGAGTCTAGCTTCTTTCTGTCACCAGACCCCAAATTCTCAAGCTTTCTTCCACACTGTCCCCTTAGAAGCTGGTGGCAGGGTAATACTTTTTGAGCTCTGATTTGACTCTCTGAAGCCTGGGCCAGAGATTTTCTGTAGCTGACTGTTCTTTCCTCACACCATAAGTGAGTATTATTAGATAAAAGATTGTTCCTGGGAGAGAGTTGCAGTGTGGTCGCAGTCATCAGAGAAACTTGTACCTTTTCCAGTGAAGGAACAAAGCTGATTAATATGGGAGGTAGGTGGGGAGCTATGTGGCAGGACAAAGTGGAAAAGATCAGTTTATTTTAAAAATTGAAGCATGGAGGTGGTGCCCCTCCTAAGTCAAAACCTCCCCAGGTTGCCTCTCTCAGAAATGTTTTCATCCCCTGCCCACGTGATGATGTGTGCTCTCTCTGAACGAGCCCTATGTGGTCTGTGTAGCACTGCACAGATGTCAGGTGGTGGCCCTGTTGATAAATCAACCTCTCAACGGTTGGAAGTTGTAGCAGTTTTCGTTTTTAGATTATCTTTCAACATCCGGCAGAGACTTACTTTCCCCTGGTGAGCACTTGGTGACTGAGATAGGAAATCATCTTTAAGAATGGAGGTACTGGCTTTCAAATAAGACTACGGTATTTCATAAGTGAGAGTGGAGAAAATACCTTATTTGTCTTAAAAACCTATTTAAAAATATGTGTTCCTTAGTAGCTTGTAAAGGTCAAAACCAAAGAGCTAAGAGCAAAGGGAATGAGTGGAGGGGTTGAGAGGACATTTGGACCAGTTCTTGACCTCCTTGTTACTTTTGCCTTCAGTCCCTGCATCTACCTCTACTAGTGACTCTGGGCTCCCTGGGGCCCTACCACTTTCCCCATGAGAGGCAGCCTATGGCCAAGGGAGAGTTTGCTTTGAGACCAGTTACCTCTACTTTAGAATTCTAGCCCCATTAGGTATGTAATGCTGGCATTTAACTTATCCTCTCCAGACTTCATTTCCCTTATCTGTAAAGTAAGAATAATAATGAGCATTAAATATATCTTTTTAAAAACCCAGTAGGGTACTCCAAACCTGGAGTTGATGATGTTTAATATATAGTTTCTTCCCTTTTTGTTGGTCTGCTTTTTTTTTTTTTTTCTTTAAAGGAACTCTTTTTTTTTTTTTTAATATTTTTTAGTTGCCAATGGACCTTTATTTTACTTAATATGTGGTTCTGAGAATCAAACTCAGTGCGTCACAATGCTAGGCAAGCACTCTACCACTGAGCTACAACCCCAGCCCTGTTGACCTGCTTTTAATAATTTTAGTATTTAGGGCCAGGGGAATTTGAATTTTATAATGTTCCTTAAATGCTTGAGAGTTTTTAAAAGTTAGGGCTCCATTGGGCAGTGTAGGGAAAGCAGTTTTCCCATGCTGTGAGACCTAAGCTCTGAAGCATCCAGGATCTGGCAGTGTGTGTGAACTGTTTAATCACATGTTCCTGCCAACTATGGGCAGGTTCAGCCGATTATGAGACCAATTTTTTTGTTGTTGGTTTGGAACTCTTGAAATATTTGGGTAATTTAAAGTGGTAGGTGACTATGAATCAATGTTTCAATAAAATTCTTATTTACTTCCTACTGAAATATTACATAAAGCTGTGGATAAATGTGGAAAATCACGTACAGAGAGTAGATATGTACTTAGTAATACTTTTTAAAAAGATATTGATAGTCCTTTATTTTATTCATTTATTTATACATGGTGCTGAGAGTTAAACCCAGTGCCTCACATATGTTATGCCTAGCATATGTCTACTACTGAGACACAACCCCAGCCACCACCACCCGCCCCTTTTTTTTTTTTGCGATGCTAGGGATTGAACCCAGGGCCTTGGGCTTGTAAGGCAAGCACTCTACCAACTAAGCTGTCTCCCCAGCCCACCCCTGCCCCTTGATAATACTTTTTACCTTTGTGTGTGTGCTGGGGGAGAGGTGTGTACTGGGAATCAAACCCAGGATCCTGTAGAAGCCAGGCAAAAGCACTGTACTGCAGAACTACACCCCAGCCTGATTTTTTTTTACCCTTTTACTTTGAGAAAACAGAAAACATATATTTACCGCAGTCCACTTTGATTTTACATGGAGTTCTTTGTTCTCATGGTAATCCAAAATTCACTCAGTCTTTCAGCAGAGATTTGTGGAGAGCCTTCGATATCTAATGTGTCTACTAGAAGCTAGTGGGAGGGAAGGGGCTAGAGCAGGCATAGATTAGTCCCCTTTAGAGCTCATACTAGCTAGAGCTTGCCTCCTAGTTGCTGGGTTAAGGTATCACCATCAAGTATTTTTCTCCTAATGCTTTAAAAATTTTCAAAGCTTATACTTAGTCTAATGATGCAATTTAACCTCATAGGAATCTTACAAGGTAGGTCAGACCAGTATTTCCATGGAGGCTTAAAGAGGTTAAGTGATTTGATCATGATCTCAGGGTTAATAATAAAACTCTTCTCAGCCAGGAGTGGGTGTTCTTTCCCTTTCCCAGACCCCAAGTCTATCAAAAATTTCCTCCTCCTTCACATTCAGCTGAAACACCACCTCTTTCAAGACTCTAGGCACCCAAGAAACTCATCGTTCTTCTGGTGCATGCCTCAATTTGCCTGCTCTGCCATATTTTAATTTAACATGTCTCTGTTACCAGTTCTCCCTTCAGCCCCACTGTGTGATAATGGACTCAACATTTTTCCTTCACAGTGAGCACTGTGTAATACTTGGTCAGTAGAGGGTGCCGGTGGGGCACTGCTGGAATTAGGAAGATACTCTTCCTGGTTCTGTTTGTGCAAGTATGCGTGTCCCATGTGCATAGGAGTGTGTACACACTTACGTTCAATGGTGCTTGGCCCAGCCAGGTGCCCCAGAGCATGGAGTTCCTTGGAGACCTTGCAGCCCCTGCCTGGCCCCGTAACCAACTTACCTTGAGACTTCAGTGTGGATACATGGGTATACTGTAGGCCTCATGCTGACAGAAGTATCCAGCTTCTTCTGTGCACCTGCCTATCAGCTATAGCTCCCCTGTACTCCAAATGGGTATTTCTTGTTACTTTGCTGTTGTGAACCTGTTTCAGTGAACCTCTCTCTACCATCCAGCAGACTGTAATCCTGTCCTTTCCAATAAAATCTCAACTCCACTTTGGGGGAAGGAGGCCTCCTTCAAGTTGTCCTTTGGGTACCTTCTCTCACCTTAGGGTAAATTTTAGAATTTTCTTTATATTTTTAATAATTATTCCCCCAACACAGATTCACATTTTAAAAATATTAAAATTTTATTCACATTATTGTGTGGCTTCTCTTTTCTGAGTAGTCCCAAACTAATATAACCCCTGGTAGTTATTTTCTTCAATGTCACATATCTATGTAAATTGTAAATGACTTGTATATTAGAGGACGGTTAATCCTTCAACAGTGTCTCTAGGCTTTTCAGATAACTAGCAATTACTGAGTGGCTAAGTTTGCTGCTATTGGAATCAACTGCTATCATAAAGAGATGGAAGAGGGTTGATGTGGAGAATGACTATAATGTGTATTTATTTGACCTTTCTTGAGAAAACAACCCAAAGTTCTTGCTTTATTACTAATGTTTCTGTGAAAGCCTGTAACTGTTGAGACAATTACTTTTGTTGACCCAGCTGTTGAAAACTTCATTTTGCAGTCTGTATATAAAGTCTTCAGAATTGTGTGAACAGTGATTTACTGCTACCTATTTGTCTTCATTGACCTTTTAAAAACAAATTGCTATAAAGTACAGGCAAGCCTCATAGCCAGTCATGCCTGAACGTTACCTGTATTTCACTTTTCAGGCTAATTTGTCAGTGTCATCTCACAGCAGAGTTTTTGTCTGTTTTAGTCAGGGTATTGGGCTTGTGTTAATATTCTGAATTGCACATACTCGCTAAGTCTTTTCACCAACTCAAAGAGAAATGAAGGGATACTATGCTGGGGGATTTCCCCACTTCATTTGGCCTGCTAAGCCTCTATCTAGGAAAACACTGTGGCCAAACATCCAGGAATATTATCTGCATTTTGAAGATATTTGCTTCATGATGGCTCACAGGAAGGAACACTGGCAGTATCACTATTAGGCTAATGAGCATTTTGGGTTCTGCTGACTGACCTGTTAAGATTTGCTGACAGGGCTGGGGAGATAGCTCAGTTGGTAGAGTGCTTGCCGCGCAAGCACAAGGCCCTGAGTTCGATCCCCAGTACCGCAAAAAAAAAAAAAGATTTGCTGACAGCCAGGGCATCTGAGTATGCCTTCCCTTCTGCCAAGACCCTCACCTCCACCAACCTTTCCTTCACACCCCTACCCCACTCACGCCGAATCATGTAACCCTTTCACACTTCTGCAAGGTTTCTTCCCTTTATGAAGATGCTTTAAACTCCCCAATTTATATGAATGAAAGCAAACTTTTTTCTTTTCAGGACTCATGCTAACATCCTTGAATTGGGTATGGTTTTTCTGTATATTCCCCCCTCCCCAAGGGAACAATTTTTGTAATAATGACTCAAAAATCTGAAAACTATGTAGCTTCTCTGAAGTACAGCACTTCCCAAATACAGGTGCTGTAGAATATTTTGCACTTCAACAAATGCTCCACACCAACTTAATTTTGCATATAATGTGGTCGATCCTTCCCTCTTCCTCTGATTTCTGAAACACTTCTCGACTCATGAATATCACTGTTCTGATCAGGCCTTCCTAATTTCTCACCATACGTCTTTTCATCCTGTTTGATATAAGTCATCATCCTCAAATAACTATCGCTTGCTTCTTATGCTACTGATTTCTCTGTATGATCATCTTTTCTTTCTTATTTGTTAATTTTTTTTTTCATGCTTCATAGATATAGTTAAAGGTAGATGATGCTGTGGTGTATTTATGCATGCACATGGTGTAATTTTGTTATATTTAGTCTACATTCCCCCTTTCTTGTTCCTCCTCCCTCTCTCTCAATCTCCTTTGACTACTCCACTCATCTTCCTCATATGTACCAGCATCTTTCAAAGTGGCTTTACCCATCCAATGGGTGGTTCCCACATCTGGATTTCTAAACCAGAACTGCTTCAGAGTACTATCATCTCCCTCTGCCTCTTCTCTACCCACCTAAATGTAAGTCATTGTCTCCCTGTCTTAATTTCTTTCCTCTTCCTTTTCTTTTCCTGAGTAGGAGAAACTTAATTATACTCGGAGGTTTCCGGGGCTTTCATTTTGCTCCTCTCCCTAAAGAAACTCCCAGGGCTCCCTACAGACTACCATTTAGAATTTGAGGGGCTAGGGAGATAGCTCAGTTGGTAGAGTGCCTGCCTTGCAAGCACAAGGCCCTGGGTTCAATCCCTGGTACCACCAAAAAAAAAAAAAAAAAAAATTATAGAATTTGATCCCCTTTGTGTGGCATTCAAACCCTTCATTCCCTGGGTCTCATTCTGTTTCTCAAGACTTATCATCTTCCATCACTGCTGTCCTTCCACCAACCCTGGTGCCAAGCTTTATAGAAGGTCTCACATTCCAGATGCCGACTTTTGTTTTTCAAGTTCCATACTTTGGCATATGCCACTCCTCCCATCCCTGCTTCATCTGTAAGTGCTAGCAGGGAAGTACATGGCTTTACAGGAAAAAAATAGGAGGGGTACCTGGATGCAGAAGTGGGGATAATCAGGAAAGACTTCTGGTGGAAGAGGTGATTAGGCAGAAAATTGATAGACACTTAGGAGTTGAAGAAATTGCATGGTAGAATGGGGGAAATACTTTCAAATGAAAACTTGGGTAAAAAGGAAACAAACAAGACCCTACCAAATAACAGGCAGCTTTGGAGGAAATGAATGATGTTTGATGTAGAATGGGAAAAGAGAATAGCACATTGGGAAATGATTTGGTGAGCCACACTTAGAAATACAACTTTATATTTAGAAGCATGGAAAGCCATCAGAGAATTTTAAGTGGGTTAGGGGTTTGATATGATTTTAAAAGGTCATTTGACAAGTGGAAGGTGGTATTTAGTGGGACATAAGTGGAAGCAGAGCACCCTGCAAGGGAATTAATTAAGTAGTCTGTGGAAGAGATGCAGAAGACCAATGGGTTCTGCAAAATTTCAAAATAATGGAAGATAATTTGTTGGTACATTTGATGTAAAAAAACAAAGGGTCAAGAACAATTTCTAATCATTTGACTTTGTCACTGGGAGATGCTGTGTCATCAAGATAGGGAAGTCTGAGGTAGTTTGTGGTTTGATCCTTTTTTTGGGGGGTGGGGGGATATTGGGGATGGAACCCCGTGCCTCCTGCATATTAAGGCAAGTACTCTACCACTGAGCTTAGAATCCCAGTCTGAGATACCTTTTCGGGTAATCTAAGTTTGAAATGCCTATGAAAATCCTTTCAGGTAGAGATGCCAAGTGGGAAATCTGTTATCCAAGTCTGGAGTTCATTGGGGAAGATCTGGGATATCCATTTATTCAGTAGAAAATGAATCTATTGTGCATGAGATATCCCCAGGGGAATGAGAAGATAAGAATGCCCAGAAAGAATAAACTAAGTAGCAATTTGGTGTCAACTAAGTAGCAAGAAAGCTCAAGAGGTTGAGAAGGCACTGCCAAAGAAATAGGAAGTACTTGGGGGTAGAAAGCGGGAGGGAAAGTGAATGAATCCTGTCCTGGAGCAAAGGAATAGAGTGAAAGAAAGAGAGGTTTAGAGCATTAAATGCTGTTGAACTCCTGGTTCACTCCCCTCTTCAGTTAAAATCTCCCTTCTCCCTGCTTCCCAAAGATACGGCTTTTTAATTATGGCATATATTTTCCTAAATTGCTTTTTTGTGTTTTATTTCCTCATAAGATTCTGTGATAGGACTGGTGATGAAGAGCTCTCATCTGTGTTTCTAAGCATTGATATCTTACCTGGATATAGTGGATACTCAATAAAATAATAAAAAAATACATAAAGATAGAATTGGCCTCTGCCATCAAGAAAAAACTATCTTAACATTCCTTTATAGCCCTTCATAGAATTATCTGCACTCACAATGTCAAAAGTATGGCATTTTTGACTGTGCCTGGTTCTTATGATGGGCAGAGACCTCAGGAAAAAACTGTGGTGACCTTTCATAGGGGCTTACACTAAGGGAATATGGGAAATGGCACCTCTTGTAAAAATAACCTGGCCAGTGGGTGGTAGGTGAACTGAAGGAAAAGATTTATGAGCAACATCCTGTTCTGGAATCACTGCTAGGGACAGAGGAGGGGGAGAAATGGCTATATAAATCATGAAGGCAGCTCCGGAAATAAAGTCTGCCATAGAAGGGCAGTGGGGGGTGCTCTGTGGATATCTTTTGCATAACACATGGGTGAAGAAGGACCAATAGGTACTACTCTTTTAAAGTCCATGTGGGGTTGGTGCTGGGTTGGGATCATCCCAGAGGGAAAAAGTTGCAGAAGAAGAATGAGAGATGGCACAGTGGACCCAGAGTCACCTTTAGTTTTAGAGTAACTTGCTACGAATTGTGAAGACAAAAGAAGGGTGGGTGGGAGAGAGCCAACTGGTAAGGAGTGGAAGATTGTCCCAGGTACAGTGTGGGACCCTCCTCATGTAGAGCCTCCTTGTTACTTTCATAATCTGCACCAGTTTTTACTCAGTGCAGGATGTTTAGATAAAATCCTAATACCTTATCCAGAGGCTGCACTGGTTTGAAAAAAAATTTTTTTTTTCCTTTTCAAATGAACCAAAAAATCAGTCCATCAATAGGGGATTGAATTCTACATTAGGATGTACTATAAAATAGGAAAATAAATAGATTTGAAAAAGGATTTGATTGTTATATGAATCTCTAAGGTGACGTGATATAGTGTACACATTACAGAATAGAATCAATGATATCCTATTTTATGGGTAGGAAGATAATTTCATTTGTCTAGATAAATGTGTACAAAACCAGTCTGGGAATAGAACTATTCAGGTTTCTTAATAATATGAATTTTATTTATAGACTTAAAAGTAATATTTGTATATTTTTAGTGATATGCATAGATAAGTTTTGATTAAGTTACGATTACAGTGAGACACTTACTAAAATGTTATTTGATCCTGGGTTCCATCTCTATCAATGCAAACACACAGAGATACACAGAAAGGTTTTATTTGAATAAGTGAAGAAATAAACATTCATTCTGCTACTTCATTAACAAAATTAAAATGTTTCTCATTCACTGTGTGGTAGCTTTCCGTCACTGTTGACGAAATGCCTGAGATCATTGACTTAATAAGGAAACAGTTGCATTTGGGCTCATGATTGTAGACATTTCAGTCCATGCTTACTTGGTCCTGTTGCTTAGGGCCTGTGGCAGCACAGTACATCATGGTGTGGTAGAGGAGGCTGCTCACCTCATGGCTGATGGGAAGCAAAAGGAGAGGGAGCAAAAAGAGGGGGCTGGTGTCCCGATATCCCCTTCAAGGGCACAAACCCAGTGACTTAACTTCCTTTCACTAGGACTCTTCTCTTAGAGGTTCCACCCACTCCCAAAAGCACCAAAGACTGCGGACCAAGTTTTTAATATATAGGTCTTTGGAGACCAGATCATACCTGAACTGATAGCGTTTGCCTATTCAGTCAATAAATTTGTGAGTGTGTTGTACAGCAGGCATTGTTCTATGCAGCAAGGTATTGCAGCAAACAAGACAAAAGGGCTGACTTTCCCAGAGTTTATGTCCTGGTATACAGATAGGTAACTGTGTCATTCTGGGATTACAAAGCAGGGTCAAGGGGGATAAAGAGTGTCAGGCACATGAGGGAGGGAATGCTATTTATATCACTCTTTGGGAAAAGCACCTCTAATAAGGTAATCTTCAAGCAGAGACCTGAGGGAGTGAGCCAGGCAGATGACTGGCACTGGGGTAGGAGAGAACATTGCAGGCAAAGGGAACACATATAAAGCCCCCGAGGTGATATGTGCTTGGTGTGTGTGAAAAACAGCAAGGTCGCCTGTGAGGCCAGAGCAGAGTGAAGAGGGTCAGAGTGGTTGGGATAAAGTCTGGTATTTGCAGGAGGCCAATTGGAGAGGGCTTGTAGGTCACTGAAAATTTGTTTGGAGGGTTTCCAGAGGGTTTCCTTTTTGTTTTTTTTTCCCCCCTAGGGTGCTGGGGATTGAACCTAGGGCCACATGCATACTAGGCAAATGCTCTTCCACTGAGCAACATCCTAACCCTTAAATGTCCTTTTAAGAGGATAACTTGGGATATTTTGCAGTTTGTATTGTGGTGGACCTGGGGAATACAGTTTTGGGGGGAACTATCTCTGCGGTGGATGGGAATTATCCTTCCCTCTCATTTCATAAGTAGAGAAAGTCAAATGTTTGGTGCAGAAACAAAAAATATCACTGAGCAAGGACCAGGTTCTGAGCTTTACTGGGGACCACTTCAGCAATCTTATTCAGAAAAAGGAATCTAATTTTAGAACTTTTTGTAGCATGCCACTTTAATGCGTTATTTTTAATATTTAGGTTAATGATCAATTATTGTAAATATTGCCCATGATGGTATGTAGAACACCAGGAGTTCTGGCTTCAGTCCTATTCTTGCACAAAGATGATGCTTCTAAAATCTATGATATTTTCTAGAATTCTGGGTCAGAGTATGAGTTAGTGTCACTTTTTCCATGACAGGGTGAGAATGCACCCACACTTTCAGTTCCTGGGTTGCCAGCAGGTATTAATTAAGGAGCAGTTAGCTTATCTTGGAACCAGCTGTTCCCTGGTTGTGCACTCATGTTAAGTGTACAGTTTTCTGTTATAAGGCTGGTAAGTTAAAAAAAAAAATTCACCTCATCAGAAGCTTATCAATGGTTTTCTGTGTACAGAGCACTCTGCTATATTTTTTGACAGCTGTAAGGTGAATAGCAATACTATGTCTTTAAGGAGTTTACAATTTGTTGGGCACAACAGGAAAAAACACTAATGTTGTCATGGAGTTGCAAGATGAAAGTGCAAAGGAGGTAGAGATGAATTTTGATTGCCGAGTACAGGAAAGACTTCATGACTAGGGCAGCATTTGAACTGGGTATTAAAATTTGGAGGGTTGGGGATAGAGCTCAGTTGGTGGAGTGCTTGCCTTGCAAGCACAAGGCCCTTGGTTCAATCCCCAGCACCGAAAATAAATAAATAAATAAATAAATAAATAAATAAATTAGTAGTGAAATTTGGAGAGGCGCAAAAAAGGCATTTCATGACTGTTGGAGAGCTAATTTGGTGACATAGAAGGAGATGGGTCTATTACATTTTCTTCTATTAAAAGAATGGTTGATTACAGCTGAGATCAAAATTTGGATGCAATAGGAGGGGATGGAAAAGTGCCTGTGAGCACTTCATCTAAGCCTGAACTGTCTACTGTGGTCTTCACCAGGCCACACATGCCTGTTGAGCAATTGAAATGTGGCTGGGCAGAACTGAGATGTCCTGTCAGGGTATAATGCACACAGATTTCAAAAAATGAGTCTGGAGGAAACATGCAAAGAAGTCATCTGCAACTTTAATTACAAGTTAGAATGAAGACACTTTTGCAATAGATTGATTTTATTATTTATTTATTTATTTATTTGATTCATTGTACACAAATGGGGTACAACTGTTGTTTCTCTGGTTGTACATGAAGTAGAGTCGTACCATTTGTGTAATCATACATGTACATAGGGTAATGATGTCTCATTCTGTTATTAATAGATTCATTTAAAATAAAACATTATTAAAATTGATTGCACTGGCTTCTTTCCCTTTTTAATGTGGCTGCTTGCAAATTTAAAATGACATTAATAGCCCCTATTATGTTTCTGTTGGTAACCTAATTTAGGTTAGGGCTAGTAGCCCTAGAAGAGGAATTGAAAGCAGAGTGAATAGAAAAAGTGGAAAAAAGGAAAGGAATAGGAAAAACTGTGTAGGAGATTCTCTGGGACTTACACAAGGTGCTGTGGGAGGGGAACCTCCCAGGCTCCTGACTTGGTGTTGCAATCAGCTTGAAGAGGTGCTGCTTCATGGAGGCACTGAAAGGTGAAGGATAATAATGATTTCATGGGGTACTTGTTCATCACAGGCTGTACTGTAGGAGCTGAACATGGCAGCAAACCGTGGTGTGGATTAATGCTGGCAAAATCTGGAGGTGGGGAAACCAGTTAGGTTGGGTCCCATCACACCTGGTTGCTGCAACTCTTGGAGAGGGTAGCAGGAGAATGTGGCTTCTGGGTGCACAATAGATATAATTTACAGAATTGCTTTAAAGTTTATGCTGAAATTTACTTTAGTATTCCCACTTCTGCCTCAGTCAGTCTCTAATTTTTCCCCCTTAAATTACTGCATCATTTATAGTAAGGAAGAAAAATGTGCAAATTATGGTGTGGTCAAAAGTTTTAATGTATTACATTGAGATTGGTATAACACCTTATCTTTTGCCTTATTATTCCTGGAAGCAGATTGATTTGGTAAAGAGAAAGGAAGTATCTGAATAACAAATTGCTAAGCTTTATTTCCTAGAATCAGGATGGCAGCTAGCCAGGTATGGTGGCACATGCCTGTAATCTCAGCTATTCAGGAGGCTAAGGCAGGAGGATGGAAAGTTCCAGGCCAGTTGGGCAACTTATCGAGACAGTGTCTCAAAATTAAAAAAATAAAAATAAAAAAAAGACTGAAGGGTATAGCTTAGGGTATGTATAGTGCTTGCATGAAATATGTGAAGCTCCAAGTTTGATTCCCCAGCACAGAAAACAACAACAAGAAAGAAGGTTTTATAAGGAGGACTCTCCTTTTTGAGAATTAATGCTTTTATTGATACATTCATTGAACAAATTCTCTTGAACAACTGTGTTAGGTGATGTGTTCAAATCTGAGTCTTGAAGATAATAAAATGGGATCCCTGTTCTACTTATCCAGGGAGAGAGGGAAACAATGTGATAAATGCTCTCACAGAGGAGAAAGTGAAGGTTATGGGATCACAGAAGGCAGTGAAGTATCATGCATAAGATTTTTCTGGTGAGAATCACATTTTGGTCACACAAGTTAAATTCTGAGAACTTTCGTGGCTAGCTAAATCAGAGGTTGTCATACGGAAAACAAGCTGTCGGGTTTTGGTGTAGGATGTTCTGTCTTTCTTTCTGGCCTCTGATTCTAGGCCTTCTTTCCTTCTGAGTCTACTGACCATACTGCCTGGACTTTTGTAACAGGCTGTGGTTGTCTGCATCTCCAGTTAACTGTGTTCTCTTCCAACTCTCTGTGTCAGCCCGAATGATTGGTACAAAACCAAACCTGCTTAAAAAACTCACATCAGGGCTGGGGATATAGCTGGATTGGTAGAGTGTTTGCCTCGCAAGCACAAGGCCCTGGGTGCAAATCCCCAGCACCACAAAACAAAAACAACAAAAACAAAAAACTCTCACATTTTTGCTGCCTAAAGAAAAATACTGCAAGATTGCAACCCAATGTATACTCACCTCTTTAGAGTTTTCTCTTCTCTCTTGTGCACACTTCATTTTTTGTTATTTTCTCCCAAAGTCCATGCTGCTTTTCAACACTACTCTGTTTTCTTGGGGAAATTTGTTGTTGTTGTTGTTGTTGTTGTTTTTTTTTTAGTGCTAGGGCTTGAACCAAGGCTCTCCTGCTATCCCAAGCCTGTTTATTAATAGTTTTTCTGTGTACTAGGATTAGGTGTTGGAAATGCAATGGCAAATAAAATAGGTACTTATACTTTCTGCTCAGCGAAGTACATGGTCTAGTGGGAGAGGTGGAAATCACAATTTAAAAATTGACCTATGAATGCTAAGAGTATATAGTTTTGTGGTAAGATACTTGCCTTGCATGTGTGAAGCACTGGATTCAGTCCCTAAAACCTCCAGGATCAGGATAGGCCTCTGCAAAGTGGTAGCATTATTTAAAAGACATTTAAACTAGTACTTAGAGTTAAGTGTAAGAGTGGCTGGCTATCATTGGGGAAGTATGAGACCTAGGAGAAGAAATGTAAATGAGGAGTTGTGTAGTGTGATATATTCAGTGCTGGAAAGGTGTAACAAAGAAGGGACAGTCAATGACAAAAATATGTTTTTGTTGCTCCCCCACCCTGCCCTGTATCGGGGATTAAAACCTAGGGGTGCTCTGCCACTGAGCAACACCCCCAGATCCCCAGCCCTTTTAATTTTTGAGTCTTTGTCTTGTTAAGTTGCCAAGGCTGGCCTGGAACTTTCAATCTTCCTGCTGCAGCCTCCTGAGTAGCTGGGATTACAGGTATGTGCCACTGGACCTGGCATGTAAATAGGGTTTTTATTTGCCATACACTGGAAGAGGTTTGGTAATGGGTGTCTGAAGTGCTTTCTGTGCTGAAGTATAGAGATTTAAAACAGTTTGGCTCCCGTTTCCAGAATTTCAAGTATTTGGTATTACTGATATTATAATGCAAGGAGCCCAGAGGTAGAAAATGAGGTGGAGAGGTGGATGCTTTAGAAGGGGCTGCAGAAACTGGACATGGTGGCACAGGCCTGTAATCCCAACCACTCAGGAAACTGAGGCAGGAGGATCACAAGTTGAAGGCCAGTCTCAGCAATTTAGCGAGACCTGTCTCATAATAAACAAGGATTAGGGATGTAGCTCAGGGATAGAACAACCCTAGGTTAAATCCCCAGTGCCACCCCACTCCTCCCTCCGGTATCAGAGCTGGAATATATATTTTGGTCTCTCATTTGTATAGCCATGTCTGATAACTAGGACATGGTTTTTGTTTTGTTTTGTTTTTAAATCTCTGTGCCTCATCTAGAGCACACAAATGATGATAGTAACTGGTCTTGTCAGATTATTGTAAGGATTAAATAGGTGAATTCTTATAAAATGCTTGCAACAGCATCTGGCACACAGCAGGTGCCCAGTAAATGCAGGTGATGATGGTGCCTGTGGGCTTTGTATTGCTGTTGGCAATGAGCTTTGACCTGTTTCAGACCCATGAAGGCTTATTTGCAGATATAACTTGATCATGCTTCTGTTGTTCAAATACAGTTTTAAAGGGAGTCTGAGTGTGTATGGAGGGTGGAAGGAGCTGGAATTTCATTTCTCCAAATTCTCTGACCTCACCTTTTCCCCCTCACATCCTGTTTAATTACTTGTTCCTTCACCTGTGTTCCCACAGCGTTTTATCTCCACTGTGGCATTTTCCCATTGTGTTTTATACTTTGTGCTTCTTGTCCTGGGCTGAGTCCCCTCGGGGTGTTAAGGACTATGCATTAGTCACCTTTACATCTCAGTGCCAAGAATAGTGCTTAGCACTGGCACACACAGGGCACCCCATAAATGTTTGTTGAATCTGTGTGAAAGATTTACCAGGGAGTTGCCCTAACTTATAATTCAGGAGAAAGGTCCTCCCATGGAAAAGCCTGGGCTTGTTGCTATGGGAGGTTGTTTTCATTCTTTCATACACCAAGTATTTATTGAGTACCTATGGCACATGGTGCTGTGGCAGATACCAAAGTGAGTCAGATGCATGCTCTTCCCTGGGTTCTGTTGACTCTGATAGTCTTAATTATGGGTTTAAGGGAAACCATAAATGGTTACTGATAGATTTAATGAGAAAGAAGCTATGAAGTGGTTCAGTTGTATTGGGATTTTTGTTTAGATATATAATTACTCGATCAAAGAATCTCAGAATTATTTTTTTAATAATGTCTTTTTGGTGGTAACTTATTTTTCATTATTACATTTCATTTTTTTTTTTTTTTTATCACCACAAAAGCTGTCTAGTAAATCACTTAGTGCTAAGTTTCATAGTAAGCTGCCTTGTTTTTTGGATTTTAATCCTGAGGAGAAATGATTCCACCTGTGTGAGGTAGGGATCTATCCTTGTCCTTAGCCAACATACTTTCATGGGCTCTTGTTACTTTTTCTTGTATTTACTTCATAATCAGTGGTAGGTATTACATTTCATTAGAGGTGCCTACTTACAAGTTTTTATTACAGCTCTGAAAGCTTTTGGTTAATCTGCCTCTGCTTTTCTCACCACAATTCTCTGGCACTGGTATGCCTGTTAACCTACATTCCCCATGCACTTACTTTCTTTCTTTCTTTCTTTCTTTCTTTCTTTCTTTCTTTCTTTCTTTTTTTCTTTCTTTCTTTCTTTTTCTTTCTTTCTTTTTTCTTTCTTTCTTTTTTAAATAGGAAAGGGAGACATGTTTTGTTGTGACCATTTATAATTCTGCTCAAATCAGTTCTCAAATCCAGAAAATTTCCTCTTTTGGTCAAATGAAGTGCTTCCCATTGAATTTGCCTCAGGTTCTCTCAACTCCAGTGGTCTTCAAACCCCTAAGACCACAGAACACTCAGTCCCTGGCAGACCCATTCCTTTGCCCCTGTGTTTGTTAGCACACAGGGGCAAGTACGGTTGCATCAAAAGCCCTCAGTAAATATGCATTGATTAGCTGGGCGCAGTGCACTCTTGTAATTCCAGAGACTTGGGAGGCCGAGGAGGGAGGATTCTAAGTTAGAGACCAGCCAGGGCAATTTAGCAAAACCTTGTCTCAAAAAATTAAAAGGCCCAGGCGTGGTGGCGAATACTTATAATCCCAGCTGCTCTGAAGGCTGAGGCAGGAGGATCTTGAGTTCAAAGCCAGCCTCAGCGAAAACAAGGCACTAAGCAACTCAGGGAGACCCTGTCTCTAAATAAAATACAAATTAGGGCTGGGGATGAGGCTCAGTGGTCAAGTGCCCCTGAGTTCAATCCCCAGCGCCCCCCCAAAATAAGATAAAAATAAAAATAAAAAGGGCCAGAGATATAGCTCAGAGGTAAAGCACCCTTGGGTTTGATCCGCATACTGAGAAAAAAAAAAGAGGACTATACATTTAGTCTTTATTCTGTTTGCTGGCACACAACTCCTAAAGAAACCTAAGAGATATAGCAACCCTTTTATTCGAGAATACTGACTATACCAATTAAATTTGAGAACTGGACATTTGATGATATTAATTAATATTAAAACAATAAGTAATAATAGTTGATATTAAATTAATTTTAAGACATTTTGGATGGGATCAGAACTGTGGTTATGTTACTTTAAAAAGTGTTCATCTTAAAGTCTGTTTAAAACTGGAAAACCCTAGTCCTTGAATTTCTTACTCGTAAAATGAGGAAGAGGATTAAATGTTACTTTCTCTGATCTGCACTGCTGTTATGTAATAGCCACTCCCTCTTGTTTTCCTTCTCAGAATCTTACATTATTACAATGTGCAAGCAGTGGTGTTGCTTGTGGCTAGGGCTTTAATTCACCTACAGATACAAGAGCTCAGACTAGAAGACCCAGCAGACCCTAGTAAGCCTCACTCTTTTCCTGGCTGTTTGCTACTCCTGAGCAGGAGTGTATGTGTGTATTGGGGGATTGGCAGGGGGAGGGTGTGGGGGAGAACGATGTGTGAACCCAAAACCTCACAAGTGATAGGTAAGTGTTCTACCACTGAACTGCCTCCCCAGCCAATTCTTTATTTTGAAAGACAGGGTCTTGTTAAATTGCCCAGACTGGCCTCAAGTTCACAATGCCCCTGCCTCAGCTTCCTGAGTGTCTGGGATTATAGGCTTAGGCCTCTGCACCTTGCTTGGGCTAAGTCTTACTACAACAACCTCTTGAGTCAGGCTTCAGCCAGGGCATTGACAACCAAGAATTTATAGATGAGAATGAGTCAGACTTGGGGAGAACCAGCTTCTGTATTTGAAGCCCGAATTCTTCAATAGACGATAGCAGATTAATACCCATGTGGAAGCCAGAGGCAATAACCACTGGAGAGCAGTAGTGATTTAGTCCCTCCTTAAGGATGCATAACTTGTAGAGAAGCGATCAAGACCCTGCCCTGGAGTATATCCAAAAAATGCCAGGTAGCTGGTTTACACAAAAGAAAAGTGAGAAAATTCAAGTCCACAAGATTTATCTCTAGAGAACTGCACATGACAGAAACACTTGAACTACTACTACTACTTCTTTTTTTTTTTTTTTTTTTTGGTACCAAGGGATTGAACTCATGAGCACATAACCACTGAGCCACATTCCCAGCCTTTTATATTTTATTTACAGACAGGATCTTGCTGAGTTGCTTAGGGCCTCACTATATCACTGAACCCATGATCTTCCTGCCTCAGCCTCTTAAGCCCTGGGATTACAGATGTGCACCACCTCTTATAGTGATGGAAAGGAGAGGGAACGAAGTGTCTTACCAGTAGTGTCTTGAGTAACATGCTATAGTTGGTGGCAAACTTCATCTAAAGAAAGTGAAGCTTGGGCTTGGTGCAGTGGCCCATGCCTATAATCCCAATAACTAGGGAGGGTGAGACAGGAGGATCATAAGTTTGAGACCAGCCTCAGTAATTTAGCGAGGTTCTAAGCAACTTAGTAAGGCTCTGTCTCAAAATTTAAAAGGGAAATAAACAGAAACCAAAACAAAACAAGCCTCAAAAACAACAAGAATAACAACAACAACAAAAAAAAAAACCCTGGGGGCTTAAGTCTTGAATATAGACAGTTTAGCTGTCTAAAACAGTGTATTTCCCAGGAACTTAAATTCTGATAATAAATGTATGAGTGTTAGAAAAACTGTAGGGTTGGGTTGACTCTGGTGAGGTGGCACACACCTATAATCCAGCTGGGGAGGCTGAGGCAAGAGGTTTGTGAGTTCAAATCCAGCCTCAGCAACTTAGCAAGACCCTATCTCTAAATAAAATATAAAAAAGGACAGGGGATGTGGCTCAGTGGTTAAGTGCCCCTGGGTTGAATCTCTGGTATTAAAAAAAGAAAAAGAAAAACCATAGGGTTGAAAAATGGTTTTTTCTTTGCTGTTTTATCTTGACTTCTCAATGATGCTGCTTTACTTATTTGAGATTGTTGGAAATAGGTATCTTCCATATGCAGCCCCTTGCAAGTGTACATTTGTTTAAGAGAGAGAAAGGGAAACATCTTTTAGTTGAAATTGTTTTGGCCTAGCTTAGTGCAACTGAAATCATATATGATGAATAAATATATATATGTATATATATACATACCTATATATATATTCATAAAATGATTGTTCTAAATGATACCATCACCAGAAAATGTGTTACTCCTATCCCTAATGTTCAAATCTCTGCAAACTTTCTTTTTCTAAAGGAAGGGGTAGACTTCCCTGAACTTTTTTTTTTTTTAATTGTCAGTGGATCTTTATTTTACTAATATGTGGTGCTGAGAATTGAACCCAGTGCCTTGCACATACTAGCAAGCACTCTACCACTGACCTATGACCCCAGCCCTGAACTATGTCTTTAATGTAACTTGCTAATCACCATGAAAGACTTCAGTGTTCATAGTTCCTGAAATGTCTAGTAAAGAAAACAGGACTGGGCTTCCATGTTTACTTCAAATAATAGCTTTACATTCTTTTCTTTGGTTATTGGAATATGACAGATGTTCTAGTCCAAGTATTGAGTCCCCCCCCCACCCCCAAATCCCAAACACTCCTAGGGGAAACCAAATTAACCAATCACGATAATACCTCACTCTTTGTCTTTTGCAAAAGCCATCTATTTAGCTGAGCTCAAAAGGAATGTCCTTTTGGGAGTGCTGTGGTGAAACATAGCCAGATACCAAAGGGCTGTAAAAGATTGTGGGGTTCTGTGCCTGCTTCCTCAAGGGCATAACAATAGCTTCTCAAGAAAGGCTGCATAGCAGAGTGATTATGGTTATGGACCCTGAAGCCAGTATGCCAGGGGCATATCTCAGTCCCACCACACACCAGCTGCATGACTTTGAGAAAATTTCCCTTCTTCTTGGGCCTCATTTTCCTTATCTATATACAGCAAGGATGGTCATACTGTACTTGGTTTAAAGGATTGGGGTGGGAATTAATTCAATATGGGTGAAGGACTTAGAACTAGCCCAGGTAAGCTGGGTGTGGTTGTGCGCACTTATAATTCCAGCAACTTGGGAGGCTGAGGCAAAAGGATCTCAAGTTTGAGGCCAGGCTCAGGAACTTAGGCCCTAAGCAATTTAGCGAAAGCTTATCTCAAAATTAAAAACAAACAAACAAGCAAACAAACAAAAAACCCCAAAAGAACAGCTGGAGATGTAGCTCAGTAGTTAAATGCCTCTGGGTTTATTCTCCAGTATGCACCTGCCATACCCCCCAAATAAAAGAACAGGGCCAGGTATATGATGAGTGCTCAGCAAATTCATATCACTTTCAAAATTATTCCCAACACCTTGCTTGCCATTGAGCTGGAGCTTTGATATCAAAGATGATTACTAAGTATCCCAAAGTACACCTGCTGAGGGAACATTATCATGGGAAAAAGGCATCTTCATGTTAACTTTTAGAGTATAGGGCCCATTAAGTTGTTAAACAAAGAGGAAAGAGGCTTGTAAGGGTACTAACAAATCTCAGCTGGGAAGAGTTCCCAACTGTGAGTTCCCACCTTGGCCAAGTTTTAATTGGATTAGCAGGGGGAGTCCCCTCCTTTCTGAGAACATAGGCTACCTTGGTAACCTCAGAAACTCTATTGCTAAAAATTTCTGTTTTTTCTTTTCTTCCTTCCTTCCTAACTCACCTAGGGTCTCATGCATACTGAGCTACATCTTCAGCCTTGTAATTTTCTTCTATGAATCCTTGAGCTATTATGCTTAAAAATAATAACTAGCTCAATAACTTACAGATCCTCAACATGAAAATATTTAATTGGGTATTAATCAGTTTTTTTTTTCCCCCAGTTCTGTGAATTGAACCCAGGGGTGCTCTACCAGTGAGCTACATCTCCCACCCCTTTTTATTGTTTGAGACAGGGTCTCACTGAATTACCAAGGCTGACCTCAAACTTGCAATCCTCTTGCCTTGGCCTTCCAAGTCTCTGGGATTACTGGTCTGGGCCACCATATCCAGCTCTGCTGTTTGTTCTTTAGATGTACTATATTTTCAAGATATTTAGGATTTTGAAAATGGAGTAGGTATTTCTCTGAGTTAGTAAGTGCTTAGAAGACAATTAAAAAAAAAAAAAAAAACTCTCCTGTAGGTTTGCACAGGGCTTTAGATATAATAGGTACTTAATAACTATTGATTTGATTTGGTTTTAATCTTATTTTGCATATGATTTAAGTAAGAGGCAGAGTCCATGACAAAAAATTCTCAAATAAAACTTCCCTAAGTTTTTGGGAGAGCCTCAGTCTTCAGATGGAACTTAAAATTCTTACCGCAAATTAGGTTTTGAATTGTTTGGATTCAAACATTTGCTAGGAATAAAAACAGCACATTTAGGACAGGCTGGGACTCATAGAACATGCCAGTTGTTGATGTAGCCACTCTTATGTGGAGGAGGCCAGATCTTATTGTAATTTTTATGCTGCAATTTACTGATCATTGTGGCTTGTACAAATATGTAATTTTTTCCCCCCTCAAAAGGAAAAAACATCCTTTTAGAGACTGGGAAATATCTCCTATTTTCCAATTCTTAAATCCTTTCTTCTTTTTATAAGGTATTCAGGAAAATATACATAAATGGGGATAGTTTGAAGGGAAATAAAAGCCACCAACTATCATAGATAACTGCACTCAATTTTTGTTTAGGGATTAATGTGTTTTTAGATTAATATTGGATATAATGCCTGTTAACTTACCTTCAAGTGTATAAAATTCTTTTTGTTTTTCGGGGGATACCATGGATTGAACTCAGGGGCACTCGACCACTGAGCCACATCTCCAACCCTATTTTGTATTTTATTTAGAGACAGGGTCTCACTGAGCTGCTTAGCACTTCACTTTTGCTGAGCCTGGCTTTGAACTCGGGATTATCCTGCCTCAGCCTCCAGAGCCACTGGGATTATTGTAGGTGTGCGCCACCATGCCCTGCTAAGTGTGTGAAATTCTTAAGTGTTGTGCATTCTGTAATACTGTGCCTCTCAGACTTTATTGGGTATATGAATCACCTAGGAATTTTGTTAAAAATGAAGGTAGTTTGAGTTGGAACCCAGGACTCTGCATTTGCCACATCACCCAGTGTTCAGAGAGTAGCTGCTCCTTGCAGTGCTTCTGTTGAGTAGCAGTCTCCAAAGTAGAAGTTCTCAAACCTGGAAGCACATGAAATCTACCTGAGGACGTTTGAACAATACTGATGCATTTCTTAGGAGTCATTGACCTGGGGTCTGGCCTGATATAGCAGGAATTTGTAAATTTCCTTAGGTGATTCTCCTGTGTAACCAAGACTGAACCCACTGCTTAGTCTAAGGGATCTGAATTGTTCTCACTAGTTCATACCTGAGGGGAAGTAACTGTTTACAAAGTGATATTGTCTCTGTGTTTTAAGTTATTATTGTTTTCTATTATTTTTCCTATCTCCTCCTTTGGACCCCAGGTTTTGTAAGAGATCTTCTATTAAACAAACTATTTCTATACAATTTGCCACTACACCCAGCTTAAAGAAACTAAATTTGAACACGTACTGTTTTCTTCTTTTTAAATTAATCTGCCAACTGGACTTCCTGATCAGTGTGTACTAACTGATGTTAGCACTGTGAATTGGCATAATATCCGGAACGACCCAAAGCAGAGTCCTTCACACATGTTCAGAAGGCAAATATGTGGTTTCCATTGGACTTTCTGAAATGCTGAAAGGGTTTCAGGGATCTTCACTTGTTTCCTACGTGGACCCCCAGGTCAGAGTCCATTGAGTTCATTATGAGAGAAGCCCTCAAATTGTGCCTATTTTGGGGCATATTTCACCCTCAAACTCTTTTTTACCCCCTCAAGTGTGAGGAAATCTCATCAGCAGTAACTGTAGCAGAGTCCTCTGCAGCTCTGTGTCGGTGATCATTATCTTTTGGCTGCCTTTGCACCCAAGTGAGCAAGCTTTCCTTTTAATCTAATCCAGTTTCTTGACTTGACATGCACAAGGGTGAGGAGCTTGTGGTTGGTAAAGAGGAAAGGTTATGCTAGTTGGGAAGGCTTCTGAGAAGCTCTGTATTTGTTGGGGTTTGGATAATGGTAGTGGGATCTCCTGCACTGGAGAGAAGGGAAAGGGCAGTCCAGTGAAAAGACAGTGCTTTCTGCAAAGCTTCTGACCATCTAAAAGAAGCATGGGCTGGAAGGCATTCCTCTTAGTGGGGAGGCCAGGACAAGTTGGTGGATGAGGAGGTTACTAAAGGTGATCAAGGTGGAGATCAAGGTTGTTGGGTACTGTGTAAGAGATTTGTGTTCTGTTTTTCCCCCCCTTACTCTGGAGGCTGCAGAGACTGTTTTTGTTTTTGTGATTCTATACCCTGGTTGGTAGTAGTGCTGGAGACTGGAAGAAAGGATTGGAAAGGAAAATAATTCTCATTAAGCGATTGAAGCATGGATGACCTATGAAGAATCTGAACTAAGTGAATGATAGAGGGGTCTAGTAAGATTGGGACACACTATATATATATATTTTTTTTAATTTCAAAAAGGAATTGAGAGAGAAATGTCAGCTGTGAAGTGATAAAATATTGATTCTAAATAGCATTTTATAAAAATATACACTTTTAACCTTAGAGCAGTGGTTTCTAAACTTGATTTATTTTGAGGTGGGTAGATTCTCGTAAAGTTACCCAGGCTGGCTTTGAATTTGTATCCTCCTGCCTCAGTCTTCTGTATAGCTGGGATTAAGGCCCACATCATCATGCCCAGCTATATCTAAACTGTCGTGTACAACAGAATCACTTGAAGAGTTTAATGAAACTCAATTGTTCGTACAGAATTTCTATTCTGTAGGTTCTGTTGGGGACTGCCTGAAGTTTTGCAAAAGAAAGGAGCAACAGACAAACAAAAAATTAGAAGAGACAACTGGAAGACAAATATCAGACTGATAGGACTTAAACCCAACCATATCAAATCATTAAAATAAATGACTGAACATTCCAACTATAAAGCAGAGAGCATCACTTCTGCCCAACATAACAATCAGCTTGTAATAGATATATTTTAAATATAAAAACCCTGCATAGTATAAGGGAAAGGATAGAAAAAAAGATAATCTAACAGTAAGTATAAGAAAGCTGAGCTGACAGTTATATTAATATCAGGAAGGAAGAAGTAGGACCTATAGAACCAGGACTCTAGGGAAGATAGTATTAGCTTTGTAGAGGACAGAACTTTCTAGTGCTCATTGTTGGCCAGCTGTGGAAGGGGCTGGGCTGCCTTGTAATTACAACAGATGTCCCTGGAGATATGCAAACAAACTCCTCTGGTAGAGAAAGCATTCTTGCATGGAGAAGTGGATTAGGTGACCCCTGTCTCCTTCCTGGAGCTTAAGATTTGAGTATAGTTGTTTTGTTTTTATAGTAATTGTGGTTTTTAATTTTTATTATTTGTTTAGAACTACAGAACAGAAATATGTTCATTCTACAATATTTAGAAAATTTAAAAATTGCCCAGAAGAAAATAAGTCTAGATTCTTTCATCCAGAGATATCTACTGCTAGCATTTTGCTATTGAGTTCCACTTTAAAAAAAAACAAAACAAAACATGTAGCTCAATTTTGATGAAGCAGAATCCTTACGCTGTATTGAGCTTGCATTGTAACACAGGAGGGTGAAAGTATGTTCATGGGGGTGGGTGGTGAGATGAAGGCATTAGAGATCAGGTGTTTAAATACAGAAAATCAGAGGAATATCCAAAGTGAGAATCTCCCCTCTCCTATCCCTGTACTTTCCCTATCCCAGGAAAGCTCTGGGGTTTTGGTGCAATTACATGTTGAGAATAAGCCAGGAAAGGGAGCGACTGATCTTTAGTTAGGATGATTGATGACTGGCGGATCAGTAAGGGGCCTAGGGAGAAGAAACAGGTTGGATTTGGGGCCAGTTGGAGTCACACTTGAAGAGTCACTGATGATGTTGTACAAGATAGCATTTAGATGGAGAGGAGACAAATGAGAATCTCTGAAGTTTGATCTTTGATCCTGGACATGTAAACGAAAAGAACTGAAAGGTAAGATGAGTTGGCCACAAAATTAGAAAAAAGTCCACAGAAAACTTTTCAAGGAAGGGAGCCACTGGCATCAAGGAGGGAAGTAGACTTCTCTTGATCTGATATAAATAAATGATTGAGTAAGTAAGAAAATGGAAAGAGCAAAAAATATATGTACATATTTTTACAGAAAAATTCCAAATAGGTATCTGTGCGCAACTACAGAGGTGGAACATAATTCACTCCTCCCTTGCAGGGAAAAACACAAACTAACCAGTAGAGAGGGACTTTCTACAGAATATCCAGCCAGAACTCTTCAAAAGTGTCCAGGTCATAACAAACAAGGAGACTGAGGAACTCTCAGAGACATAATGCAGAGTGAGATATCCTGTGTTAGATCATGGGACAGAAGGAGAATGCTGGTGGAAACACTGGTAAAATCAAAATAAACTCTAGAGTTTAATTCATAGTAATTTACAATGTTGATTTCCCAGTTTTGACCAATGACAAATAGTAGTGAAAGATATAAACAATGGGAAAATTGCCTAATGGGTTATATAGGAGTCTTTTGCAACTTTTTTTGAAATCTAAAATTATTGTAAACATTTTTAAGAGTTTGTTTTAAATAGCTGCATTTGGACAGGCGTGGTGGCATGTGACCTGCAAATCAGCTACTTGGAAGGCTGAGGTCTGAGTATCTTGAGTTTGAGGCCGGCTGTGGCAACTCAGTGAGACTCTGTAAACAGACAAACAAACAAAAAGGGTCAGGGACATGCTGGGTTCAGACCCCAGTACCACTAAATAAATAGCTGTGTGAGTGCATATGTGTTGGTGAGGGAATGGGGAACCTGTGTTCTTTTGTAGGCTGTGAGTCAGTCATTGGCATGGATGGGCAGGTAACATTGGGGAGGGTGAACAGGAATATTTTATTAATGCACAAACAGAAGGAGATATAGAAAGGGAAAGACTAGAAGTAGTCACTCAGTGAAGAAAGGGGTGAAGTTGGGCAGTAGTCTACATATTTTTTGCTTGCAGTCTTCCTTAAAAATGTTGATTCCAAGATTCCAAGACCTCATTCTCAAATTAGTTAAATCAGGTATACTCTGTCAGACAGTCTGACTTCTGATGGCTCTATCTCATTTTCTGATTCTAATCTATAGCTAGTGTGTAAGGCCTGGTGACCTTGTGACAGGTTTGTTACCTGGATATGTTTAATGAGGACCCACCCATTAATACTTCTTAATTTGAGCTCAGAGATTCTCCCTGTCTACAGGGAACTGTTCTTCTGGGGCCTTGAAGGTGTTTAAACCTGGAACAACGCATCAAGTAAGTCTGACTTAAGATGGATTAGAGGACTGCTTTTGCAAACAGGGAAAGGCAAGGGGAAAGTGAGAGTCTGAATGCTGTGGGTAAGGAGAGCATTTGGAAATTAAGGACCTGGAAATAGAGTTACTTAAAACCCTCTTTGCCTTCATGCCTCCTGAGACTCTCCAGGTTGAAGTTTGAACCAGTTACATAACCAAGGTGGAAGACCTGAGAGATGTGGAGTAAAACTTTGGAATAGTGCCTGGGAACAAGGAACTTTCTGAGGAAAGGTGGGGGGGGACTTTGTGTGGAGGCCACAGCTGAAGGGAGAGCCAGTTAATTTCTAGCTGTGCTTATTAGCACTTTTCCCTGCTGTCTCTGTCCTGTAGGGAATAAGCAACCCCCCTCTCCCGCCCCCATTCCTTTTCCTGAGTCTGCTATGTTTGAGATCTTCCACTGGCAACCTGGAGCACTTCTTTTAGCAAAGTGATTTTAGCAGTGTCTTCATGAAACGACATTCCATTGAAATGGCAGTTCTTGGATCTGACTTGCATAACTTATAGATGAAAAATCCTATAAGTAGAACCCTTGAATGATCATTGTGTAGAACTACATACACTGAGGTATTTTAAAAGTTCTGAATAAAGCAACTTGTTTATATCTTTTAGAAATTTAAATTAGTACATTAGAAAGATTGTCTTTTACCTTGTAAATTCAAAACAGGAAATATATTTTGCAATGTTTCAAATATGCACCTATATTAAATCTATCTGTATATTTTGCCAAATGAACAATAAGCACTTGAGTGATTATTCTGTTTTCACAATTATTTCATAATTGAATGCTTTTTAAAAATTATATTTAAGATGTATTACATATATCATATATTGTTGACATTCCCAGCATGCAGATGTTATTTATAAATCTCATTAATTTTAATTGCTAATACAAAGGTACTTTTACCTTTCAAGAACCTATTTCAGATAGTAAAATGATCTGTCCCACTTATATTATAGATTTTGCTCTATTTGTAAAACAGTGCACCTTACTTTTTTGGATTTAGTGCTCTTGATCTCTGTAGGATTAATGAATTCAGGAAATGTAGAACTGATTGGCATATGCTCACTGCTCAGGAAAACCTGTTCTTTTATTGTATAGATGATTCCTGTTGTCATGCAACATCTTTTCATTACTTCTGTGAAAAATTTTCACCATCATGGGCAATTACTAAGACAGCTCTAAGTTTTTAAATGGTCAGTGAATATTGTTGGGTGATCTTACCCATTATTTGCAATGTGAACTGGGTCTGTTAGCTGGACCAGAGCCTAGGCATTCTGACCTGAAGTCCACAGAGCCTCAAATGTTCCTTAAGTGGGCTCCAGGGCAATCGTGAACCACATCAAAGTATTGTAGTGTGGGCCTGTATTCTCATATTTCATCAAAGAATTCTGTGCCCCAGAAGGTTAAGAATTTCTTTTTGTTCCATTTCGTTGCTGAACAAGACTGGGTTGCATACAATGATGTTTTCAAAACACTTGGAAATCATAATGCTCATGTTTGTATTGCAGTAGTTCCTCAATCACATATAGTATTTACTTGGAGAACAATTTCTCCTGTACCTCCCTCTAGTATTTATAGATGTATTATAAATCTAGTGTAATCCTACATCTGTTTCAAATTACCCTAATTAAAATTATAAACCAGTTTGAGGGCCCAGGGAATCTCAGATGTAATTATAATCTGATATTGAGTCTGTATTTCTTTTTTGGTAAATATTGGTTGTTGTTGTTTTTTTTTCATTTCCTCATATTTAAATGGTATCAAAACAATTAGCAGTTCACAGAGAAAATATTTAATTTTTTAATTAATTAGTTTATTTATAGTGCTGGAAGAAGAACCAGAGTCTGGAACATGTGCGGCAAGCAAGGGTTGTATTACTGAGCTACACCCTCAGCCCCTGAAAAGTATAATTTAATATTAGCAATGGACATTTGTAGCCTCCTGTGGCAAATAGAAATTCTGAATAAGTGATATTTAAAAAAATGACTTTTATGTCTGATATAATTTTGTTTACAGCATAAATGATCTTATAGTTCCTTATATAATATGCATATAATCTATACACATCCTCTAGTATACTTTGAATCATCTCTAGATTACTTAGGATACCTAATACCATGTAAATGCTATGTAAACAATTGTATTGTGTTACTTAGGAAATAATGACAACAAAAAAAGTTTTGTACTTGTTCAATACAGATGCAGTCCCCTGGCCCACAAATATTTTCAAACTGAGATTGGTTGAATTCATAGATAATGGAGGACTTACTGAATAACATCTTCATTAAATTATGTTTTAAAATCCCTTTACATGTTAATGTTACATTTTTCCCAAAATGAAAAAAAAATTAGTGAGAAGATTGGCATTCTTACATTTATGTAAATCTCTTTATTGTCTGGTAACAGGTTTGATGTAAGACAGCTTAATTCTTGTATCTGCTTCTCCATACATTCTGCAGTGTTGTTTCCAAGTCTACAACAATAATTTAGCTGCACACAGAAGTTACTTTGATACCTTCTTTAATATTATAACTATACCAAATTGTACATGTGGTTATTTCTTAAAGGTTAGTTACATTGCAAGATCTGAAATGAGCAAGTTCACCTTTTTTCCTTTTTTCTTTGATACATTAAAAATCATTGATCTGTCTTGCACTTTTAGTGGATCTTTTACCTATGCATGATTTTTGTACCATCCTATGTTGGTGATTGGAAACTATTGGTTACTAAGTTATACAGATCTTCTAAAATCACACTTATCACTATCACCAAGATCTTGTCAGGAAAATCGTTAAGTATTAGGAAGTTGTTAAATTTAGAGTGGCAGATGTAAAGTTTTCAAAAATGTTTGAAAGTTCGACTTTTATGATTGGCAATGAATATTGCCAGTTGATTTTCTTGAAGAAATGGGCTCACTTTGTTCATTTTCAAGAAAACGTTTGCCAAATCCAAGTCAGAATAACCACAGCTTGTGAATTGTTCTTTCAAGTAAAAATGATAGTCCAAGAAAAAACAGCTAGTTCAGTTTGCCACTTAGTAGTTACATGAAGGCTTTTCTTCTAGACAGCCATTTTACCTCAGTGTGCAGCAGAGTGCTTGATGTGTGCTTTCTGTTTTGTTGCAAAGAACATCAAAAAGACCCATGCTCAAGGGCCAAGATTTATGAAAGCCATAACTCTAACTGCTTGCTTCTTTAAGGACTTTCATAAAGGAAACTTTTCTATTTTTTTTTTTTTTAACTACTAACGTGTGGTGAACAGTGACTATGAGTTTCGTTTGCTCCCACTGCCTTGATTAGTCGCCAAAGTTCCTGTAGTTTCCCCACAATTGCTTTTGCATGATCCGTACTAATGTGAGCACAGTGAAAAGACAAATATTGTCTTTGTGTCATTCTAAAAATAGTTCTGACCTCGGAGAAGGTTTTGGGGACTCCCAGGAATCCTCTAAGCATACTTTGAGATGCACTGGGCCACCCTCCCCATCATCGTAGTTTTGGTGCCAGGCGTTAACATGGCTGTACCCACGACTTCTTACTAACACAGTGTGGACTACCTTTTTGTGAGACGGACAACATTTTAACGATTGTAGGTCAAATGGGGAGTCCACAGAGTAGGAATTCATTCAGCATTCATCTAAGCGTTTCTAGCACCTACAGTGTGCTCGTGCCTAAGTGATGCTGAAGCACCACCTCCTTTCATCTCTGCCCCTTGGAAGGTTATCCGCCCCCCTTATCTTTAGGTACGGCTTTAATACTTCTCCTGCTCCTCTGAGGAGGACACGGTTTCATTTGTACTTTGAGCGCCTACTTTAGCGTGAGTTTCCATCCAGTTTTTTGTCAGTTCCTTAATCACTTAAGGACCCAAATGAGTTACTGTTTTCTTTGTAATATGCATGTTGGCCACAAAAGGGAAGATGTTTTGTAAATATTTGTCTCAACGTAATGAAATCAAAACTGAAAGCAAAGTAAAACAAATGTGCATTAGTCGTTCGTTTTCTGATTGCAAGCTCTAGAATGATCAAAAGTAGCGAACGTGGTTTACTGCTGCGGTTGTTCCATGCGGTCTGCGGCCTCTTGGGCCGCAATATTCAACAATATTCAAATTGTAGCTGGAGTTCTGAGCCGCGAGTACTTAGTGTTCCGGCTTGTACGTCGTTAAAACCTGGCCAGCGAGCGCTAGTGAGGAGGCAGGGTCGGTGGCGGAGAGCTGGGCTGCGTCGGCGCTCGCGCTCCGCGCCCCCGCCCGGCCGGGCCCAGCCTAGCACGGCCCGGCCCGACCCAGCCCGGCCCGACCCGGCCCGGGCCGGCCTGGCTGCGCGGCGCGGCGCCTCGCCTCGCCTTGCCTTGCCTAGCTTCCAGCTCGGGCCGGCAGAGCGCCCTGCCCATTTAAGGAGGCGGGCCGTACCACCAGAACTTTCTTGAAGGGGGTATTCCGGCGAACTCGGACAACTTTGAGGGAGCAAAAAGGCAATTCCTTTTTCCTTTAAACTCTGGCCCGATTCGTGCGGCTGCTCTTTGGGAGCCGTGCGCTGGCGGGCTTTCCGCGTGGGCCCGTTTGCTTCCCTGCCCAAGAAATCGCTCCAGGCTCTCGCTCGCTCCGAATCCGGACGCGACGTTCCCCGGGCTCAGCTAAAGTGTAGTTCTCCTGCAGAGGCCCCAGTGCCCGGATGTCCATCAGGATTAGAGCGAACCAATACGCTCCCAGCCCGAGGCTACGCTGAGGGCGCCCGGGGCTCCGGAGCAGGTAGTCCCTTAACATCGGGGCTTCGCGCTGGGGAATCATCCCCGCACGGCCCCGGCAAATGGTGAACGCGGCGCTGGCAGCAGGTCCCGAGGGTTGAAGGCTCTGATGGACAGAAGACATTGGGCTCTGTAAGCTGAATGATGGCAGCCCACTCAAGGTAAGGCAGGCACCGAGAGAAACTTTTTAAATACGCTAGTAGCTAGGGGAAATGAAGGTTGCGGGGGGGAGGGATGGGGTGCTGGGAAGGAGACCGGCAGGAAGCAGCTTTGTCATTGCTTTCTCATCACTCTTGATGCTGTGGCTCATAACTGAACGTCAGATAAAAACCAGTTTGGAGAACATACTAGACAGTTTCTGCACAGTGGAGAGGGTGACTAGGTTAAAGTTAAGATTGAAGTTAAAGATCCCACGTCTTCTAAAAATAACTGTTATTTTTTGGGAAATTAAGTTGATTTCACTAGCCTGTCTTTGCCCAAATTTTCGTTATGTTCTTTGTGCACCCACCCTTTGGTTCTTCTGATAGCTTGCTGGTGTCTTAAGAGGAATTTTAGAGATACAATTAATGTAAATCATATTTTGCCTAGGAGAGGATGGGCGAGAAATTGCCTGGTGATTGAAAATTTTACTGCTAGAACGTACGATTCTACATAAAACGGCACAGCTTGCGTGAATCTGCTGAGTAGGCAAAGACCGGGAATTCACCGGGGTTGGTGAAGGGGAGAGAGGATAATGAACTGCAGTTGCTGTCAGAGGAGCACTATTGTAAGAACCTCAAGCCCTGTCTTTCCATGGTTGGTTACTGGTTTTGTAACGAGCGTTTAAAAAGAGTGATGACAAGGCATTAGTGATTAGTATAAGATTCAGACTGTTGTGTGTGATCTGTGTGACTTCATTTTAGTTGTGACAGCAGTCGGTGTAAGGGAAACTGAAGAGTTATATATACATTCTTTCAAACTTTTACTAGAAAGCACCGTGGCCTCACATATTTAAAATAATAGGAAATCTCTTCAAGCTATTATTTGTCAAAAGATAGTGATTTGGGATGTTTTAGAAGGCTAAACAAATTTAGGTCTTAAGTCTCAGATCATAGAAATAGGTGTTTGAACTTCTAAAAATTTCAATATTTAAATATTGAAATTTGGATATAACCTAATTTTTTTTTTTTTCTGAGAAACAACTTTTTAGGAAGGAATGAACATGTCTAACTAGAGGACCTCTTGTGTGCCACCTGCTTTTTATGTTTAATCCTCTGAACTCAGTGGTTTATCTTCAGCCTCCATTTTATTGATTGTTCTAAGAAAGGAGTTCTTAACCAATGTAGTAGGAAAACTTGAATGAGAAAATAAAGTTGCATGTTTACTTTTGCTAAACCCTAAGTGAAATTTAGCGTTTCTTTTAGTAGGAATATATGTGGGGTGAGGGAGGGGGAGAAGCAAAAACAAAAACAAAACCCTGTAGTACCAGTACTTTGGATATTATCACAAATAAAAACCACGTTTTCATAATCTCATTACAGTTCTTACATATGTCTTAATATCTTGTACATACCACTTCTACAAAATTAAGGAACAGCTTTATCTTGTTTAATAATAAAGAAAAGCATAGTACCGTTAATTTGTCTAATAAATATTTTGGTTGGTATATCTCTATGTCATTTGTTCCCTTTGTATTCTTATGTGTTTTATTTAATGTAATTAAAATCTTTATCCTGAGAGTGCCATTAATTTATCAAATTACCACAGGGGTCCATGGCATAAAACCTTGCATTAGGATATCTTGATTTATGAAATTAAATTAAGGCTGACAGTGCTCCCTAATATAGTGCAGAGAATTGAACACAAGTGTGAGTGATTTCAATGCCTGAACCCTTAAACTAAAGATAAGAATAAAATGAGATAAAAGGTAAATGGGGTACTGTGTGTGCCAGACACAGCATTGAGCAGCTTTAATTTAATTACTTCTTGGACTCTTCTCACTTAATATTTTTATTATCCACCTTTGGTCATTAAGGAAACTGAGGCCCAGCCAGGGTATTTCTTGCCTGAGGTCAGGCCGGTGTAGCAGACTTCTGGCTCCAGAGGTACTCTGCAGCACTTCCTTGCTTTTCTGCCTGTTTAATGCACAGATGAGATGTTGAAAAGGGAATTACAAAGCCTCAGTATAAGAGTACAGAAAGTGATTTCTGCTAAAATTGCTTTGCTGCAAGATGTCATAATCTGAGTTATCAGTAGGGTGGTACAACAGGCTAGCAATTGAAATAAGAGGACTGTGCGTATTTTTGATGTGCTACCTGGCCTTCAGATATGTCCTTGAACTAAGAACAAAGCAACAAGGCCCTTCCTTGTGTCTGTTTTATTAGTGTGCATGTTGGGGAATATATTTCATACTTGTAAATAACCCTTTTCTTGAGTTAAACCTAGAATGTGGTCCAATCTTACTTTCAGACATTGTGCTTTATGGGAGAGTAGATAATCTTTGAGATCCAAAAGGGAATATATGGAATAGATTAAAGATATTTTTGGATTTCAGAGTACCCCCAAAGCTGGGCCAAGTTTCCCTGAGTATTGCTAAGAGAAACTGAAACATTATTTGTGATGTATAATCTGGCCAGTAAAATCTTGACCATGTGTCATATTAGTATTCTTGAGACAATTAACTTAGATTTTCACAATCTTTGGACTTAGAGAATCATAGCTCAATGTTTAACCACAGTAGTGTCACTGTGCATTGAAATAATTTGTAGCTGGGAACTTAGATGGGAAATTTGCAGTAATTGTAATGAATAAAGGAGTCAACCTTTGGCCTTTTACTCTAATTAATTGGCATTGCTATCAGGTAGTGTCATTCTGGATTTGATATCGATGGGTGGTATATGGCTAATTTTTTTCAGTGAATTGCCAAACTCTATAGCCTGCTTCTTAGGTGCAGTGTTTCTTCCTTTTAGTGCCCCCTACATAAACTGGAAGTACTTTGAAAGGGAGCAGCTGCCTAAGTATTTCTTGGTTTATGAACTTTTTAAAATTAGGGTTATTTACTCCTTTACCTCATTCCAAAACTTAAAAGTAGGAAATTATTTTGCTTCTGTGGTTGAATTCTTTTCTTAAAAAAGACATTTGTTGAGTAAAGTGTGAATTACCTAACTTTTAAAACTGAGAGTCTTTTGATCAGTAGCTTGAAAACAATATTTGGCTTATGAGTTATAGGAATTGTGGAGAAAGGTAGTCACCCAGAAATGCAATGTTTGTCCCCAGGACATATGCCTTAACTCATGTACTTTCTTTGGAACTATCAACATAGCAGACAGATAGAATACCCTTCCTAGAAGGAATTGTAACAAACTTGCTTTCTTTAATGTGAAATAGTTATAAGATCATAGTTTTAGTTTCTAGCTTTCTGATCTAAAGTATGTGGAGACTATTCTTTATAGAAGTATTAAAAATTAGCATTCCCTCTTTTTGAGAACCAATAAATCTAACGGTTTATGGATCTTTTTCAATATGGATTAGCTTGCTTTATACTGAGGTGTGATGTTGATGGATCAATAAAAAGGAGGGCTTTGTCTGAATCTCCTTCTTCTCTAACCTTCTCATTGAAGCAATCCCTGAATTTTAGAAAGGAATATATACAGACCTTCAACTATTTGCAGGGATTAAGCAGTTTTAAAAAACACTGTGTGCTACCTGAGAAGCCCTGGGCCACCCCCACCCTGGGGGGAAGGGTGCCTGGGTCGGGAAGTGGAGGTGTTGAACTTGCTTCTTTGGGAGAGTTGCTTTTGGTGGCTTAGCACACATGTTCTCAAAAGAAAGCTCTTAGAAACTGCAAAAGGAAATTAGGTTTAGTCAACTTTCCACAGTTTTTTTCTTTTGAATTTGACTCAAGTTAATGTTAATGAAGTTTAAAAAAAGAAGAAAAGAAAACCAATAAAGAGGTAAAGTCAGATTGTTCCCAAGATTAATATGAAGCCGGTTTTTGGTGGATCTCTGACTCTAGTGAGGGAAATTTTCCTGTTGGAAAAAGGACTGCTCTTAAACCAATTTTGCCCCACCCTGTGCCCCCACCCCTGACTTATAAGCTACTGATTATTGTGGAAGAAAATTCATGAACATAAAGGAGTTGATTAAATATGAGTCAATAGCAAAGAAGAAGGATACTGTAGTTTGGAAAGTGTGGTTCAAGGAAGAGAAATAACATACGTACTATTTTGACCCCGTGACTGTCCCCATTTTTCCGTATGACACCATTATAAACAGTGTCCTTGACAGAAGAGAAACACAAGTCTTTTAAGTGATTTCTTTCTGGTTCATCCTGAGATCCCCGCCGAGTTTCCTGACTCACAGTCTAGGCTTCTTCCCATGATAAAGACTGAAGAAGTAATGAGTAATTTTTTCTTAAAGTCAGCTGGTTTGGGGAATGTTGTTTGGCAAAATTGATGCAAAAGATCTCTTAGGAGATTTAGGGGATTCTATATCATGTCCTGAGATGGTATTCCAAGCTGGATCTACACTCTTTTGAAAATGGGAATTAAAGAATACTGTTTAAAAGATTTTAAATTTCAAATGTATTCAAGAATGAAAAATATGATCTTATTTGTAAATAGGACTACATTTCTATATTAACCTGATTATGTCATTCACTTGTTTTGAGCATCCCAAATTTGTGCATTATCTGCTAACAATAAAATAGAGGAAAAATAAAACTGATTAGCTTCACCACTGCTTTGTGGTATGAAGGACAATTTGACAGCTTCTAAATATGTAAACTTCGTTTTCTTTTAGCAAACTTCTCCATTTCATTTGGTTTCCAAGATTTTCAAATAAAGAAGATCAATTCAGTATGTGGTTATAGTGGAAATACACTGTGTACCTTTAGGAAAAAGTTTCTTAGACGTGTTTCTTGACTCTCATACAAATCTCATATAGTGAGTTGAGTATCATTTCTATGTTTTTTATTCAGTTCCATCTTATATGATGAGTTCATAACTTTTACAGGTTAAAATGATTATTTTTAAAAAGTTGGGAGAGTTGAAGTGGTAGTCTTTTAGCTATGCTTCAGAATTTATTAATTTGTTTTATTATGAACTTAATGTGTACTCATTTGCTCAAATTGAGCAGGTAGAATGCAGTCTTGGTTAAATATAAATGTATCAGATGGATAAAGATTAGATTTATACTCAGGAGGAAAAAATAAGATTTGTCACTTTGGGGATAAATGTCCTTGGGAACCAAAAGTAAAGATTAACTTTAAAACCAGCCCTGTGCTGACTTTCTGTGTTTTGGTGGCAATCAGTGTTGAGAATCCTTCTCCTGTGCAAATTCTTCCCTTTCCTATCTGTCCACAATGAGTTAAAGCTTAACCTGATGGCCACTGAGCCAGCAGACCCATACCCTGACAGCCCTGTTCTCTGCTGAAGACCCGCTTTATTGTGTTGGTTTATTGGCTTTGTTTTTAATTTAACCAGATTAAACTCCTGTCACATTCTTAAGGCAGTAACTTGGTGTCAGATTTAAAGTATTAAGAGGAAATCCCAGGGGTGACATTATCTTATCCAAAAAAACTGAAGTAAACAAAGGGAAAAAAAAATTTAACTCTTGTCTTTATTTTGTTATTAGGTATTATATTTTTGAAGGGCGCCCATGGTTTGACCACATGCTAACAAGTACAAAGAATACTTTCCCTACATAGTAGCTCTGGTGCAGAGTACTTAGAGCCCTGCACACTGCAGGATCCTTTTGGGTGGGTTGGGGGAGAGTTAAGGTTGTGACTCTTGAGTCACTTACTGACCTTTGTTTTATCCTAAAGGATCTTGCCTTCTCAGTATTGCTTGCTTCTGGACTGGCTGTTAAACAAGGGGAAATAAAAATATTTTCGGGATAATGTGTTCAGATTAGGTTCTCAAACTTGACACAAGAAACACCAGGTGCTAATTAATATGCAGGCTCTGCTCCCTCTTCCCCCAGACAGACTGATTAGACAGGTCCAGGGTGGAGCCTGAGTTGAGCCCTTGCTGGCTGCCTGTGGTGGGTGGGGGGGTTGAATACAGCTCCCTGAAATGGTGTATTTGGTGTTGCATGTCCATAATCCCAGCTGTTCAGGAGGCTGAGACAGGAGGATTGGGAGTTCAAAGCCAGTCCCAGCAATTTAGTGAGGTCTAAGCAATTTACCAAAGACCCTGTCTCAAAAAAACAAAAAAACAAAAAAACAAAAAACTGGGGATGTGACTCAGTTGTTAATACCTGTTACCATAAAAAAAAAAAAATACATACACACACACACACTCTACTGTACAAGGCAATTAAATTTTGATTTAACGTATATGTACCAATTTTCCCCTTTTATTTAAACAGAATGGAACTCAGTAGAGAACAGAGATAAATTTTTCTTCATATAAATGCTGACTGAAATGTTGAAATGCCGAAATATACCTATGTTTAAAAAATAAGTAAAAGGTACCAAGAAGTAATGCACAGTGTTTGATCATGTAGCACTTTTCCAGGAATTGTTTCTTCTCAAGGATCTGGATATTTAATATACCCTTTTCTATGGCCTGTGTGTTCCCTCCCTAAACTACTGAGTCACTCTCTCTACCCCACACACCTCAGTTTATCAAACAAGTTGTTTTCCTTCCCAGGGAAGAGTTACACTTGTGAATTGGTAGTGATTTTGTCTAAACATCATGAAATGAAATGAAAGCTTTTTGTTTTGTGTTTTTAACAAAAGCTTTGCCTAGGTGTACTGTTGTTGAATAAATAATGTTCAATAAAAAATTTTAAATGACTCTCCTACTGGGAAGTAAATGTTAAAATTATAGCAGATGTCACTTCCTGCAACAAAATTCAGGAAACACTCTCTGGTATGTGGGTGTTGTAACTTTTCAGTTCTTGGAACTTTCCTTCAGGAAACTGTCCTGTCAAAAGCAAAGCAGTCAATAAAATATGAAGCACAACTGAAACTGTGTTGTGCAGTGTAATTAAATTTTGATTTGGTGCATATGTTTTGGTGGTTATCATGTGACTTCCATCCTGGGTAATGTGTGTCTGGATAACTTGTTAAGTTGCTTCCTTTCTCCCCCACTCTCCCTGCTTTAAAAATGCAGGTGTATCTGATTTATTCTGTAAGGCAATTTATGGAAAGTGGTATAAAATGAACCAGTTTTTACTGTTTTGTACAAAAGTAGGAAACTAATGGGAGACTTTTGAAATATAGTCAATAATCATGAAAGTCGGCCTCTCTCTTAGGCTTTTTCTTACTTTAACTTTTCTTTTACCTTTTAAAATTTTCTTTAGTTTTTCCCTCCACTGTTTCGTCAACTTTTTTTTTTTTTTTTTTTTACAATTCACTGTGCTATGTATTTCATCTTTTCATCATTTCCAATATAGGTATAAGTTATGTAAAGACTGTTAGACAGTTCTAATTCATTTTATGCATTTTTTCAAATTATGCATTTTATTTTTCAAATTTGACTCCTAGTATGTGTGTTATCACAATGTTAACTTCTTATGTAAGTATTGTGTGTCATGTGAAAATATTTAAACTTCCTTGGAAAAGAATTTTTTTTTTTAAGCAAAAAAACTAGGATTTCTGTTTCTTATGCTGTTTTTCAGAAGTTTTTTATCTTTCAATTGAAAAAATGTTTACCTTAGACATTTTCTAAGTAATTAGGCCTATTTGGTAAATTGGTAACTGGTAAAAATTTAAGTCCATAATATCATGATTTTTGTTTTAATTTTTTCCTTAAAGGAAAATGTAACATCTCACTGTTAATTTGCTATGTTTTAAATAGTTTTTTTTTTTTTTTTTAATTGCTTAAAAAGAGGTCTGTTGTTACCAAATTAGTTAAAACTCTTGTCATTTTGCATTTTTCAAGTCACTGGCTTAGCAGTTACACTTCCAGGAATTAGTTTTCCTGTTATAATCTGGGTGTCTTCTCTTCCCCTCTGCTCCCCTTTTAGTGTTAGGCTATTAACTCTCTATTTAAAAAAGCTGTATAAATATAAACTGTACCATATGGAAATATGTAGGCAGTAACATTTTACTATTAGAATATTGAAAGGATCCAGTGAATACTAGTATGTTACATTAAAAATAAATTTCTAATACCTGTAAAAATTGGAAAGAACTAGTTTTATTTAGATTATTATTGTCTCCTTATCACACACTTGGTTTTAGTCAAATTCGAAGTATACCAATTATACTTAATTTCTGTTTTTAAATGGAAACTATGTCCAGACAACCAAAAGCTCCAGGTTAGCAGTTTAAAAAGATTGGATTTTATAATTCCATTTTTTTGGGGGGCAGTATTGGCCATTGAACCCAGGGATCCTCTACCACTGAGCTACATACCCTATCCCTTTGTATTTCAAGACAGGGTCTTGCTAAATTGTCCAGGTTGGCCTGGAGCTTGGGATTCTCCTGCTTCAGCCTCCTTAGTAGCTGTGATTCCAGGTATGCGCCATTGTCTCAGGCAGATTTTAGAATTCTCTTATTGTTTATAGCGTGGGGTTTTTGCTTATTTATGACAGGTGCCTATTCTTATAAATGCCTTCATTATTCTCATTTTATCAATCATATTACTGTAAGGTTAAAGTAGAAATCATGAGACTGACTTAATTCTTAATCTGTGTCAGCTTTTAAATAATCTGGCAGTTTTCAGGCTAAGCCTAGTATAAATATTGATTTCTGCCTGGGGTGACACCTGCAGAGTGCAAGTTCTCCCCATTTTTCTGGCAGAGCATTTTTTTAATTTAAAAAAATTTTTTAGATGTTTATGGACCTTTATTTTATTCATTTATTTATATGTGTTGTTGAGAATCGAGCCCAGTGCTTCACACATTCCAGGCACGTGCTTGCGAGCATTTTAAAGAGTAAAGAGGAAGCTTCAGTCTGACTTGACTTTTGGTAGCTGGTAAATGATCCTTTTGGGAAGGTGGGATGGCTGACTTTACTCATGGTATGTTTACTGTCACCCAGATCCCTTTTTTTCCCCGCCTTTCATTCTTGTTTTTTTTTTTTTTTTTTTTGTGGGGTGAAGGGGTACTGGGGATTGAACCCAAGGGTGCTCAACCACTAGTCACACCCTCAGCCCTTTTTATTTTTTATTTTGAGACAGGATCTTGCCAAGTTGCCTCCCAGATATTTTTTATCTCCTATGTTATACCTCATTTTATGAGTGTTCCTTCTCAGCCTAGGATTTCTTTTTGTTCGGGTTTATTTGTTTTTGGAATAACTTCGCTGAGACGTGTCTTGTATATCATAAAATTTACTCAATTCAGGTATATAATTCATTGCTTTTTTTAGTTACTGAGTGGTACAGCTATCATCATAAATTGGTTTTAGGAGATTTTATTCTTTCCCTTAAGATCCCTTATATCCACTTATAGTTAATTGATGTTTCCAGGCCTGTCCAACCATTAATCTGTTTTTTCTTGATGTAAATTGGTCTATTCTGGACATTTTACATATTTGGAGTCATAAATGGAATCTTGTGGTTTCTTGCATCTAATTTTTTCACCCAGTTTTTTTTTTTTTGGTGGCACTAGGGATTGAACCCAGGGTCATTTAACCACTGAGTTACATCCCCATCCCCATCCCTTTTTATTTTATTTTCTTATTTTGAGACAGGGTCTTACTAAGTTGACAAGGTTGGCCTCAAACTTGATATTTATCCTGCCTCAGCCTACCGAGTATCTGGGATTACAGTTGTGTGCCACTGTGCCTGCCTCATCCAGATAATATTTTGAGGTTCATTTATGGCATAGACTGTGTCAGTAATTCTGTCTTTTTTATTGCTGGATAGTATTTGGTTGGTTGGATTGTGATAAACATGTTTCCAGGTTTTTCTTTTTTGGTCTGTTTAGAATAATTCTATGAAATTTGTGTGCAAAATCATGGTTAGATACTTAGGGGTTGAATTTCTGGATATCATGATAGTTTCATGCTTTATTTTTTGAGAAAGTGCCAAACTGTTTTCCAAACTGTATGCCTGCCATAGCCCAGGTTTGTGTTGATCTAATAGTTTCTTGCAAGTCATTCAATAGAATCATGGTCATTTGCACTATGAAATGATTCTGACATGTGATCAGTTTTGCATTTGATTATTAGAAAATGTATAAAATTCTTATAATTTAAAAACCCAACTCAACTTATATTTTTCTCATAGTAAATTCTTTAGTTTTTTTTTTTTTTTTTATGGTGCTGGCGATTGGGTGTTTTGTTTGGTTTTGGTGCTGAGGATCAAACCCAGCGTCTAGTCCTGTGTACTAGACACTTGCTCTACCACTGAGCATAGACTCAGTAGAATTTAAATACATTCTTGGTTAAATATAAATCCTTTATTTTATAATTGCAAATTGGACCTTGACATGTTCTTTCAGTTTGATTTTAGATGAATTTTTGTTCAGGTAAAAATTAGCTGTTATAATTCACTAGAAATTCACTTGCAAATATATGTTATCTAAGTGAAGCTTCTAGAAATTATCACTAAAACTTGGTTCCTGACTGGGGAACTTCAGGAAAAGATAGATCTGTTTCATGAACAAAAAATATTTCATGAAATGCTCTGAAAATATTTTTAGGCACACTTCTGATGGTAGAGAAAGTGAGTTGTCTTTGGCATTCCTTAGCTATTCTGTAAAAGCTGTGAAGCCTTGATTATGTGTCTCCTTCATCTCTGCCTTTGAGTCTTCCCAGTTTTCTTTGAATTCGGGGATCTCCACATGTTATTGGAACTCATTGCTTTGGGTATAAACTTATACTTATGGATTCTATCAGTATTACTAGCTTTATGAATGTGGCCAATTCACAGTCAGTAGCAATACATGTTTATTAGCTGTCTATATTATGTATCCTTGCATGCTTTGTTCTCTAAAACCCAGCCATTGTATATGGTATGTGTGGGGCTCTAAGATGGTTTATGATAGACCCTTTCCCTTCCTCTGAGGAGCTAATAGCTGTTTGTTTTGGTACCAGGAATTGAATCCATGGGTGCTTTATCACTGAGCTCCTTTCCCAATTTTTTTTTTTTTAAATTTTGAGACAAGGTCTCACTAAATTGCTGAGACTGGCCTTGAACTTGCAATCCTCCTGCCTCAGCCTCCCAAATTTCTGGGATTACAAGCATGAGTCACTGTGTCCATTAAGGAGGTCATAGTTTGATGGAGGAGAAAGACTCAAATAATCAAACAAAATGGCAAATAAGACAAGTGCAAACTATTTTAAGTACTTTGACAAAAACAGTGTACTGTGACAGTGTACTGCGACAGCAGTACCCAGGCCAAGAGGACCTCTGAGGAAGGTGAACGGAGGTGGAGAAAAAGCGAGCCATGATGTTTCAGAGAAATGTAATTGTCCCTCCAGAATGTCAGGGAAGTAAGTGGTAGTGGTGGGACTGATGGTATTTTTTAAACAGGTGAACATGGTATTAGGAAATAACCATGATATGGCAGTTCCTTGAAATAAAAATTTGATTGTTTTAGTGGGTTACTGTTCTTGAAAAGTTAACCCTATTTTTTAAAAATTTAATGATTTCAAAATGAATATCATAATATAACTTTGATTTTTAAAGTAGAGACTGTAGTTTGTAAGAGTTGGCCTTAATTGATATATAAACATATTAGTGTTGAAAAGAAATTCAGGGGACATTTTCTTTAAATAAGGGATGTGGTAGAATTAGAGAAGTCCCAGCTCAAGTGAATACAATCATAAGGAAGTGAAGATTTAAACAGTAAGGAGGACTTTGACCTTGCTAGTAGGTACAAAGATTAATACACAAAATAACTTTTCATCATGTGAAGGACTGTTCATAAGAAGTGGAGAGAAAGATAGCCTCCATCTCTGCCAAAAACAGATATTGAAGAGATAAATAATTTATATATGTTAATCAAAACCCAGGAATGAGCTTCTCAAGGTGGGTAATTAAACATGAAAACTTAGTACAAGTGGTGTTAATATATTTAGAGATAGAAAATAGTAATCTTTTACCTTGGATATTTCAGGAAGTAGCAGAAGGTGTAAGTACCTTTTTCTCAAGGGTTTTGTGGCTTCTTGAAAAATGTGATCACAACAAACTAGAAGCTGCAAGTCCTTGTCTTCTGTGATGGTATGAAATTGCTTCAGGGATCCTGGTTTCATTATCACCTCATCTCTCTTGTACCTCTGTTTACAGTTATTTTCAAATGCATGTATTCAATTGTAGACCTTTGGTGGCATAATATGTGATAATTTTTGTGAATGTTTCATAAACATATAAAAAGAAAGTTATTTTCTTTCAGAGTCCAGAGTTAAACATGGGTTTGTACATTAGCCCTATCTTTTTTTTTTTTTTTTTTTTTCTTTTAATGTACATTAGGCCCTCAGTGTAGTGTCCCCATGGCTCCTACAGTACCTTTGAATGGCCCTGATCCCACCTGGCTTCCTCTGCTGATAGTTGTTTTCTCCTACCTTGGGTCTAAGGCAGGAAACAAGAGCCTCAAGCCCCCAGCCCCTCCCTAATTGGACAGCAGGGTTGGATGTTGTGTATTGCTTTGTTGTTATTTTATATTGTTCTAAAATTAAGGTATGCAAAATAAAAATGTATATTAGCCCTATCTTCCTATCTTAATTTATTTCTGCATTTTAAGTTTTTGTTCAGTTGATCTGCCACAGACTGGGAGAAGAATAAAAGTCTCCAATAATGAATGAGTTTCTCTTTCCCCTTGTATCTTAGGTTTTGCTATACAAATGTTGATGCAATGCTTTTTTTTTTTTTTTTTTTTTTTTTTTTTGGCGGTACTGGGGATTGAAACCAGGGCCTTGTGCTTGCAAGGCAAGCACTCTACCGACTGAGCTATCTCCCCAGCCCGATGCAATGCTTTTGATGCATAGCTATTAATAATTATATATATGTGTGTGTGTGTGTATTTTTTTTTTTTTTTTTTTTTTTTGCTACTGGGGTTTGAACCCAGGAGCACTGTACCACAAAGCTACATCCCAGCCCTTCGTATTTTTTAAATTTTGAGACAGTCTTGCTAAGTTGCTGAGGCTGACCTTGACTTGCACTCCTCCTGCCTCAGCTTCCCATTGGTGGGATTATAGGTGTGTGCCACCACATTGGCCTATATGTTCTTTTAAAATCACCACCTTTGGCAGCATTAGTCTGTTGTATTTTCTTTTTTTAAAAAAATATTTTTTAGTCGTAGATGAACACAATACCTTTATTTTATTTGTTTTTATGTGATGCTAAGGATTGAACCCAGTGCCTCACACCTGCAAGGCAATCACTCTGCCACTGAGCCATAACCCCAGCCCTTGTTATATATTCTGTATTCTTACAGAAGGTTTCTTTGAGTGTTAGTGGTATATATATCTCATACACACACACATACATACCCGACAGACATATAGACCTTTTTTTTTTTTTTTTTTTTTTAAAGATATGTGGTAGTATACACCTACAATCCCAGCAATTTGGGAGGCTGAGGCAGGAGTATCACAAGTTCAAGGACAACCTCAGTAACTTAGCAAGACCTTGTTATATGGTTTGGATGTGAGGTGTCCCCGAAAAGCTCATGGTGAGACAATGCAAGGAGGTTCAGAGGAGAAACGACTGGATTGTGAGAGTCTTAGCCCAATCAGTGAATTAATCCCCTGATAAGGATTAATGGTGTGGTAATTGAAGTGGTAGGGTGTGACTGGAGGAGGCAGGAATTGGGGGTGTGGCTGCTGTGGGGTATTTATTTTGTATCTGGAGAGGGGAGTCTCTCTCTGCTTACTGACCACCATGTGAGCTGCTTCCCTTCTCCATATTCTTCCTCCATGATGTCCTGCCTCACCTTGAGCCCCCAGAAATGGAGATGACTGACCATGACTGAGACCTCTGAAACCGTAAGCCTCCAAATAAACTTTTCCTCCCCTATAATTGTTCTGGTTGGGTTCTTTAGTCACAGCAGCAGAAAAAGCTGACTAAAACAGAAGTTGTTACTGAGAAGTTGGGTCATTGCTGTGACTAACCTGACTATGTGGTTAATAAGCATTTGGGGTTTTTTGGAATTGGAGGAATTTTGAGATGTGTAGCAGTGCAAACTGGAAATGCTTTAGATTGCTTTAAGTGGAGATTAATGGCTGATTCTGAGAAGACTGGAATGGCAAATAGGACCGTTGTCAGTGAAGACAGGGCTCAAGAGGTTCAGAAAAGGAGTACTCTATTGGACTTTGGAGTAGAGGCCATTCATGTTCTAACTGAGAAGTTGTCTGCATTCTACCCTGCCCTGAGACTTTCTGTGAGGCTGATTTTAAAAGTGTTGGACTTCTTAATCTGTTGAAAGAAATGTCTAGGCAGCATAGCATTCAGTCAGTGGTATGGATATTGCTGAAGGCTTTTAGTCAAATTTATTGTGATAATCAGGAGCAGAAAGCAGAGCAGAAAGATTAAAAAAACTTGGACTTGAGAGGCAGGAGCTAAGGAATTTACTGTTGTTAAAGACATTACTGCCACTAAAGAAATGGTAAAGACTGTGCCTGGAGACAATAAGAAAGATGACTTGAGGGCATTTCAGGAGCTGGCAAGACCACACCCATCTCAAGCTCAAAGAAGTAAAGGTGAAAATCTCTTGAGGAGACACCAGTGGGGAGTCCTTCTTGCACTAGGGGCCTAGATATTTTTTTTACAATGTGCTCAGCCACCCAGACACTCATAGGCTGCTGCAGTCAGGGTCCCTGGAGGCTTGGCTACTATTTGGTCTGCTGCCAACCACGTGGTGCTAGTTATGCAGGAATGCAGGATGCTGCAGTTAGTGAGTGGGTCATAGAGACTTCCATCAAGATTTGAAAGGAAGGCCTTGGAGGCCAGGCAAAGTGCAGCAGGGTCAGAGTCCGTGTGGCCACTCCCAGAGAAGGCAAGGTGTGGAGATTTGAGGATGCTGCTGCTGTAGAGGAGACCCCCAAGATTAAGAAATGCCAGTAACATGGGGCATTCTCCTAGGAAAACTGCAGGAATTGGTCAAAGACAAGCCCACAGAGAGGCCACTTGACTGCAACCAACAAGACCACAGGGGCAGAACTACATAAGCCCTTTGAACAGAACATCAAGATGCCTTGTACCCTAGATGCCAAATATGGAGCTACAGGAGGTGTTTGCCCATCCAGATTTCAGGCTTGTTTTGGTCCTATCCCTTCTTTCTATGCCTTTAATTTTGTGAATGGAAATGTTTATCACTCTATATTGGATACTTATAAATTGCTTTTAATTTTATAGGACCTCACAATGTGAGGTTGCCTTGAGCCCCAGAGAAGACTTTGGACTTGAACTTTGAGCAATCTCAGAACTGTTGAGACTATGGGGACTGTTGGGAATGGACTAAATGTATCTGGCATTGTCAGATGAGTGTGAACTTTTGGGGACCAGGGGCGGGATGTTATGGTTTGGATGTGAGTTGTCCCTCAAGAGCTCACTGTGTGAGACAATGTAAGAAGGTTCAAAGGAGAAATGACTGGGTTATGAGAGCCTTAATCTAATTAGTGAATTAATCCCCCGATAGGGATTAATTGGTAATTGAAGTGATAGGGTGTGGCTGGAGGAGGCAGGAATTGATGGTGTGGCTATGGTGTATGTATTTTGTATCTGGAGAGGGGAGTCTCTCTCTGCTTTCTGAACACCATGTGAGCTGCTTCCCTTGCCTTACTCTTCCTCCATGAGGTCCTGCCTCACTTTGAGCTCCCAGGAATGGAGCTGGCTGTCCATGAACTGAAACCTCTGAAACCATAAGCATCCTGCCCTACAATTGTTCTAGTAGGGTCCTTTGGTCACAGCAGCGAAAAAAACTGACTAGAACACCTGTCTCAAAATAAAAAATAAAAAAGGGCTTGGGATGTGACTCAGTGGTTAAGTGCCCCTGAGTTCAATCCTTGATCTGAAAAAATAAAAATAAAAAAAGAAAGTTTATCTTTAAATCTTCATCCGTGTGAATTTTATTTTGGTTTAAGGAATGAGGGAGAGTTCCAGAACCTTTCCTCTCTCCCCTCAAAATAACCATTCTGTTCTCTGTTCATGACCCATTGTCACCCTCTCTGTGTTTCAGGACATGTCAGAGCTGATGTCCCTTATTTACTCTGCTAGTCTTCACTCTTCTAAAGCATACTTTCGGAATTTTCATGGGTGTTTTCTCATGTACATTTTTCCAGATGAACTTCAGTGTTTTGTCAGACAACTTGTGGTCTCTTAATTGGATGATTTCCTCATAAATTTATAAAACCTCATCCTGTTTTTCAGAATATTAAAGTTTAAAAAGGGATTAATCATGTTCTTTGTAGGTTTTCATGGAATGGAAAAAGCTGAATTAGAGTGCCAGGGACTATTGAATCTCCACTTATTTAGTGTGGAGACTTTTAGGAAGTAGTCCTGTGTGCCTTAGGTTTTCCTGAAAGAAGCAAAAAAGGTACTTTAGCTTTTTTCATCAACTAATATATTATTTAGTAACTCTGAGATGGGTCATATTTCCACAGGTAATTTACATCTGTCTTTTGGCAGAAGGAGCCTTCCTGGTCTCAGTATTGCTGTGGATAGTATCTTACTTTATAGCACTTTTTATTCAATTGTTTGTCTTGATAATAATAGATATAATTTAGGCTCTTTAAATTTTTTTTTTTTGTAATTCAGTGAAACTAAAGCAATAATAAAATTAACTATAATTAAAATGAAAGAGAAATGTCTTCCTCAGTCTGAACAATTTGTCCAGTTTCTCCTTGCTCCCTTTCAGCCTTTTCCTTACATGTTAAATATTTTCACATAGTTGAATCACTCTCTACATATGCTTGATAAGTGAGTTAGTCAACATATAGGGAGGGTAAAGGAGGTTGGGATTACTTTAGACTGTGGGAATTCGGGGGGGTTGTCATTTTGCTTTAAATTTTGAAAGGGCATATAGGTTTCCTAAATGTTAGTCTGCTCATGATGCTAGTGGTGGAGACCACTGAGCACCACCATGTATGTGTTTCATTAATTCATATTTACTTATAAGTCCGTCATAGTTGGAGAGCCCAGTATAACCTGCAGAATCAAGAAATGAAGACTCCTAGATTGTTTTCTACTCAGAGATGGCAGATGTATCCATGCATACTAGCTCAGACTCAGCCATTGCTTTAGTAGATAAGTTGAAATCAGACATGCAGACTGAAATCACTTTTAACTGTCAGTTTAAAATTAGCTGGTGAAAAATTATACTTATTTATTTGATCTATGGCAACTGTCTTCAACTTTGTAAACTTTCAAATAGTTTATGTTTGTTTAATTATGTCAGAGCTGGTAAGCTTCTGTAGCCTGAACACTGAGGCTCAATCAGGAGGACCACTTGAATCCAGAAGTTTGAGACCAGCCTGGGTAACACAGTGAGACCCTGTTTCAGAAAAAAAAAACAAAAGGAAAAAACACACAAAAACAACCTAACTAACTTTATATTACTGTATAAGGACCAGACAATTTAGATGTTCATATTTTTAGAGACCTCCTTTCAGAATTGTTCTTCAACTCAAGGACAGAAAAAGCAACTGAAGGTAGCTGTGGTGGTGCCCTCCTATAATCCCAGCAACTCTGGAGGCTGAGGCAGGAGGATTACAAGTTTGAGGCCAGGCCTGTCTAAAAAAATAAAAGGGTTGAGGGTGTAGCTCAGTGGTAGAGCACTCCTGGGTTCAGTCCCTAGGACTGCACACACACACACACACACACACACACACACACACACAAACTACTGAAAATATTCATTTGTTTGAGGGGAAATTTGCTGCTTTAATTCAGAAAATTTCACAATACTTTTATAATTGAGCTGGCCAGGATGGGTGGTTATTTCAATCGGTATTGGGAATTTAAAAACAAAAAGAAGTATAAATGGTTTCCAATATACTACTAACTTTCTCCCCCTGCCTCCTCTCCTCAAAATGTATTTGGGGCACAGAAAATGTTTTGTAAAAGCAGCAGTGAAAGTCACATGATGGCGGTTAGACTCTAGGCTGGAGCAGAATTTTTCTTGATCCAAAATGTCAAACATTTGAAACAAGACTGGAAAATGGTGCAGTTGATTAAACAGCATTTACACATGCTTAAACAAGAAGGTTCATTTTATATTCATGTAAGGTTTTTGTGGAGCTTATTTTGGGGGTGGTTAATGGGAGAGGAGAAGAAGTATAGGAGATCTTTAATTTTCATTGGAAAAGAATGTGGGAAAATGGATTCTTGAGGTTTTATGTTTAATTTTGATGTATAAGAACTGCAGTTGTTGACTGGGGTTGTGGCTCAGTGGTTGAGTGCCTGCCTAGCATGTATGAGGTACTGGGTTCAAATTTCAGCACCGCCATATAACTGAATAAAAAAAAGAACAGCAGTTGTTTATTAAGCAATCACTTATTGGATATTCTGCTATATCCTGAGCCAGGAGTTCTGCATATTTGGTGATATTTATTCTACAAGGCGGTGATTATCATCTCCAGTATGAGAAACTGAGGCTCATGGAAATTAATTGACTTGACCAAGATCTTGCAGCCAGCTGATCCACAGTTTGTTAATCTGCTCTTGACTTTTCATGTGTCTTCTTTCTCCTTGAACACTTGTTCACGCAGCCAGTGCTCCTTTGTTTACTGGTGGAGCCAAAGAAGACAGGGAAAGCAGAATATGGTTGGGGCTGTCTGTCTTTGAAGTAAACTGTGACTGAACAGGAAAAGGGGATGAGTGGGGGAGTCTGGTGTGTGTAAAATTCCTCTTGGAGTAAAGAAATGTGAGGTGGGTGTTTCTGAATGCTGGCTGATAGGAAGTGCCTTTCCCTCACGGTTGGGTTACTACATGGGGAATTTGGAGAGAGGTGATGATCTACTTGTAATTCAGGAATATCTGCTGCTCAGACAGCTTTGGGAATATTTGGGAAGGAGAATGTATTGGTGAAGTCTTTTTGTGGAAAAGGTCTGAGATCCCTCCTATGCTTCATCCTTCAAGATCCTGTTTCTTTAAAAGAAACTAGTTTTAGAATGAAACCAATAACATCTACCTCTTCCTTTTTAGTATGAAATACGTGCATTACTCTGCTTCTGCTGCAAGACGTCACATTTTGTGCCGTCTGTGAAATCACCATCTTCCTGGGGTTTTCTGGTCCCGCTGTGTGTGCTGTCAGCTCTCTGTACCATTGTATTGTGTTTTATCTTGAATTATTTTACTTTCTCCTTGGGAAGGAAATGGGTGGGATGGGACAGAAAAGGGGAAGCTGGACCAAATTTGGACCAAGTCCTAGCACTTGGACCCTAACTGTGTATGTCTATTAATAATCATCCAATTATTTAATACTTACAGTTCTAGGCACTGAGCTCAGCACTGTGTTTGCATTAGTTTATTTAATTTGTGCAACAGCCTCAAACCCTTGGTATGATTTTCATCTCAGTCTTGGAAAATGAGGAAACTAAGTCCTAGAGAGTTTATGACTTGCCCTGCTGATCATTACCTAGTAATGACAGGATCTTAGTTACATGATATCATCAGTGTAGATATTGGGGAAAATTTACCATGTCTTTCTGTCCTGCGCTATTTCGGTGGCTGCTGTTCCAATAGGAAGGTAGCATAGTGGCCTTGGTAATACTTCTCAGTCTCATAGCGGTGGTTCTTAAGAGGGGAAGGAAACTACCCTCTGCTAGGGGATATTTGGTAATGTCTGGAGACATTTTGGTATTCACAACTGGGAACGGGGTGTACTACCATCATCTAAGATAGGACTCAGGGATGATGCTAACATCCTGCAATGTACGGTGAGCGCAACCCCACCACAAAGAATTCTCTGGCTCCAAGTGTTAATGCCATGATTAAGAACCTTTGCTCTGCAGGTTCTCCCAGTTCAGGAGTATAGGGATATTTGTGCTTCATGGGGCATCTGTTCTTTGTGATCAAACTGAACCTTGCCAGCCCAGGTGCTAGTTGCTCAACCTATATTTGTTTTGGACACAGTATGTGCAAGACACTGCCCGGTGCCATGTGGGTTCTGCAACCTGTGGAAAAGGAAGTAGTCAGACTTCTCATAGAAGTTAAGAAAATGAAAGAAACACTTCTGAATGTGGTGGTGAGAAAAGGAGTTCGTGGCAAGAAAAGCAGAAGTGATGTGGGATGAGCAGAGGCTTGGATAAGGGCCAGTGGCATGGATAGATGGAGCAGTGGTTGCTAATTTGGAAAGTGTAACACCTGAGATAAAAAACACTGTGTTTCTTTCAGGGCTGGAGGGGCATGTGGTGGGACATTTCAAACTTCTCCTTTCTCACCCTGCTGAGTGTTCTTGGTTGTACTGTATACTTCAGCAGCCTTTAGCTCACTTAGTCCTCACGTTAGCTTTGTGGAGTTGCTAGGGCTCTTATCATCTTCTCTCCCCCCCCCCCCCCCCCCGCCCCAACTGTAAATGACTTGCCCAGAGGATCACTGCTAGGAAGTGGCAGAGTCTAAGTTTCAGCTCTTCATTAACTCCAGAGGCCAGCTCTTAACGAGCTTTCTGTGCTGGTGAGCAGAATGTTCTATCCTGTGCTGTATTGCTCAGCCTCATGTCTGCCTTCCTCAAATTCAACAAAGCGAAGCAGGAGGCCCAGAGGCAGTCTCCATTTGGGACCTTGAATGACCTTCAGTTGCTGTGTAGCAGAAAATGATAGACAGATTGGAGCCTGATAGCAGTGAGCCACCAGGAGCCTCTGCAGGAGCAAGGAAAGGCTTCTAAGTGGTGGTGCCTCAGCATGTCTTTGGCACTAGTGCAAGGCAGCAGTCCTTTGAACTAGTGCAAGGCAGAAATCATGCAGAAGAGAGATTGATACTTATAAGGAAACCATCATCTATTGCATTACAGATTACTATGTGAAATGCTTTTTTTTCTTTTTAAACCTGGGTGTTTGTATTTTTAATATCAGATGTGACTCAAACTAGTGGAATAGAACCATAGACTCAGTTCCTTTTTATAACTCAGAACTCTCTGGCTTCGGTAATTTTGTGGGGAAGGACTTATAAGAAAAACACTTGGAAATATGAAGAAGGAAATGTGATCGTGCTGCTTTCTGTACAGGTACTAAATCAGTACATGAAGAAATAGGACAAGAACTAGAGAAGACTAATTTTCTGAAACCTCACAAACAATTTAATTCCCACGTAGGGAAAAGTAATGAATTTTAAAAGAATGGAGATTGGGGGAGGCGCCAGGGGAAAGTCAATTAAGTCTTCACAGTGGCCCCTAAGGAGTTTGCCCTGAAAACTTTCCAGGCGGGAATCTGAAACTTGCTCCTGCAAATGCATCAGTGTGTCTCTACTGGATCACTTGTTGCCCAGCAGAGCAAAAAGCAGAAGCCAGAGCAATCCATTGGAGTTAGGCAAGGACCCTAGTTTTGTTTAATGTACATGCACATATACACGCATGCACACATCTGTTGTTCAGTTCTGCCATCTTGCAAGTTGAGGGCCACTCTACTTTCTTTCCTTCCATTGATCTGCTGCACCATCTCATAGACCCAGTTGTGCTTCCAGACCACTCCTTTGTGATAAAACTTGAGTGTTATCGGGAAGCCCTCTAGATAGCCCAGAGGAGGGTCCGATGGAAAGATGTGGAGGTACCTCACTTGTGGGCAGCCTCTCAGGTCCTACCAGAGCGCTCTGACCAAACTCAGTAGTTTATTCTTGTGATTACTTTCCCTAATGTTAGGGTAAAAATTTCAAGCACTCAGAAAAGGTGAATAATAGTACAGTTAAAAGCCTCATCCCAGATTATAACTATTACCATTTTATTCTACTTGTGTTACCATATGTTTATTCGTTTCATCATTGAAGTCACCCATGAATCTGATTTTTTTGTGCTTCTATAAATTCAGGTATCAACATGCTTTTCCCTAATACTTTAACTTGTATATCATGAACTAAAGTGCAGTTTTACAGCTTCTTTTTCCATAAAATATGCAAAGAAAGGCACAAACCTTAAGTGGACTGGAATGTTTTGACAGTACATCCATCTGTGTAACTCAAACCTCAAGGAAGATATGGAGCTATTCTTAGGGTGATTTTTTTTTTTTTTTTTTTTTTTTTTTGGTGCGCATGTGGGAAGATGATTAAAAGATGAGTAAATGGACACATACCTACTTTATTTTTCCTCCACACATAGTATCATTTCTGTTTTTTTAAAAACTACAAAGTGAGTTGTATGTGCTTCATAGTATGTCAGTTTGTAGAGATTATGTGGGTGATTCCTTGAGTTCCCACACTAGAGCCCTTGGATTTAGGTACTTTTTCCTCTACTTAGGTTCTCTCTTACTGAGAATTATTCTGGATTTTTATTGATTACTGGGATTTTTGACCTACCTACAATATGCTGAATATTGTTTTAAAAATAACTTTTTTGTGACTGTCATAATTAAAATTTCTTCTGTGACTAGGGATATAATAACGACTGTTTTCCTTGAAACAAGCAAAGACCACAATCATTAGAGATAATTTTTTGGGTACGAACACTTCCCCTGGTGAAGATCTTGTAAATAAAGACCCCTGTTTGTTCTCCAAAACCTCCCTGTTTTTATGTAACAGTAAAAAGCATGTGATAGAATAGAACTCAACCAGCTCCTGCTGTTTTAATAGTGCATTTATTGGATAAATGCTGAAATAATTGGATTGTTTTTCTCTAGGATTATGCTGTTGAAGTGAGGGCAGGCCAGCAGGGTTCCCCCTAAAAGAGATGGCCTTAGTTGGTGTCTGTCATCCTGCATGAGTAGGGCCTTTTATTTCTGTTCTCAGGACCCTTTAGAAGGTCAAGGTAAGAGAAATTGAGAATGATTGGATTTCCTTCCAGGTAGGTGTATCTATCTGTAAATGACCAGGGGCCCCAAACTGAAGTTGGGCAGGTTGTGATTTGTCAGTAAAATTACTTGATTGCAGTTACCTACTTCTCTCTATTGTTGTCCATCCAACTTTGGGTAAAATGTAATGTAAGTACTCCAGCCTTTTCTCAACTACTTTATTGTAATGGAGTAACCGAGAGTTTCTGAGGGCATATGGTGAGTAACTGCCTTTATTAGTGAGAGATCTCCACTGTACACGTTTTTTTTTTTCCCCTTGGTACCAGGGACTGAACCCAGGGCATCTTTACCCGTGAGCCACATCTCCAACCCTTTTTATGTTTTATTTTGAGATAGGGTCTTGCTAAGTTGCTGAGGCTTACTTTGAATTTGTGATCCTCCTGCCTCAGCCCTCCTGAGCTGCTGGGATTACAGGTGTGTGTCACTGTGTCTAACTCATTGTACAGGTTTTTAAAGTGGAAGAAGTAAATGGTAAGAATGTGTAAGAGGTTCCCTCTACTTCTGTTTGAAGTTGGAAGTTTCATTTTATGAAGGCTGTCGATCTGTTTCCTCTTTACCATTGACCTGATAGATGAACTTTTCTTTAAATAAAGGTATTCAAATCTAGTGGTGCAATCTCCTGCCAGACTTCCATAGAATCAGGGCATTTGAGGAATAGTAAATTCTGACCTTTAATACCAGCCACTGCCTTAATTCTTCATATTTTCCAGAAACCACACCTACTGGTGGGATAGATATCTTGGGTATGTTGGATGGACTTACTGTTCTTTGGGAGTTTAATCTCAGAGCTTCTGATGTTTTCTTATGCTCTGCTGTTTCCCTTGCTTTATCCTGTCCCTTCCATTTATTTCATCCTGAAATTATAAAGAAATTTAGTATAAAATCCATTATTCCACATCATATGCAGCCAGAATCAGTGACTGGAGTGGTTTTATACCTCATGGATCTTCTGTACTAACTTACCTCACAACCCCTTGGACTGTTGATCTCAGGCCAGGTAACATTTTGGAGATGGGGAAGTGGGGTTGTAACATCACACACACAATGACTACCACTAGAACCCCAGGTGCCGCCAGCTTGGCACACTTCCCATTACACATTACAGTGTGCTCATCTTTTGGAATAAGTGGGAAAGGCATTTAAATGAGATAGAGATAAGCAGGGAGATTTTATCTTTTTTCCCTCAAGTCAGGAAAGTGGATAAGGAGAAACTGATGTTATCAAAAGACCTTTTATTCCAGAAGAAATGACTTCCAAGGCAGTCTCTACTATTTTTTTTTTTTTTTTTTTTGCGGTGCTGGGGTTTGAACCCAGGGCCTTGTGCTTGTGAGGCGAGCACTCTACCAACTGAGCTATCTCCCCAGCCCAGTCTCTACTATTTTTACAATGAATGATCTCAAAAGGAACTTTTAAAAATCCCCCTTTGTTTTTCTTTCTTAATTTAGGGCTAGTCCAGGGGTCAACAAATCTTTTCTGTAAAAGACCAGATGGTAAATTATTTAGGGTCTGCAGCCCATGTGGTCTGTGTTGTAGTTCTTCAGTTCTGCTTAGTAGGACCAGAGCAGCCATGAACAATGTAAAAATAAATGGACAGGACCAGTAGATCTTTATTTACAAAGATAAGTGGGCCACATTTGGCCCATGGGTCATTCTTTGCCAATCCCTTGTTTATCTTTTTGTTTCTTGCTCACTTTGTTCAACATACATTTTTAGGTTGAATTTTAAACAAAGTGTTAAATCAGTTTTTTATTTTTTATTTTTTTTTGGATAATGTAACTTTTTTTTTTTTTTTTTTTTTTTTTTTTTTTTTACCATTGGTAATCTTATCCCCTTTAACCAATTTGATTTCCAAGTCTAAACCTTCTGGTATAAGCAAGTCTGGAAATAAGCAACAGTTTGGGGTAGGAATATTCATCTAAGTGTTCCTTTACGTTTATTATTAAACATTTTTTTCTCAATCTGCAAAATTGTGAATGCTGATTCAGCAAACAATGCTATCTGAGTTTACGTTAAAAATAATGTAAAATCATTTGAATTAGGAAGTCAGGCCAGACTTTGCGTAGCAAGGTTTGAGGTCACCCTGTGGAGACCTAGCTCTGAGCAGTTCACACTCCCAAGAGAGGGCCTCTTTTGGTCAGGGAGGAGGAAAAGGACCTGGGAATAGTGATTGGTTTTGTTTGATCATCTGAGGCTTCACGTAATTCCATCTGCATTCTCAACTCTGATATCTACCCTCTGTTCATTTCCTAAAAGGGATAGTGTTCCATGTACACAGTAATTTGAGATCATTTTGTCAGGCTAGGGGGAGCCTACAGGCCATTTTGTGGGGGGATTGTTGCTCTGGAAGATAGCTGAGCGTTCTGCCAGCTCAGTGGAGTGGGTGGCTACAAGCAGCGATCTTCCTCACGAGTTATCACGGACATCTTTCCTAAGAGAAATTTGAGTTGGGGAAGTGGGAGAGATGGGTACAGACACCACGTGGTGATTCCTCCTCCACAGGGGGGCATGGAGGCCCCTTCTCCTCTTAGAAACTTCTGCTTGTCCTTCAAGACTCAGCTCAGATGTCACTGCACTGAAGTCAGTCACCCCCAGGCTCCTCCATTTGAAGTTCTTGTTTTTCTCCTTAGTACTTTAACATTTGTGACCAGCCTTTGCAGTCACTCTTAGTGTTTTTTTTTTCCCTTCCTTCATGTATCAGTCTAGATGGTAGAATCTTTCTTATCTTTAGGTCTAGCATGTAAGGAGTCAATATTTACTGAAAATAAGTGGATTTTCTGTTTTCATTTTGTGAGGCTTAAGAATTTGCTTATAGAAAACCACAGACAAATGCATTTGTGCTCTTAAATATATTTAATTAAGTGAATGATATTTGAAATGCAATTCTGTTTGAAGAAACTGTTTCATAATCAGGCCTTGTAAAATATAAAGTATTTTGAAAATTTGCTCATTGTTTACCTACAATGAATATATTAGCATCTGATTTTCAGAGACTGCAAATGAACATTTGAGTACTAGAGATGTGGCTCAGTGGTAGTGCTTGCTTGCCTAGCATGACCAAGGTCCTGGGTTCAGTCCCCAGCACTGCAAAAAAAGAAAGGAACATTCTAAAGCTTTATCAAGGACACAATTTTAAAAAAATCCATAAGTGTACCTCTTTCCCTTTTTAATTAATTGAACTTTTAGATTCTGGTTTCTAAGTGTTGAAGAAAGTGGAGGCATGCTTTATTAAGATTGATAAATTCCCTTCATTTTAGGGAAGTGAACTGCCTGTTGGTGCTAATGGGTAAAGGATGATATATTCTGCATGTAAATGTTGATGACTGGGTGAAAGTCCAACCCAAAGAATCCTGACAAACTTTGTAAGACTCACAACACCATGTAGCAGAGGTCAAATGGAGACAGACTTCTCCAGAAAAACAATGACTTACTGTTTAGCTTTAAGGAGATGCCAATTATAGTGAGTGGTAGGAGGTGAGCTGGGTTATGATGAAAATGAGAATATTTAGAGACGTGTGATTGTTGCTTGTTGCCATAAAAAATACCAACACGTTTCCAACTTTCTTCTCCTATAATAATCTCCCTGTTCTTCCTACTTGAAATGTCTGTGGAATGGAATGGAATAGAAACTGCCCCTAGTTTTTATGACATTAAACTTTCTGTGGAAACAAGTGTGGCATGTGTAATTAAATTACCAAAGGGAGAGATAAATAGAAGTCAAGTTGTGAAGAAATGCTGACGATTCTTTAAAAACACTTATATGGACAATTTATTCTTCCATTTTTGTTGTCTGCTTTTTGTAAAAATGCAAATAAGGATAGAGATCTGCTTTGTGTTGTGTCCCTATGTCTGCTAAAACTAAAGCCTGAAAAAAACTCCTAGGAAGTTTCTCTGTGTGTATGATTGTGTTCGCAGCGGCCTGTTTAACGAGGTTCTAGACATTGTGTACTGACTGACGGACGGAAGATCCTGAATTTAGTTTTAGATGTACTCTCCATGATGGAAGAGCTTATTAAGTGGAGAGAGAGTAGCCCTACAGTTTTTTTTTCCTTGTTTGATTTATTTAATAATTGAAAAAAATGTGTTGATGGTTCTCTCTGTACTTATTTAAAGAACAAATGTTTCTTAATACCCCATTATTTAGTGGAATAAATTGCATCTTGCCAGTTTCCTCATTATCCCATTGTCCCCTCATGGCTCTTATCAATACTGTCATGACTTTTCCTTTCATTTTCCTAATGGAGGCCTTTCCTGTTGCCTTTTGCAGCTGGTTAGCAAGTCTCAGGGCTGAGCCTTGGTTCTGGCCGTAGCTGTGCTTGGTACATTGGCCCAGTTTCAAACAGTTCTCCTTATTGTGTGTGGTGCAGTGGGTTCTCCGGAATGTGTTAGGAGTTCAGCGATTGGGAGGGACGCTTCCTTTTGCAGTGGTAGATCCTGCGTTGTTTTCTAAGCTGTCCACAGAATGTACCTCACTCATTTGGCATCATGTTTGGAGTTCTCTTGTGCTCACACCGTTAGTGGGGGAAAAAATTCTGTTTGGTATATCTCTTACGGATTATAGAGTTAGTAGTTGTTTTTTTCTTAAAACCAAAAAACTTGCTCCTGTGTAATTTCTTGAGAGGAGAGTTGCTTTTTTAAAACCCTCTTGGGGACATTTCAGCAGTCTCATGATACACAGATGAATTTGGGAATGATTTGTTTTTCTCTTGTTTTCTGTATGTAACTTGAAAATTCGTTGATATATTAGTTATGTAGAGAATGCCATTGACAACTGCCTAGTTTTAAATATTATGATCTTTTGAAAATGCTTAACTTCAAAACGAATATATATTTTTTTTATGTGAAGAAACTACTGCTCGAAGCTCTTTATCTGCACGTAGAGCGGGCATGCAGAATCACACCCGTTACACCAGGTTTGTGCCCCCAGATGAGTGCAGGGTAGATCCCAAGAGGCAGACTAGTGGCTGACCTTTAGCAACCTGCATTCTTCCTGGGGGTGGGTATGAGGAGTCAGAGCCTAATTGAGCAGATAAGTGAGTAGACAAGATAATTTTAGGTAGTGACTGAAAGATAAAGCAAGGTGAAGTGTTAGCAGTGAGCACCCGCTGATGGGGTGAGGTGAAGCGGCCATGTGGCTGAGGAGTCCATACTTAACCTGAGCTGTTGGTGACAGGAGTGAACCAGCAGTCCTCAGCTCCAGGACCTGTTCCAGGGCTGAAAAGAAGGCCAGTGTGGCTAGTAATGGAAGGAGGGCAGGGAGGAGGATGTGTCTGGGAGGGAGTAATTAAGGGGAAGGATGCTGGGAAGGGGGTTGTGTAGGCTAGGCTTCTAGATTTCATTTTGAACGCTCTGGGAAACCTGTATCGGGCTTTTGACTGTGCAAGGAGTGAATCTGATTTGCGCTTTAAAATATTCTGGATCCTTTATTTACTCGTATGTTTTCCCCTGTGCCGCATCACAGTGAGCTTTGTTTTTAGTTTTAGTCCTACAGATAGCTTTTAAAAATTATTTGAGTGTGTTGATTTTAGAGTTAAGTATTTGCTGTAGATGTTCCCCCAAACATCTCATCTTTTCTCTTCTGTGTAGTATGGAGTTTTATGACTGACTAAGTCTGGTGAACTGAAGAATCAGACTTGTGACATTAACTGATAAACACATGGTGTCAGCTGAGGCCACTTTCTTGGCTGATCTGGGAAGGGGTGATGTCAGCTTCCTTCTAGGTTTGAGTCATTTGATGGGCAAAGCAATCTGGTGAAATTGGTTTTATATATCAGACTGTGAATCACATTTTGTCACCAATTAATAGACTGGCAGAACTCAGAATCCTGGATCATCTGAGTAGTGCTTGAGTATCATCATTCCAGGCAAAGATCCATGATAACCTTCACTTTACTAAATACTGTGCAAGGAATTGTGCCTTCAAGGGATAGTCCTTGTCCTTAAGTAGCTCATTGATAAGGAGAATCTAGAGTTCATCTAGTTTGGGCAAATGTAAATAGACCACAGGTATAGCCCAGGGATAGAGGCAGTGGGACTGAGGAAGACCTTTGGAAGACAGGTTAGGAGTTCATTAGGGACCTAGCAGAGAGGAGGACTGTGCTTCTCAGTTTCCCAGCCCCTGAACTGCCAGGGTGGATGGGTGAGGCCTATGCAGAGTGCACTCTGACTCCAGAGGAGGGTCTGGCAAGCAGAGGCCAGTGGTGAGAGTGTTCCTTGGATATCCACCTAGGAGCTGCAGTCCTGTAGGCAGGAAGGTTTTCAATAGGGGAATAACAAGATCAGACTCATGGTTTTTAGAAAGATCAGTGAGGTGGCTGTGCAGACATAGATAATCCAGGAAGAGTTGCTCCAACCAGCTCCAGTGGAAGCGAGGAAGTTCACACAACTCCTCACTTGATTTTGGATGCTTAACAGATTTAATACCCAAAGCATTTTTTTTTTTTTTTAAGTTGGGGAGTGGTGAATTAAATGAAGTAAGCATTAAAATAAAAAAAAGAGAGACTTTAATCTTACTTGTCTACATTCTTTCTTAGTTTGTGATTGCAAGATTTTAAAAAAATTGTGGCTGTAATAAGACTGACTTTTCAGCAGCCTCATTATTTTATGGGTATGTGATGTGGTCCTTCATGGTCAGTTGAGTATGTGAGAAGACTGGCATGTTAATGAGGCAAGTGCTCTGGTTGATCCTAGTACGGACCAGACTTGCAGGGGAAGAGCCACCCGCTCTGCCTGTATTTCGATTGGTGCCAAATGAGCGGTGCCAACAAGGCAGGCAGTCAGAGGCAACTCTGATCACCAGGGACCTTTAAATAACCAAAGGAGGAGATAGAAATAACTAGTTGGGAGAGAGATTTTATCTGTTACCGTCATGGGTTGGGGGGTGTATTTTCTGCATATTCCTTCTCTGGACTGCAGGTTGATACTCTGGGTAGTTGAGGGAACACTTTAAATACTTTGATTTAGAGACTGAATTTTCTGAAACTTGTGACTAACATTAATAGGTTCACATTTCATGTAATATGAAAACCACATTAACCCCTAGGTCAGAAGTGATTTCACTGGTAAGTTTTGTATAATTTTTCTATTTGCGTGTTGGCCTTGCTCAGTCAGTAATACTAGTTTTTTACTTTTAAATATGTGTGGGGACTGAGGTTGTGACTCAGTGGTAGAGCGCTTGCCTAGCATGTGTGAGGCACTGGGTTCGGTCCTCAGCACCACATAAAATAAATAAAGAAAGGTATTGTGTCCATCTACAACTTAAAAAATATTAAAAAAAAATATGTTTGGAAGGCAGAATTTTTGGTGGACTGTAGCTAGGGAAACTTTGGCTCACCTATCTCCTTTTTCTTTACACTTGTTTCCCCATCCAGTTTTCTTTACTCCCCTTTAAAAACCAATTGAGGAAGAGAAGTTCTGTGCTTTTCCATCTGTAGGTTAAAAATGCCTCCTGAAATATATTTGACCTCTTAACAGACACAAATGGGTTACACTGACTACCCTAGTTAAAAAACATGAGCTCATGCTGTCTGGTGTCTGAACCTTGGACCATATTCTCTAATACACTGTGGATAGTGAGGTTCTGCTTTGTGCAGATGGGTCTGAAACTATCTGGTGACAATGTTAGACTGTTTTCAGAGCTCCTAACAAGCTACTGCAGAAATGATCAACACCCCAGTATTTCTTCTTAAAGATATCGTAAAATTATTTATATATATATTTTTAGTTGTTGATGGACCTATATTTTATTCGTTTATTTACATGTGGTGCTGAGACTCGGACCCAGTGCCTCACACGTGCTAGGCAAATGCTCTACCACTGAGCCACAACCTTGGCCCCCAATATTTCTTTACTCCTGATCTTATGTTGTATATATATGTGAGGTCTTTTGTTTTTAATTAGAACTTCTAACCACCGAGGTAATAAATACTGTTGTGGAAAGAATGTTAAAACTCAGTGTTGACACACAGTGCTCCCTAAACCACATTACCACTTCACCTCCTTCAGCCTAATCTCAGGTGTCTACTTATAGATTTTTGTAGTGTGTGTTCTTTCAGACCTTTGCTGCACATGAGCATGCACACAGAAAGGCTTGGCAGGTTCATTTTGAAAGGTAAATTAATTACGATGCCTCATTAGAATCAGTGTGACTTACTTTTATTCAAGTTTGCCTAGGTAGAGTTTGCCTCAGTTTAAAACTTTCAGTATTCAAGATATGGAAAATATCTAACTGGCGCTGAATTCTGGAGTGAGTTTGTGATGGATGAGAAGAATGTAAATTTCATGATCAGTATTACCCTCTCAAGGCGAGTGAATGGACAAAAGGTTATGAGAGTAGTGTTTTCAAAGTTGATTAAAATTTGCAAAATGGGCTCACCTCAAACTATTTTTCCAGCATTATAATCAATTATAATAAGTCTGTGCCTTTGTGACAAGCAGAAGCGAGTAGCAGACAGTGCTAATATATGAGATGTGAGATGATCCCCTGGGGTCTCCTCCAGGAAAATAACGGACATAATGTTATTTTGTCATTGCACATGGCTTATATATTTTATATGAAATCTCATTGTAAGACTTTTATTTTAGGATTAAGTCCCTGAGTTTTTTCCTTCGTTTATTGTGTTTTAGGTGATGGGGAAGGAGGTAGAAAGGGTAAAATTCTTGAAAGTCTTACATGATTTTTTTTTTTTTTTTAATGAGAAAGCCTGCTGTAAATTCTTTCACATGCATGAAGTAAGAAAAATTCTTTATTTTTTTGAAGGAAATTTATTCTGTCTTCATACATGGAGCCGCTCTGAACACACTTCTTATATTTGAATTGTATCTGGAGAGACATAGTTTTTATGGCAAACTAAAATTGCACATAAAAATGTGTTTTTTTTTTTTTTTTTTTTTTTTAAAGAAATCCAATGTGGAAAGTGTTTTCCACATGTTAGATGGTAGCAGTAGAGGAATGTGGAAACAAAAGGCCAAAAGATGAACTTAAACAGAGGTAGTTGCCTGTATGTAAAAGTGACTTGCCTTTCGAGTAAGGATCAAAAGAAAAAAGCATCAAATCTTTTCCCACCTTTCTCTAAATCAATGTTGCTCAACTTTTGTGAGTTTTATGTTGCTCTAGCCTTTGTACGTTCAAATCAGAATGGCTTAGATAGTGCTTTTCAATCAGCAAGACCTTATCTTTTCTACAGTTAATGTGCGCTGTTGATTTTAGAATTTCCTCTTTCCATCTGATCAAGTGTCTCTTCCATGCCTACACAGATAAATACATAGGAACAATTACCCTGGATTCTCTGAGGGAGAATTAAAATTTTAAACGTGAGCTCTAGAGGGAATTGGTGACATCTTTCCGAGGTAGGGCGATGTGAAGTGACCAGTCAGGGGTGATAAATGGGCAGTCAGCTGTGCACAGCCAGCCCTGTGGGCTGCCAGTTGCCATGGAAGCACAGAAGGCATTCAGTGATCTTGCATGACTAACCTAGTTTAGCAGAGGGCCCGTGGGTTTGGCCTGGGAGAAGGTGCTTTAGCCAGATGATCCCAGAGCAGGCATGCTGGCTGCCCCAGGACTCAAGTCCAACCTGGACCTTTCTGTTACCATCTTTCCTCATCCACTTATGCTATTTCCTTTTTTAGTTCAAAGGAAAGGGAAAAAAGAATCTCTCCCACTAATCCTTACAGAGTTGTGATTGCTTTCATTTTATCACAGCATTTTAACACCTCCATAACACATTCCAGGCCCCCAAGAAGAGAAGTTTGAAAAGTCAAAGTAAACTTGCCCCAGCATGGGGTGTATTGAATTGAGTACTCAGGGGCTGACCCAGCAGCTCTGAATTTCTCAGGATTTTCATCACCTTTCTGAAAGTGAGAGCATCCTGACCTGTTTTAGGTTTCCAAAGCTGTGCTGAGTCAGTGGGGAACTCTCTTGTTGAGAACATCTGTGGCCCAGTCTACCTCAGTGGGCTTGCATCTGTGTTCTGCAGGTTGAGTCTTCCACTGTGACTGGGCTGTCACCATACATTGGAAACTGAAGGCTGTAGTTTCCTGCAGAGTCTATATAGCTGTTCACTTAATAGAAAACGTGGAGGAGGTGGTTCGATGCATTCTTGTGGAGTTTTTTTTTGTTTTTGAGATAGGTTCTTGCTCTGCTGCCCAGGCTGTGCTTGAACTTGCCACCCTCCAGTTACAGTCTCCTGAGTAGCTGGAATTATAGGCATGTGCCACCATGACCATTCTCTTTGATTCATCCAGTTGAACCTCAAAGATGGCAGACAGTATATGATCTGAATGTAAAAACTTGGCTGCTGGAAGTTTTGCCCTATCTAATAAAGATTTTTTTTGAAAACATGGTAGAATTCCTGGTTATCTGAGGGGTGGTCAGACTTCATACCCTCTCGCCACCCAGGGGCATTGCAGCACATGTTCTTGTTTTTGAGGGCACTCAGCTGCTTCCAATCACTATGTAACTTCAAGTTTTTTCTCCCCAGATGGGGACACCTGGGCTGACCAGAAAGGTGGCATCAAGGGCCCAGGAACACGGCCTAGATCAGCCAGTCAGAAGTTAATGGAAGCATGCCTGATGTTAGGCATATTATGGCTACTTTGGTGCAAGTTTATTTATAGCATCTTCTTGAAAGAACTTAATGTGGAGTCCCTTAGTACCTTAAAGATGACATGTGAACCCAAAAGTTATTATGGGGGTGAGTGACCTCAAAACTTATTAAAAGGCTCTAAAATAAGAATTGTAACACAATTTTTATAACTTGAAGAGCCAACTACATGTTGTTGGCTATCCTTCTAAGGGCCCTCTGTGAGGTCCTTAGACAAAGACCTGTGTGGACACATTTAGCAGACATCTGTTTTGTGACTTGAGCTTACTCTGCCGGCAGGAATGATCCTGGCTTATCAACATGTACCTCCTTGAGACTAAGGAATTATGAGTGGCTCTAGGTGAGCACACCTTCTCTGTTGTTGTAGACCTGTCTAACATAGCCGGAAAGCTCTGCTTCCAAAACGATGATTGAGAGCACACACTTTACTGCCAGGCTTTTGGACCATCAGGCCTATAGTTATGAGCAAGTCACTCCTTGAGCCTTATTTTTTTTTTGAAAATGGAGTTTACAATCCCCCTGTCACAGGGTGGCTGTGAGGATTTGACTAAGTCAGGGTGGACTGAGGATCAGCTGCAAATGGCTCACCCTTGGCAGGCTGCTTCTGACCTGAGTGATATGGCTTTGAGGTAATCCCCCATCAGAGTGAACCCCGATGTACCCCTCATGACCACCCAGAAACCTGGTCACCATACCAGTCTCGGGCCCCACCTCCAAACTGCTGAGTGGAAACTCTGTGGTTCTTGATGATCTGTTTTCACCAGCCTCCACGTGACTCTGCTCACTCAAGGTGGAGAACCTCTTTAATGCAAAGTGCCTTGCAGACGCCAGCCAGGAGAACTGGTAACTCACTGTATTACGAGGGGATCAGTGAGAACCTCTCACCAGACTGATGTTGGGATGAGGTTATCCCGTGTGTCTGAGAGTGAAGATGCATTTTTTCCTCCGTGGGGAGGGGGAAAGCCACCTTTCATTAAAGCGATAGTTAACTTGTAATTATTCAAGGGTAATTACAGAGTTTGTGAATCACGTCTGACATTTTTGCTGCTTCCTTAAAATCCCCTCATTTAGCATTCTTCTATCTGCCCACTCTTTGCCTTGATTTGAAAAGCGACATCTATTATAGGCTAAACAAAAATTTACTCATGTTATGAACTGTTTGTATTTTTTAAAAAAAATTACATCGCCTCTGTTTTCAAGATGGAATCCCAAAAAGGGAAATATTCCTGAAAAGTTTTTGCCTGGGAACTTTTAACCAACTATTCCTTCAGCCATTGCAGATTTGTTTTAAGTAGAAAGTGGAACAAACCATAAATCCACCCAGTACAACTGGCAAAGGCCTGTTAGTTGTAAGGAGAAGGAGGCAACTCAGCGGGTTTCATGGCCCCACAACGCACCTCTGAGAACTTCCTGCCTTTTTGACCTTCCTCTACCCTGCCCGGGAACCTTGGTGAGTGGGGCCCAAAAGGGTGTTGCCCCAGAGGGCATGAATGAGATTATCACGAAGTCTGAGCCTTACAAGATTCATCCTAGAAGTAACATGCATTATGTCTTGATTTTCCTCACTACTTACAGGTTTTTCAGTTGAAGAGTGAGAGTGAATTAAAACAAACAAAAAAAAAAACAAAACAAAATAAAGAAATCAAAGTTTGTTTCAAAATTGGCACAGTTTTACAGATGTCTGCCAATAAGATCTTGGTGTGGGTTTTAATTTTTTTTTGAAACAAATGGAGTAAAACCTTAATTAACCAGAATCCTTAATTTAATAGGATTTCTTCTATGGGAGGCCCCTTGACTTTAGAATCACATAGTTATAAGCCAGTGTTAGGCATTTTATGAAAAAACAGCCTAATTACTTTTTTCCTGGTTGTTTCTGTAGCAGTTTTCATTAATTGGGAATGAAAAACCAGAAGTATGTTGAAACCTAACTGATCCTGAAATGAGGCTGACACAAGACCAAGCTTGATTGATGTAGAAATGTTTTAGTAATTTCAAACCAGTGTCACTTTGCTTAAGAACAGTTGCGTGTAGAATCAAGGAAAATTAAGCAAGGACCCCTGAGCAGCCTTAGTTGAGACACTATTATTCACACCCTCCCTTTTTAGTTCTGAACTGAGAATTTTGCTGTCTGAGGTTCTCTTTTCTGAGACAAAGGTAGAGACTTCTCAGAAGTGACCAGAACACTGCTGTTCAAAGCAGAGCCAAAAGCTGTGAACACTGAAGAGCAAATAAAGCTCTTGGGACCCCACTGCTGAAACTAGCAGTAACAGAAGGGGAGAAAACAACTCCCCTGCTGGTGAGCCCAGCTGATCAGAGGCCCTGGGTAAGCCCCTGCTTAACCACCCATGCAGCTTGGCCTGACCACAGCAAGGTGCAGGGCGTGGTGCACAGGGCAGTTTTTGAGGGAAGACTGTTGGGAGTTCAAGTGGCTCCAGAGTATATATAGTTGCATATATCACCACTCCCTGCAAATTGGCCCAAAGAGGCTGAGAGACAAGTGTAAAGGAAAAAAATTTATGTTCTGATCAGCACTATCAAGTAACTTATGCAGCTGTATGCTAATGTATGTCACCTCTTGAAACAACCAGAGGAATAAGCAAAATCTTTAAATAATTGAAAGGAATCCTTGAGTGGTCAAGTCCATTGTGCTGCTGCCAGTCAGACCTAATTCTAAATATTCAGAGCATGTGACATCCAGACTCAATTAGAAAAGACTCCAGTCAGTTATAATTTATTTTCTCTTGTAGTATGTTCACTATCATAAATGGTTACCTTTGTAATGATGAGTTCTGTAAAAATCTAAAATTGCGATATCTGTTTTCTAAGGAGTAATGGTCTAAGTAGATAATTCTTGACCAGATCCTATCAAATTCAATCAAGTAGCTTGGCTCTCCCCACTTTTAAATTGAAACACTGTGGTAATAGCAGTCTTTACGATGAGTCTAATTTGTTTGTTTATTTTTATTCCTTTTCGTTATATGGCTCCATTTTTAAAGACAATTGTATGTCTTTCAGAGTTTAAGAAAAAAGTTGCAAGTAAATTTACAAAAAATATAATGAAAACTCAGTGACTGCTTTTTAATTTAAAAATATTTAATGATTAGCTTCTATGCAAAGTATCACACCTTGGAATCAGGAGGGAGGTCGGTGCAAGAGGTTCTGTTCTACTGGAGCTCATGTTCTAGGGGAAAAGAAGGGAGAAGAGGTAACCAATGATATGTTCCAAAAGCACATACTTGGTGAATTCAAGGAAGCCTTTGAAATGGGTGACATTTGAATCATTCCAGAGATCTTCTGGAAGCTGACAATTGGGGATGAAGGTGTGAAGTTGAAAGAGAGGCCATAGAAATTTTTGTGATTGAAATGAAACCATCAAAAGTCTAGGATATCACTGAGGAGTGGGGAGTAGTCTGGTGTGACTGGAATATAGAGGTGATGTTTTGGACAGTCTTGCTTCCTAGGTAAGTTGGTCCTGGAAGAGTTGTCCATCTTTCAGTAAAGGTCTGAATGGGCATGAGAGCAAGCGGCTGCTCTGATAGGGAAATGATCGTGTGGGAATCAAGTAGAATGCATGTGGTAGGCCTTGTTGGGGATACAGTGGGGTTGTGGTAGAGTTGAGCTATACCAGATTATGAAGGAATTTAAATGCCAAAGCAAGGATTTAGTTTATTCTGTAATACAAAGGAGCCATCAAGTACAGGTTATTTAAATATGGATAGTGACATGAGATTAGGGACTTAGGTCAGGCTTCTTTTCATGGCAAGGCTGAATTTGAGGAATATGGGGCAGCCAGAGAGCTACCAGGCTCTTGTCAGAAGAAATAAGCAAAGTCAAGAGAGAGGAGGGGCCAGGGAGGTTAGAGTTTGTAGTAGTGCACACAGCCAAGACAATTGAATATTTTCCTATTTGTTTAAGTAGCAATGGGAAAAATGATTCAGGGGATTCTCTAGAAGCAAGTCTATGAAGACAAAAGACTTTTTATAGTTCTAATTTTTATTACTTGTTATCAGTAATGAACAGGGGAGGGAGTGGTTTGTGTTGCTAACAGTGAGACAGGCCCACTTTGGTTCTTAAGATAGCTAAAATCATCCTTCTTTCGGAATCCATTTCTGTGATCTGTTCCTCAATGGATGCATTTTAAACCTGTGGTGCCAAGGTTGATGATGTAGATATATTATATGGTTAAGTAGGGCAATCAGATGGTAAGACATTCTCAGTAGGTAGAACTGACATCTATAATTGGATTTTCTCATCCTTGACATTTGAAATAAGAAATAAAAATCATCTTTTTGGATTTACATGCCAAGACACTCCTAGTAGAGTAGGCTGAGAATAAAGTAAATGCTGTTTTGGGTGCCTCGTAATCTTTTAATTATAAAATAAGCCTTTTGATTTTAATCTTCCCAAACGTAAGACACTGATCCAGGAAAACAGCCTTTTTAAAGTTCACATCCTGCTGACTCCTTCAGATGAAAAGGTTCTACATCTACCCCATATTTTGCAAGCTGAAAGTCAAAATATCATTACTCTTGTCTCAGTTCCACACTGCCTATAAAAGACTGTTCATCTTGGAATCAGTCCTGAGCCATGGTGGAGGCCATAGCACAGAGTGGCCGCTTGGGATTGAAGAGCCAGGACAGAGGCTGGCAGGTCACAGCCAGTTGACTGAAGCCTCAGTCTAGGGGTGGGTTAAGGGACTTTCTTCAAGTCATATCTCTCTCATTTCTTCTTCTTAGACCTATCCTTATCTCGCTCCACACATGTATATATGCATGACAAAACTTGAATACTGATAGGTTTTGTTGTTTTTGTTCTTTTGTGGCATCTGAAACAGCTTGTACAATGAAGACAGAAACCTGCTTCGAATTAGAGAGAAGGAAAGACGCAACCAGGAAGCTCACCAAGAGAAGGAGTCATTTCCTGAAAAAATCCCCCTTTTTGGAGAGCCTTACAAGGTATTTACTATATACTAGAGTGTGGAAGTCTGATTTATCATAATATTGAGCTTCATGATGAAATGATTCAATGTAATTGAGTTCAAATAAGGTTCACAATTGTGAAAATTTCTTTTAGAGATTGTTTTTGAAAACAAATCTGAAAATTCTCTCCACATCATTAGTTACAACTACCAAAGTGTGTGGTTTTCTTTTGTATTGTAGTCTTGTATAATTAGTAATATGTGTCCATGACAGGCTTTACAACAGGGGAAATGAGTTAAAACTTCACATTAAATTCTGTAAGTTACTCACGACATTGAGAATTTTTGTCTTAATGGTATTATGTAGCAGTGTATTAAATGTTTGTTCTCCTTAGATTTATTCCCTCCAATAGTTGACCATGCCCTTTTCTTTTTCTCAGACAGCAAAAGGTGATGAGCTGTCCAGTCGGATACAGAACATGTTGGGGGATTATGAAGAAGTGAAGGAGTTCCTTAGTACCAAGTCCCACCCTCAGTGCTTGGATGCTTCTGAAAATAGGTTGGGAAAACCAAGATATTCTTTATTTCCTGACAAGGGGAGCAGCATTCCATCCAACTCCTTCCACACCAGTGTCCACCACCAGCCCATGTATACTCCCGCCTCCGGACCACTTCCTGTTGGTAACATTAGCCACAATCCAAAGATAGCACAGCCAAGAATGGAACCATTACCAAGTCTCCATGCCAAAAACTATGGCCCACCTGATAACCAGCACCTGACCCAGGACCGCCTTGGACAGGAGGGGTACAACTCTAGTCACCACAAAAAAGGTGACCGCAGAGCTGATGGAGACCACTGTGCTTCGATGATAGACTCAACTCGAGCAAGGGAGCTCTCTCCCTTAATCTCCTCTTTGCCTTCCCCAGTGCCCCCTTTGTCACCTTTACATTCCAACCAGCAAACTCTTCCCAGGACACAAGGAAGCATCAAGGTTCACAGTAGTAGCAATAACAGTAAAGGCTACTGCCCAGCCAAGTCTCCCAAGGACCTGGCGGTGAAGGTCATTGATAATGAGACCCCTCAAGACAGTTTGGTGGCAGTTGTCAGCCATGGGGTCGCCCCACCCCAGCCACCTTCTCAGACATTTCCACCCCCCTCCCTTCCCTCAAAAAGTGTTGCAATGCAGCAAAAACCCACGGCTTATGTGAGGCCCATGGATGGTCAAGATCAGGCTCCGAGTGAGTCTCCTGAGCTGAAACCACTGCCGGAGGACTACCGGCAACAGAGCTTTGAAAGAACAGACTCAAAAGTGCCTGCCGAAGCCAAGCTCACCAAACTGAAGATGCCTTCACAGACAGCTGAGGTGAGTGGAGTGTCTTATCCTGGGCAGTTCCAATTTGAAAACAGATTTGAGATGGAAATGTAAGGATTATAGGAGTGGGGAGGTGACATGAACTTTTTGGTGGGACATCCTTTGGTTTTAGGATCTTGTCAACTCTTGAAGATCTTAAGTCTGAGATGAATTACTGATGATAGACTTTGAAATGCAATTTGTGGAAAGGTTTAAAGAATCTTTTTATGAACAACTGGTAAAATATAGAGATCCTAAGAGTATAGTTTATGTGTACATCTGCACACCCCACATTCCCACTCAAAATGGGGAACGTTTCTAGTACTGGAAATTCTAGGAAAGTTTTTTGAGCTGTCTTGTTTGGTTGGGAGGAATACTGTCTCCTTTAACAACATGGAGGAAAAAAACCCTTTTTTTTCGATTAATATTTCCTCAACTCAGGTTAAAATTTTCCTTAGTTTTAAACCATAAAAAGCAAAATCCAGATGTCAAAATGTTGAAGGGAAAGACTTTACTTTTTTAAAAAATTTACCCTGTGAATCATAAGGAACTTTGAAGCTAGAGTTCTAATAGTTTGATTTACCACTTGAAAACAGACAGTAGATGTATGGTGACATCTCATTTGAGGGTGAGTCACAAATACAATACAGAATGTTATTCAACTGTGGAGTTTAAAAGTAACCAAAATACTCAATTTTTAAACCAAGAAAAAAAATTCCCTTTTCTACTGCTTTGATAAATGGCAGCATTGTGTTTGAATGAGAATCAGAATACATATCCTATCACCAAAATTTTAAATAGTATCTGTTACTGCAAAATTAAAATTAGTAGTGCAAAGTGAATTTTACAAGTTAACCTGTTAATGTAAAGTCTGTGTTTTAGTTATATCTGTTGTATAAACATTCTGTTGTGAATATTCATTATTCAAACATTTTGTACCATCCAGATTTCAGTTTACATAATGACTGAAGGTTTAAAGAATGATTTGGGATTCTTAACTGGAAAGATAACCTTGATCTTCAAGGAAGGGAATTTTCTCCTTTGTAGTTAGTGTCAGCTTTTGGTTTAGAGGGATGCTGGGGTTCTGTCCTGAGTTGAGCATTCAGCATTCCTGGATATCTTCAGAATGTGGTTTTTGTTGGGGGTTGAGGAAAAATGAGAGGGGAAGAGTAAAGCAAATGGATCTCTAACTCCACCTTTTGAAGAGTCCATGCAGTGAACCATTGATTGAACATTTTGTGCTGCAGTGAAGGCAGAATAAAGCAAGATCCTCCCTCCTGAAAATGGTCTGTCAGTCTACCTTATAATTTAGACAGTAAAAAACTTAATTGGGGTTTCTTTGTTTTATGTATTAAATAGGGTCCATTGTAACTTCTTAAATAAATAAAAGCAAAACCAGAAAAGCATCTACAGAGACAATTCAACATTTTTCTTAAAGTATGAAACAACTGAAAAAACTTCTTCAAAATAATTTTAGGGTGTATTAGCAAGTATTTTGCATAGTCTACCAAATGCTCAGCCATATGCTGCAGTGGAAAGCCAAAGAAGTGTCGGTCTTGCCCCAGGAAAGCTGACAGTCTAGTATGGACACCAGTCTACACTCCGGAAACAATTGGAGAACAGTTGAGTACCAATTGCCTGGGGTGGGTATACAGTGAACTTATGGAAATTCAGCCAGTAGGTTTCCCAGCAGCCACTTCAGGGAGAGCATCTTGGCCAACTTACTGCTTTCTTGGGGGCAGAGCTTATCTCCTGGGGCAAGAGAAGCTGAGTCAAGGTTTCTTCCAGGACTAAAAGACTCTCCTGCTTAAAATTAATTTTAGTCATAGGACTGTGTCCTCTATGGCCCTTGCACATTTTCTGAGGAGTGAATATTTGAAATGCATGAATTCCTCCATAACTTTGGTGACTGGAGAATGGGATTTTCTTGACACAGATGCATCTCCTTTCAACATTTGGGTAGATGTAAACTTGTCATTTGCAGTCAGTGTTTCTTGTAATGTGACAGCTCCCTTTGGTCCCTGCCTGTGCCCTCACACCAGTGGCAGCTGTAGTGCCAACTGCCTGGGATCCCTGTGGTACTGCTGGTGAGCAGGAGGATGAAACTGAGGGGTCAGCAGATGGAGGGGTCTGGGGAGAATTATGAGCCAGGAGCTTGGAATGAAGGAGGAGTAAATCTGGGAAGCAGAAATATTGGTGCTCTCTGACGAGGTTTTGTTTTGTTTTCTTTCTTTTTTTTAATTAATTTTTTTCTGGCTAGATTTTGGATTTGATTTAGCTCTTTTATAAAAGATCTCACCTTTCACAGATTTACCATCAATTTTCTGTTTACACACAATAAAACATGTATGTTAATTTTTTTTATTTTTAAATGTAGATGAAACTGAAAATCACACAGTTGCATTTTCTGGTAAACCCAAGAAAAGCATAGAGATGGGGGACTATGAAAAGCAATGAATTAACCCCAGAGCAGGTAAACATTGAATACAGAATCAGAATACTAGCAGTATCATGGGTTATTTTGAATTTGGGGCAGCAGGGTAGACAATGAGGGTTAGAAGAGGAAGTTGGCTGTTGGTGGAACTCAGAGAAGGGGCACAGAGGGAGATAGCTAAGTGGTTGTCTCGTCTTTGCTTAATTGGTCGTAAGGCCAGCCAGGAGATTTTCTCTTTCCTGGCTCTTGAGTGTGAGGGTGGTTGGATTTTGTGGTTTATTTCATTGCCCCTCCCCCCCATAACAGTATTTTTTTAAATGAAGCCAGATAGGAAAATATCACTTCATCCTTCTAGAATTCCTTCATTCTCAGGGCACTTACGTGTGGATTCCTTACACCATTGTCGGTCCTTTTACCTCACAGGAAGTACTTGGTTTTATATTTTCTTTGGTAATCTTAAAAAGTGATATTTTTTTCAGAGTAAGTCATTCTCACAGTTAAAACTTAGTCTTTCCTAAAATCCCCAAGGAAAAAAAATACCCAAAGGTCAATATTCTGACTAAATAGAGGCCTGGATCACAAAACTCTGCCCTTAGTTTTCTCTGGGAGTGTCCGTTTGTGTCAGCTGGAAGATGCAGAGTTGTGAGCAGTGATCTTCTGAGAGCCGGGCAGGACTCTGTGATCTCATGCAGGTATTTTCCAGCTGTGGAGTTGCTACATCAGAGATGGAATTGCCCAATTGGAAGGTTGAGATCATTTTACATTCCTCTTTTCTGTGCAGAGATAACAAATGAAAGAGAAAAGCTATTGCCTCCCTGGGTAGTTATTCAGAAACAGGGACCTCCAGGTTGTGGGGTAAGGTGGACTTGGAGGGAAGGAGGTGTGCCTAGACACAGTTTTAGAACACAGGATTGTGTAATAGGCTTTTATTTGAAAAGAGAAATGGCAGAAGCAGAGAAGGGTCTACCAAATTTCATACCTAACTTAGGTTATTAGCATTTTAAAGGTAAACACACAGCCCTTTCATTTCAAAAATAAGGTCTAAGAGGATGAAGTCACTTCATTGTGCTAAAAATTGTAGTTAGCGTCAGGGACAAAGGTAGAACTCCCAGTTCTTTGGTCTTTCTACTTTGATGACTTGCCTGGTGGTAGCACTGGCTGCTGAGATGGTGGTGGTAAGATGTGGGTTTGGTTGTGCGTGTGTGTGTGCGTGTGTGTGTGTGTGTGTGTGTGTTTTAAACTTGGATTGACTCAGGACCTCACGCATGCCAGATAAGTGCTGTACTGTTGAGCCACACCCCTGGCCCTGATGTGTGTATTCTTGACCAGAAGAACTGGACTTTGTCACCCACACCGAACCTGTAGCAGAGCCTTGGGGAAATAGTAAGTTTCATTTCTTATATGTGTTTCTTGACTTCAGACTTCTGTTCTTTCATCCTTCCTTATTTTCTGGTTTTTTTTTTTTTTTTAAATTCATGTAACATATTGGCATTAACTCCCATTATGTGTTAGACACAGGGATTGGCCCCGGTGATGTAGCTAAGATCAAGCTAGATATGGCCCTGACTTGGAGATCTTTTTTTAAAATAGTTTTTTAGTTGTTGATAGTTGTTGATAGACCTATATTTTTATTCATTGATTTATATGCAGTGCTGAGAATCAAACCCACACATGCTAGGCAAGTGCTTCACCACTGAGCCTACACCCCAATCCGGACCTTTTGTTTTGTGGAGGACATTGATCATTAATTCATACATAAGCAGTAGTCTTTGACAAGAGAATTGCAAGAAGTTAGAAGAAGGGCAAGGAGAGTGAGAAGAACCGAAGAACCAGGGGAGGCCACTTTAAAAAGGATGGCCAGCAAAGGCCCCTCTGAGGGGACAACATTCATAAACCTGAGTCAGCCATGTAGAATTAGAAGAGGCATTTCATTCTGGGTCAAGAAACAAGAAGTGCAAAGGCCTGAATTTGGAAAGAAGAATGGCTTTGTTAGAAACAGAAATGAGGGGTGTATGACTGGGAGACTGGGAGGGGGGAAAGGATATGAGATGAACATGGAGGCGTGGGCAGGAAGGACCATGCGAGGCCTTATAGGCCATGATAAGACATTTGGATATGATCCAAGTGTGAGTGGAGACTACCAGGATTTTGAGCAGGGGAGTGACATATCTGCTGTCTTTTTGGAAAGTCATCTTTCTGGCTTCTGAATGGACAGTAGATTAGAAGAGTAAGGGTGGATACTAATTAGGAGGTGAAGAACAACTGTGGCTTGGAGCAGGGTGGTTTCAGTGGACAAGGAGACAAGTAGACACACTGGATATATTTGTTAGGAAACTGATAAAGTTTTGGTTTGAGGTGGGGGTAGCCTGAAGTGAGAGGGAATGAGGTATTAAGGAAGAATGGTGGATTTTTTTATTTGAAAGGTGAAGATGGTGGGATGATACCAGCTACTGAGATTAGGACAACCAGGAAAACCAAGAGCTCTGGATAGATGAAGTGTAGATGCAGTTATATATCCACGTAGAGATAACAATATGACAGTTGTAAATAAAAGTCCAACTCTGGGAGAATGTCAGTACTGTAAATAATAAATTTGGGATTGCTCTGTGTTTCGTATTAAAGCTTTGGGACTTAGGAGGTACACCCTCCTGAGAAAACTTTTATGGTCCCACTCCATCCCCCACTCCAGATGAACCTGGATTTCAGTCCCAATTGTGACTGATTTACACACAGCGGTTGCTCTTCTCCTTGAGGACTCAGCTCGTGTCATCTAGGAACATTTACCTGAAGTGTAACCGGTAGCTGTGAACTCTCTGTTGGGCCACTTGCATTCATTACGGTGTTATCTCAGGTTGAGCCTTCCACTTTCATGAGGCACCAGCCTAACACTGAATTAACTCATGGTTGAAAACAGTGACAGTGATTCACGTTGCATTCTCATGTGCAGGCATTCTTTCCTGCTTCAATGTTTAGCTCTCCAATTTTTAAACTTCAAAAAGACTTCCCCATTAAGAATTGATTTAACGGTAGTTTCCTTTTGGGTATGCATACTCCTGCTGTATGTCAGTCCTCGTGCTGACTATGGGGTTATAGTAGTGAGCAGAACCAGATGGTCCTCTTGGACCTTAATTCTCTAGTTAATTCTGATGTTCTTCAAATAGCCACTCAGATCAGTATGTAAGAAGTTTGTCCAGTGCTGTGAGGGAAACTACAGACTATTAGAAGATCAGTAAAAGGGGATTGTGACTTAGAACTAAAGGAGCTCAGAGAGCTCAGGAGCTCTGAGGGAAGCCAGGTTGCCAAAGTGAGGAGTGTTAGGGTTAAGCTGCATGGAATTCCTGCCAGAGGGCATGGCATAAACCAGTGTATTGTCCCGTACGTACTATTTGCAGAGACCACTGCAAGATGTCCTCCTGGATTATCAGCCCAGTGCTGTATATCGAAGGGAATTTTCATTCATTCCAAAATTTGTTGGCATATCAGAACCATGTCGGGGAAGCCTGTTAAAAAATTCAAATGGGGGCTGGGGATATAGCTCAGTTGGTAGAGTGCTTGCCTTGCAAGCACAAGGCCCTGGGTTCAATCCCCAGCACTGCAAAAAAAAAAAAAAAAAAAAAAAAAAAAAAAAAGAAAAAAAGAAAAAAAATTCAAATGGTTAAAAATAAAGATTCTTAGGCCCTGGTGAATAAAATGCCCTAGGTGGGCTAAGGAATCAGTATCTGTGATTCTCATGAGGTTTGTTTCCTCATAGCCTGGAAATGAAAACTGTTCCAGAAGAGCTGAAGGGCTCAGGCAGTTAGAGAGGGGCCTCTTTCCCACTAACTCAAGAGACCCCCCATGGGGGTGGGTTTCAGACTAAAGGAACATGTGGATGGGTCTTTAATTCATGAGCTGGACATTGTAGGAGTCTCGGGGGAGAAATATGAGCATGGCATTTCTGTAGCTATCCTGTTCCTGCTGGAGTTTGCCTTTCTTCTGCCCCTAGTGTTGTTTAAATTTCTGGGGAAAGTAGATTTTAATCTAGCTTCTCAGGTTCTATGTTCTAGAAATGGTTTTTATTATGGGAACTGTTAAAAGTAGAGCATCCCTAATCTGAAAACCTGGAATTCTCCCAAATCCTGAACTTTTTGAGTACCAACTTGACACCTCAAATGGAAAATTCCACACCTGACTCATAGGGTAGGTCAAAATCAAAATTCAGGTGCACTGAAGACATAAAATCATCTTTATGTTGTATGTATAAGGAATGTGTGAAACATTAATGAATTTCATTGTTAGACTTGGGTCCCATATCCAAGGTAATCTCGTTTTGTATATGAAGATATTCTAAAATCCAAACAAAACAAAACAAACCCTTCAGTATCTGAAACAGAACTGGTCCTAAGCATTTTGCATAAGGGATCCTGAACCTGTACAGCAAATTTAGATTTGATTCCATGAGCTAGAGCTCAGTGAGCTTGAGCCGACCCACATGACCTAAATGTTTACTTTAGGAAATGGAAGGCAAAACAGGACGCTTATCCCTGTGCAGAATTTCCTGGTGATGTTGTATGCCGGAGTACAAGATATCCACACCATGTACAGGAGAGAACCAGCATGATCTGGCTTTCTGTAGAGTCTTTAGTTTTAGATCAGCAAAATATCTAAATATAGAAGTTAAAAAATAGTAGTAAGTAGTGAACGTATTTTTTTTTTTTTGAGCAGAAACTGCAAGCAGGTATCCTGAAAGCTGGATTGGGCCTGAGGGTGTTTTGTTCTGCCTGTACAGTGTGTGTGTGTGTGTGTGTGTGTGTGTGTGTGTGTGTGTGTGTCTAACCCCCCACCCTCTCTACTCTTCAACCAGTGTTTATAAATTAAAGAATTTAGGTGAAAAATCAGGTTTTTAGTCTCACCTCTGAAACTGTTGGTTAGTGCTGAGTAGAGGTTTTCACTTTTAATTTCTAGAACCTGGCAAGTTTTTGAAAAACACTTTAAAACTCTGAAGGAAACGTTTTAAGTAATGTAGGAAAATATTTCAGAAAGTCTCTAAATTGCTTCAAATGAGTTAGTGCAAAGAATAGAATTGCTTATAGTAGTAGCCCATGAGGAAAGCATAAAATTGAAACTGGAAGATCTTTTTGGGTGGTATTAATTGGAATTGTTTTCTACTTTCTGTTCCTTCTCGAAAATGCCAGAAGTACATTTGGTACCAGGATAAGAAATTCCTGTTCCTCCTTGTTGTTTTCACACTTGAGATGTTTGTAGATGGATATTGGATCTCCCCTGGGTCTCTCAAGTACAGATTCTGCCAAGACGGAGACGTGCAACTCTTTGGACTCTGCCTGGACTGCACGCTCTCCCAGGCTCTCCCAGAGCCACCCAGAGTCATTTTATCTTAGATTAATTGTGTTTTATTTTGAGCCAGCTGCTAGTCTTCAGAGACAGAAAATCAGATATTCTAAGGGGAATGCTGTCGATTGAGTTAGTGGTTTTGACTTCGGCTGTTTGGTGGGGTGTCCAGTACTCATGAGACATTTGAACAGAATTCCTCCCGAGAGAGGATCCTGGTTCATGTTATCATAACAAGCTTATTTTTTGGCCTTGTATTTCTCCTTTTCAGTTGCCAAGAGCTACAGTATTTGAAAATCATTATTTTCCAAGGGTAATTTTGCTGCATGTTCACATTTTCTAAGAACTCTTTAAGCAGATATTTTTACACTGATTTTATTCTTTTCTTTAATTGTTGAAATCAAAGATTGACAGTTTTTCTCCCTTATAGAGAGAGGTTCAGGTACACACACACCATTAGTTTTCTCTTGAACGTCATTTCATTCCTGTTTAAGCTTGGCCTACTTTCTCTTTGCATTTTTTCCCCCAGCCCCTTGGTAATTTGTCAAGCCCACTCTAATCTCCTTAATCCCTTTGGCTGAAGCGTTTTGAGGCTTAATGGTTTAATTTAGGGGGCCTCAGTATTTAAGTAATTAGAGGTCCTATTTCTAGCTCTATCCTTCAGATAAATCACCTTTTTTATTCCAATTTGCAAATAATAGAATTCTAAGAAATTGAAAGAATTTGAACTTTGAATTGAACTGCATGCATGAGGAAGGAACACATCCTATGATAGTTTATTTCTTGAACTCATTCTGTAGCCTCAAGCTTTATGGATTCTATTTTTCCTTGGAACTCAATCTTTTAATTATTCTGTAAAATTATTACTTTATGCATATTTACAGGGCACAGTATGATCATTTATGTATGTATACAGTATGTAATAATCAAATTGGGATAGTTAGCATTTCCAACTCCTTAAACATTAAAAATTTTTTTTTTGAAAATATACTTTTTTTTTTAATAATTTTTTTGTTTGTTTGTTGATGGACCTTTATTTATATGTGGTGTTGGGAATTAAACCCTGTGCCTCACACATGTTGGGCAAGTGCTCTAGCACTGAGCTACAACCCCAGCACCTAAAAATTCTTTGATTAACATAATAATTTTACATGTTAATAAGGTCAACAAACATATGTATACAACATGTACTGATCAAAACAATTAACATTTCCATTTTCATATTTGTGCTTGGAGTTTGTCATGAGAGCTCAGTATTTCTTAGTACATACATATATACATACTGGGGATTGAACCCAGGGGTGCTTTACCACTGAGGGACATCCCCAGCTCTTTTTATTTTTTTGTTTTGAGATAGCTTCTTGCTCAGTTGCTGAGACTTGCCTAAAACTTGTGGTCTTCCTGCCTCAACCTCCCGAGTCATTATATGCTTGTACCCCTGTGTCTGGCTTAGAGCTCAAGTTCTAAAATACACTAGAGGAAATCTTAGCTATTTCATTTTAGAAGTTTTTTTTTTTTTAATTCTATGGTATACTTAGTCCTTTTTTTTTTTTTTTAAATAATGATACTTCCAGTAAGAACATGTAAACTTGTAAAAGAGTTCTTTTGTTTTTCCTTTCATCAAATTATCTGAACATCCTCACAAAATGTTAAAAAAACCTTCCCAGTTAGAAATAATTTAGTCATAGAAGAATTCACATTGTAACATTCTAGGTTTCTGCCTTTTCAGTCAACAAACATTGGAACCCTACCAGGCATAAAGGGAGCTCTGGGAGACACATGCACAGTAAATTTATTGTGATATAGCATTAAAAATGCAAAATAGTGAGGATGCGAAAGGTAGTTTGGAACTGTTAATACTAGCCATTTAATACTGGCTCTGTTCCACTGTTGCTTTATGACTGGAACTGTTCCGAATGCTGTGTATGGATTTACTTTATCCTCACAGTGATCCATGTGGTAGACACTCTCTTCATCCTGTTTTATTGAGTTACAGAGGGACAGGGATTCATTTGTCCAAGCTTCCTCAGGTATCACTGTGAGACGCAGAATCTAGTCCCACGTAGTCTGGCTCCAGAGTTCACACCATTATATTACTTTTTTTTTTTTTTTTTTTTTTTTTTTTTTCTTTTTCCCCAAGAGTTGACTTTTGAAGCACTTTGGGTATTGGTGAAAGAACTTCAGGCTAAAGGGTTAGGGAGAAAAAAGACACAGAAGCAAGTCATGAGAGGAGTCTAGTAGGAGGAGTGGGGCTGATGGGTTCCAGGAGATTGGGGTATAGGCAAAGCTGAGACATGGGGAGAGAGCCTGTAGGGAGTCAGTTTTGAAGTTATTTGGTTACATATTGACTAATTTAGACAAGAACAACAGTCACTAATGACAAGGAGAAATTACTTTGACTTTATGGCAGAGAGCATAGCTTGGGGTTACAATTCTGAGTCCTGGGGCAAGGAACTTAGCCTCCCTGTGTCTCAGCTGATTCATCTGTGAAGCAGGTCTGTAAGACTGAGGTAATCCACAGGCAGTGCTTAGAACTCTGCCTCCATGCAGAGCTCAGGAGGGGTGCTGAGACTGATTTGAGTTGAACTTTGAACTGGCTGTAAGAAAAAGAGAATTTGGATAGAGGGTTATCAAGATGAGGAGTTTTGTGATGTTGGGGAGGTGGGAAGACTGAGCCTATTGCTAACTTTTGTATTGGAGTATATTTTAGAAATGTAGTGGGATTAGCAAAAGAGGACCATGAGTTCCCAGTTAGGATTTGTACATGAATAAAGGTCCCCTAAATTTATTTTAAAATAAATTTAAAATTTTTTTCCTCTTTTCACATTTTTTATTGGTATGTTATATTTGTACATAATGATGGGGTTTTTTTTGTTACATATTTATATGTACACATAGCAATATAATTTGGCCAACATTACTCCCCAACATTTCCTGGCTCCCCCCAATTTTAAAGGATCAAAAGTAAACTTGAAGCCCAGGAAAAGAAAGCATTTGATTTGGGGTTACCAGCCTTTTAAGGATCGGTTTGCCAGGGTGTTAAATCTCCACCCCCTGCCTCAGCGTTCCCCTCCCCTGCCTCATGTCCTGGGACTGGACAGACTCTTTCCTGAAGAAGCATTCCCATGGCTTGGCAGTCTCTGGGGTAAATGTTTCACTTTATAAGAACTTAATGCCTTCTGAAATATTTCACTGCCCTTTTGTTTTTAACTTCCAAAGCACTGGCTTATTTGTTTCTTTCTCGATTGTCACAGCAACCTTGTGAGTTGGGCAGGGCAGTTGCATGAATCACCATTTTACATGCCATGGAACCAAGTCTCTAAGGAGTTTAATGATTTAAGATAGTAAGTGGCAAAATGGAGCAAGAAACCCAGACGTCTGGCTCCTAGTTACCATGCTCCATCTATCACAAAACGCGTTTCTGTGGAGTAAGGACGATTCATGAAAAACTTTCATTCAGAGTGTTGAGAGCTCTCTGATTTTCTGTGTGGCTCTGCTGTCGTTTTGACACCTGATGAATAATGCAAATACAGAATTCAATGGATGATTCAAATGAAAGGATGATTAAAACTCAATTTTGGTGTTGGTGGCTCTGTGCCTTCCACGGAGGCCTTTAAACTTTGCTTTCTACCTTTCTGAGATGACAGCTTTAGATTCTTTCAGTTCTTCTATCTACAGTGACTCCGAAACAGACCTATATCTATACTCACCATTTACTTTACCCTTTGATCCTAAGGAAGGGGGTGTTTTTCCTCCTGCACTTCCAACTCTTCCCCACTCGCCACTTTTTGGTTGCCTTTGCCCAACACTCAGTTCTTTCTTAATCATCTGTGGTTACATTTAGAGCTTTCCCAGCTTACAGAGCAAAACAAACCCTTCTCCACTGCTGTGTCCTGATCTCATCACTACTTTTTGTTCCCTTTAAAAAGCCAGGACTGTGGAGACAGAAGTAGGTAAACACTTGGTATCTGTTTCCCCTCTCAAGTCTGTCTTGTGCCCTTAGCACTCCATGGCCTCTGCTGGTAGGAGCCACCAGCAGCCTCCTGATGGATGAGTTCAAGAACCTCCCCAGGCCTTATCCTGTTTGATATCTCTGTGGCATCTGACAATGGTCCCCACCATCACTGCTTCTCCCCCAGCTCTTCTTACAAGCCTTGATCTCCCTGGGTGAGGTGGGGGTGGGGGTGTGGCTTTGTCTGCCCTTTACCCAGGACTCTGCACTCAGCACCCTCTCTGATTCTGTAACCTTTCCCAGATGACCTCGTCTGTGTTAGAGTTTCAACTTCTGAAATGCAGAGGGCAAACCAAGGGGTTTTTTCTAATCTGAAATACTTAGAAATGCTAAGAAGACCCCTGAACTCTAGATCCTTTTGCTCATCTGACCCCTGGACTTCATTAGTAGTTTCCACATGCTTCTCAGGTTCAACTGGTCTAACATGGATTAATTTCATTGTGTTTCCCTTTCTCTGTACCTCTTCACACATTCAAAATGATTTCCTGTTTCCTTCTTCTGATCATCAGTCTCAATTTCTTTCTGTTACCTACTTTATCCGTTTGGCATCTAAAGTCCATTTGAAACTTCAGATCCATGGAAAGCTTCTCCTTTTCTTTGTCCCTCACTGCCCCATCTTTAGTTCAGATTTTTATCATCTTTCTTGATCATCTTTCTAACCTATCGTCCTCCTCCTTTCCATCTCTTCAAACTGCCACACTATCTGGGAGCAGTGGTATAGTCCTGTAATCCCAGCTATTTGGGAGACTGAGGCAGGAGGACCACAAGTTTGAGGCCAGCCTGGGCAACTTAGCCAGACCTTTCTCAAAATAAAAAAAAGTTAAAAGGATTGGAACTGTGATAAAGTGCCCTTGGGTTTAGTCTCCAGTAACTCTCACCCTGACCCCTGCTAAGACAAAAAAGAACCACACTGTTCTACACAACAGTGGTTGAAGATTGATCAATTTGTCTTAAGTTCTTTTAGCATTCTCTTTTGCCTTCAGGATAAAAATCCAAATACCGTCATTTGCTCTCTCCCGCCCCTCCCATCCCCCCCCCCCCCCCCCCCCGCCCACGCCACTTTTCTTTTTTTAAAGAAATGGAGTCTTTTGGCTAAAGATAGAGGCTTAGTGGTAGAGCACTTGCCTAACATGCAGGAAGCCCTAGGTTCAATCCCCAGCACTCGATAGAGTTGGGGGCGGGTGCACGTAGAGACAGGGTCTCACTGTATTTTCCAGGCTGGTCTCGAACTCCCTGGCTCAAATGAGCCTCCTGCCTCAACTGCCCAAGTAGCAAGGATTACAGGTTTGTACCACCATGCCTGGCTCGTTTGCCTTCTTAGTAGCACTCATCCTTGTCTCTGTGTCTTGAGTTGTAGCTTTTCTGCCCATACTGCCTTGTCCCCCGGCAACCTGTTAGGCCATAGAAGCTGGGTTTCTTTGTGCCCCTGCTTCTTGGACCTCTGCTGTCAGCTCTTCTCCCTTTGTTGCACTCTGTCTGGGTCTTTCTCCACAAGGTCTGCTTTTGAAGGCAGATATCAGTTGTGTGTCCTTCGTGTTTAGCACAAGTAAGGCCTGAGGCAAAACCAGAATTTTTCCATTCTGTGCTCAGCTTGAAGATTTCTTAACCCAATTCACTGTTGATCTGGAGTGCGAAAGTTAATCTCTTTTTGGGGGTGGGGGGGAAGGGAAAAAAATAACAAAATGAATCAAACAGCATTACTCTATGTAAATTTATGATTACACAAATGGTATGCCTTTACGCCATGTACAGAGAAACAACATGTATCCCATTTGTTTACAATAAAATAATAAAAAAATAAATAAATAAAAAAATAAAAAAATAAACAAAAAAAAAAAAAAAAAAAAAGAAAATCTCTTTTTTAATGTGGGACCGAATGGTACAGGGGGAACAGTAACACGTGGGACTGAATTTCCAACTTAGGATAGTTGACTGGGAAACTGGTGCTAAGGTCAATAATTTTTTTTTTTTTAAGAAACTGTTTTACTCTTTTTAACCTAAGTATTTCTTAAGTTGTTGTAGGCGTTCCTACATGTGTACTTGAAAATAGGCAACCTAAGCCATTCATTAGCAGTTCTTAATTGAATTCCAGCTTCATAATTGCTATACTTCTCAATAGTGAGTCTGAAGATTAATCAGATGATTTTATATGCTATAAAAATTGGAGAGCAATGGATTTTATGTACCTGTCATGTATATAGGTGCTTTCCTCTGTTAAATGAAACACAGGATTTCCTTTACTTTTTTTAAAAATAAGTGATACATGTAATAGAATTGTTGATCTAGAAAAAGATTCAGTCTTAAATATTTTGCCATTGAGTGAGTCACTTTTTCTGGGAATGAGCCAACAGAGTTGGGTGGGGCATTTACTCCTCCACCGCAAAGGTATCATTAGCTGGTATCCTAGTAACTGAAGAATCATTGACCCTGAAAATGTCTGACTGCAACCTGGGCTGAATTTTCTAGTAAGATTAATGATCTTGCAGTAAAAGGTAAAACAGAGCCCAGGGTCTTTTATCTTCCTAATATTCTGTCAAGATCCTGGTGAACTATTGCAAAGACAGGGGAAAACACTGGTCTATTGTTCTGAACCTAATTGAGTCTTTTTATTATGTTATGACTCACCTATATTTCACAGATTTATTCCATACAAGTCATGTAAAGTAATACACTGTGGTTTGTTTTCCCTGCTTGGTTCATGTTCCTAGTGATCTGTTGGGCTGCCTGTGCCAATCCACTGAAGCAGACTTTGGCAGGAGCTTGTGCCAACCTTAGAGGAGACCATAGCAGTAAGCAACGAGGCTGCCTCACACTTTGTCCCCAGAACAAAGTGTCTGTTCAGAATCTTCTTTGGACCAATGGAAGATATCCATAATATATCTCCTGTGTAAAACTGGGGCCATGTTTAGCATAAACATGAACACATCTCCTGATCTCTTATTTCCCCATCCCTGTCTTGTGATGAAGGAAGAATTAAAGCTAACCATGAAGAGTGGTTACCCATCTTGGGGGGTGGGGTGGGGTCCTTGAATGGCATATTTAATTGCCAACATTTACAAATTACTATATTTCACATTGGAATGTGAATTTTGCTGTTTTTCACTAAAAATCGGAAGCATTGGAAACAAAGGTCTTGCTTTCTTACAAAGTAGTGATTAGTTGACCTCTTAGAGCACATGCCTTGTCTTGTACAAACCCCCCTGGGCCTTTCTTTCAGCTTCTTAACCCCTGTGAATATTGCTGTTCTTATTCTGTGAATTAAAAGATGTCTTCATGTGACTGCTCTTCATATTGTAGACTCAAAAAATGAGAACCTAGACCTTCAAAGGACATGTCTTTTCAGGAAGATGTCTGATGAAATGTGTGTAATTTTGTCTAGTTAAAGTAAAAGTGATTGATTTCCAAGCATTTAAAAGAAATTATGTAAAGTAGAATCTGCTTGGCTTCTTTTGACCTTGTATCCAAATATGTAGATGTTTTCCTGTAATCCTTTAAATGTATGATTTAGCTACTTGTTCATACCTTAGTTTAAAAACAAAACAAAACACTTACAGTGTTAGCCTACACAATAACTTTACATTTAGAGTGCTCTGTGAAAAATGATGGAATATGGTTTGCTAGCCTCCATCAAGTAGGATTAGTTTTTCTGTATATGTAGTGAGGAAGTGGATTGTTATGTCTGTGCATCTATAGCAAAATATCTTTGGTTAAACAATTTATCAATAATAGAAATATATTCCTCACAGTCCTGGAGACTGGGACATCCAAGATGAAGGCACTAATAGATTCTGTGAATGGTGACAGGTTCCTTGCTGGTTCCAAGATGGTGCCTTTTGTTGCATCCTTATGATAGAAGGGGCCAAGCAGATGAAATAACTGATTGCTGTGTCTTCATGTGGAGGAAGAGTTGGGACAAAGAAGTGAATTTGCTTCCTCAAGTCTTTTATTTACTTATTTAATTTATTTTTATTTATGGGTACTGGGGATTGAACCCAGGGCCACTGGGCCACTGGGTCACTGAGCCACATCCCCAGCCCTATTTTGTATTTTATTTAGAGACAGTTTCACTGTGTTGCTTAGTGCCTAGCTTTTGCTGAGACTGGCTTTGAACTCGTGATCCTCCTGCCTTAGCCTCCTGAGCCGCTGGGTTTATAGTCGTGTGCCCCTGGCATTAAGCCCTTTCATGAATATGGGTTCATTTTCCTTCATGTTTAAATGCTGCAGTACTACCTGAGCTACAGGACTTTTCTGAAAATTAGATGAGATATATGTGGCTACCTGTAGTAAACTGTATGAGGTATCACCTTCCCTTGACATATAGAACAAAATTATATATTATATAATTATATATTATGCATCTTCAAATTGTCTTTATTGACCTTACAGCTATGCTTAGAAGTCGCCAGAATGTCACAAAGGATCCTAATGTTTTGGCTTAGTATGATGGTGTCTCTTAGTTATTTGGTGAAGTAATGATATTCTATGTCATGGATTTAATTTTAGTCAATTTTAAAATGTGCTTTTTTAGTAAAAAGACTTAAGTATTTTGTATCACTAGTGAGAGTATTGAGTACCTGCTGTATCTTTAGGATTCCCTGGATTATATTAGTTGGAGAATTATATGTGTCAGGTTCTACCTAATAAAGGACTTTCAGTTATATTTGGGCGTGATGACAAACATTGGAAAAACTTATGATATGGAACTATAAACAATAAAGTGCTAATTTTGCTTTTGGTTCTTATGGTATTGATTAGTACATGATTGTCTCTAGAAGAGATTAGGGATAATCTTTTTTTCTCTTAATATAAATTATAAAAAAATTATACTAGCATATTTGACCTTTTTAAAAAATATTATTACTTAGGATGAAGTCAAGTAAAAAGGTGAGTTAATCATAAACTACTTTTTAAAAATATGCAACATTATAATATGGTGTCATTATCAAAGTAATGTGGAAAAAACTGAAGTGTGTTTTGGATTGTTCTTTCAAGTCGTAAAGGAAAGAATGTGTGAAGTTCCAGTTAGAGATGGGATAGTGTCGCAGACCAAAAAATAAGCTTCAGGGCTTTCTTTAGGTGACTTAAAACATTTTCTTCACCAATGAAGGGTTTCTTCCTGCTTAAAGAACTTAAATCAGCACAAAATAAAATTTTGCTTATTTTCTTCTCTCTTCCTGAACCCTTTTTAATACATGTTTTTACTATTAACAGGTGCTGCTGCTAATACATACTGAAGAAGTTTTTTTTTTTTTTTTTTTTGAGTAAGGAATATTTTTAGGTTTTTATGGTGTCAGCTGCTTTCAATGTGTTTCTGACTATGCCAGCAGGTTGTCCTGAAGGTTGTTAGTTTTACTGGACTCAAAGGAGAATGGGTTTAGAGTCTGTTTGAACATTTTCAGAGGTGAAGACAATATAAGGGCCATAAAGATTTCCTTAAGGTTATCAGAATAGGGTAGGGTGCAATCACTACATGGTAATAAAGATGATTTTTTTTTTCTTTTGGTATTGAGGATTGAAACTAGGGCCTTCCTACCACTGAGCTTCATATATATCCAACACTCTTCAGCCTTGTTAGTTTTTATTTTGAGATGGGGTCTAAGTTGCCCAGTCTGGCCTTGAACTTTTGATCCTCTTGCCTCAGCCTCCTGAGTAGCTGGGATTATAGGCATGCACCACCACACCCAGCCAATAGAGATTTTTATAAAAAGATTTTACAGCCTGTATTTTATTTGCTGTATTGGCCTGTAATTTTTATTTATTGATTAGCACCATGGGATAAATTCATGGCATTTTTTCTAAAGAGGAGGATTCACGTCAAAAGCCACAGTATGGAGATTTACTCCAGTAGTTGGTTACATTCCAGTGTTTGCTTTCTAATGACTCAAGTCACTGCCCTGCAGACTCTGTAAAGCGACAGTCAGGGAGAAGGGTAGTACTCACATGGCTAGTCCTTGCTTTCTTCTCTCAACCCTGGAACTCTTCACAGGGACAGCTTTTTGGTTCTTCTCCTTGTCCCATCAATGGTCTGGCTTAAGAGGTACCTTATAGATAATCTCAACCAAACCTGCAGTGCTTCTCAGCACTTTTGTGCTGGACAGCGCCCCAGACCCTGCCCCAGCTCCCTTTATCCTCACTGCCCCCCAAAACCCAGTATCCAGCCTCTAAGGTTATGATGTTTCCCTCACATCAGTTAATTCGGAATTTATTAGGAATGTATTGCACATGCAGGTGTCAAATAGGTGATGGCTTCTTCAGAGCTGAAGGGTATCTGGCTATTTCATCAAGGAGGAGGAGAAAAGGGAAAATAGCAGAATGGAAGAAAGGAAAGGAGTGAGACTTTCATATCCCTGGAAGATAGTGATAAAAATGATCACATCTATATTTTATGAGGTATGTACTTGATGTCCAAGCATTATGTTCAGGCTGTTCCCAAACAGTGAGCTGAGTAGTTGATCCATGGTAGAGCTGTGGTTGGAAGCTCACTTGTCTGAGAATCTTCCTCATAAACACTACCGTGCATAACCAGAACAGTAGATGACCTTGACAAACATCTGAAATTTCTGAATCCCTCAATTTTCAAAGTCTGCTTGTGTTTCTACCATAACATGCAATAAAGGATAACTTAACAAGAAATACTGTTGTATTCAGCAAGTAGAGAGTGATGGCCTATGGTGAAACTTGGATTCTAGAGTGTTGAATGGATGTTTGTATTTAAGCAAGATTATAAATTCATGCATGTTGTGGGGTTTCAGGGACATTGCTAAATGCACAGGGTCAAGGACCTGCTGGGTGTATTTTCAGTGTCAACAGCTATCACCCAGTCTTTTCTGCTTCTGTAAGCATTCAGTTAAAGACTTGATGAGAACAAACAGGTTAGCCTGTCCTTTATAGTTGGAACTGAGTTCCAGTCGAATTTCTTTGAAAACATGTGTTTATAATACATAAAAATTGGTTTGGCTTAAGCTAAAAAGAAAATTGTAGTCTGATTTGTTTAAAGGAACAAAAAAAATATCCACATGCCAAAGTTTGAATGCACAGAGCCTATTTCAATTCTTGGTGGATTTTTATGCTTTTTCCTCACTCTGATTATTATTTTCCCATCAATGTGCTAGGTAAAAAGTAAACTCTCATGTAGAACTAGAATACTACCCATAAAAGTTATAATTTTTTTTGTTACTTTTCCTTATGTATAAAATTATATTGTTATGAGCAACTTTAATGTTAATGAGTAACCTACATAAAATACTAAGGTGACTAGGTTGGGGAATAAATAATACAAAGAAACTTAGAAACCTTAGGATCATTTCTTTTGAAATCCATAATACTGAAGTTACATGATTTTTTTTTTTTTTTTTGGGCTTCCATGCAATTATAAATTTCTTTTATCAATGTGCTCTGTGTGTGTATCTATATATTTATGTTTCTGAAGTTGGGCTGTAATAGCATGAAAATTGTTGTGCCGTGGGCCGGGTGTATAGTCCAGTGGCAGAATGCGTGGCTAGCACATGTGAGGCCTTGGGTTTGATCTCCAGCACCCCAAAAAGAAAAAAAAAGTATTTATTCTGTGAATTGCCTTTATTTATTTGTTTTATTTTATTGTATTTTTATTTTTTGCAGTCCTGGGGATTGAACCCAAGCCCTTGTGCTTGACAGGCAAGCTCTCTACGAACTGAGTTATATCCCTAGCCCTGGATTTTTATCTTAACTAATGCACACAATGCCTTGTGATAGAATTAGTTCTGAAAGAAATTGTTAAGTAGATGGGATTTTTATTTCAGACACATCCTCAGGTGTAATTGTGTAGACACAGTACTTATTAGTTGGAGTTTAATAGGAACTCCCACTGGTGGCCTAAATATTTTGCTTATATGCTACCAGCTGCCTTAAATCCTGTAGATTGTTCTATTGGCCTTGAAAGCAAACTAAAGAGTAAAACCATTTTGGAGTCTTTACATCGCTGGCTTTGCAGAAAGGCAGGAGGAGTTGCGGGGGGCTGCCCATTTCGTAAAGCCGTATGTTTTTAAACTATACACATGGTGCTTTGCAGAAGTCAAAATTGCCAAAGGGACAGATGTTGCCAATTTCAAATGTACAGGGGGAAGGCAAATATTGCTAAGCAACGGTGTACTTGAGAGAGCATTTTTAGGAGCAGAGCCAGGGGAGTTGTGCCTGGGAGCACTTGCTGCTTCTTATGGCTCAGTACCAGGGAAGACATGCAAAGTTCTCTGTGTCAGGGCCACCATCGCAGTCGCCAGCACACACGACAGTGGCCTAGTGGCATCGAGTAGGGCTGGCAAGGGGATGTGTGAAAACAGGAAATCTTTTTTGCCATGTAGGAAGGCATTAAGACATGCTCACGGAGGTAAGTGCCCCCCAGTGTTCAGCTGCCCCACAGTAAGTATGCAACCTGACGGTCAGGTGGGGACCTGGGCATAATGAAATAAGGCAAGAGTGTGAGACCTCAGAATTTGAGTGTGTCTCTTTCTCCTCCTTTCACCTTTTCTTTTGCCCCCTGTTAGTGGTTGGCATCGGAGAAACCTCTGTGCTTTAGTGTGGCTGTGTATGATTTTATAAATAAGGTAAATAGCTTTCCAGACATAGGTATTTGGCCCCTCCCATGTCCCTCCTTTTGTACACACATGATAGGTAGCACACAGGTGTGGTGGGGTGGCTTTTTTTTTGGTTTGCCTCTTGAGGCTTGGAATACCTCTTGAGATTCGATGGTTCTCGGTTTGGATTATGGATTCTCCTTGTTTCCCTTCTTCTTGCCTCCTTCCCTCCCTCTCTTATGAAATAAAATGGGAGCAACAGTAGAGAAAATAAAGTTTTGTATTTGTAGAAAATTACAACATATTTTTGGCAATGTATTTGAATATAGAATTTAAGTCTGATTTTAAAGATCCAGGAGCCTCCTACCCACGTTTTAACATATAGGTAGTACTGCTTTTCATCGGTCTAGGGAAATTTCAAAATAATCTCACTTGAATGCAGGCAGGTATGCTAGAGAAGCTTCAGTGTACTTTCATCTTCATGTTCTTACTGATTTATTATTCAGCAGAGTTTGTGATCACATAGTCTGCATCTGTCTGGGGTGTAAATTTATGTGATGAAAAGCTAATAAAAGATGACAGTGTTTCCATTTTTCTCTCTTAGAAGATGGAACTTGTTTACTTTATGGTTTAGCTGTAGTGAAATCACCCAGAGCACAGTGAAAAAGGAGAGAGAATCCCCAAATAATTATTGTTTAATTACGTCCTTGATTGAATGTAGTTTAAACTTTCTTTTGACTTTTTTGAGTAGAGACTGTCATAAAATTAATTGGAGGACCTATTATAAGCAGTTTTAAGAGGCAACAGTTTTCTGGTGTCTTTAAGGTCCCCAAAAGTGATTTTTTTTTTTTTTAAGTCAGGATTCTAGTTAAGTCCATAAAACTGGTGTATTTCATTCTATAAAACGCTTTTAAGAAATATTAAGGAAACAACTATTTGAGATGCCTCTTAAAAGTAGACCTAAAAGAAATGAGAAAACAGATAAGATTTAGATTGGCTTCTGAATAGTTAAGTCTTTTCAGGTTCACTTACTGTATTGTTCATGCCAGGGCAGCTTAGTTTGATTGTGGTTATATAAATGATGCAGCTCATTTTATGGAGGATATTACTATATACTAATAAATTCAATTTAAAAGAACCTTAAAACATTTTTTTTTTTAAAGAGGCCTGTGTCCGCCTCTATCTCCCCAGTTGGCCACGTGATTATGATGTCAGGAAGGAAGTGCAGTGGGCTCCATAAGTGTTTTCCCATGGGCTGTGTGCCAGGTGTGTGAAATATTCAGGAGGGCCAGAGTTGGATTCATGTACAACTGAGACGTAATTTACCTCTGCTGGTGTGACCCTCCCAGCTTTTAAAGGCAGTTTTCAAAGGGAGTTGCTTTTGTTTTTACTGTGAGAATGGTTGACTGTTTTCCATATCTCTTCTCTGGCATCTAGATTCTGTATTCAGGAAAGTATAGGAGGAAAGGTAGAAAATGAGAAAGACAGTAAATGTAAGAGTTTGAAGAATGTGATTGAGTTATGTTGTGCCTTGAAACACTTGGGAGGTTGGACTCCAGGGTCAAGTGCCCTGGGTTACTTTTTAAAACTTTTTCATTGCCTGTGCCCATATGTATGTCCATATGGAAGAGAGAAACAGGTGGTGAGAGAATTATATTGAAATGGAGAAAGATTTGAGAAGAGTGACTGACTGCCTCATATTTCAAGATGGGGACAAACCCTAATGTTCCCTAACTTTTAGAACTATGATGTGTGTATTATAAGAACTTTATATTCAGAAGGTTTTAGAGTACATTTGTTTTATAAGCAATTTTCTTTGTCATATATTAAATACCTATTTAGAAGAAATTTTAAAAATAACTATTTTATGTATATATCTACTCTGCCTTTTGTATTTATTTAAAAACAACAAGGTGGATATGGTGACACATGCCTATAATCCCAAGTGTTTGGCAGGCGGAGGCAGAAAGACCCCAAGTTCTAGACCAGCCTTGGCAACTTAGCAAGGATTCTATCTCCAAATAAATAGATTCTATCTCCCACTAACTACTACTGCTAAATAAATAAATATCTGAATGGATAGATAAGTATTGGTGCTCATCGAGTGGTTGTTTGTTCAAAAGTTTGTTATTAAATATATTTTCACTTTTCACCAGTTTGTTAAGTTAATATATCAGATAAACTTTGCTGGAAGTCTGATGCAGTTTGTGTATACTCCCAGAAAAAATTTATATACAAACATAATGCAAGAAAAGATTAACTCTTATTTGGGATTCAGTGAAATTACTAAGTTTTCATAGTTGTTTAATGACTGAATCTGGTTTTTAATAGGTAGTAGAAAAGTGAAATAGGCCCTTAAGTTTAGATGTTCTTTGATAGGATTATATAAATGATTATAATACTTTGTAATGTTCTGATAGTAAGAGCTGTGCATTTCTAGATTAGTTTTCTTAGCACTAACAATTAACCTGGTTGTCTGTTACTCAGCATTAAAGTTAAAAAAAAAAAAAAAATAGAAGAGGAACTTGTTGAAATAGTTCACATTTAAGACCTGAAGGGCCAAGTCATCTCTATTTGCCTTTTCTCTTCTGTGTTTGTCATAGTATCACTAATCCCCTCGGGCAATTTGAAGCTTGGTTTGTTTCCTCAGAGTATTCATGCCTCTAGCTTACCACTTCAGTAATTTTCTTTTCCTTTTTTTCCTACTGGATTCTGGTTTTTGTTTTTCAAAACAATCGATGCCAGGAGACAGACAACCAACACCTAACCCAGAGGAGGCTGCTGGAATATAAGCCCAGGATAAAATCTTTATGTCCTTTTAGACAAAGCATGGATTAAATGGTTTATCATATTCCTATGACTTCAGTTTCTTTCAACCTCCTCCAGAAACTGATGGAAAGTTTTTGGTTTTCTCCTCCCCTGGCACCTTGGTAGTCTTAGCTTCTGCTCAGCTTTGAAAAAAATGTCCAGGCCCTCTGTGAAACAGAATTAGACATGGCTCCTGAACAGTGTTTGCCACTTAAATTTGATAGACACATACACTTTAAAGAGGGAGCAGCAATACAGGTTTATGTATCTATAAATCCTGTCATGGTTGACTAAGTAATTTAGTAGTGTTGTTTTAGACCTGGAGCCGTCTGTTAATATGATTTGTGAGAGCAAGTGAGCGCGTGTGTAGGGCAGGCTGGAGATGGAGAGTTTGCAGACAGCAGATCCCACTGCAGGTCCACATTCTCCCTGTAAAGAGGGATTGCAGTTGGAAGGCTGCTCATACTTCCCACAATTGATGTTTCCACTCTAAAATTAAAAAAGTCCTTCCTCCAAATACTCCGAAGACTGTTTTCGTAAGTAGAATTGGTTGTGAGAAGGGGAAGATCGGATAGTTGAGGCCAATTGAAAGACCTTGTCAGTTTATTACCACTGGGATGGAATGTCTAGACTTGTTCTTTGTGGGGCTTTTTCCTTTTTTTTAAATGGTGTCTTTTTAGCCCTTCTTACTAAATCATTCATGGCTGCTTCGCCCACAATGGGCTTCATGGGGCCTCGTGTGATTTTTCATCAAAGGCACAGTGTTTTAGAGCCTGAGACCATCAGGGGATTTCTGATTCCCTCTAATATAAAGCGAATGTAATAGATCACAGTCTAATAGTTAGGAAGTTGGTGAGTAACTCAGATTAGATGTATTTACTCTGAAACAGTGATAAGTTTTTTTTGTTGTTGTTTTTTAAAACCATTTTCCAGCCAGGTACTGGAACTTTAAGTGAATTTAAATCTATCCCAGGTATACCCCAATTTCATAACTGTTGCACTATGAAGTTAGTTGATATATCATCATAAATAATAAGTACTGAAAATATTTCTCCATATAGTGCATCAGCACTAAATAGTAGTTTTAAATAGGTACTGATTCATGTGACTGTACCTGAAACCTTCCTTGCAGACATTCAAAATTGTAAATGCACATATGGTCTCAGGATATGTAGTAATTTTACTAGCAGTAAAACTAGTAAAACCAGCACTTTTATTTCTCCCTCATTATTTGCATATTTGTATCTGGGGGAGTGTTCAAGACAGTTGTGTATGTAGAGAATGCTACTTCTGGTTTTCAGTTATTTAAACCAGATCTCAAGAACTAGAATCCTTAGATTTTATAATGATATAAGATGTCTTTTAACAGAGCTCAAAACAGAATTACCAGAATGTTTCAAGTAACTAGCTCACATAATACAAATTGAATTTTTAGAAATTTTTATATGCTTTAGAAAAATAAATTATCTTTATGACACTAACTAGAGCAAATTGTTTCATTTGTATAATCAAAGTAACTAGAACTGAACAATAAATTTTTCCAGTTGTTCATATTGATTCCTACCCCCCCGCCCCAGTACTGGAGATTGAACCCAGGGGTGCTCTACCACTGAGCTACATCCTCAACCCTTCTTATCTTTTTAATGTTGAGAGAGGGTTGTTGAGATTTCTCCTCGACCTTGAGATCCTCCTGTGTCAATCTTCCGAGTAGCTGGGGTTACAGTTGTGGACCACTGCACTCAGCCTTCATATTGATCTTAAAAGACAGATACTTCAAGAGACTTCTTCCTTATAAGGTTTTGTAGGTGTCAGTAACATTTTAGTTTAGTTTTTTTTTTTTTTCATTTTGAGCCTATTTTTACTTTAGTAAAATAGGAAATATTGTAGTTTGCCTATAAAACAACATTTTATGTAAAAGTATACTTAAAAAAATTAGGGATATAGTCTCTCACTTATTAAATGAACTGGGGTGCTAGTATATCTTCCATACTTCCAGTATTCTCTCTTAGTGTTTATCTTGGAGTATTTCTTAATCTCCTGTCTCACGGAGAGACACACCCTTCCTTCACCCCACCCAAGTGTACGGCTTGATTTTCCCAACCAGAGATCTGCTGTTACTCTTACATGTGAAACTTTACTTTATGGGAAATTCACATCCTTAAACGGCATTTGGGCAACTGTTGTAAGTGAAAACATCTGATTAGAGTAGTGGTGGTGATTGACGGATTGTAAGTAAAATAGATATTACTTTTTTTTTTAATTGAAGATTTCTGTATCTTAAAACATACCTTTGTTCTCTGAAGTTGTCTGGAGTTTTACAAATATGAGTATACATATACTGCTTCCCAGGAAAAAATTGAGATTTCAGAATAAGATAACTCCATAATTCCTTTTTGGTTGGCTTATGTTTCTAAATTTCATTTGCAGTGCCATGAGATGACAAAATTAAGGTCATTCATTTCCCAGATATTAATTGCTTATCTACATTAAAGAATTATGATAAGGCTTGGAAAATACGGAGCTGACTAAATCCCAGCTCCTGCCTTGAGGAAGCTATGTCTAGTTATTTGAAAATATCTGGGGAAGGATGAAGTGAGATGAACAATTTTAAGGGAGAATTTAATAGTTAAAATTAGTTTTACGTGCAGTAATGGATTCCACTATCATGTATAATTATAATGCACCAAAAAAAAAGAAAAAATAAAATTGGTTTTGCAATTTACTTGATAACACAGTCTAAGGTGACTTATTCCTTATAGTCTAGTGTAATATCCCTCCTTCCATATTAACAACCTCTAGCAAAGTTGTTGTTGTTCTTGTTTTAATTTGGTCTATAAGCATGCTTGTATATCTGTCCAGGGATCTTAAAAACTCTTACCCTAAAATTCTGGGTGCGGAGGTAAGACATTCACATAGTTGCCCTGCGGGTGTGTTGCTTCTGGAGAAGCAGTACTGCTGGTCCTTTTATACCTGTTCCAGCTGAAGTAGGCACACCCAGCAGTTATGAGCATGTTCTTGGAACAGGCTTAGCTGTTCAGGGAATTTATTGCATATTCACAGAATGCAATTAATTTTATGTCAAAACCTTGCTCAGCCAAGATTTTTGGTCTCCTCTAATCTGCCTCTTAGAAATGGTGATTATAGTGTCTCTGTATAAACCCATGTATTTATTTGCATGACCCTGACTTTAATATGCCTTAAATTTATATCTTCCTCTTAACAATACTACAAGGCTTTGTGTGTTTCAAATATGTCTGATGAGTATTTAAGTTTGATAAAAAAGAAGAGAAGAGAATCAAAACATGCTCTCCCTGTTTGTAGTCTAGTTTGGGGAGCAAGAGTGATTTAGCAAGCAAGCTTGGGGCCAGGCCTTGACTGCAAGTTGGGTGTACTGGGTAAGGCTGCTTGTGAATATATAACCAGCAATTCTGGGTAGAAAGTATTGGATGGGACGAGCCCAGAGCACTGAGAACTGAGCTGGGGAGATTGAGTATAGGTGTTTGGAAGAAGGAAAGTGACATGGAGGAAGGAAAATAAAATGCAAACACAGAAGTAATTGAGGACATGCTACCATTATTCCCAATGGTATTTTGTACATAGTCATCAATTCTGTGTACATTGTTTTTGTCTCACTGACACTTTTTCATTCATACAAATGCTGGCATATAATGAACCTTTTTTGTTTTTCTCCTACCCAACAATATTTTTTAGAGATTACCCCCTTAAATCAGTATGCAAAAGGCTTCTTCGTTGTTCGTCATAGCTGCATAGTATTTCTTTGAAAGTGATGTGTACCTTAGTGTTCTTAGTTACATGCAGATAGACATTTAGATTGTTTATACTGTCTTATTCTTTGCAAACTGAAGTTATTTTGGACATGTAGAAGTCAGTGCTGTAAGTCAAAGAGAATATGTAACTAGAACTTGGTAGCTATTGCTAAACTGATATTTTTGGAGCTTATACCACTTTGCCCTCCCACCAGTCCCAGTGTTCAAATGCCTATTTCCCCACATCTCATAGGTACAGTATTGTTAGTCTTTTGGTTGTTTGCCAGACTGATATGGGAAAAAGAGTTTCTTGGGGTAATTTAAATATTTTCCAGGAGAAGGCAATGCAAAACAATTTCCTTTTATCTCTAGTATGTTTTATTTCCATTTAGTCTGTTAAGATGGTCATTTATAATTCAAACACCTGCAGCATCTACTAAGTTTTAAAGCCCTAAATGTTAAAAACTTATTTTCGAACTCTGAGTTCTGAGGGTGAAAACATACCAGCAAATGCTTTCGGTGGCATCTGTGAGGCAGGCAGCATGTGACTGATGAGTCAGTGAGGTCGGACTGTCCCCTGCTTTCATGGAACTTGTAACCTAGAAGCAGCAGAGATGATACATTGACAGAATACAGCATTCTGAACATCAGAACATCTGGACAACTGAGGGGTAAGGGAGTGGCTAACAGAATGTTTTCCAAAGGATGGTTTTCACATGCATCCTGAAGGCTGTGTAGGAGGGTTGCAGGCATTTGGGGGTAGGTAAACAGCAAGTAGATAATCAAAAACTGAACAGTAATCCAAGAGGTGACATATTTTAAGAAAAATAGCCATTTTTCTTAATATTTTAAAAGTTAAACTTCACATAGTGAACCTTTTGAGTTTTTTTTTTTTTTAAACTGTCACTATTGAAGACTGTTTTGGTGATTAATGTTGGCATTGTGTATTCCATATATATATATATATATATATATATATATATATATATATATACTTTTTTTTTTTTTTTTTCCCTGTGTTTTCACATTTGACCTTCATACCAACCATGTGAAGTGGTTAGGTTTGGTGTTATTATCCCTTATCAAATGAGGAAATACGCCTAAAGAGGTTGAATCTTATCCAGGACTGCAGAGTGCATCTGCATCTGAGCCAGATCTGGGATCTAAGCTCTTTTGGCTTCTCTCTTCTGCATGCTGCTCCCCGTATTTCCTGGTTAGTGATAACTAAGCCTTTTTGAGAATAGCATTGTTATAAAAATGCTGCTCTGTTGAAACTTGAGAGGCTTAAAATATAATATTGCCAAGAACCTCCTGTCTCACTGGTGAGGTGCCTTTTCCCCATCCAGTTCTTTTTAGCTTATAAACAAACTGTATCATGCTTAGAAGACACCAGCATATTTTAGTATCAATGCATTTCTTTATGGTTTCACAGTGTCATTCCAGGAGGAGCGAGAAATCAGACCCAGGTGAACTTATTGCCTTTTCTGGTCTGAAGCACTTCTAGGGGTAACAGGCAGTTAAATATGAATACCAAAATGCTTGGTAGAAACCAGTGAAAGACATTGGTCTTTAAAATAGGACTTTGGTCATGCAGAGGAGGACTGGATTCACACCACCTCCTAAGAAGCTGAAATGTTAGTCTCCTGTGCAAATGTTGGACTTTTTGGAAGGTCAGTTTGATAGGATTCTGAAGCCAGGCTTATCCACTTCAGAATTTTTGTGTGACCATAGGCATGCAATTCCAGTCTCCTTGTTTTAAAAACTGAGGTATTACCTATAACAAAGGTTGATCTGAGAATTGAGCTTTTTCAACATTACTGAGACTTTATTTTTCCATTTTAAAACTTCTGTAATAGGAATGTGTCTTACATTTGATGGGCACATTTAGTGTAGTAACTTGCCTTCATGCTAAGCTAGTAATTGATTTTATAACTGCATTGAACAATTAATTTATGTACAGAATTTAATGCAATATGCATTCAATAATTAATTGCTCCATGAGACACTCAGCAACTTAGCAAGCCTCTATCTCTAAAAAAAAATTTAGGATTGGGGATGTATCTCAGTGATAAAGCACACTAGGGTTCAATCCCAAGTATAAATGAATGAATGAATATACATTTAAAAATTTGAGTAGAATTATGATTCCTGTGTTAAGGCCATACCCCAGAGGGGAAGTGAGGTCCCTGCTAGGAGGTTGTTCTCTGTACAGGAAACCAGATATGTGAAGTGACCACAAATAGGCAGAGGGGAGAGCCCACCTAGCTTAGGAACCTAGATATTGAGGGTGGGAGACAGCAGTGAGATTTGTGGTCATAGTAGAGTTAGTGTCGTCATATACCATTGAGGGAGAACTAGACAGAAAGGACCTGCTAACTAGAGCATCCTGATCCATACTGTTACAGATGTTTGTTGTTGCTTTCTTTAAATCATCTCTTGAATCTCAGCTGTGTTACAGAGAGACTTAGCCAGGACTAATTGTTCTTTGGTCACAGTGTTAAGAGGAAAGCCTGGTTCTGCTTTGTAGGAGTGACAGTATTGAGCTGGAGACCCTTTGGGAAATGTGTATTTTAAGAATGGGATTAGCATGCCATGGTTATTCCAACAACCCCTTCTTCCCTCTTAGGAAGTCTCCTTCCAGGGGCCAACTTGGAGGTACCAAGTTGTTGTTCTTTAAATGAGACAGCCTGTCCTTACAGATCTTTCTTTGCAGTCACACCTGAAAGACCTATTCTGGTTTGCCTCTAATTTAGATGGGCAGAAAATTGGAGATGTGAATCTCAGACACATGGAACATAAAATGGGCTCATACTATACAGACTGTTTTGTAACTGCCCTCTTTTAAATGCAGGCTTCAAAAGTGGCTTGGTAATCATAGAAGTATTTAAGAGTAAAGGGGCAGTAAGTAACTTAATCTCAGAGAGATCTCATTGTATGTGGGTATGAAGATGGGTAGGAGAGAAAAATAAAAACAAGTGCTAATGTTTGGGGTATTTGAGTGAAGGGTTTGTTGAATTCCTGTTAGTTATTATGGCAGTTTTTCCTGAATGAAATGATTTCTAAGGAAAAAAGTTCAAAGTATATTATCTTGAGCATCTTTCCATAAAAGTGCAGTTTTATACTACTAAGTCTGCATAACATAACTGTGGTATGCAGGCATGGTAGCTGGACTTCTGTTGTTGAGCATTTGATCACTTTCAATTATTTGCATTGTGAACAGGGTTGCTTAGGGTTTTTTGTTGTTGTTGCTCATTTTTTAGTACCATGGATTGAATTCAGGGCCTCACTTTAGGCTAGGCAAGCACTCTACCACTGAGCTACAAATCTTTCAAAAATTTTTTAAATTTTGACTTAAGGTTTTGCTAAGTTAATCAGTCTGGCCTCAAACATGTTATCCTCCCACCTCCCAAGTAGCTGGGATTATAGGTGTGTGCCATCACACCTGACTGGGACTTTTGAAAGAAGATATATTCTTATGTAGTTGGAATAGAACCCTTGCTCCACTTTGAAACACTTCTGCTCCATAAAGGAACTCCTAGGAAAATTCATAGTAATTTAACCAACTGAAGAACCCAAGACCTTATTAGAATTTTAAATGGGTTAATGGAGGTTCTTCACGAGGATCCGGGTAAGGTCAATGTTGCTAATCTATAGATAAGCTCTAGAAAAAATTCTTCAGTTTTGGTTCATCAAGTTGTTTTTTTTTTTTTTTTTTTTTTTTTTTTTTAAGTGTATCTTTGGCGATATGAAATCTAGGTTAAATGTTAAGTGATTAGGAATACCAAAAGTTTTTTCAGTGTCTTGAAGGTCTAACTTTCTGACCTCATTCATTCTTTTGGAACAGCGGATACATTTTTATTTTATTTTTGCTTCTATACAGTGTACTTCATTATTTCATTGATTGCCACGTATTTTAATTGGATTACCATTTTCATGCCAGCGATAGGTAGAATGAGGGGACTATTTGTCTAGAGTTAATATAATCATAATGCTATTCCATCAATTTACCTTCATTATGTAATTGTTATTTTTTCTAATAATACATGTAAAAAATTGAAACCACAATATCTTGTTGTATTTTTCTCTCAGGTAAAAACAGCATTCATTTCTCTATCTGTGCTAAAACAGAGCAGTAATGTTGGGTTTAGTTGTTAGACATCCTTTAATGTTCTGAAAACCAAAAAGCAGGTCTAGTTGTTCATGTGCAGAATGTGCTAGTGGGTGCAGATTTTATGGATACCTTTAATTCTTTTTGTTATATCTCCCAACTTCCTGGTCCCACCTCAACAATAACAGAGTGTGCAGTTTTGAATAAAGGTATTTCCAGGAAACTTAAGTGTTTTAAATACACACCTGTTCAGATCAAATTGAAGCTGAATTTTGACATGTCCATTAGATTCAATTATAGGACAGTGTGAATGTTGTATGCTTTGTTTTGTCTTTTCTCTATACATTTGCTTCCTGGGAAAATTTTGTATGCACATGTATGTATATACGTGTGTGTGCGTGTGCACACCTACACACATGTATAAGATGAAAATGCTGACTAGGGTGAGACATCTTTAACTTTAAAATAAATTTTGGATTAATCTTTTTTTTTTTTTTTTTTTTTTTGCGGTACTGGGGATTGAACCCAGGGCTTTGTGCTTGCAAGGCAAGTATTTTACCGACTGAGCTATCTCCCCAGCTAAAATAAATTTTGGTAGGTTAGAATATTAAAAAGCAATACTAATAAAGAGTTGTTATTTTCTTTTCTGGTAATATGGATTGAATCCAGGGACACTTTATCCTTGAACTACATCAAGTTCTAAAAGTTCTTATTTTGAGTAGGGTCTCATTAAGTTGCTGAAGCTGGCCTTGAAGTTGCAGTCCTCTTACCTCAGGTTTGCTGGGATTACAGGTGTGCACCCCTGTGCCTGGCAATAAAGATCTATTCTCCACTGGACTACTAAAGAGTTCAGATGTTTGCCATTTTTGTGTTTATTTAACTTGGGCTGAAATTATGGTGCCTGTTTTAATCCCTTTCCCTCCATTTTTGCTGTGTGTGTTATAGCTCTAGAGATACTTATGTATTATTGTACTATTTCTTTAATATACAAATTTTCCATTGTTTACTTTTGACCTAAGGGTCACAGTTAGTCTGCCATGGTCTCTGCTCACTGATTCCTTGTGTGTTTCCCCAAGATCAAGTTAGATGAATCTCTTTGGTCTTATTCATCCAGAATCCAAAGTTGCTAGTGCAACATGAAGCTGAGGTGAGCTAGCCTTTGGGTGTTGCCGAGGTGGCACCAGCATCAGTCATTACCCTCACTCCTAGCTGTTGTTTGTTCACTCATCTTTTCCTTCTTTTCACTTTTAGCAGACCTACTCCAATGAAGTCCATTGTGTTGAAGAAATTCTAAAGGTGAGCTGATTTTGTCATTTAAGAAACATGTAAGCAAGCAGACATGTATTTCTTTAATAAACAACCACCATTCCCAACCCTCTTTAAATAGGTTTTACCCCTTTACACCTCCAACCTCCAAATAAACCAGAACAAGGACAAAGGGAGACTCAGGAATCCCCTAACAGATTTTATTATATTAAAATAACATTCCCAAACTGCAAGGTATTTTGACCAGAGTTTTATGGTAGTGTTCATGTTTTTCTTCTGGTTGTCCTTGAAGATCCTGGAGAGCAGGTCATAACTCAGAGAGGAAACCCCTGTGTTGATGTCATCTGGGAGGCACCAGGGGTTAAACAATGTGGAATCTGTATATGTGGGCGTCTAGTGACACCTGGTATGTCTGGCCGCCTCTTGAATGAGTCAGTGAAATTTTAAAAGGACCCCCGTACCCCCCAGAAAACCCAAAAACAAATAAGAGGAAGTAAATTCACATCTTTAGTTCTACCTTAGGGGTTTTTAAATTTTTTGCTCTTTTATTGGGACTGTTCATGAACATTTGGGCTGCTTCTATAAATAAGCCTTTGAATACGTTATCCACTTGTTCAGTTTTTCTTGTACAAGGATGGCATTCCTTCTAGAATTCAACTCTAGAAAAAAAATATCCTTATAGAACTGAAATGCTTTTTATCAGAGAAGAGCTATATATAAACTATATTTCCCAATTTGGCTTTTTTTTTTGTACTGGGGATTGAACTCAGGGACATTCGACCACGCTACATCCCCAGTCCTATTTTATATTTTATTTAGAGATAGGGTCTCACTGAGCTGCTTAGCACCTCCCTTTTGCTGAGGCTGGCTCTAAACTCTCGATCCTCCTATCTCAGCTTTCTGAGCCACTGGGATCATAGTCATGTGCCACCATGCCCAGATCCAATTTGGCTTTAATTTCTTGAAAATCCAGAGCTGAATTTTAACACTCAAATACAGTTAAATTGTAATAATAGAGTTTTGTGTATTTATCATTTATGGCTTATAAGAATATCATTAAAGATGACATAAAAATTCTTGATATGTCATTTATTGTGAAGTTGTGAAGTTTCTAATTTTTTTCTAACTAGAAGACTGATATGACATATTTGCCTTTTTACTCTCTAATTGTCATTGTTCCCTCAAAATGTAAATCTATTCTCTTTAATTTTTCATTGTAAAGTCATTAATTGATGGTGGCAACTGCAACCAGCAAATAAGCATATTGATTACTGTATTGTTTACCTTGTCACCTGTGAAATGTTCCACATGAGTTTCTAACCAGATCATTGGAAAACACGTCCATCACTTTCATTTTATAATTTTTGGTCCCTTCTTACACATTTACTTTTCTTGAAAATTACCTCTAAGGAATCACACTTTGAACTGCTAAAGATCAGAAAATGTTGACAGCCAACAAATAAGATTATTAAACAGGTTACCTTGATTAGGTTTTTGTATCATCCATTCCCTCCCCTATTTCTGAAATTCTTTCCTACAGTGACTCATAAAAAGAGTAAATGACTGATGTATAAAAAGTAAATATAGATTTGTCATCGTATATTTAAATGTTTCCATGCTTAGGTTTTGTTGTGTGCGGGTATGAGACAGATTACATCCTTTCTTTAGAAACAGTGGTATTATAACATTAGACAAACATTTTAAATTTAATAAACCCATCTATCCTCCCTCCCCTTTTATCCAAAATCACTTTAGTGAGTTCTTGCCTACTTAGAAGCATTTAAGAATAAGTGGTTAATGTAAGTGAAGGTGTGTGTTTTCATTTGGAAATTGTAAGTGGGGAAAGCAAATACCACGGTGCCCAGAACTGAAGAGGCATGGACCTTTTTACAGTGGAGGCTGTGAGTTTGTTCCCTCCTTTGTCTATGACTTCACTTAAATCCCACATCTACCTGGGTGTTAGTTTCCTCATGGTAAAATGGGGACTCAGGACTAGCAGATGATCTCTGGGGGCCACACTAACTCTCTCTGATGCAGATCCAGACACCATTCCCTGCCTCAAGATTCCTGTTTTTTCTTATCTGGTACCAGCAATTTATTAAGATTGTCAGGAATCCAATCGCAGATCTTTCTCATGAGTGCTAGAGGCAGCAAATACTTCCTTACCAGCAAAGATCAAGCACAGAAGATGTTGTTTGGTTCTCTGAGGGCAACATTTAGGGTGGAATGATCTAATAAAGAGGAAGTGGTGGCCTGTCACTTCTACAGGTTGACAGGGTAGGCAGATAGCAGATAGACTGCTAGTGCAAGACCAGAAAACGGTCTTGCACTAGGGCCAGAAAAGACAGCGTATCCTCAGCAGGCATATGGAAAAAGCTGTTGCTTCCTACTTAGAGTAATCTGGTCTCCACATCTGCCCAACTTGCCAGTGAGACTGGCACAGTACATGGTAGCATTATTATTTGTCATTCATTCATTCAGCAAATATCTGTGAAACCTTTAGATACTCTTCGAGGCACTGGGCTGCTACAGTGAAGAAGACAGAATCCTTGATCTCCTGGACACCATGATGGGAAAGGAAAATATATAATATAGTGATAGGCTACGAAAGATGTGACAGGCCAGTAAACAGTGGCCTTATGGGAGAGGGAAAGCCTTTGGATGGGAAAAGAGGAACAACTAGAACTAGACAGTGTTGAGAGCAGAATAGCAAGGAGAAGAGGAGGTGCAGCTTGGGGCCTTGAAGTCAGGCGGAGGATGGTGCCACCTGCCTTGGCTCAATCTATGTGGTAAGTCATCACTAAGTAGGGAGCAAAGTCAGTCTTATGGCTCTTTCTGGTCAGCCTTCTCTCCCTAGTAATGGCCCCAATTCTCCTCATCCCTAAGTCCCTCTGGCAAGTAGGTATTTAGGGAAGTATATAAATTCTTTCAGACTACCAGGGAACCACTTAGGGTCTGAAAGAATTTATGTACTTTCCAACTGCTTGATTTAATAGCTGGGACAGCCTTAGGCATTGAGAGCTACAATGGATGTTGTTGGGGAATAATTGGTGACTAAAAGTCATAGATACCATCGGGATTCTAAAGAAACTCTTATAAAACATAGGGTGATGCTTTCAGATGTCCTCTCAACTAATTATTACATGGTTTTGTATTGTAGTGATTCCATGCCCTAAAGTATTGCCAAACGAATAAAACAGCAGGGAGTACTCTTTGGTGCAATATTGAAATTCTTTTAAAACTAGACTTTTAATTAAAAGTTGTAATGCTTTCCATTGATTAAGTGCCTTGGATACATGGTGTATCCAAGCACTGTAGTTAAACTGTCCTTTTAATACTTTGAAAAATAAGTGGTTCTAGTTTACCCTTTACTGAGAAACAACGCCCAGAATTCAGGCAACTTTGCCAGGCTGACGTGGCAGATTTGGGTTAAAGTTACAATTCCATTTGAGGTCCCTGGCTGCAGAGCTGTTACTCTTTCCAGTATGTTTTAGTACAGAACGCCTGTTGTGTACTGAACAAAGCAGATGGTCAGTCAGCAGATACGAGCATGATTTCACTTTCCACAAAAATTATTCAGAACCAGCATGAGTTATGTTGTTCATCACTACACAAGGTCTCTCAAGTCTGTCCTGGGGCCATAAGCAATCCAGAATGGTGGTGGGAAAAGGCAGGGAAAGAAGTGCAGAAGGTGGAAGTGGAAGTACTTGCTCAAACACCGCCTCCTGTTGTGGCAAAGATCAGATGGCATACTAGTGCAAATAGAGAAGTTAGCCAGCATTTGAAAAGAATGAAGTGTTAACTTGCTGGTGGAGAGTTGTCTGTTGATTGTTAAGCTAGTTTGCCTGGCAGTCGCAACATGTGTTGCAAGAGAGGCCTATAAATTGTACTCTCTGGCCTTCAACTTCCTGTGGTGTCTTGATCCAATTGTTTGGACCTCAGTTTTCTCATCTGTAAAATGTTGGAGTTAATGATCTCCAGTGCCATTTTAGCCCTTTGAAAAAGTGTGTGTACGTGCACATGCTCACCAATGTATATTTGTGATTAAACATGTCTTTTATCTGATATGTTTTTCCATGAGTTTTTTAGCAAAGCAAAATCAAGTTCACAATCATGCCTAGGAGAATTCATGTCAATATAAACATATTAGTTTGTAAGTTTTAGAAAACTTGCCTTTAGCTAAGAAATTAATGAATAAAAATTATACTTCTATTAATGAAAATGAAGGTAATTTTTAAAGGCCTTTTCCTCCAAAAAAGTTCTTATCTGCTAATAGTGTGTGTCAGGGAAGGGTCAAATCTACTAAAACTCTCCTAAGTGGATCAAGTGGCCTGAATTACTTGTTTGCTTAAGTCAAAAAGGGAAGTTCTTCCTTTGAACTTCAGTAATTCCAGGACAGGCAGTAAAGAAGTTGAGGGAGAAAGAAAGCACAGAGTGGAGATGCTTGCCAGCACAGCCTGTTGTTCTTGTCTCATGGTTACATAAACTCTGCCAGCACCTGTTACAGTTTGTGTGTATTACAATATTCAGAGGATTGATTCCATTCATCTACATTCTTGTTTTTCCAAGCTGACTTTTTTTTTTCGGTTTTGTAAATTGGAGTTCTTCAGCTTTTCAACTTAACCAATTCAAATGTTACTTTCAAAATTTACTTCAAATTTACTTTCCAAAAAGTAAATGACTTTTCAAGATTATACTTTTCAGCAGGGTGTGGTGGTGCACATTTGCAATACCAGAGACTCAGGAGGCTGAGGCAGGAAGATCCCAAGTTTGAGGTCAGTCTCAGCACCTTAGTGAGGCCCTAAGCAACTTAGTGAGACCCCATTTCTAAATAGAAAAGGACCAGGGATGTAATTCAGTGGTAAAACACTCCTGGGTTCAATCCCCAGTACACCCCCACCCCCCCAAGTACTTTTTATTTACCATAAATCCACTGCGTATTAAGTTTAATTTAACCTAAGTAGAAATGAATGTTCTATTTGTAACTTACCTTTTCTTCCCTTTCCAAACCCTTTTCAGGAAATGACCCACTCATGGCCTCCTCCTTTGACAGCAATACATACGCCTAGTACAGCTGAGCCATCCAAATTTCCTTTCCCTACAAAGGTAATTCCTTAAAGTACACAGACATGGTGTCCATGCCAGTGAAAAGTGTGAGTTGTTGCTGCAAGCCAGGTTGCCGAAGTTTTATTTGTTGAAGTCTTTGGAGATTAGGTTAAAATCACAGTGCATCTGGCCCTGCAGCGCTTCCTTATGCTTCCAAACACTTTATTCTCCAACTTGTGTTAGGAGGAACATCCTATATTTGCATAGGACTTTATGGCTTATGTATATAGCTTATCTAGCACTTTGGACTTTTCAATACATTCTCTTCCTTTGGAGATGGGAAATTGAGTAGATGATCTGATTCCTAGTTCAGACTTAAAGACACAAATACATGCACATATCTTAACACGTCTCATACTTCCTAAATGAACTGCTGATCACATTTTTCCATTGTAGTATTTGTGAACAGTGTATTAAACACACTATTTTTCCTGGTTTGTACTTGTACTTGTGAATGACCTTCAGGATATAGATGTAGCACCTTCATATCTGTGTTCTGCCCAGCCTACTGTGCATGTATTTACAGCTATTTCTTCCTATGGCACTTTTTTCAAAAGAATTTATATCTCCACAAACGTAAATTTACCACAAGTTAGATATTTCCTATTTTATGATGATTCTTTTATGAAAAGATGATTCATTATTACTGCTTTTAAAGTAAAGCTTTAAACACTGTAAAAGTATCTTTGTTCAATGCCAAAAGAAAGATTAACTCTAGGAAAGGAAAGAAGCAATAGGAGCTATTTTACGTAAGACTTAATTAATCAGTATTAATTAATCAGTATTAATCAGTATTTGTAACCTATGCATAAAAAATAAGATTGGCTAAAGAGGGATGGATAGCTGTAAGGGTCACAGTGAAATATTAATTATAGAATATATGTGGTGGGTAGTATGGGTATTCTCTGCACTATTTCCATTTTTAGCTATTTTTTTAGTATTAAAATCTGTGTAGTTTTATTCTTAGATTTATAAGCATCCTTAATATTTTAATAAGTAGTGGTTTTGTTTTGTTTTTAGGATTCTCAGCATATCAGTTCTGCAACCCAAAACCAAAGTAAGTAAATATGTGGAATTATTTATTGCATTGGAGAACATGACATAATTTTACTCATTTAATATAAAGCCATTAGTAATATATACCCCAGCAGAAATGAGGTCTTCTTATATGGAAAAGAATAGGGAAGGAGAGCAAAAATTTAGCTGTGCTTTTGTTCTGATTTTTTTTTTTTCTTCAGTGCTGGGGATTGAACCCAGGGCTTTGTGCTTGCGAGGTAGGCACTCTACCATCTGAGCTATCTCCCCAGTCTAGCTGTGCTTTTGGTGGAATTTTAGATTGTTTCAAAGAGTTAAGATGTTATAGTATAATACTAAACAAATATAATTTGATATTACAGGATATATGATAATTAGTTTGAACATGATGCTCAAAACTCAGGAATTGTAGGCAGGAATAGGCCAGGATGTTCTTGTGCTGATATTTGTGCTTTTTTAATACAAGGGATTTTTGTAAGGGACGTAGCACACAACTTGTCTATCCCCTGCATATCTTTTGATCTTGCAATTTTTTTCTTGGTCCCTTTTTTATGGATTATAAGTACTTGAGAACTCAGAAGGAAAAAGAAGGAAGCTAACAGGTCCAGGTTTTCTCTTCAACAATAACCCCTCAGATCAGTAAGTTCTTGGTGTCCTGACCATACACTGGCATGTCTAGCCTTGAAAAGATGACCAGAATATTTGCAGCCATTTAGTTCACCAGAATATTATAAGGGGAGTGAGACACTTGTACTGGTGAAGACAACCTCCTGCAGGATTTGGTGGTTGCTAACGGGCTGGAGTGCTGGTCTTCAGAGGATGAAGGGGCCACTTGTAGGGTACAGGAGACCGGTGTGTCTGTTGAAGGAGGGTAGTTCATGGATGTCTGCATGGAGATTCTTCCTTCACATCTTCTTGTCCCTTTTCCCCCACTTATATTTTTTTCCTCGATGATTTTATTGGTTGAATTGCTAGGATATGAGGAGAAAAAAAGATTAGAAAAACAAGGAACGGAACAACCTTCTTCTGAACAGGGATGAACAAACTACAGCTTGTGAGTCAAATCTGCCCTGCAGTTATTTTTTGTAAACAAAGTTTTATTGGGCCATCGCCCTTGCCACTTACTTATTCTACAAGGCATAGCACCTAAGATACCCTATTATCTGACCTTTGTATAAGGGGTTTGTTGTTCTCTGCTGTAGAGATATTGAATAAAATCTCACAAAGAACTTGTACAATTTCTCCCAAATGTGGGGAAATAAGCCTGACACTTTTGCCTCAGTTTATTGTATAAGTAGCAAGATAAGATTAGCTAAACTTTGTGGCCGCTTGGGGAAATTAGGAAGTCTTTTTTTCCTCAGTATTTTGGCAGCCATTCTAGGGACAGATGGCCAGTGCAGTGGCATAGGTCTGAAGGTGGAGCGCAGTCTAGTTGTGCATAGGGTTGCTATGTGCCTCTTTACCTCTTGCTTCCCCTCCATTCTCTAAGACTGCCAGTCATGCACATTATATGCCCTTTTGGTTTGCTCTTGGCCTGTGTGCTCGCTGAATCCTGCTTTAGAAAGAAACTTAAAGCCATTGAATTGTTTGAAGACACTTGTAAGCACTTTCTTAATCATGGATGGATCATCTTTTCAGTTGGTGCAGTGGTTTGGGCTGATCCCTTGTTACTCTGCATGGCAGACACTGGAGGGTCTCCTGTAGGTGTTGACTCACTAGCTGCTTGTGCCAGATCTTTCTTGGTATTCTGGGGGTTTGTTTATCTTTTTGAGAATGTGACTTTTGTGGTCTGGAAAAGTGGGATCTTGTTTGTTGGATGAAGAGAGGGTGAGATGTGGATTAAAATAAAGAGTAAAATATACATATATTTCTTAAAGTAAGTCCACAGTGAATTCAGGTTTCTTCAACACTGATCTTATGATACTGGTACGTACAGGAGAGGAACAATGTAGGAAGTTTATGTGTGTGTCCCACTGTTTATGACCATGTTTGCAAACATGGCTGCCCAAGGCTGCCTAGAACCTGTGATGTGTGGAGGGCAATCAGGGTGACCATGTGGGAGTCCAGGTGAATGGCCTACAGAGTGACTTTTATCACTCGTAATTTGTATTCCTGATCCGAGCTGTCTAGACATCTGTCCCTTGAAAATACCGCATAAGAACTGCTGCCACCCGGAGGATAAAGTGATTAAGTGCAAATATGCGAGGGTCTCTGTGAGGCATTCTTGGGAGGAACCACTCACCCCTGACTAAAAGGCACCCATGCTTCTTTTCCACTTCAGTTCTGTCTCTGCTTCCTGTTACCTCATGTCTAGACACATACAGCTGCCTTCCAACTGGTTTGTTGCCTCCACATCGAACACTTTTGTCTCCCTTCTAGGCTTTACCAGGTAGCACCACAGAATTACTTGTTCTGAAGCGCCACTGTCATCCCTGTTTAGATAATTGATGGCATCTTGTTGCCCAAGAATTAAAGCTGCAACCCCCCCACCCCCATCCGAGCTTTCAGAGTGCTCTGAAATCTGACTCTTGCCTGTCTTTAGTGCTGTCCATCACAGAATTCCACACTCGGCCTTACTAATTACAAATCTGGTTCATTTTAACTTCTCCCACTTCTTTATATTTGTTCACTTCTGCTGAAGGCCTCCTATGGGAGAATGCTGTGAGAATCCCACCCTGTCCCTTGTACCCAATCCATTTTATTCTTTCTCTTAATTTTTCTTCTTTGGTCAATATCAATAGAGTGACTATTGACAGTGAATTTATGTAATGTTGACAGTGGATTTATGCAACTGATTAGTGTACTTATCTCACACTGCTTAGGGGTGTGGGCATTTGTGATCTTTTCATGTCCCACAGTCAACTGGAAGCTCACTGAGGATCGGATCAGATGCCTCATACATATTGGTCTCTACTGGGCAGTCTATAAATAGATGTCGAGTGAATGAGTTGGGGCACTGCAAAACCAATAATGGAGGGACAGGTGGGATGGGAGCATCTTAATCAGGCAGGGACTGAGGCTGTAAAAGGAAGGGTAATCAATCACTGATAGACATGAGAATCAAGCCAGATCAGGGGTGAGCAGCCCTGCCATAACCTTCTATCAGCTGTCATCAAGAACAGAAAAGTCTCCCACACTGAGCACAGTTCCTGGCAACATGGGAAGGCATGCGTGCACTGCTTGTCATAGTGTTTTTTTTCTATTAAGTTGTCTCCCCTCTCCCCCAGCAAGCCTTCTCTCTCAAAGCAGCATAAATGATATAATGGTGAAATCGTACAAAGTGCCATAGATAGTATTCTGGTGGATGGAATTTGTACTGTTTAGGCAAAAGGGAGGAAGGGGCAAAAGGGGAATTTACAGCTAATCTCGTAACTGTGTGTCAGTGCTGCTCTGATGATATCTCCCTCCCCACAGAACAATATGATGCACCTTCAAAAACTCACCCTAATTCTCAGCAAGGAACATCGTAAGTAAAATGCTTTCATTTATTAAAAGTTTTTAATATGACATTGTGCTTTCTCATGTCAATCCATTGCTTAGATCCCCCTACCCCCTGCCCCGCTTTCAAGTAATGACATTCATAAAATACCGATGCCTTGTAAAGGGAGGAAATGACCCACCTTTATATTTGTATTAAGTTCTCCTACTGCAGGTTTATATGCTGTAGGAAAGTATGCTAAGGGTTTTTTTTTGAGAAGGGTTTTTGAGCTGTTATGTACATATTAACTTGGGGGTCAGGGGAAGCCTTTGACTTTTAAAATTTTAGTCTTAAATAGCTTTAGGTTTTAGAAATAAATTTGGGGGGATGTGCACAATTCGATATTTTCTGCCACCTCCCTGGCCTACTTTTACTAATAAGGAGCTAGCTTTATTGCCCAGCTGTTCTTTATTAAGGCCAAGCAAGTCCATATATAATTTGGGATTTTGAAATATTTAGATTTCATATTATAGATCTTTAATTCCTCATTTTGACGTAATTTATTTCTTGAAGGTATTGAATTCGACTTCTTGCTTTCCTACTAGTATAAGTAAGTGGTAATTAGTGACTGAATGAGGTGGCCTCTGTCTCCTTCAGAATCTGCTCAGTCACTAACACGCTTAGTCGCTAGTCCCAGAGGACTGCAGGTGCACCAGGGCTTCAGACTCCAGCTTTCTTCTATTTTTAGGCACAGTATTTGTTCCATGTATTTTGAAAAGTGGGGATTGCTGTGGATGAGTTTAGAATTGTATAGTTGAGTTGAAGAGGTTATTTACCTTCTGGTTATGGCTGAATGTGGGGTTGGGTTAAGTCATTGTTCCCCCCAATGCCACATCCTTACTGTAACTTATTTTAATTTCACCATAGCAAATGAGTACAAAAATAATAGATTTTTTAAAAATAAAGTTATTATAGTTTGAAGGATGAATTTTTTTTTGTGTGGCATTTGTAAATGCAGAGATTTTGTTTTTAATATTCTTTTCTAGGAAAAAAAATGTTATCTTGAGACATTTATCCCCTTTCTGTGTTTTGCTTTACCTTTTCTCTTTGGAAATTTTACTGGCTCCTGAATTCTGAGAGTCTAGAATCACTGCCTTAGATTACATTTATTTAAGGAAGGAGAAGGCTTACTGAGCCAAACCTGTTAGGTGGTAGGGCACAGAATCTACTGATCCAAGGACCACAGCTGTGAGAATTCAAAGTGCTCCAAGCTTTCACACCCAATGCTGTTTTGTAGAGGTTGATCATCAAGGCCTGCAAACCACAAAAGGTCCTGGCCATTATCAGAAGTGGGTGTTGAAACCTGGGCATCCCACTTGGCTGCCAGAATAGAGGGGGAGCAGAGTGGGCAGAACAGCTGCCAAGGGAAGGAAGTGGCTGTGTCCCTGGGCATGGGTGCAGGAGGAATGGCTGCTGGGTCTAAGCAGCCCAGACTCAGCAGGCAGTCACCCCTGCCATTCCATCATTGCAGGTTTGTTAGGGACCATTCCTGGGTAAGATGTGACTTCACTACTAGATGAAATGGCTAGTTCTAGTAACAGTGCATTAAACCTCCGAAATCAAACATGCCTGATTTTCAAACATGAAAATCAAACAATGTATGCAATTATCTAGGCAAGAATATGTGATGATTCTTTTTTTTGTATGTATGATGATTCTAATAGGTTTAGGGAAGGAGTAAAAGTAGGACCTAATGGAGGTGAGGAAAAGGTTATATAAATGGGAAATTATTATTGAAGCTTGGCAAATAACGAAGGTTGATAATGAGGACTTAGTGATTGCGTGGGGTATGACATTGGTGGCATTGATGAGTGCCCACGTGAAAGGTACATTGGGTATAACAAACACTTTTTTATGAACTAACTTTTAATGGAGATTGGATGAAAGTGGTGTCCTGGTTAATTTGTAAAGTGCTGTCATTGTTTCAGATGTACTGTAGCAAATCTCTTAGTGCTTGCAGGTTAATTTGATCTAGTGTCAGCATTCAGGTCCTTTGACATGCAGTTAAGCTATTTGAGTGGCAGATGGAGTGCCCAGGAGATAGTCTAATGCACTCTGAATGTCAGAAAACATTGTTAATTACAGGGTCATTTATACTTCAGTTAAAAAAAAAAATCAATCTAGGTCTTAACACTTTTTCTTTCAGAGTTATTAATACTTAGGAATCCTTAGAAAAGTCACATTAATATATGCAAAAGAAAGAAAGGGGCCACTTAGTAAAGAATAAATTGTGAACAGTTGGTATTAACTCTTGTATCTGTCTAGAAGTGGTAGGGGTAGTGAAGTGGTGGAAGGATGTAGGTGTGAAAGAAATATTTACTGTATCCATTGCTTTTAATCTCTGCATTTGAAATTCTTGTTATTTCTCAAATAATGAATCCCTTCTGTGAAGCTCTATAGGTAACTGATTAGAATATTAGTGCAGTTTTCTCCCAAGTTAAGGAAGGGTATGTTTGTTTAAGGGCCATTGGCTTTGGAATCCTCTTCCTTTCCAAGATAGAGCTCTGGGGAGTTCTCAGAGTAAGAAGAAAGTGTTTCCTTTTTCTGTAGTTATTGTGTCCTTTATATAATTGTGGGCAGTTCCTTTCTGTGTACCTGGATTCACTACCCAGGTGTTAGTGCATGGTAGGCCTCTCAGAAGAGACAATATGTTAGTACTTCAGAAACCATAAAGCACTTTATATGTATTATTGTAACTGATTTTCTCCTGTCTCCTCACCAGACTCCCAAATTGCTTAATCCTTGGAAACAGACACCCTCCTTTACTTATTTGCTTTTGCCTTTGAAATCAACACCTACATAGAATGAGACAAATTAGTTATTTGGGCAATTCGAAATATATTTTGGAAAGTTTTTAAAATTTTTTTTTCAGTTGTCTGAACCTTTATTTTATTTTATTTTATTTATTTGTATGTGATTTTATTTATTTATTTTATTTTATTTATTTGTATGTGATGCTGAGAATCGAACCCAGTGCCTCACATGCTAGGCAAGTGCTCTACCACTGAGCTACAACCCCAGTCAAGAAAGTTACTTTTGAACTGAGAGAAGTACCTGGGGGGTGAAGGCTGGGATTGGGATTGTCCCTGGAGTTGGGTGAGATAGAATGGTCAGTGCAAAGTTAATAAATGCCATGGTGAGTCAGAAATGTTTTTAAATGAACATGAGTTTTAAACTTTTCTCAAACATTATTGGTTTTTAAATATCTAGGTAAAGGACTAAGTAAGGAAGGCCCATTCTGTCAGCTTACTGGTTTATGAAATCATCACATCAGTACATAAATATCAGCTGAAATGCACTTCAGAATTAAGTTTGAAGATATGGTTTACTTGTGCCAGTTAATTTAAATCATATTTAGCACACGGAAATTAAATTTTTTGTCTGTTTTTTACATATTAGTTTATTTTAGTTAAAAGGAGTTCTATCTACATCCTTTATTTCATTGGCAATGTTATGAAAGTGCTGTTTTCTGATAAATATTATGAGAAAGAAATGGTAGAAATTACTTCATGGGTGAATGTTCTGTCACCGAGATATAGCCCCATCCCTTATTTGTAATTCTTTAGCTCTCTGAAGACAGACATTTGTGCTTGTCATTTATACATTTGTAGAACCTTAATAATTCTCAGTACTCCATACTACATTGCTAAAAAGAATATACTTCATTTTCAAGTGATTGAGAAACCAGGTCCGGTGTGCATAATTATTTTGGTATAATTCTTATAGAAGGAGGTCTTTTATTTATTTTCAAGAGGAAAAGTAGAGGTGTAAATTAAGGAGAATAAAAACAACAGCATATATAAAATCATAGCATATATTCATGTATGTATGTTAGCCAGGATAAGGAGGAACATGAATTTATAAAATTTGGTATTGAAGAATTTCCACTCTTAAGCCCAAGCAAATGAATAGAACTGTTCTGTGCAATGTTCAAAAATCTATTTTGTTCAGAATTACAGTCACAAGGATACATTAAAGCAATATTTAGGAAATACTGGAATTCTAAAATGTAGAATTGCCTCATTTCATCATCTGCATTGACAAGATATCATGACTTTAGGTCATAGTAGAAGTATAGTTTCTTGGAATAATCAGTTTAACTCTTAGATTAGTACTATTCTAGTGAATAATATTGCGGGACAATATTTGACTAAACATTGTAGATAACAGATTTATGCTGGAAACTTATGTTGAAGCAATATTCTCATGAGACTAAGAAAGGAGGCAGATTTTTAAAAAGTGTTTTTTTTTTGTTGTTGTTGTTGTTTTGTTTTGTTGATACCGAGGATTGAACCCGGGGTGCTTAACCACTGAGCAATATTTCTTAACCTTGTTCAATTTTCAGTTTGAGACAGGGTCTTGCTAGGTTGCTTAGGACCTTGTCAAGTTGCTGAGGCTGGCTTCAAACTTGCAATCCCCCTGCCTCAGTCTCTCCAGTTGCTGTGATCACAGGTGTTTGCCACTGTGCCTGGCCAAAGTAATTTTTTTAAAGGCAAGTAGAGTGATTTTATCTGGAATATTATGATGGATCTATACTTCCTGGAATGGTGGAGGCGTTGCTTGAAATACTTCGGAGGTTTCCTTTAGGATATTATATGCTACTGTTTTTGATCTTATACCAAAAGGTCAAATACAATAGAGAAAAATAAATTTATTATGTGCTTATTATACAGTAGGTAAATGTTAAGTAAATGATTTTCAGTTCAAAAAAGAAAAATTATTTTCATCATTCTTTAACATACTTTTGACCCAAGTTGTATAAATTAATATTATTCTTTGACTTTATTTCCTGGTGATTCAGGTATTTCCAGTAGTTGGTTCCATTCAACCGCAGAGTGTCTTGAACTCAGGTCATGCATTTGGTGCTGCTTTAGGGACTTAGGAAAGCAGTGATGAATAAGACAAAGTCCTGGACTTCCATATTTTTTAACTGAATGCAGGTCGCCTATCATATGGAACAAGGTGGTAATGGCAGAGTGGTAGGGAGGGGTACTACTTCAGGGAGTGGGATCAGGAGAGGTCTCTCAAGGGGAGGTGACATTTGATCTAGAGCCTGAATGATGAGAGGAAGGCAGAGGCTAATTATGTGGAGGTGACTACTTGTCACCACTATAGGAACTGGGTAGGTTAAGCTCCATCTCTAAAGGCATTTGAAAACCTCAGGGAATAATTCTTTTGCAGCAGCTTCTTTGAAGGAATTCATTTGCATATGCAAATCTATTTCAGGGGACTTCTTAAGGGTCCACATACGCCTCTACCATAAATGACTCCAGACTAATTTAAACATGGACTGAGCATCAAATAAAATGCTGTAATTCTGCGCAAATCTGTTAGCCTTTTTGTACATTTCATCCTCTGTGGGATGCTGGGCTATCACACAAACAAGATGTGGTCTGCTTTCACAGGAATATTCATACTCTGTTTCTCTCTTCATTTCTTCTCCATCTCCCTCCCTTCCTCCTTCCCCTCCACCCCTGGTCATGCAGGAGCACACACATACTACAAAGCCCTCCAAGACACTTCTTTTCCTACCCTGCCCCCGTATACAAGTTTGCTTTCCATTTGGCCATGTTGACCCCTTGCTCTTTTCTTGGCCCTGTCCACCTTCCCCACAATATTTGCCTTGTGCGCGCGTGCTCTCCCCCCACCCCAGGTCTTGGATGAATCTTCTCAGTGGAGTCTTCCTGAACTGCCCTCATGTGAACCAGCAACCCACAGCCATCCTTTGTCTTTTATCCTTTCCCTTCCATACATTTATTACCCATTGAGAAAGTCCGTATTTGAGTTTCCCTTCCTCCCTCTGGGTTATGCTTGCCACCAAGCAGGGCTCAGTCACACCCGCAGGGTCTAGAGTAGCGCCTGGCATAGATAAGTACTCAGAACAGACACGGGAGGAAAGGTATCACACACAGACAAGATTGAACACGCGTGAATCACATGTAAGAGACATGATTTTAAATAGTAATGTTTATAGATTTTATTTCTAATTGAAAGTGTGTCACTAGTGAATATAGGGTGTCATACTTACTGGTTTAATCTTATTGACTAACTTCAGATTTTCCTTGATTCATACTCTTGTGATTTTTCCTGTTTCCTTATTTGATCTCAGATAATCATCACTTCATCCACGGAGTTTAAATAATCTTTTAAATCCTCTGAGACGGTTTCTACCTAACCAATCAGAAATTACATATTAAGTAATTTCTTCTCCATCCTGTTTTCCCATAATCTCCCTGGGACATTCTCTTCTTGAATGTGAATTTTGCCTCCCGCCCACCGTTCCCGTTGGTGGAGTCCTGTTACATGTTGTTAGAGCTGCCCGAGAGCTGCTTTTTCACTTTTTCATTTATTGTGTGTGGAGCCCTCTTTGTAATTTGTAACTTCCCATCATCTCTTGCAAGCCATTTGCAGTCCTTATTTTTGCCATACCTCCAAAAACCTGATTGAATTTAAAATATGGGGAATTAGATATGTTGTAGAGCCCCGCTCCTTCTTATACTCTGTTCTATCATCTATTTCTCCCCAGATCAATTTCAAGTTTAGGAGATGATATAACTTTATACATTCTCACACGCTCAGTGCTGGTGTCTGAAAAGCATTACTTTTTGTACCATTTTAAACATACTTAATACCATGGTTATAACTTATTAGTTACAAATAAGTACCGGGAGCTTGCCTTCACTTGCTGTTTCTCAAAACGATCATGAGAAATGTTAAGCCAGGAAACAAGTTTACTTAAGTAGTTTTGGGTTCTGAATGGAGATGTTACAGAATATTGGCAGTGAAAGTTCTGGGCAAGCCTAGTACTAAGAAATGGAAAAGAAAGAAAGGCTTGCCTCCATGTCTCACAGTAATGATGGGACTGACTCATAGAAGCGTGCCTGTCAGAACCTGTACGTGGTTCCTTCAGCTTGGCTGGAGCAGCTGCCTGGAGAATGCATTTACTCGAAGAGTTTGGAGGACTGCGTGCAACCTGTAAGAGAAAAGTTTACCTTGCCAGTAATGTAAAATTTGGTGAAGCCTATGTGGTAGTTCAAAGAGTTGCTTTACCTGAGCAGTTTGGTTTCTTTTGAACAGTGCCAAAGTAAGCCGTATCATGCCATATGCTTTGAAGTAACGGCTTTGCTTTGGAATTTGGAAATGAAATTAGTTATTTTACCAGTTGAAATACATAAGGTTTAATTTATTTTCAAAAGGAAAATAGCATGGTTATTTTAGTCCCAATAGATTTTTTTTAAATCAATAAAAGAAAACAATGTTGGGTTGTGGAATTCAACTCCATCAGGTTTCCTAACCTTTGTGTCATATATTGGCCAGAGCAAGGGGATCTCATGTCAGATGGAGTGGACTCCACATCCCAGCTCCAGCCTCTGCCAGCCTGGTGATCTTGGGCAGGTTAAGGGACCACTTCCCTTATCTTTAGTCTGTGAGGGGATAGTCGCAGCTCCACACAGTTGCACGTAGAGTGTGTGCCTGTGAGGGTCCGATGCCCCTGTGGGCATGGCTGTGTGGTACTGTCACTTATTCACCAGAGGGACTGCTGCTCACTCAGCTAGCTCTTGAGGGCACCTGCCAAGTTCCAAACATAGAGAATGTGAAGTTGAAAAGTGAGAAAAATTTATGGAGAAGGAGGAGACATTCCCTTGGGCCTTCTTTCTTATGACGTAGGTTTCTCATGACACTGGGGCCAAGAGATTTCAATTTTCACTTACTGGCACAAAGGTGCTCACCCACGAGCGCTGTGATCATCTCCTCATCGTCAGGTTCAAGGACTAGTCTTCACAGGTGGGACATGCTCAGCCTCAAGGATAGCTGCTTGTGGGACAAGCAGGGTACTTTGGTACTCATTCCTTTAAAGTTGTTCCTTTTGTCTAAAATTCTTCACAGGATCATTTTCCTTTGTTAGCAAGACTTAATTATGATTTGATTATGATTTTTAAGAATTTTTTAAAAATTTAGGTTTTATACATGTTTATTATCAAAAGCTTGAGTAAATATCTTCTCTCGCTCCTGTCCTACCCACCAGTAGCATGTTGGTTTATGTTGAGCCACCTACCTTGATATCCAGAAGATTTTGGTGGTTATTGTTGGCTGGATCAGCAGACATTGACCATCTACCTCTGTCTGCTGATTCTCATGAAAGATGTATTATTTCTCCTCCTCCTCCTCTTCCTTTATCATCATCATCATCATCATTATTATGTAGTACTGGGGATTGAGTCCAGGGCCTCATGTATGCTGAGCAAACATTCTAAGTAAACTAAACTTTACTAAATCAAAGTAATCAAACTTTGATTAAGTGAAATACTTGGTGTATAAACCCCACCTACTTCTTAAATAAATGATGGGTTTCATTGGACCCTACTGGTATATTTTTTTTTTTTTTTTGAGTGTTCTTTGTAGATTATACCTTTCCCAATTTTCCTTCAGAGGCCACTGTCCCTACTCTTTAGGTCCTGAATAACTTCTGTACCTGCAGTTATATTTTATCATTGTCTACATTAAATCTGGGGCAGCATTTTCATGGTACTTGTTATTTCCAAAGAGCAAAGTGGAGCTAGAAGGCAGTACTTTCTCTTAAGAACTAAGTCAAGGCAAAGAAGTTAAGGGATTTGTAATCCTCTACTTGCAACGGAAGTGTGGTGGAATTACATGATCCTTGATGTTACAGGAAATTGAGACAAATCGGTTTTATGCAAAACAAATCTAGTGACTAAGAAACAAAGAAGTCCATTTATATAGTTTTGTTGATGGTTAATGTCAGATTTTTTTTTTCCTGGTTGTACTATACCTTACATTTTTCTAAAGACATATATTTCATCTTTAATTTTTGTGTCCCCCAGCCAAGCTACTACTTAGTGACAAACCTGTTGAGTAACTCTTGCACATATTATGATTGCTAACTGCCAAGTCCTGTGACTGAAGGCTGTTTTTTTCTAGCCTTGCTAAAATATGAATTTAGCTTCTATTTGATAAATATTGAGTGAGAGCTACATTTACAAGTAGCTAGCAGTTTTCACTTATTTAGAAACTTATCACAGGGTGTTTTCAGTATATTTGTTGGTGAAAGTTGTTCCTTGGCAGAATTACCACATTGCATGTAGGCGGTCATTTATGAAGGAGCCAAGTTTTATCACTTAGTTTCATTAGCAAATAGAGTGATTTTTTTTTTTTTTTTTTGTAAACCAAGTTTCCCAAAATAACCATGCCTGCTTCCTTCAGTGGCAGTGGTTTCGTAGTAAAAATTGTTGGTTGGATCATTGAAGAGGTATTTTTAGACATACCACATGATTTTCAACTTGTAATTTACTTTTTGGAACGTAAGTAATACTTAAGCAGATTTTCTTTTTCTTTTTTTCTGTTTACTTGTAACATTTCCTTAAATAGTTGTGCTCATAAAATTGGGGGGAAGTGAGAGAGGAAGTGATTACTGATTTGTTCCTTGATATTTGGTCTCCATGGAAGACGTTTAAGGATGGGGAGAGGGTGTTAAAATTTGAGAAACCATGTTCAGGTTGGAAAATGTCTGATTTTAATATTAAGGCTTGTTATAAACCAGAATGCCTGGAAATGAGTATTAATAAAAGCTTGAGAAAACAAACTGACTTTTTTCCCCCAGATGATAGCAATAAGGTTAAAACATATTCTCTGAATAATAATATTAGTAATATTCCTGGTCTTCCTATTGATTAGTGTTCAAGCAGACAAGAGAGAATAAATTTTTACATGTGAAAAATAGCTCAATATTAATAATGTTCCCCAGACAAAAGTGTAAGAGAAGTGAAATAGTTGACTTGATAGTTTCATATATCTTACTATGTATTTACTTCTTACTTATCTCTTTATTTTTTGTGGTTCTGTGGATTGATCCCAGGGGCATTTTACTCCTATGCTACATCCTCAGCCCTTTCTATTTTGAGACAGGGTCTCACTACTTTGCCAAGGCTGACCTCAAACTTGTGGTCCTCCTGCCTCACTCTCCCAGTTGCTGGTATTACAGGTGTGCACCACCACACCCAACTCTATTTAATTCTTATATAACACCTTTTGTAGGTCTGCTCGTTTAAAGTGCTTTATAAATATCATTTAGCATTAACTCATGTAATGACTAATCATTTATTCCACGTTCAGTTAGAGACTGTAGGAAAAAAATAATTTGAGGGTATCATGTATATTTCTTCTTTTTCTTCTTCCTTTTCTTTTTCATCTTATTTGTATCGTTTATGTGGACCCTGTCCTCACTGATTAGGAGTTGGGTCTTGGGTCTGCCAACAAATCCCTGTCTGTGGTCGTCTGTTTTAGTGTTCAGGAAGAACATGTGAAAGATTGGGTTTTGAGGTGGTAAGAGGTTTGGACTAACCGGTGTCTGTGTCATATTGTAAAACGTACACTTCAGGAAAGCAAAGCATTTTATGAATAAAGAAACTTACTCTTATCTTGCCCCTCTTTGGTATTATTTGCCATGCTTTCCTTTTATATGCTAAAAAAATGGTCCTCAGACATCATCTCAAATTCTCTGCTCTGTCCCTGCTTCTTCTAGCATGCTTGAAGATGACCTTCAGCTCAGTGACAGTGAGGACAGTGATGGTGAACAAGTAAGTTATGTACACTCCATGATGCCAAGACTCCTTTTAATTCTATCTACATATCCGAACTGTGTCCTAACCTGTTTTTGTTCTTTCCTGGTCCTTCTTCCCCTTATTGTGAATGCCTAGACCCCAGAGAAGCCTCCTTCCTCATCTGCACCTCCAAGGTACCGTCTGCGGGTTTCTCCCCATCTGACAAAGTTTGTATATTTTTCCAAGTTGAAAAAATAAAGCTCTGCCTTAATACTTTCATACAAGGGGAAGGAGATGGAGGATCACAGTTACAGGAAAGTGCCAGTTTAATATTTTGGAAGGTTGAACCTGCCACAGGGAGGTTATTAGACCTACATAAGTGAAAGATTTCTGCACGCCACCTGTATTATCAGTTTGGACATTAAACTTTTTTTTTTTTTTTTGAATTTAAAAATTTAAAAATGTTTATCATCAGTATTGTATAACTATTGTTTACAAAATTAGACTGAAGAGTCCAAGGTTTTTATGAAGGTGACAGCTTTACTTTGTTTTCAGAATTTGTAAAGCTGAATTATTTTTTAGAACTTGTTTTCTACTCTGCCTGTTTTCTTAATTTTGTAAATTCTGAAATTGTTTCAGCTGCTTTATAAAAATGACCTGCAGTACAGTTTCATGTGATGAAAAATGGCACTGTTTTCATTTTGTAAAAAAAGCCAACCCTGTATTTTAGAAAATGTGATGCATTAATTTTTGGAAATGAGAGCTATTTGAACTTATTTTACAATATTTCCTCCATGATTTAATATGACAAATATATGTGTCTTTCAAGGACAAAGAGTTAAATTATTTTATTCTGTGGAAATGTGCACACGCATTGAGACAAGGTTAGCAATAAAAAACTTAGCTATCATAGAGGTGATGTGTAGTTAGTATGGAGGAAGCCTGTGTAATTATATAGTTTTATAGATTCGAAAGGTTTGCTTGTTTGTATCCAATTTTGTGGGAATTTCTAGTGGGTCATGTTGACTCGTAAAACATGAAAAAGTAACCTAACCTAAAAGTGGAGAAAAAGGGGAAAGAAAAAACTCAGGGTGGGGATAAGTTAGAGGCAGGAGCGCACTGTTTAAAGGTGTGTCCTCCTCTGATGCCACTGGCTTGAGCTGAGCAGCCACTACTGTGTAAAGGGCCATAAAGTTAACACAGCTTTTTATACGAGATTAAGTGGAGTGACTGTGTGTGTTTTAAAATTATCTGCACTAATGATTTTACCTATTATTTAATAATTTTCACTTTATACTATATGTTATTTAAAAATTTATTTTCAAATTTTTAGATAGATTTGGAAACTTTCCGAATTATAATTAAGGAATACCGTATTATGTCTGCTTAGAAATTCTACCCGAATCTAGCAGTGTGCCCAGTGCTTTCTCATTGACTTCGGTCACTGCTTTGTTGTCAAACTTGGGAGTAGTTTTCTCAAGCCGCTTATAAAAAATGGCTCATTTTATAATTCTATCCAGGAAGCACAAGTAAATCATTTTCAAACTCACCCTCCAAAGGAACACTGTTTTTATATTCAGTGGTCTTGGGTTACCATATAGGTGGTGCTAATACAGAGGATACAGGGAGACTTTAACTTATTCTTTTTTTTTTTTTGGTACTGGGGATCGAACTCAGGGCCTTGGGCTTGCAAGGCAAGCACTCTACCAGCTGAGCTATCTCCCCAGCCCTTAACTTATTCTTTAATTTCTTTTGGTTTTCTACATCAAGGGCCAGCAAACTCAAAGCCAGTTAGTAAATAGTTTAGCCTTTGTGGACCCTGTAAGTCTCTGTTGTAACTACTCTGAACTTCGCTTTTATGGCCTGAAAGCAGACACAGTCCTTAAGAGAATGGATGTGGGTGTGTTCTAGTAAAACTTAGAAAACAGGCAGCCAGCCCAGGCCATGGTTTACCAAGTCCTGATATCAAACACCCAGTATCTTAGATTTTGTACAGCTTGACATGTTCTTAAGAAGCAAAACTTCACAGGCTTCTCTTTTATGCAGTTATCTGGTGAACTGATTTAAGGGCTTTTCAAACCACCATGGGCCCCTCTCTCTACTGAGTGATTAGATAATACTGAGGCCCTTTCCAATAGCAGAAAAATGGGCAGTGGGTAAAGAAGGGAGAAATCTGACTTGCATGGTGCCTTCTAATTTTATCCCTTGGTTGCTTTGCAGTGCTCCACAGTCGCTTCCAGAACCAGTGGCATCAGCACATTCCAGTAGTGCAGAGTCCGAGAGCACCAGTGACTCAGACAGCTCCTCAGACTCGGAGAGTGAGAGCAGTTCAAGTGACAGCGAGGAGAATGAGCCCCTAGAAACCCCGGCTCCAGAGGTACTGTGCCCCGTTGAGAAAGCCATCCAAGATGGCAGCATTCTGTCTTTTAGAGCTGGAGTCAGTGCCACACTGACCCAGGATGGAACAGTTCTGCCCCAGGGGCATTGCTCTCCTGCTCCTCTGCCATGTAGAACCATCTGTTTCTGTTTACGTACTTCTTACCAAATACTTGGCAATGGAGATTTGGGAGAGATGTTTTCTCTCGCCTGGTTAAAATGATAGGTTCTCCTCTGTCATTGCTAGCGTTGTTTTGAAGATCACCTCATTAAGAATGTTTGCACACCATTTTCTTTTCCCTCCTTTTGAAAAAGAAACTTGTTTTCAGTAGGTTGCTGTTTTAATATTAATGAGAATTCTTTTTGAAATTTCAGGAATGTATGAATTAAGGAAAGCAAAAGGAGACTGCCTGATTTAGCAAAGGGCAGGAACGTGAACTAGAAATAAGTCATCAGTTCTATTTTTGAATCACTTAAAGCTGAGCATTAAATTGATGGCAAAGTGATTTTGCCAGGGCTCTGATTCTTGTTTCCCTTCCGCTCCATATAAAACAGATAACTGTATGTAATTGTCACCTACTCTCAGGAAATACTGTAAAGATGAACAAACTTATGAGACTGAAAATCTCAAGCACTAAATTTATCTAGAGTATTTATGCTATGCACTGGATGGCTGAGTATAAGAAATTGTTAGTAGCAGTTAACAAGGTTGCCAAAAACGTTCAAAACTTGGGTAGGAGTTTAAAAATTATGCTTAAGAAAGGTAGTAATGAAAAGGGAAAAACATACTTACTTTTGGTGAATAAGACCAGCCCACATAAGAGAAAATGGTCTGCATATATAAGATGAAATGAGACCAGGAAATGAGACTTTCTGATTAGGAAAGTATTAAAATTTTTTATATTCATCTCTACTATTTAGAAGGGAGGCAGTTCCATCAGCATTAACCAAATACAACTGGAGATCATATAGTGAGACATAAGGGGTTTGTCTGAGGTTAAGGGAGGCTGAGAAAATAACAACATGTCATTTTTTGTTAGATGTGAATCTATGTCTGGCACAGAATAAATGCTCAGTGTTTTGTTTTTCTTTTTTTTTTTTTTTTCTTTTTGAGTGCATGACAGTGGATCAGCATTAATTGCACTTGAAATACCTTTCAGATTTCAGAAACTACTGTGTGTGTTTCTAGGGCTCTTTGTTTTTCTTGTATGATATTAATTACTATTGAAATAACTTTCTATGCTTCAGAGAAAAGGATGCCGAATATGCTATGCAGACAGGTTGTGTGATGTTCATTGTTAATGTTTATAAGATCTTTGCTGTATGTTTTACCTTCTTCCGTAAGAAAACTGCATGCTTGTTAGATTATTGATATAAAGAAGATAATTTGATTAAATAAAATCAAAATGGTACAGCTTTGGTTGAATAATTTAAACTTAAAAGATTTAATCTGATGTTTGTAGTAATGAGATGTCTGTCTCAGTGCTCAAGAAATTATAGAAATAGATTGAAATTTCTTAGTGCTCCATTTCTTAAGTGTTATATCTTGCTTCATTTTTTAGACTCACTTTGCTAAAGACTCTTGTACATATGTATTGATGTGTAGATCCTGGCTTGTGGAGTGTTTTTGTGTTATGTGCTAAGGCCTATCTTCCCAGGAACATTTTCTAGGTTTACCTTTAATTTTCACTAAGGTATTTAATGCTTTTCTTCCCTTTGGTAAACAAGTCCCTGCATTATTATAAATCTCCTGTTTTGTTGAGGATAACAAGAATTCCATCAGCAATAGATACTAGTTTTATTTTCTCACCCACTTCTATTTTTAATACTAAGAAACTTGGTATTTATGGCTCTGTTTTCATTCATTTCATATGATGAAATAGTCCCAGTGATTTAGGAGATCTGGAGCATTATATGCATGCCACTGGGACACTGCTGAACTTGGGAACCAGCCACTGTGGATTCCATTTCAGTATCTGCTTTATACAGGGAATCCAAATGCAAATCTCAACTTTTCAAAATATGTGGGACACACTACCTTTCTGCTACTGAAGAAAAGTTCAGAAAATATGATTACATCTGGGTTATTTAGGAATCTACTTCATTTCTTCCTTTGTTCATGGTCCAATGTCTTGATAGTAAAGTACTTTGTGTTGATTGCCTCCTGCACTGCTTTGTCATGAATTGACTTAACTCTCCCCACCTCCATCAGCCCTACAAGGTTAGCAGCTTTTGTTTTGCCTGCAAAGAAGTAGTGGCACTGAAATTCAGACCTTTGATCACTTAACTCTAAACTGATTTTTTTCCCCCTTAGTGTACCTATTTTTCTTTCTTCCTTGCTATACATGCATTTATCTTAACTCTCTTGTGTCATTTGAGAGTAACATGAATTCCATGACATCCATAGTTTTAACTTTCTCTTCCTTTTAAAATGTATTCTATTTTAATGTTATTTTTCCTTTTAAATGTTGTGCTTATATTTTCCACACCTATGAACTTATTATTTAAAAGGTAAGTACATATTGTACATAACTCAAAACTTCTTATTCAGAACTGTAATCCATTCTGAAACCAATTAATTGCCAATGTAAGCGCTTAGGAAAAGTAAAAGGACACATAGCCAAACATTTATTAAAATACCTAAAATTTAGTCATATACTTTTTTTCTACTTCCAATTGACAGTATTTGTGTTGTACCAACACTGAGGGTACAGAGGGGAGATAAGGAAGGGCAGACCGAGAAATAAAAGCCAATCTTGCCCCTACTTGGTACTTACCTACTTAAAAATTATTTTACAACCTATTTGTTAATCAATTCTTTACATAAACTTTTCCCCCATGTCAATAACCAAATAATATCTATCCTTCAAGGGATCTTATGTCCATTTCACAACTTTATATTGGGTATACATGGAACAGATTGCCCCATTCTTTTCCCCTTTCTGGGCATACTCAGTTTTGCCCTGAAAATGGGCCATTGGCCTCCCTTCTGGACATTCAGACTGCAGTGGAAGTAAATGTGTTATTTCTGTAACCAGGACATTCCTTTAGGGACTACCAAGTGTATCTAAATACCGCCCTATTTGGGGTTGAGGGAGCAGATGTGCCTTACATCAGGAATGACTTTCCCTTTGGGTTCAAACATAAATACCCTTCTAAGGAGCATGTCAGTGATTGGCTGCAGTTGTCAGTATAGCTGGTGGTGAGATGCACCCATACCTCTCCTGAGGAATGATGGGAAGGCTTCAATACCTGATGCTATTGGCAAGTGCTATATCTTATTGCCTTTTCTGGTCAGTTAACCACTAGGTGTATTGTACCCTCAGATCTTTGCAAGAAATCATATTGACAAGTTGGTATTGTGCTGATCTTTTCTCTACCCTTAAAAATCATCTTGCCCTGTTAAATATTGGATACAAATTTAGATTTACATGTGGCAAAATGCTGTGCATGTTGCAGTGGTTTTCTTCTTCCCTTTCTCCCTGCCCTGAAATTCAAAGGAGAGGATGGGTATAGAGTTGCTGGAAGTGTAGCAAACTGTCAAGGAGATATGTGATCATAAGCCTCAGTGTGGGGGGAGCAGACAGAGAGGAATTTGATCCTAACTAGTTTCTTAAAATTCCTTTTAGTTCTATTACAAACACACTAAACCCAAACTAATGACCATTTCCCTGACCAAAAGCCATTGCTTTATATTCATAATTTTTGCATTGTTAGGTTTACATGTTTTTGCAGAGTTGAATTATTTAGTATATTTTACTTGGAAAATTGTCAGTAGTCTTTCCCTTAAAAATCCAAAATCCTCCAAATTGGGGCTAGGAGTGTAGTTCAGAGGTAGAGCACTTGCTTAGTATGCAGGAGGCCCTGGGCTTGATCCCCAACAAATTCCTCCACCTAGTGGAGTGGTCTTCTTATCATAATCCAATAAGTTAAATCCCAAGTGGACTGTCTTTCCACTTCCTGGTGCTTTGTGTTCATGATTTAGTCATTTATACAAACCATGTTTTTCTTAAGAAAAACATGTAGCAAACCTTGATATATGGCCCTTTAACATTGCTCACTCTATTGGACAGTGATATTTTTCTATGATATAAAATTCATATGCATAAGAATAATCAAATATTTCATGTATATCCCTGTATTTAAGGCACACAGAATTGGAAGGTGAAAATGCAAGAGTCTCTTGTCCTGTTAAGATTTTATAGCCTAGTTAGAAAGATGGTGGTAAACATCAGTAGTTAATTTAGCAACAGTGGTTCAATTAATAGTTAAAGTTACTTAGGAACTTCTGCTGATTTGCCGTATCAGTTGTACAGGAAATCAGTATAATATCATTGCTCCGAGAGCCTCCCTTTGTGTCTCAGACTGGTGCTGTTTTAGTCCAGGTTGCCTCAAACAAGAAACTAAATGTCTAACTTTTAAGGAAGCTAAGTCAGAGGTTTGGCTAATGTAACTTCACTGGATTATTTTTATTAAAGAATAAAATTTAAAAATCAGTATGTATCTGTGATACATTGATAGCTTTTTCACATGTACATGTTTTTAAATAAGAAAAATCAAATGGTAAAGAAAAGTTATTTTCGTTGAAAAGTATGTCAAAACAAAATGTTTATTTATTAAAAAGAAAAGAAAAAAGAATGGAAAGTATGCCAAAGACGGGACAAAGTATAACTCCTGTGGGTATTTACTAACACTGAGTGCATGCATTAGCTGCCTTCTGAAAATTCTTTATAAAAGGAGTCTTTTTATTCTTCATTCTCTTTATTATTCTCTCATAGAGTAACCTCCAAGCCAAGACATGTCAGTGCTCTTCAAATTATACCATAATTCCCATTGGGACAAAAGATTTATGTTACAAAGATTTCTCATCAGTTGTCAATAACCTGTTAGTCAATATCTACTGTAACAAAATCCCCACATCACAAACATGTTAAAGATTGTTGTAAGATTTGTTAGAGAGTCCAACTTAAAGTTTGAGGAAGATAAATAGAATCTAAATTCTTTGGCTTGGAATGATTGCTTCTTGTGGGACAGTCCTGTTTAATTAGATGACAAACACAGAAGAAGAGTTTGTCATTGTTGATCAGTTAACACTTTTCTTTATTTCCTTATTTTCAGCCTGAACCTCCAACAACAAACAAATGGCAGTTGGACAACTGGCTGACCAAAGTCAGCCAGCCTGTGGTGCCTGCCGAGGGCTCAGGGAGCACAGAGTCCCCTCGCCGGCGCCAGGAAAGTAAGGGTGGCAGCGATAGCACCACGGGTCAGGAACATTCTGAGTCCAAAGATCCTCCCCCCAAGAGCTCCAGCAAAGCTCCCCGGGTCCCCTCTGACGGCTCCCACCCTGGAAAGAGAAGCTGTCAGAAGTCCCCTGCACAACAGGAACCCCCACCTAGGCAAACTATTGGAACCAAACAACCCAAAAAGCCTGTCAAGTCCTCTGCCCAGGCGGATTCTCGGGCCAGCTTGCAGGTGGAAAGTGAACCAGGACTTCTTCCCTATGGCTCAAAAGACCTGACCTCCAAAGATAAGCCCAAGGTGAAGACGAAAGGCAGGCCGCGCATTGGAGGCAGCAGAGAGCCCAAGCCCACAGCGCCCGTCCCCAGTGAGAAGAAGAAGCACAAGAGCTCCCCCGCAGCCCCCTCCAAGGCGCCCTCAGGCCCAGAACCCACAAAGGACAGTGTGGGAGACAGGAGCCCTGAGCACTTTGCTCTTGTCCCCCTGACTCAGAGCCAGGGCCCGCCCCATAGTGGCGGTGGCGGTGGCAGGACTAGTGGCTGCCGGCAAGCAGTGGTGGTCCAGGAGGACAGCCGCAAAGACAGACTCCCGTTGCCTTTGAGAGACACCAAGTTGCTCTCACCGCTCAGGGACACTCCCACCCCACAGAGCTTGGTGGTGAAGATAACCCTAGACCTTCTCACTCGGATTCCCCAGCCACCAGGGAGGGGGAGCCGTCCAAAGAAACCAGAAGATAAACAGCTGCCTACAGGGAAGAAGCAGGACTCTGAGAAGAGAAACTCAGACAACTCCAGCAAGTTGGCCAAAAAGAGAAAGGTGAGTACTGGAGACAGGCCTCCTATGACTCTCTGGGATGGCCCTGGTGCAGGGTTGGGGGCTGCTGGGGAATCTTTGATTGGCTCTGTTTTTACCCAGCTCTGAGTTTTCTGAGAAGAGGCTGGAAATCTTTACTCTGATGAGGTGCACTTTGCCCCTTCTGAGTTCCTCTTTCCCTGCACTTTGATGCTTCTGGGTCCACAAATAGTCACAGCTGTCAGGTTTCATCATCACTAATTGAAGAGAATGGATTCTTTTAGCATAATGTAGAATTAAGGATACATTTGTATGCATTCAGATAACACTGGGGTTTACCCCTGAATTACTGAAGTAACTGCTTTATTTAAGTTTTATTCTTATAGTATGAACTTTTTATTACCAACATTACATCCATAATTTATCTCCTGACACCTCACTAGAGCTGTTAAACATATGATAAGGAGAGCTTATTGAATAACATGCTGCTGGGTACATTGCAAAGTACTGAACATCTTTCTTGATGATTTTTGGAAGTTTCATGTAAGGAATGGACATAGTAAACAAAGGGGGACAACCTCTGCATTATTTAAGACCCTCTTACTTGGACACACCACTGTTTGGGCAGTCTACTTTTCTTTACTTTGAATCACTGAGCTCTGGGCCTATTATTTGCTTCTTCAAGGTGATGAAAGATGAGCACTTCCCCAGTGGTGTTCCCCAAGCTAGCCTGCTCAGGATCCCAAGACAAAAGGCACAAGAAGGGCCAGTTCTTTCTTGCTGAGAAGGAATAACATTTTTAACACTCTTATAAGCACATGAAAAATGTCTTACTCAGCTGTGGAACTTGAGCTAAGAATAACAGAGGGGAAAAAAAATCATGAAGCCTGCTGTCATGTCTGAGATCCGACTGATTAATCCACTAGCTAAAAATAAAACACAACTTTAACAAACAGTAAAGGGCAACTGTTATCTCCAGAACCTTCTTGCATGGGACGTGAGAGTGTGCACTGCCACCACATCAGTGGCAGGTCAAGTGAACTGGGATCAGGTGCTCACTGGTGGTGCTGTTTCATTTAGAACAGCATATTTTCATGCCAGAAAGCTTCTAAAATGTTAAAAATGGAGTATATATGCATGTGTGTACATGTGCAAAGTACAAAACTTTCAAAAGGAAATTGTCATGGACCTGCTGAGGAGAAAGTTGTCTTCATCTAATGTCCTTGAGAAAGACTCATGCACTCATTGGCCTCCTCCTCCAGGGAAGTCTTCTGTTGCCCTTACCCCTGGCTGCCAGGCTTCTGTATGGTCTCCAGTGCTAACCAGTTGCGTTTGCTGGAGTGGGGAGAAGCTTTCACCTCACCAGGTGGAAATGTTAGACATTGGAGGTTCCCTCAGAGTTCTTAGCCTTCTCCATCCCCCAGTGCAAATCTAGAAACATTGCTTGTCACTCCAGAAAGAGAAACCTCAAGCTTTCCCTGTTGGCTGTCAGAACTGTGCCCTCAGGTTTTGGCTGAGCTCCTCCAGGGCAGCTCATTTATCTTTCTATTTAGAGCATGGAGAAATAATGATCCCTCATTTTAATCGAGTGCATGATTTCTTTAAAGCTCTGGCAAGCAGCTGAGAGATCTGGCCTAGAACAGTCCATCTGTCTTAGTTATTGACAGGGTGGAGGTCTGACCCACTGGTTCCCAACCCTGGCTGTATTACAGTCACCTGAGAAGACCTTGGCAGTGATGGCAGGGTGCTCATCCCCATTGATATTTTTGAAATTCCTTAAGTAATCCTAACGCCTAGCAGGGCTGGGAACCACTGGAGCAGAGCTTGACTCCAGGGCCCCGGATCACGCAAAACTACCTCTGTGGGCTCAGAAATCCACCAGGTGTGCTGCATTCAGACAGCTCAGATCTGGGCAGCCAGGAACTTGCCTGAGGTATGTCTTAGTTAGCAACTTACTTAGACGTTGTCAGATGAATGAGTATAGTCCACTGCATGCTTAGTTCCTAAGCATTTCCTAAGCGTGTGTCCTTTGTTGTTTTGTTTTACTTCCTGCTGGTTTGGGTTACAGGTGGGAGGTATTGGGCATATTATATTCATATCCCATCCTTCCTTGTGTGGGACAGGCTATCCCCTTCTCCTCTCCCACCCTGTTTGTTCAGTGCTTCCTGACTCTAGCCCTGACGAGCACGGTGGTTCCAGGAGGCAGCTTGGCATGTAGTACAGCCAGGATCCTGTGGCAGAGGAAAGGCTGTTTACTTTTTTAAAGCTTGGGTACTTCCCCCTAAATTTGGATTGTGGAGACTTTTTTTTTCCCATTTTAAGTGTGAACACTAGAAAAAGCTCTCTGAAGATGTAGTCAGAGCCACTGAAGAATATGCCTGATTCTTCACATAAGTAGAATTTAGTGCTTTTATTTGAAGGCCCACTAGAGCCTGTTTCTCTCCTGAGCAAAATTTAGCAAATATCTTCTGAGGGTTCCCAGGTTCTTAACAACTATTTGAGACTTAAGCACATGTGAAGAAGGCCATAAAGAGTTGATGGTAGGGGCTGGGGGTACTTCTGTGGCAGAGCACTTGCCTTGCATTTGTAAGGCTCTGAGTTTGACCCCCAGCACTACAAAAATGCCACCCCCCCAAAAAAAATTAATGATGGTTAACAGCTGTGGTGAAGCCATCAAATATGGCACCTATGGAAAGATACCCACTTTTCTCACCGCCGTAAAGGAGAGGGGAAGGAATCCTTTTGGAGGAACTGTGAAGAAATTCTGAGGGAGAATAGGCATGAACTCATACAGTGTTCCTTGCATAAATTACTGAATTTTACCAATCTGATTGCACTTTAGAATTTAAAATATCGCCTTAGGTTTTCTTTTATTTAATTCTTAAGCCAAGTTTATGTTTTCCAGATTTGGAAGAAAAACTGGAGTTGAGAGTCACAGTATAATACACAATCAGGCCAGTGCCATTGGAAGCATTCTGAAAATGTACCAACAGGCACCGGGGTATGAGCCCTGCCGTGCGCTAGGCACGTGTGTAGCCAATACCTCTTTTCACCCAAATCATCTTATAGATGGATGGCATGTCTTCATGGTCATTTAGACCAGTAACTGAACAAGGGGGCACATTTCTAAATAACTGCTTTACTAACCAAGAAACTTTGACATTTGGTGGGGAGTGCAGAATTTCAGTAATATTTATGTGTGTTTTACACAGTGGGAAAAGTAAGTTGTATGTGGTAGGCAAAAGTGTATTTTTGTTGCTTGGGATGCTTTTGGTTTTTTACTTCCCTTCCATCCAAAATCTGTCTTTTCTTGGCTTGTCTCTGCAGATCAACATCCTCTGACTTTATTCTTAAAACCAAGGGGTTTAAAAGCCCATTCCTTATAGTGTACTGAAGTGACTTCGATCCATCTCTTTATGCCTGTCAGTTGTTCTAAGAGCATCATACCCGCAGGCTGGTGCAAACCAAGGCTGTTTCTAGACATTCCAGTGCCTTTGTGTGTGTCCTCACCAAGGACGAAGAGTGATTAATTTGCCGCAGTGAACACAACCTGTCTTTTCATTAAGTCCCTTGGTGTGAGCTTGGATTAGGTGGCCCTGTGTCTTTCTAGAGGGAATTGATAGACTTTCCAAAGTATTGTCTGCTTCTCCTCTTTTTGCATGCTTCATGTACTACCAAGCTCATTTGCTTTTCTTTGGGAGATTATAGTAGAGTCTTCGACTTGGTGAAAGAACCTTAGCAATCTTGTTCAGACTGCCCACTTTTGTGTGTGTGTGTGTGTGTGTGTGTGTGTGTGTGTGTGTGAGTGTGGTACTGGGATTTAACCCAGGGTGCTCTACCACTAAGCTATATCCCCAGCCCTTTTTAGTTTTTATTTTGAGATTGGGTCTTGCTAAATTGTTGGGGCAGGCATCTGACTTGCAATCCTCTTGTCTCAGCCTCCCAAGTCAGTAGGTTATAGGTGTGTGCCACTGTGCTCTGTCAGCTGCCACCTTTTCATAGATGAGATCTAGAAAGGTGCTAACTTCACTTGACTGCTGAGTAAAAGTAGCTCTGGAGTTCAGATAATTCCCTGACCTCTTTGGTGACAGGCTCCCTGGGCACAATTAGGTACCTAATTGACAGGGGGGTTTCCACAACCTATGGCAGTTTGGTGCCACCTCCCAATCCAGTGAGTTTTCCTGTTTCTCACACAAATTTCTATATACACATGTCGCTGGGGAGCTTCTTGAGAGGTGCGAGATCAGTATGTTGACTCCACCCCTTAGGATGTATAGGACAGTTTCACTATCATCCCTGGCTCAGTCTAGTCCATTGCTCCCACCACTGCCACCTTGAGGCCCACCCACATCTGCCATCATTTCAGCTTCCCTTTCAGACTCTTCCATCTTCCCTCTTCACAGGCAGGCTGTATCTTTCCAACCAGAAACTCTGAGGCCCAAAATAAGTGCTTGTCCTGGAAAAAGCCACCTTCATTTACCCCTGCTACCTGCAAGTGCCTACACGACAAGCCAGGTGCTGGGGCAGGCACCCCGGTGCCCTGGAGGCATTCTCCTCCAGAAACCAACTTGGCCAAGCACAGCCCCGTCTCTTCCTTTTATGGTCTTAGTTCTTGCCCTTTAGCTCTGCTCTGTAGGTGGAGCAGCACTTGGCAGATCACCCAAGACTGCCTGACCCAACAGGTTAGGAAAAGCAAACAAGTGAGTTAGGACCAGAGTGGCAGCCAACAGTCTCCTCTGTGGTAGGTGCCGGTACCCTTGAGATACTTATGCTTATGGAACAAGAAATTCTGAATTCCAGACCATTAGATTCCCTGAAATGGAGGCAATCTGGGGATAAATCACAGGGCAAAGGCACTTCATTTTTCTTCCTAAAGAGAATATGTTACTCTCATCTGATTTTTCATGAGGCTGCTTGACCCAGAAGAACCTAAAGAACAACATGCCTCCTATTTTTCAGCGGTACTTGGAACTTTGAAATTCAAGTCTCAGTTTCCTGATACTCAGTATTGCCTGACCCCGACTTTAATGATCCTTCCCCCGGTCTATTCACTTGAAATTGCTGTGTAGCCCTGTTTCCAGGGACCTCAGCCATGTCCCTGAGCTGCTAGGCTTAGTTTCCCTGCCAGTTGAGAATGCTGAGTGCCTGCTCTGGGGAAGCCTCTGACTGTTTCAGACAGAGAAGGACAAAGTTCCAAGTGCATAGTGTACAAGGATACCCTAACCTCAAACCCACAGGTGCGACACCAGCTCAAGAGTTAGGCAGAATCAACAGATTTACTTTATTTAGTTTAATGGCTGCTTCTGCAAGCTTCTGGAGTATTATCTACATCTGAGTTGTTAAATATCAATTTAAAGCATATTATTTCCATAAGTTGCTAAATGCTAGCATTGTTAAGTGCTAGTATTGGAGTTAGTGTCTGGTGATTTCTTGTTTGTTGGCTCTTCTTTTGAGTCTACGATTGGCATAAGCAGAGTTTGTGGGAATTAACTCATTGTGAGTCTTATTTTCATGTGTGGTTTATAAGGTCTGCCACTTTTGTTTATAATAATAATTAACACATCCTAAGCAACAGAAAAGTATACAAACAAAAATGAACTCTTGTTTCACCTCTGGACTAGTGTTTTCTTGAAGAGAAAGCTTTATGGATGGTTTGTGTTAGTTTTGTCTTGGAGACTTCTGTTATGTCATTAACTACCTGGAAATGACTTTCTTGTGTGTATGTGTGTGTTTCACTAGCTCATCATGTGCAAGTTAATATTCACCTAGATATTTTTGCAAATTCTGACTTTCCCCAGTGATAAATTTCCCATTTTATTGTAGTGCTTGCTATGCCTGGTGTGCCACATCTAAGCTAAAACTTAAGATAATTCCCTGACCTCTTTGGTGACAGGCTCCCTGGGCACAATTAGGTACCTAATTGACAGGGGGATTTCCACAACCTATGGCAGTGTTCTGGTTTAACCCTATTAATGGTTCATTTTCTCTCTACTATGATGTACTCTCTGAAGTGCTACCACTGTGAATTGTTGAACAGAGTTTGTCACAGTTTCCCTGCAGGCTTCTCCTGGCCTCTGCCAGCGCCTTTCACTTCTGAACTTTGCTACTGGCTGGTGCTCACAGGACAAGCCCCCATGTACAATGTCCTGTGGCATTTCAGTCATGGGTTTAGGCCTTGATCATGTACCTCATATATTATCTGTCTCCTTATTAGGTCCTTCAAGATACAGTTCCCCCATTTTCCCATAATGAATGGTTACATTTCTGCTGATTTATTTGTACATTATGCCCCCCCCCCCCGCCTCCCCGCCATGTGTCTATAATTCCTTGTGTTGGCTAATTAGAAATTCAGAGCCAATATGTGGCAAACTGTAGCAAACTATGTAGAACAACACTGCCCAATAGAAATATAATGTGAGCCACATATTAATATTAAATTTCTTTTTTTTTTAATAAAAAAAGGGAAAAGAAAACTAATGGTGATAATTTTACTTAATACAAGCTATTAATACAACATTCTATCTACCTGAAAATCATTACGTTCCCTCTTGGCACTACTTCTTCAGAGTCATTTCTCATTTCACGACAGCCACGTTCAAGTACAGGTGCTCTGTATGGACCTGCTGCCCAGGCTGCTGGCGGGAGCTGGCAGGGCAGTGAGAGCTGATGGCCTTCAGAGGGTACGCACCTTCCCTTGGCTTTAATTCCTCTCTTCCACCCATATTTTTCCTTTTAATGTTCTAAGTTCTGCACACAAGACTAAAAACAAGTATCTTGGTGAGGCATGAATGAATCTATTTTGAAACAAGATGGTACATAAGTGAATAAAAGGGTTTTTCCAAAGGACTCTATGCAGGGCTGGTTCAAAGTACACACCTCAGGCACATGCATTTGCAGAAGGGAGGGATTTTGATTTTTTTTTTTTTTCCCTATTTCTTGTTCTTTTGAGTAGTTCCAGGCTGTTTGTTAATGTCTGGGTAGACCTTGAGCCTAAACATCTAAATTTATTAGTTTTTCTTGGAGAAGTTCAGGGAAGGCGGAAGACACAGTGGTGAAAAATCAGTACCTTCCACAGTCAGTTAATTTGTTGTTATTCTTTATGACTTAAGAGGATTTGGGATTGGTTGGGGATTGTCCTAGATTGACTGGTGTCCCAGATTTCTAACTCTGTGAACTCACAGTCGGGAAGTCTTGTTCTCACTGTGCAGCAGAGTTGATTGAAGGACTCCTACTCATCACGTCACTGCCACTTGCTGGAGAGAGCATGTGCTCCTTCCTGAGCCAGTCCGGTGGCAAGGAGGCCACCGTGAAGTCCTTATGTTAGACTTCTTGTATGGCAGGTGTTCGTGGCCACAAGTAGCACAGGAGAACATGGAAAAGGCTCAGCTGTTTGTTCTTCTAATGATTAAATATATTTAGCACTTTAGTTGTATAAATGGGTGCTTTTGAATTACTTAAATCCTGTAGTTAGGTTCCTTTCCCTTCCATAGTCCCACTAAAATCATATTTGTAGTCCTTTATTTTTTATCACAATGTTTGGAAAAATACAAATGCATCTACATATGTCAGATGAGAGAGAGAGAAAAAAAAAGACAATATTGGAGGTAGTGAGATAGAGAGGGAAAAGACAGAATCCCCCAGTAACTATTTTTATTTTGTGGCATATCTTTGTAATTCTTTCTGTGATACTTGTAGAGGATTTTGTAGCCAGTTTTTTTTTCCTTCAGCAGTACCCTATTTTTCATTAGAGGTAGGTTTTAAGTATTCCACTCTGAATTTTATACAAATACAATTAGTTGGTAGATGTAAGTAGATAATTGTTTTGAAAGAAGTGAGGGAAACTTCATAAAATCATCCCTGTGTTACTTGATGTGAATATGGCATGTTTTATTGATTTTTTTTTAATCTTTTTTTTTTTTTTTTGGTGCTGTGGCCTTGTGCATACTAATTATTGAGTTTTTAATATTTAGAAAATCATCAGTGATGTGTTGAAGTGTGTTCTTGTTGTCCACTATTACTTTAGACATCACCCCCACCCCTTTCGTTTTGGTACCAGGGCTTGAAATCAGGGGTACTTAACCAGTGAACCACATCCCTAGCCCTTTTTTAATATTTTAGTTAGAGACAGGGTCTCGCTGAGTTGTTTAGTCCTTGCTAAGTTGCTGAGGCTGACTTTGAGCTCACAATCCTCCTGCCTCAGCCTCCCAAGCCACTGGGTTATAGGAGATGTGTGCTACTGTGCCCAGCAGACAATACCCTTTTCCCTGGTATATAGTCTCTTTTGTGCAAAGTCTTTCTCAATACAAACCTCATCAAATTTAGATAGCACCTCCCCTGTGCCCCCACCCATCACATACGACATTTTAAGTACTAATGAGATCACTTTGAGTACATAGATGTCTCCAAAAGTTGAATTATTCTCTTTGTCTCTTCTGTATTTTCTTTTCTATTTTGTCTGTACATTTATCATTTGTGACGTTTTTTGCCTTGCTTGTTATATTTCAATTAATAGGGTGAAACAGAAAGAGACTATGATAACAAGAAAATCAGACTGGAGAAAGAAGTCAAATCACAGTCCTCTTCAACCTCATCCTCCCACAAAGAATCTTCTAAAACAAAGTGAGTATGGAAATTGGATTGGGAACAACCTAGAAAGGTGACCAGCTCTTCTTGAGTCTTCGAAAGGCAAAGAGAGTTTTCTGCAGTAGAACCAGTAGATTAATGAACTTGTTCTGGCTATTTTGAGGTTGTCGTTTTGTGTTCTCATCCAGAAAGACTTTCGGGAATTGACAATTTGGCACAAATTTATATTTAGCAGGAGCATTTTCAGTAAGGAAAGTTTCCTAAATATATGGAATTGTTTTTTCTAATGAGAAGTAAGAAAGGTATTATTACTTCCCCTACTTTGCTGAATGGGCAGTGGTGGCAGAGAGAGAGAACAATTTGCTCAGAGTCACGGAAGTCCTGCCAGTTGCTGTAGCTGGGTTCAGACACCACAGGGAGGCTGGGTTCAGTGTGCTTTCGTTTAGAGATGAGTAAGGATCTGAAGGCTGACCAGCCTCTCACTGGGGAGAAAGATAACAGATGAGAATGGTAGTGCCAAAAAGGAGAATAAAAAGTAATTGTTATTTACTGATTTATTCAAGAAATTGCCTCACAAAGTGACTTGGCAAAAACAGTATAAAGTGTCATGATTGGGAGCCCACAGGGAGGTGGGAGAGGGAGAGGAAGGTTAAGTGTGGAGGCAGCTGCTGGGCTTGCCTGTTCACGAGGGCAGGGCACAGGCTGGGGAGCCACTGAAAGGTAGCAACATTTGGGGGGGAGTTAGGACCATTGTCACACTCTGCAAGCTGAATGAAAAGCTGTACAGCTTCATTTGTTACTAATGAACGGGGATAGATTTCTTAAGGCATCAAAAGTCCCTAAAATTTGGCTCTTCTACAACACGATTTCATACTCTGGAACACTGCAGTTTTTCATGCCAACAGCCATTTTATCTTTTTTTAAAATGAAACTAAGCTGTGTGATTTGTGTTCTGCCTCAGTTGAGTTTTGTGTGATGTTTCACTCCAGGACACCCAGGCCCTCCTCAGAGCCCGCAAAAAAAGAAATGCTTCCCCCTCCACCTGTGTCGTCCTCATCCTCGTCCTCATCCTCATCCTCGTCCTCATCCTCATCCTCATCCTCCCAGAAGCCAGCCAAGCCTGCACACAAGAGGTCAAGGCGGGAAGCAGACATGTGTGGCCAGGACCCTCCCAAAAGTGCCAGTAGCACCAAGAGCAACCATAAAGATCCTTCCGTTTCAAAGCACAGAAAAGTACAGGGGAAAGGCTCTGGAAGCTCCACTGAACACAGAGTAAGTAGGGAAGGCAGTAATTACACAAAATGGGATGTGTCGGTGTGCCTGTAAGTTTCTAATGATGGCACCTCAGCGCTGTGCCTCTGTTTTAATATGGCAGCGATGGTTCTCTTTAAAGTCGTACTCTGGGGAGGGGGATAAAAGGTAGTGAATATTATACAAATGTTAGGGTCAATTTGTTCTTAGTAATTCAAAGGTAGAAAAATCAATAGGTTTTTGTACTAATTCTCTGTCAGATATTTTGCAGTAAGAAAAGGTTACCCTAGTTCTTTCTTTAAATATTTGATCACAAATATTTCAATTATTGTTTATAATGGGAAAAAAATTAACAACTTTCTCAGACATTATTTCTTCCTATAATCCGGTCTCTCTGTGTTTGTATTGACTAAGAGATGTTCTATTTGGTTCTACGAATTGCCTGTTCTCTGGGACTTTCTTAACATCTTTTTGAGTTTACAACCAGACCTAAAAGCTTTAGTTGCATCAGCAGCTGGGAAAGTACATGACCCAGCTAACTTGTGCAGTGATTGATTTAAAATTTCTTTTTCAAACTATTTTGGGCTACTTAAGAGAGATGTCACTTTAGGACATTGATCTTAGGGTTACAGTATAATTCATGTGATTTTTTTTTTTTTTTTTTTTTTTAAAGGGAACTTCTGGAGATACTGCAAATCCTTTTCCAGTGCCTTCTTTGCCAAATGGTAACTCTAAACCAGGGAAGCCTCAAGTGAAGCTTGACAAGTAAGAATTTGGATGCTTTCTTATTTTTCCTTTCCTGGTTTCCCTCTCCCCTGCATCTTCCCCTTCTCTTTACCTCTTTTCCTTCTTTATTTGCCCCATCCTCTCCTACCTTTCCCCTGCTCTTCTCTGTCATCTTCTCGGTCTTCTTACATTACCTTAACCTCATCTAGTAATTTTAGGTTCCTAAGACCCATCTCTGCCTTTTCTTCTTCTTTTTCAGACAGCAAGCTGATTTTCACATGAAGGAGGCCAAAAAGTTGAAGTGCAAAGCAGAGTCAATGGTCAGTCTTGGCTTTTATTCCCTTGGTTGAATGTTTTGTGATTAAAAAAAAAAAAAAATGAAGCCAGGCATGGTGGTACCATTCCTTTAATCCTGGTTATTTAGGAGGCTAAGGCCAGAGGGTTGCGAGATCTAGGCCAGCTTGTCTCGAAAAATGTCAGGAGCTGGGGATGTGTGTTCAGTGGTAGAGCACCCATGTTCAGTCCTCAGAACCAGGGCTGGGGATGAGGGGGATACCATAGTTTTCATAGTCTCTCTTCTACCATATTCCACATCATTAAATATGTGCATGGGGGGTCATGAAGAGGGAGAAATCTGTTGACCTACTATTGGCCATAATATATTTAGAATAAGCAGGATTTTAATGAACAAAGGATAGGGAGTTTCAGTGGACTTATTTTCTTCTTTGACTCTGTTGATTCAGTCTGATTATGGGCAAATTTATAGAGTTCTAGTCATAAGTATTCTGTCTAAATGAGTGAAAGTTGATCTACTTGGCAGTGATCAAATATGAGTGCTTCTTTTTGTCCCACTGTTTCAATTCTTTGGATGTGAAAAATGAGTCCTGCTTTTGAAAGTCAGTCATTTTGTGCTCACCCTGAGACAGTTTACAAGGTGAGGAAGCCTGTTTGCATTACACAATTACCTAAAAGCCCCTCAAGACTGACCTGAAGGAATAGTTGACCAAGGCCAGTAAAATTTAAGAAGAAGGTGATGATTGCACTATTGGTAAACATGCTTAAAGATATGAACTCTCTTTACTTATTGACCTGTGGATTTTCTGGAAGATGGTGCTTTGTTGTTAATGATATACATAAGTAAAAATACGCTTTTTCATCTTTACTGCAATATAATGAGATCATGTTTGTCCTTTGTCACATTTAAACTTCTAAGACCCTGTGGCTTTTACTGAGTGTGTCCCCAAAAGCTAAACCCAAAACTGCATGTGGCAGGGTCCACAGGGACCTGAATGTGGCTACTCTGCAGGAGCCATTCCGACCTTGGCCTGGTGCTTTCACCCGAGCCTGCAGATGTACACCTGTTCTCCAACTCTCTAGGGAGGGACACACTGAGACTCTTCAGCAGGTCCCCGTGTAGCAGGCAAAGTGTCCTTTGATTCCTTCCCATGCTGGGTGCCATGAGGGAGCTCTGAAAAAGATGCTCTGGCCCTATCCTACAGACACCCTGTGCCAGGATGACCTGAGTCAGATCATGGCTGCACCACACAGTGGTGTTCTTTCAGCTGCTTCCTTACTGGAACTGTATGACTCTTGTGAGTTTTGTAAAAGAGTAAATATTTAGCACTATTATCCAGTTATCTAAAACCTATCTTGACTTTGGACATATTCCTCATTAGATTCCCTCATTATTCAAATAATGCTCCAGGAAACTTTGTTGTTTTTTTTTTTTTTTTTTGTATGTGTGTGTGCGCTGGGGATCGAACCCAGGGCCTTGTGCTTACAAGGCAAGCACTCTATCAGCTGAGCTATCTCCCCAGCCCCGGAACTTTGTTTTTAACCTATACATAGGCATGTCTTCTCTCTACGTAAGGCAGCTGGCCACAGGACCCCAGTGTGCCAGGACAGTCCTGGTTTATGTCCACTGCATCCCATTGTAGTAATTATACCCCATTTTGCTCTCAAAATCTGCCAGTTTGGACTGTAACCTGTCTGGCCACCCTTTTCATGATATTCTATCTTGATGGCATACCATCTCAAAGAAGTACACTTGGCATCCAGAGAGTTAAGAAGTGCACAGCTAAGTGCAGGGGAGTGCATTTCATCTTCACGTTTGCTCATCTTCCTGAGTAGGGAAATCAGAGCTCCACTGCTCTAACACTGCTTTGGGAGGGTGATCACAGGGATCATGCTTATTAGCCTTGCAAAATACTTAGGGAAGTGGATATTCACTAATCGCCTGTTAGATGGTAGTTTCTTTTGCTTCTGCCCTACAGCCAATATTAATTTTGGAAATTCCCTGACATAGATGGTTTTACATAAGATCATTTTGAGAATTAGATTCCCATCAGTGAAGCAAATGAATTGTGTGTCCTCTGCTGCTAATTGAGGCATACTAATTTGACTTCTGTTCTTCTTTGTCACTTCTGAGCCTTGGCTCTCTAGGAAAAATATTTTGAAAGTAAGTTATTTTTAAAAGTTAAAAATTTCAGGGGACTAAGAGTGTTCTGAAGTATATGTATGCCCCCATACATCTGTGGATCTGTCACACCAAGTCAGGATTCACACGCATGTGCATATAGCAACTCCATTCGTTCCATTGCTGGTTAGACACAGAACAGTATGTGCACTCACTGAGGGGAAGAGCTGTTTCTGCTCCTGCCTGTGGTGTGTAGCAGCAGCCTGTAAGTTAAGTAGCAGTCCTAAGCTACCTCCTTGCTGATAGGTCACTGCTCTCCTGTGTTGCTATTTTTATTGTCTTTGAACATATCAAATTGAGAGCATTGGAAAAAACTACTGACTTGTAATTGTTAATCAGCTCCTCTCAATGTGTGGTGTGTATGCCACAGGTAGAGAAAAAGTGAGCTGCTTATCACAGTGAAGGTCATTGGTTGAACTGGCTATGTGCCACTTAAGGAGAAGAGCCTTAAGTGACAAAATGTATATTTACTTTTAAGGCGGCCAAGTTTCTGATTTCATTTATATTTCTATATTCCCTTAAAGGAACTTTGAAATTTTGTCCCTGGTATCTCAGGACTAAATGTCCCTGATGCCTTGTACTGAATCTAGGTGCCAAAGAAGATTAATCTGTTGGGCTTGAAAATGAATGAAGATTATTAGGGATTATATTTAAGATGCTCCTAATCTATGATAAAAGTTTTCTACTTAAGATAAACCTCAACACCTACAAAGAAACTTGTGTCTGCGTTACTGTAGATGTGTAGAATAACCTATTTCTCAAGAAAGTTATGTAATAAGTAATTTTGTGCTAAAAACAAGGAGTCTTGGTTTGTGTGCTTCCAGAGGTAGTGAGAGAGTTGTCTTAATACAGATTTGTTTCCTTATTTCTAATGAATTTTTGCAAAAAAATTTTTTTTGTGGGTGAGAGCTGACAGGATTTGGTTAACTTTTAGTTGGTTTATTTCCACTTTTCTCTAATAATTAAACCAAGACAGTGGAGGAAAGTTTAAAAATACAGGGAAGGAACTAAGTAAAGCCTGCCTTAGGCCTAACAGTGGCTATGTTCTCCTACAGACGGACAAGGTTGGAAAGGCCTTCAAGTACTTGGAAGCCATCCTGTCCTTTATCGAGTGTGGGATTGCCATGGAGTCTGAGAGTCCGGCCTCAAAGTCTGCTTATTCAGTGTACTCAGAAACTGTAGATCTCATTAAGTAAGTGCCAAGTCACTTTGCTGTTCGCTCAAGTACTTCTCTTTCCTCACTTTATTGCTTTAATCTTTGAACCTTAGTGTGAAGACTGCTGCAGTAAAGGGGAGCCTTCAGGTGAGCTGGGGCTCAGCTCAGTGTTAGGGCACTTGTCTGGTGTGCACGGCCCTGGGCTGCATTCAGCACTGCAGAAAGATAAAACAATAAGAAGGTGGTGGTCCAAGAACTAAATTAAAATTGTGTTCTAACTGAAGTGCTAGCACAGAATAACTGAGTCAGCCATATCATTTTGCCAAGTACTGAGAAATGCTACACCTTTCAGGGACAGGGTGGTTTTTCCAGTTTAGCTTTCTTATCAGATGCCCTCTGGGCTCAGGTGTGTATTTACCTGCATTCAACAGGGGGCTCAGTGAGGGCACAGCTGCACTTGGTTTCAAGAGGCAGACAAACCATAGGTCCTGGTTTGCTGAATGGCCGGCATTGTTGCTCACTTTTTCTGTGTAGCACTCATGATTTCACATCTTCAGGAAAAATCAATTCAAAGAACAGTACAATACAATACCAAGATGAATTTGTGCCTGGGATTTTCATATTATCTTTGTTTAACCTGGTATATTTTTATGTCTCTCTGTAGATCCACAATGTCATTAAAATCCTTCTCAGATGCCACAGCACCAATACAAGAAAAAATATTTGCTGTTTTATGGTAATTTTTTTCTTTAATAGCACTAAATGTCTTTTTGTTTCTTTTGATGTTAAAACATTTTGAAATGGGATTCCTTAACCTAATAGTAAAAGGCTAGTGAATACTTGGTTGAGGTTAATCCCACTGATGATTTCTGGGAAATGGCTCCTAATGCTGTTTTATTGAGGTTTTGGTGAATTCTTCGGTCTTACGGTTTAAACTGTATCCTTGCACATCTGTGCCTTTCTGCCAATATTGACTTTGGGCATTAGTCTGAAGGTACAGATTCTTGAGGTATACAGAAGGGAGCACACCCAGCGTGCTCATGAGACTTTAGGTTAATTGGCTGTTTTCCTGTGGTAGAGCTAGTCCTGTCCACGAGGTGATACATATGTCACTTTAACTTCTGTTCTTGTTCACAGTATGCGTTGCCAGTCCCTTTTGAACATGGCAATGTTTCGCTGTAAAAAAGACATAGCAATAAAGTATTCTCGTACTCTTAACGAACACTTCAAGAGTTCTTCCAAAGTGACCCAGGCCCCTTCTCCGTGCATTGCAAGGTAATTATAAGTCTAATTTCAATAATAACAAAATTAAGTCATTCTTTATTTACCTTTTACTTTTGCACCTCTCTCTCTCTCTCTCTGTCACACACACACACACACAACACACACACTTACACTTTGGCTTTTCAAAATTGAATGCTTCATGTATGTGCTGATTTGCTTCTTTTGTGAACTATTTATAAACCAAGGTTGAGGCAGATTGGATAACAGAAAAGGCACAGTAGTCCCCTTTTATCCATGGTTGATACATTTCAAGACCCCCAGTGGATGCCTGAAATGGCCGATAGTACTATATATATATATATATATATATATATATATATATATACATACACATACAGACTATGCTTTTTCCTATACATATCTTTAAAAGTTTAATCTGTATATTAGGCACAAGTAAGAGATTAGCAGTAAGGTCTAGGGTTGTTGCTCAGTGGTAGAGCATTTGCCTAGTGTGTGCTAGGTCCTGGGTGAGATTAACAGTATTAACTAATAATAGAACAATTATAATAATACACTGTAAATGGAAGCTGTGTGAATGTGATCTCTCTTTGGAATCGAGGCAAGACTATGGTTGACTGTAGTTAACTTTTGTGGAAAACAAAACAGTGGATAAGAGGGGGTTAGAATAACTGCAAAGAACATAGAGTCTAAATTTTAGAGCTTTGAGAATCTTGGATATGCCTAGGAACACAAAACCACCAGGGGCAGAACCAGAGCCAGTGTCCTTTCTCTTCCTCTGTGATGTATCTTCTTGGCATATCAATAAACAAGAACTTTCCAGAACCATCTACCTTCTACCATCTTTAGAACCCACACCAGTGATACTAATGAAACAATTATAGCTAGCAAAATTGGTTCTCCCACTTTGTGAACCGGCAGTTGTTTACCTGCTGTAAAACATTGGAAAAATAGAATCCGTGTTCACTTGTTTGTAAGATGAAGATGGGCTAGTCTGCCCTGTAGTCCATGTCTAGTTTTTTTTTTTTTTTTTTTTTTTTTTTTTTTTAATTTTAATTTGGTCAGATTCCTTGGGAAGTTCCCAGTTCTGATAGGTTTTGCTATTTTAAGAGTATCACTTACAAGACTGCCCGATTTCCAGAAATTCAAAAGAGACTCCCATATGGCCTCTCTTAAAAAAAGAAAGCCCTGGTTGAGAAGCAACTTCTTATTTATGAAAATTTCATGGCTCCCACTCTGAGATATTTTCTAATAGGTTGTTAGTCACATTATTTTAGGTAACTCCCAGCCAGAGCACCTCCTTCATCTTAACCCCTGTAGCCACTGTGGAAACAGCAGTAAACAAAGAGTTGCTGCCTTGGGAAGCCCGATCTCTAGGCCTTGGAAATGTGTGTTCTGCCGGGCATGCTTAGGCTTATACAGCCCACAGGGCAAATGTCACAGTGTGAAACTGCTGCTGCTGACTCAACTTTCCATTTTATGTCCATTTTCTTTTTATGTCTGAGTGACCTCCCTGGTCTTTTCTCATTTGCTCCACATTGAGGCACATGTTAACTTGCATGGCCAGATATTTAACCAAGGGCAGAATACAGATAAGATTGAGTTTCCCAGTGTGTGACACTTCCCTGCCCGGTCTTTTTGCAGTCTACGCACTCATTCATTGATTCTGTGGGATTCTATTCATAGCATGTACTTGTTAGGTGCTGTGGTGCACACCTGTAATCCCAGCGGCTCAGGAGGCTGAGGCAGGAGGATTGCGGGTTCAAAGCTAGCCTCGGCAACTTAGCAAGTCCCTAATTAGACCCTGTCTCAAAATAAAAAGGGCTGGGGATGTGGCCCTTGGGTTCAATCTCTGGTACCAACCCCAAATTAAAAGCCATTTACCATGTTAGGTGCTAATAATGGAAAGATTAATAACACATGATCTCTACTTTCATGGTGCTGTGACCTGGGAAAAGGCAGATAAATGTAAGACGAGATAAATTCAAGTGGTGGCAGGAAGGAAGCCATGTTATATCCCCAGTGACTAGAAGAGTTGTCAGATGCAGAGTAGGTGCTCAGTTTAGTGTTCACTGAGTGGATGAAAGAATTGTGTGTGTGTGTGTATGTATATACGTGGGGTCTTACTAGCATAAGTTGGAACTGGGCATGGGGAGAGGAAGGAACTCCTCCATGGAAGAGGAAATAGACTCTGCAGGGCACGGGAGCGCGTATTGGGACTACAGATCGGTGCAGCCAGCTTTCTCCTCTTCAACTGCACAGGATTTACTTTAGCCATGATGATTTTTTGGTGGATACATGCTGAAACTTTGTGACATTGATTGCAGCCCTAGATGGGGCTGGGGAGATAGCTCAGTTGGTAAAGTGCTTGCTTTGCAAGCACAGGGCCCTGGGTTCAATCCCCAGTACCCCCCAAAAAAAAAAAAAAAAAAAAAAAAGTGACTGCAGTCCTAGAGATAGGAAATCTGCAATCTGGGAGGCTTTAACCATGTCTCTCTCTAACCTTGCAGAAGCACAGGCACACCATCCCCTCTGTCCCCAATGCCTTCTCCTGCCAGCTCTGCAGGGTCCCAGTCAAGTGCTGGCAGTATGGGGAGCAGTGGAATGACTGCCACCATCAGCACCCCAGTCACCATCCAGAACATGACCTCTTCCTATGTCACCATCACGTCCCACGTCCTTACCGCCTTTGATCTTTGGGAACAGGCTGAAATCCTTACAAGGAAGAATAAAGGTAAACGTCTCTGGTAGTGATTAGTGGGGCACAGAGGCCGGGAGGGCATGTTGCTGGTTTGTATTTTATGTTCAATTTTTGAAGGAAAGGACACGGGCAGCTGTTTCTCCATTCCTCCTCGTTACCTACTTGCATTCTCCCCAGAAGTCTGTGACTTAGAGCTGGATTTCTGGAGCTAGTTGTTAGGAAAATCAAATTAGCAGTGGCTTTAGCACCTTGCCCCTTCACGAGCTCTGGTGTCATTTCAGTCTGAACCAAAATGCTAGCAAAAGGGCAAAGCAAATAAAGAAGGAAAGTCACTGGCTGCTCCCAGGCCCAGATCATTTGAGATGGGAAGCAGCACAATCCCAATGCGTTTGTTTTCAGTATATGTTAAGAAAAATGATCAGCTACACCATGAGCAATACAGCACAGTAAACGGCCTTGAGACTTGTTTGGGGAAGAAGGCCCTTAGAGAAATCCAGGGTTCTGGATCAGCAGAACCTGCAGGTAGGAGAACTGGTTGGTATCAGTGCCAGCTACCATTAAATCAATGCTAACGTAAGTGAGCGCCAGAACACTTACGTGAGCAGTGTGAGATGGCCAGGGTGTTTGTCCACATTTATCTCCCCGGCTGTAGAGAAGAAGGCAGCGAGCTGGCAGTAACCTCTGCCTTTCTCCACAGCCTCTTAGAACTTTATCTGTCTTAGGAAAATAATAATGCTTTTATCATGGTTGGGTTTTTGTTTTTGTATCCATGCATCCATGGATTAAATGTATAAAATGGGTATTTCAAAAGTGCCAGTCACTCTACTAGGCAGGCATTAGGGATCCCCCAACTCTAAAGCAAACCTGGTTTGTGGCCTTCAGTTTAGAGGAGAGGTGTGGAGACTTGGCAGGCAATTTTTTTTTTTTTTTTTTCTGAGATGAAATGTGGAATACTGTGGGGACATCGATTCAGAACCTTGACTTTTTTGTGTTTTCATTTTAATTTGTGTGTGTGCCTTTGTATTTACTAGTTTGGGGCTTTTTGTTTTGCTTTTTCAGAATTCTTTGCTCAGCTCAGCACAAAAGTATGCACATTGGCCCTCAACAGCAGTCTGGTGGACCTGGTGCACTATACAAGACAGGGTTTTCAGCGGCTAAAACAAGTAACCAAAACACCTTAATGGAAGCCCAGGTTGACTCAGTGACTTGGGGACTTTTTCTTTTTTGCACATTGGAAGCCTCAAAAACAGTCTTGACATTTGTCTCATCAGGATACCAAACTCAAGAAGAGAAGCAGCGTGAGATGGCGAGGATGTTTGTCCACATAAACTCTCAAGAGCTGTGTTATCATTGGTTGGACACTATGGTTATGCAGAAGCAGAGATGGAAGTCAGCCCCAGAGATGATCTTGCCTTTCCTAACTAAAGGATAGAAGTGCAATGGAGCCTAATGGGCATATGAATGGTCTGGAAACATTTCTGTGGTCTTTTGTTTTTGTTTTTTAATCAGTAGGATGGATGTAAGCTGCAAGTGAAATGAGAAGGAATTTTAACTCTGAAAGCAAATTCACATCATCTCAGTAGCCATACTAAGTCCATTCACAGAAGAAAATTTTTTTTAAACAATGATTTTTGGTGAAGGGTTTTGTGGATAATTTTTTTTTTTTTTTAATTTTAAGTTTTGGGGAAACTTGTTTAACAAATTGTAATGGCCGTCTATAAAACATAAGTTGTGAAGGACTCCACTGTACCCCACGTTTCTGCCAGTGAAGAGTGACTTTGATAATACCAAGTATTGTCATAATTTATAAAACTGAAGGCAACCCCCTCCCATTGCCTAGCGTACTGCACATTCTCCCCAGCTTGGATTCCTGACTGTGCTGAAATGAGACCCACAATCCACGGCAAGCAGTGGAGGAAGAGCAACTGCATACGCGAGCCACCTCCAGGTCGGCTCCCAGAGGACTTGGCGCTGCCATCTCCACCCTTGAAAGGGTCTAGCTAACAAGGTGGTCACCATTGATTGTATTCTGTATTTCCTAACTTGGGGAAGAAGGGAACAACATTTATACCTGACCAGATGGCTAAAACGCTTTTTGATTTTTGTTTAAGTAGAGATGGAATTTGAGGTGCTGATTGGTAGTCTATAGCTATGTGGTGACTCATGTCTAACCAATCCAGCTTTGTCAGTGAAGAAAAATGATATCTACTTAGAGGCTATATTTTTCTGCTACAAATTATTTTATATTTATAGCAAAACTAAACTTTGTGAGCCCTTGATTGCCCAGGGAAAATTGACTCCCTGAGAGGATGTGGAGATGTGGGGATGAATTAGATTTTGTAAAAATTTGTCACCACATGCCTTCACTCCAGAGTGTTCTCAGACAACTAGATTTGAATAGGTTGAAGAGGAATTGTGGCCTTCCCCTGAATTAATGTCATACTATATACATTAAGCCAGGTTCGGTTTGAATGGCCTAAAATGAAAGAACACAATCAAAATTCCCACATGCCCGCAAGCACAGATTGCATTTTCACTGAAACATTGAAGGTTGTTATTGGAAATACTCAATTTTGAGTGCAGCCAGTTCTTTTTGTCCCTTTTAAAAAGTAGAATTTGCACATGCTAAATTGGAGTGAGTGTCTTCTGTGTAACTATTTGATTTCCTGTCATCCCGTTCTGCACCTCTGCACGTTGTTCCCTACCAAGCATGTGTCACATTTTTATATTTATTAGTGAAGGGAGAACCGTCTCTATAGGGAAGGCACCCAAGGTCCCTCTGATGAATACTAGGACTTTCTGGTTTCCTAAACATATAAAGGGGTGTGTAGAAGCTGGAGCCATGTCTGACTTTTCAGTGTAAATTGCGTGAAGCTGCTCCTTGGTCTCTCCTCTAGCCTGTTCTTTATTGCTAACTAGGTTAAAGCCAGAGAATGACAGTGGAGTTAATATCTGAGCATTAAAGCTTGATGTATGACGTGTGATCCTGATGAAGCAATTTCCTTTACTGATGTTCTGAAGCAAAGCTATTGTCTTTTTAAACTACTAGTTTAGAGGGCCTGTTGTTAAATGGACAATAATTGCCTGGCAGGTTGTATGGCCCGGCATTGCGTGTGCTCCTTGTATGGAGGGGACGAGGCGCTAGTCTCAGTGAGATTGCTTACCATCCTTCTGTCTTACTCCTTTGGCCAGTCCCTCCCTTTCCACTGTGTCAGGCCGCCTGTCAGGTGAAGGGTTCTGTTCTTTATGACAGGTTCTGATCTATGCGGGTTGTACCAGAGCACGTGTGAGTTCTGTCGGCAAGCCACCGTGCTCCCTTGACTGAAGACATTCCCAAGTGGATTTCTCAGCCAATTCTAACAGATTGCTTTTTCAGTGGCCTTATTCTTTTGTGGGTTTTTTTCCCCCCTGAAATCTGTATTGAAATTTTATTTGTCCCTTGAAAAAAAATTAACGAATCTGGATAGACCAATTTGTACTACTTTGGTTATTGGATATTTCTGATTCTTACTGCAATAGTCATTGTACCTAAAAGAGAATTCCTAATGACTACCTTTTTAATAGAGTATGTAAAGGGTAGTATCTGATGAGTCCTTAATGTTCATAAGCCCTTTTTGCTGTTACAGTTGTATATAGAAATCTGAAGGATTTTTAAACCGTTTGCACTTTTTCACTGCATGCTTACAATTCCCAAAGGCCAAATTTGTACTGAGGTAGATATTTCAAGAGGATTAGATTATAAAATTAAGCCTTTGTATATGTGAAGTTCTCATGACAACAGTGATAGTGCACACTTCAGAGTGAGAAAAATAGAAAAAATAATCTTATTGAAAATAGAGTAAATCTTGCCTTTGCCACTACAGGTGTGTGTGTGTGTGTGTGTGTGTGTGAGAGAGAGAGACAGAGAGAGAATGAACATGAATGAATGGAAGAGTACTGTTTTACTTTAATGAAGTGTTGAATGTTTCTGCCCTTCTGAAGATAGTTAAAATGTGAATCAATGAAAAGTCCTGCTAAACAATGAAAAAACACTTTTCTAAATCTACCAGGTTACACTTGGGGTTCAGATTATGAATATACAGATGACAGTATGAGAGGGTTCAGCAAGTAGTTATCAGGAACAAATTATAAGAGGATAATTTGATATCATGATTTTATCACACCATTGAATGAGAAAAGCAACCAATTTTTAAACAAAAGTCTTTATTTTATAGATCTCTTTTAGCCAAATTGTGTGGCTACTTCCCCTAGACAAATTGAACATTTACCTCCTTTATTCTGTACCCTTGGTTCTAGATCTCAGGATGTTTAGAAGCTAACCAACTCTCACTTACTAGCTAAAAACTTGCCTTACCTGGTACTTTACATATTAAGGTTGGTGGGATTGGGACCTTACTCTTCTTTTGTGTTGTTATTTTGCAGTGCTGGGGATTGAACCCAGGGCCTTGTGCTTACGAGGCAAGTACTCTACCAACTGAGCTATATTCCCAACCCAGGAGCTTACTCATGATCCCACTTTTAAAAGCAAAAAGAAAACCACTGTGTTCTCCACAACTGCTATCTCTGATATGCAAAAGGATATATATAATCTCTACACAAATAGAAAACCAGAGCTGATTCAGTTTTATGTATAGGTTGTGCCCTTCTTGTTCAAACCTTATTTTGAATTAATGCTGTTTTGCCAGTGTCAAGGTACGTTATATGGGTCTTATATCATCTGCTTTATGAAGTTTAAAGTGCATTTGTGCATATTAAGATAAATGAGGTTAGTTTTCTTTACTTTTAAATTTTTCCATGCCTTCTACCAAATTCTTGTTTTTTTCTTAATGATTTATTTTTCCCAACACTACAAAATACCTTTGAAAAACTTTTACCACTTCATTTGAGACACTCTTTTCCACTGAGTAGCAGTGTTTAAATTTTCCAAGAGTATTTAGGGCTTCTTTTAGAAACACAGAAGTATAGATATTCTTACTGAAAAGTGAGTTACACATTGCAGCTGTGAAGAGATTCCAGGATTGATCATGGTGGTACTTCCTCCCCGCTACCTTCTCTAGTGGATTGCCTCTTCTACTTTTGTTCCACTGGGAAATAATGGATGTAAGGTATTTTTTTCTGTGCCTTTATTATTTGTTTTTGTGGGGAGAGGTATAATGGCAGAATAGCATGGTGCTGGGGGGTCTTCCTTCACACATTGCAAGTGGTATTTCTGCCGTGTAGTTCTCCAGTCTGCAACCCAGTTATGTTGGTTTCTTGGTGGCTGAGAATGCACATCTCTTTGTGAATTGTGAGCACTGGTTATGTTCTTTAGCTCTTATCTATGAGGTATTGACAAGCACCACCTACTACTTTTCTTTAGGTGGCTGTATGTTTCTCATCACTTTGGGGGAAATCACACTCCATCCTGTCACTCTGCGCTACACATCATCAGGTACTGTGATGGGTAGAGATGTGCCTGTACTTCTCTACCTAAGAGGGTGTCTCTGAGGGCAGGAAGGAAACCCTGCAGTTCCTCGTAAGCCTATATGGAAGTATATGGGCCTGGGAGGACAAGGGAATAAGACCACTGACAGCAAGGCTGGCCAAGCTGCATTGTCCCACCAGGTGGTGGCCAACTAAAGATGATAACTTGCTTTGCTTAAAAGTAGATGTTTAAGAAATACTCCTCACAGGCAGTATTAAGTTTTCTTTTTGTTCAGGCCATGACATGTATTGTTAAGCTTACTGCACATCCTCCCTTCAGACATCAAGTATACACTGTTCTTGTTGGTGTGTGTGTGTGTGTGTGTGTGTGTGTGTGTGTGTGTGTGTCCCAAATCTTGTTTAAAAATTTTTTCTTTTTCTGAATGTGATCATGTTTGGATGCTATCTGAGCAGGGTTGCCTTTTTTTATTTATTACCATTATATATTATATTATATTATATATTTTTGCTTTCTTATAACTTTAGAAAAGTCAAATCTTGGTATTAAATTGTTTAAAAGAATAAATTTTCCAGTTGATAAATGAAAATCACTGGGCTATCTTTGAAGTAATGAATTTTTCTTTCATTTCTGTGGAATAATGTGCCAGCTATTGTCAACACAATGATTTTGTATGTAGGATAGGAAAGCAGTGATGCTCTCAATGGGAAGATGTGCAACACAAATAAGGGGAACTCCATGTATTTTATCTACTTCAGCAATGGAACTGCAACTTGGGGCTTTTGTGAATAAAATTTAGCTGCCTTGTATAGTCCTTTGAAAGAGACGTATGTGATCTCTGAGAGAATTATAGTTTGTTTTTTTTTAGAAGAAAAATTTGCAAAAGATCTTTCCAAAGATAATGTGCCACAGATCTTTTGTTTGCTGTTCTCCGTAATGAGGATTAAGTGCTGTTTAAAAAAAGTGTAATTGATTTGTTCTTCAAATTCTTTCCTTTTCGCAAGAGGATCGAACTGTTGAAAAAATTAATAAAAATATAGAGAAATCAGAGTTGAATCCTTGCTTTTACTGCTTTGCCTGAATAATGTAAGTCTTAAAATGGCTATATGAAATTGCATCTGTGGCCAGTTTCACAGGAATTGTGCTCTCATTCACAGTACTTACTGCTTTTTGTGGGGAGATATATGTGGTCAGAAGGTAGTTTATTCTTCTGTTGAGTTCATTCTCAAAAGTATAAACACATACAAATTAACCTAATACTACCACTGGGGCTTATTCTAACATCAGCGGGCAGGTGCATCAATAACCAAGTTTGCCTATTTTCAATTTGTTGGGTAGAATGTTGGTGTTGAAAGGAATCTAAAGTCTGTTTTTTTTTGTTTTTTTTTTTTCTCCCTTTACTCACCCTAAAGAAATCATACTTCAGTATGGGCCATGAATCTTTGCTGGGTGACACTTTTCACAAGAACTTCCCGTGTAATGTCTTAGGGAACTATAAAGGTGAACTTAAGTTGTCTGGGTATGGTTGTACCAATTTTTTTTAACTGGCCACCTGGTTAGAACTGAGATTATTTCTAATTTGAGGATATTATAAAGAATGTTCCCTGACCATCCCTGAAACAAAAAAATCGGGGCAAATTTCAGATTATGTTCTTGGAATAAATTCCTAGAAGTGGGTTGTGGGGTGAAAAGATATTTTTTCCCTATACTTTATCTTCAAAAATTTCCAACATATACAGAAAAGCAGAACAAGTCATAATACAATGTTTGCATATATACCCACCACCTAGATTTAACAATTAACATTTTACCTTGATTTTTAATGTAACTGTGTATATTGATGCTGAATAGTAAGTTGTAGACATTATTTCTCCACTAAAAATTTCAGCACACATCTGTCTGAATGCTTTCCAAGGTAACTACTGTATAAGAGCATCTAAGAAAAATTTCTCAATGTCTAATATTTGGTCCATATGCATATTTCTCCAGTTGCCCTCAAAGTGACTTGAAGCTTAATTACTATTATTATTATTATTTTGGTTTTTGTTTTCTGGTTCCAGGGATTGAACTTGGGGAGCTTAACACTCTGCCACATCCCCAGCCCTTTTTAAAAATTTAGAGACTGGGCCTGTTGAGTTGCTTGGGGCCTTGCTGAGTTGCTAAGGCTGGCTTTGAACTCACTATCCTCCTGTCCCAGCCTCCTGAGCGGCTGGGATTACAGGCGTGTGCCACTGCATCCAGCTTGTTCCTTAATTTTTGAACATGGATTCGACCGTGTTTCACGTATTACCTTTGTTATCATGTCTCTTTATACTGAGAACAGTCCTTCCCTCCCCCTTTTTAGTGTAATGTCCCCCATCCTGAACTTGTTTCCCCTCAAGCATCCCTTAATTCATTTCTTTATCTCCTATAAACTAGTTAGGTGTAGAGGCTTGATTATATTTTGCAAGAATCCTTCACAGGAGATGGTGTGCTTTGTGCTGGGTCAAATCCAGAATTACCTAACATGGTTTTTCTAATAGTAATGCTGTGCCTCACTGCTCCTTGCTGAGTCACTGGAAGCTGAGAAGTGTATCATAGGCTTTTATTGTCAAGTTGCTAGAGAAAAGTTGTATCAAGTTTTCAGAGTATTTTTCCACTCCTACATTCCTGGGTATTGTTTGGAAAACGGGAAGGGGAAAACACTGAATTTGATAGGTGGAAAATGGTGTCCCTCTTGTTTACATTTCTTTTTAGTGCATGGGTTATTTGACCACTATTCTAAATGCAGTTTAAAAGCCCATCTTGGCAGATATGGGGAAAGCTGTTTTCACCTAAATCCTATAGAATGAGTTAACTACAAGGAAGTGTTGTTAATGGAGGAGGAAAGTGATGCTGAGCAGTAAACACACACAACACACACACACACACACACACAGGCTAAAGAGAAGCATTTTTAAATTTATATATTCAGGATATTGATTTTAGTTTATGTATTTGTCTCCAAATTATATTTTATTTTTCACTTTTATTACTTTTAGCAGTTTTTGAATTTTTAAGTAGGCAGGCTTCTACCAATGCCTATGGTTTCTGCTCTTGGTGTTTCAATGAGGTAAGTGAATATCTTAGTCACTGTGGATGAGTTTTGCTAACATTGAATACGGTGAGGTAAGTGGTAATCTCCCTTTGTGTCTTTCTCAGCCTTTTTATTACAAGAGTTTAGGCATTCTTGGTGCCTGCATTTGCCCACTACTTGCCAGGGTTGTTGGAAATTTAAATCGTCATGATCCAGGCTACTTGTAACAGTCATCTCCTGGGTGTTGAGAATCCTCAACTCTACTCCAAACAATTTTGAAGCCCATTGGATCTTTACCAGAACATAATCGGAGGTTTATATGTCGTTACTTTGGTTGTGATTAGGTAACTGTACCGTCTGGCCTGTTTAAGGAACAGGACTCTGCAGCATTTGTGGTTTTCCAGTAGACCACACTCAGCTGAAAGTAAGACTTCACCGAGACACTAAGGCTCTGATAATAGAGGCCTTTGCCCTTCTAACAGACTGAGGGCGAACCTTCAAATACTTTCCAAACAAGACGATTCTATTTTAACTTTAAAAGACCACGTACCTACTCTGGATAAGTGCTTTTAATCACCCCTCTATGTTACTGGGCCCAGTCATAACATCTCTTTTAGTTTATAGGAGGAAGAAACGATTATGGATTTGTATCTCTCCATTGCTAAGTATTTCTGTAAATTATCCTCCAAGCAACAATGTACACCAAAAACAAAAACCAGGTGCACATCTTTTCCTACACATGCACTCACTAATGGATATGGAAAATGAAATGTACTCAACTGAATGGACTAAAGAAAAATGGCTGTAATTGACTTTAGTTGCAAGTGAGGAGTCTGGAGAGGTATGACCTGATGGAGTGGTTTTGCAGTGGCTCCACAAATACTGCACTGAAGGAATCTGATGCACACACTTTTTGGCATTTTTATTTTATTCTTGGTACCTGGGGATTGAGCCCAGAGGTGCTTTACCACGAAGCTACATATCCAGCCCCCCTTGTTTTGGAGACATGGTCTTGCTAAATTGCCGAAGCTGGTCTCAAACTTTTTGAATCTTTTTGCCTCAGCCACCCAAGTCACTGCGATTATAGTCATGGCTGTGAATTCTTCAGGATAAATTCCTAAAGGACAGATTCCTGGAAGGGCAATTTCTGGGCCAAAGCACAAGCCAAATTTAAAAATTTTAATGTTACCAGACTACTTTCCCACCAACTGTGGATGAACTTAACATTCTTGTCAGTTGTGGATACAATGTAAAAAGCAATATTATACGGTTCTTTGCATTACATTGATGACAAATGAAGTTGACTGTTTTGTCATAAATTTGTTGTCCCCCCACCCCCACCCCCACCCCCATCTTGGTGCTGGGAGTCAAACCTAGGCCTAATGCATTCTAGCAAGCACTTTACCATGGAGCTAGAGCCCCAGCCTCTGGCTATTTCTAATCTATAGAATGCCTGTGTACTTAGCTCCTTTTCTATGAGATTTACGCCACATTTCAACCAATTTGTAGATTAAGAAAGTTACATCATGTTGATTGTCACTCACTGTAGACTTCCACTTGAGATGCAGACAACATTCCCCTCCACATTTCCCCCCAAATCCTATAGGAAGTAATAAGCAATCCCCAAGTTAAACTTCCATGCATGTCACTGCTTTAGGGTCTTTATTTAAATCTTACATTTCCAAAGAAAATGACATTCATTCTGGGTAATAAACCAGCAATTTTGGTTAAGGCTGTGTGTGTGTGTGTGTGTTGCTGGATTTTGACCCCAGGGCCTCACACGTGCTAGGCAAATGGTCTACCTGAGTTATGTCTCCAGCCCTAAACTGGCAATTCTGAGACTCCACTGGATGTAAATGAATTTCAGCATCATTATTTCTATGTCTCTCTGATAGAAAACCCATTGCCAATAGTCAATCCCGAGCTTTACTTGACTACAGCCCAGTAAACATTTGCTTATTTTGAATGAAATTTTAAAAGTAAGGGAAGACGGGTTACTTGTCCTTGTGAGACTTGCATCTATTCAATCCTCTGAGTGGTTCCTTTGTATAAAGCGACATGTTTCAGGATGCATGCAGGCATAAAGTTTTGGTCAGCTTCTGGATGGCGTGTGTCATCCAGCTTCATTCAGATCTGGTGTTTTGCCATTCAAATAGCTACTTTCTCTGCTTGAAGCCCTTCATCTATTTACAGATGTCACTATTCCAAAGCTAACACCCTGTGGATTGAGTTATTTCAAGCTTGACAGCATGGCCTAAGCCAGTTTATCTGCTAAGCAGAGGACAGTACCCCTCATCAAAAAAGTAAAAATGTGAGGAAAGGAGTGTGTGATACTTTCCATAAATTTTGAGTCATTTTCATGATTTATTGATGAAATTTGAGCCCAAGGTAGGTAATTTTTCCCTGGTCAAGCAGCTAGCAAAAAGGTGACACTGATTATGCCACATTTGTTTGACTTCAAGTTATGAAAAGGATTTTGCTTATGAGAATTGGAGATTTGTATTTTATCAGCCCTGTTAATGTCAGTCACAGCCAATATGTAGCCATTTTTTGATTACAGTAGTAAGACTGAGGTTAGTATAACTGGATTATAAGTAGACATTAAAGAGGTTTATAACATGGAGTTTCAAAAAGTAAGTCCTGAGAATCTGCAGTTACTGGAAACTTCCAATGACCAGCACAGGATTATCCTGTCTGATGGTGCTTTGTATGTTGCCCTACAGAGTTTCTTGACTTACTGATACTAGTCAAGACACTAATATACCTATTTAGTGACTGCTGAAATTGATATGTTTAATAAAACACAAAAGTAAATTCCAGTAGAATAAACTTTGAAGGACATGAGCATAAAATTTTAAAAAATCTGAATATGAAAATAAGTCTTAATAAACAGGAAGTAAGCAACTATACATTTCCCCAGCATTCTCCAAGTTTGAGAGTAGAGGTACAGAATAAAACCTTAGCTTCAGGTGACCCTGAAGACTGAATGCCTTGGCCTCTCACCATATAATGTCCAGGCAAAACAACCAGTAAAAGCCAAAATAAAGAGTTGAAATATAGTCTAAAGTATATGAAATGAAAATTAGATATTTCCCTGTTAAATATGGTTTTAGATACAGAACTTACTTAAAAAGACTTCTTCAAAAATCATCATGTTGTGGGTTTCTACATGTTTGTTACCATGGTTCAAGACAAATTTAGAACATTAATTCTTTAAAACTACCTTTGGAACTACATGGGCAGACACATACCTTTATGTTATGATGGCTTTTCTGGGAAGAGTTCATACTGTATGTATAAACAACTCATAGGTTTTGGATCTAAAATTTTCAAAAATCCTTATTAAGCTGGGGCATAAGCCTGTAGTCCTGGCTATGTGGGAGGCAGGCAGATCACTTGAGTCTAGGAATTTAAGGCCAGCATGGGCAACACAGTGAGATCCCTCTTTTTAAAAAAAGTTCCTATCAAATAATTTCAATATTTACTTCAGTTAATTTGTCTCATAGTAACATCTTAAAGGTTTATAAAGCTTAGTTATTTTAGTCCCTGAGCATTTTAATTTTCCCTCCTCATATCCAGTGCTTATCCTGAAGGTAAATAAACTTAGTTTTACCCTAATCTTTATACCCCTTTATCCACTCCAATTGATAGAAAGTGGATTGGACAGTATTTTCCATTCTACTGAATCACTACCAAGATTGTCACATCATTGGATAATATAGCCTCTCCTCCTTGCTTCCATTTGCCTAAAGCAATAAGTCAATCACAGACCCAACATCAGGAGTTCTCTACTATTCTACACTCATGCATTTGTGTGGGTATATATGCATGCACTATAATACACATATAAATCTGTAGATATGATTCACAGACATATGCCAGGACAGTAAAATATCCTGCTGTCTGGAGATATATGGCATAAGAGCTTAGGGAAATTTCAAGTGTATGCATTCTTTCCCCTTCCTAAAAAATATGTGACATCACTTGTGTGATATCCTGTAAAGCAAAAACTTGTAGGGTCCTACCTTAAGTCATTAAATGTTTGGTTCTACTGCCCTAATTTCCTGAAGCCCCGTCTTTCTTTACTTGAAAACCACACATTCCTCAAGTTAGTCTCTCCTCAGGTTCTTAGCTCAACTTCTTTGCTACCTTTTTTTTAAAAACATGCATTATGTACTGTTTTCAATAGAGTCCCAAGAGCTTGGGGGCAGCTGAGACCCATTCTCCTAAAATTTTACAACTCTCCATAGACATATTTACAAAGTGTTACCTGAAAATACCAAGGAGCTACCAGACACTCCATTTGTGCGCAATTCATTACATTCATTCCACTTGTAAAAATTATTTACTTCTCTGGCTCTGGTTTGAAAGAAGGTGATAGATTTGAGTTCATAGAACCATCTCTGGCCTTTCCCTCCCATTCTTCATAGGCCTTAGCCACTTTACAGGTGTAAACTCTTATACCAAAATGAACTTAGTGTATAAAATGCACAAAATTTGAAGCACAAAAACTCTGTTTTGACTATAATGCACCTCCTGGGATTAAGTAAAAGCCATGACCAACCAGCCCAGCTCCTGGGGAGTATTAATGGTAATGAGGAAAACATTTTGAAACTGGGCTCAAGTTGCACTTAGTGTGCTAACAGTGCAAGCACAGTGAAATGAATGTAAATTTTAACAAGCCTATTTTGAGCTGTGGGCTTCTCATTAGTGTCCTTTTTCCCAAGTGTAATGTGCAGAATTAGCCACTAGAGGGCGACCACTTCCTTTAGGAAAAAGACGCTGTGTCAAGTGCATAGATTTAACCACATTGACATTTCATATAAAGAAAGGGACAATAGTATGTGTTAGAGGGAATGAAAAGAAACTAGGAAATTCTCATTTTTCTTGTGGTTATATTATACAATACGGCACAACCACTTTGGATAATAGTTTTGCAGATTCTTAAAAAGTTAAAAATCAAGTTACCACAAAACCCACAAACTCCATTTGCATGATAAATGGAAATGTTCACATTAACATATTCATAGCAATACACATAATAGTAAAAAGTGAACAATCCAAATGACCAGCATGGGTGAATAGTTAAAATTTGGTATATGCATATGATGGAATACTATACAGTATAAATGTGAATGAGGTGAACCTCACAAACATGGTAAATGAAAGAAGCGAGACAAAGAATTATAGTAAGATTGGAATTATATAAAATAAATGGAAATGTAAGTTTATAGACAGAAAGCAGACCACCTGGGGCTGATGGAAGGGGAGAGGAGGAGTGAAGATGAACTGTGGAAAGGCTTAAGAGAATTTTGAAAGGATGATGAAAAAGTTCCAGATCTAGAACTATGGTGAGTCTGTCACAATGCTATAAATTTACTGAATCACTGAATTATACACTCGGGTCAATTTATACAAATTATGCCTCAATAAAGGCAACCTAAAAAACAGGTTTATTTAGTACAACATTACATTGGGTACAAAGAATGAGATGAAACAAGTCAAAGAAAATAGAGCACTGTGTATTAGAATGTAAAACAAACAGCCACTATGTCATTTAGTCCTGAGCTCTGGTTTCCAGACAGGAAAAGTGATCACTGTTGGCAAACAGATGGGGAAATTAGGAAATTTATGGTCAGCTAAGAATTTTATTACTTTTGGCAAAAGGCCATTCCATTTGTTATTTTAAACAGAAACATTTGTTTAAAAAAAGAAAAGCTGTTTGTTAAGTTTCAGGCAGAATACAATTATTTTCTGAATCTACATCAATACTTCAGAGTCATTTACAAAGTGATTTATAATCAATGTGCTTAAGGGGCTGGTACACCTGAAATAACTTAGATATTTGAGGCATTAAGGGCACATAGAAATGTTTGAAGTGACAGGAATGTCTATACCAAGTCATCTTATATTTCCTGAATTATCCTTTTTAAACTAGTTCAAATTTACTTAAGAAACTTCAAGTATGAAGAAAAATATGATTAAAAAGTTCTTTCTGTTAAGGTATCCAACAAATAAACTTCACAGAGAAATAGCATGGTACATAAAGATGATAAAGACAAAACTGCCTTTTTCTTTGGCCTCTTGCAGATAAGGGCAACATTCTGCTTATGGATGAGAGATCATATAGTCTGAGACCATCTCCTGTTATTCTATCTTCTACATTATACATAACATACTTTTAAATACTTTACTGGGCTCTCAAGAAAACAGGGAAATCGCCAAAAGCCAATATATGAGCTGGTATCTGAACAGGATTGGTAAGCCAACAGAGAAGCCAAGGTCTTCCTGAGGACCAATACCATTATAAGAACTGGAATTGGGAGACCAAGTTCTGGACCAAAGCAAAGGGAGGAGCCAAGAAGAGAGAGCAAAGACATCCCAGGCCGGTTTTGTTCCCTGGCCCAGAGAAGCAAATGCAAAATTTCACTGCAAGAGAACATTTCCAATTTAAAACCTCTATACAGTTGCAGAGATATACCCTTGTAAATGTATACATTTACAAAATAAAACTCATCGAATAGAGGTAAAATGGCATACCACAAGGAAAAGTTAAGCAAAGATACATATTTAGAACACTAGACTTCATATACTAGAATTATCAGCTATATAATGTAAAAATAACTATGTATGAAATCCCAAAGAAATAAAAAGAATTGAAGAATTAAGCAATAGAATTAATAAAAATGACTAAGCATATCTAAGACAGAATGAAACAGGACTTTTAAAAATGAAAAACATGGGGCTGGAGTTGTGGTTCAGTGGTAGAGCACTTGTCTGACATGTGTGAGGCCCTGCGTTTGATCCTCAATACCGCATATAAATAAATAAAGGTTCATTGACAACTAAAAAAAATATTAACAGATAATTCTTTTAAAAAATGAAAAACACGGTAAATGAAATAAAAAGTTCAACTGCTTAGAGTCAGTTATACAGAACTGAAGTGAAAATTAGTACACAGAAAAATAGTTCCAAGTTATAGGAAAAAGAAAATAAAAAGTAATATTCAAAGAGTCCATGGTTGAGATTTTTAGAAAAGAAATATCGTAAATATAAGAATCAGAATGTACACTGGCAGGCCATATCTAGACAAACAATAGTGAAATAATTTTAATTATTATAAATTTAAAAAATAACTTAGAAGTAGCAAAGAGGAAAGAAAAGGAGATTCTACAGGAAGGGAAAAGACAATTAGTGGCCAGTTGACAGTGGAAGAATAACTTCAAAATATTGAGAGAAAACTATTAACTAGAGTTATGCCCAGCAAAACCATTAAGAATGACAGTAAAATAAGGACATTTTCAGATAAATAAAAACCAAATGAGATTACCTTGAGCAGAATATCCCTAAAGCAATCTCTCCTAGAAGTATGTCCTTGAGAAAGAAAATGACCTCCAGAAATGTCTTACATACAAGAAAGAATAATGATCAAAGTATCATCTAAGTAAACCCAAACCAACAGGGAAATAATCTTTTTCAGTGAGTTGGAAACAACGAAAATACTGTGCAACAAAGACTGCAAAAAAAGATGACTGAAATGTTCTAAGGTTCTTAGTATGCAGGAAGGCACTTGGCATCCTAACTTTAGATTGTTCTTATTAGCATAAACCTAATCAGACCTCACAAACATACAAACTCCAAACACCCACACAAAACTAATATGAAATTTCAACACACTTTCCTTTCTGCTGATCAAACAGCACAAAAGAAAAAATGTCAAATTATATAAGACTTGCACAATAAAATTCTCTAGTTCTGATATAATGTACAAATACACTGAAACATTAGTCGTTAGGCTTTTCAAGAATACATAAATAATTAGAGTTTACATAACAGACCATAAAATAAGTCTCCTAGAAGAAATTGTAGGGTCAACATTCCAGCTTTTAGGCACAGGCAATGACTTCCTTAAGAGGCCCCCTAAAGCTGAGAAAATAATGCCAATGGCACAGCATCAAATTAAAGAGTTTGCATAGCAAAGGAAACAATTAGGAATGTGAAGAGAAAACCCACAGAATGAGAGAAAATCTTTGCTAGCTACTCTGATAGGATTAGTATTCTAGAATATATTAAGAGCTCAAAAAACTATACCACAAAAAATTCAAATAATCCAATTAATAAATGAGCAAATGAACTAAACAGACACTTTTCAAAAGAAGAAATGCAAATGGCCAACAAATACATGAAAAAATGTTCAACATCATTAGCAATTAAGGAAATGCAAATCAAAACTACACTGAAATTTCATCTCATACCAATCAGAACTGGCAGTTAGCAAGAATACAAATAATAAATGCTGGAGATGATGTGGAGAAAAATGAATACTTTATACACAGTCAGTGAAGCTGTAAATTACTATGGAAATCAGTATGGATGCTCCTCAAAAGCCAAGACATGGAACCACCATATGACCCAGCTATACCACTTCTCAGTATCTACACTGAAAGAATTAAAGGAATCTTACTACAGTGATACATGCATGCTCATGTTTGTAATAGCCCAATTCACAGTAGCCAAACTATGGAACAAGCTTAGGTGTTCATCAACAGTTGAATGGGTAAATGTGGTATATATATACAATGGAGTTTTCTTCAGTCATTAAAAAAAAAATGAAATTATGGCATTTTCAGGAAAATGGATGGAACTAGAGACCATATTAAAATGAGCAAAATAAGTCAAACCCAGATGGTTAAAGGTCATATGTTTTCTTTCACCTGCAGAAGCTAGAGAGGAAAAAGGAAAACAAAAGTGGGGCAGGTCTCCTAAGAATCAAAAGGAGATCAGTAGAAGAAAGGGACCAAGAGGTGGGAGGCTGGGAAGGAGAAATGCTGGGGAGTGATACTGGCCAAATTACATTGTGTGCACATATGCATATGTAACAACAAATCCCATCAGTATGTACAACAATAATGCACCAATAAAAATGAAAAAAAAATTACCAAGTTTACATAATAGGTCATAAAACAAGTCTCAATAAAATTCCATGACATAAAACCACACATATTATAACTTTTAATTAAAAGTAATTTTAAAAGTTTAAAAATGGCAATTTAAAAATATACTTCTAAATTCATGGATCAAGGAAAAACTTGGATCAAGGAATATTTTAGAAAAATCTATGAAAATGTTACATATAAAACTTGAGATCCACAAATAGTTCTTTTAAAATAAAAAGTTGGTCCCCGCCGCGGCCGCGCTGCCTGCAGCAGCAGCAGCTGCTCCTCCCTGGCGGCCGCCCCACCGCGGGTCCCTCCCTGGCTGCGGGAGACACGGAGGTAGAGGGAGGACACTACCGTGCGGTCCGCACCAGAGACCTTCGCCTCGCCCTACCTGTCCTCACCCTCTGGAAGGAACATGGATAATCTCAGTGATACGTTAAAGAAACTGAAGATAACTGCTGTTGACAGAACTGAAGATAGTTTAGAAGGATGCTTGGATTGTCTGCTTCAAGCTCTGGCTCAAAATAATATGGAAACAAGTGAAAAAATGCAAGGAAGTGGAATACTTCAAGTGTTCGAAAGTCTTTTGACTCCACAGTCTTCCTGCCCAGCCAAAGTAGCTAACATCATAGCAGAAGTAGCCAAAAATGAATTTATGCGAATTCCGTGTGTGGATGCTGGATTGATTTCACCACTGGTACAGCTGCTAAATAGCAAAGACCAGGAAGTGCTGCTGCAAACTGGCAGGGCTCTAGGAAACATATGTTACGATAGCCATTCCCTTCAAGCTCAGCTTATCAATATGGGTGTTATCCCTACCTTAGTGAAATTACTGGGTATCCACTGCCACAATGCAGCTCTTACAGAAATGTGTCTTGTTGCTTTTGGTAATTTAGCAGAACTTGAGTCAAGTAAAGAACAGTTTGCTAGTACCAACATTGCTGAAGAGCTGGTAAAACTCTTCAAGAAACAAATAGAACATGATAAGAGAGAAATGATTTTTGAAGTTCTTGCTCCATTGGCAGAAAATGATGCTATTAAACTACAGCTGGTGGAAGCAGGCCTTGTGGAGTGCCTCCTAGAGATTGTTCAGCAGAAGGTGGATAGTGACAAGGAGGACGACATTGCTGAGCTCAAAACTGCCTCTGATCTCATGGTGTTGTTACTTCTTGGAGATAAATCCATGCAGAAACTGTTTGAAGGAGGAAAAGGCAATGTGTTTCAAAGGGTGCTTTCTTGGATTCCTTCAAATAACCACCAGCTACAGCTTGCTGGAGCATTGGCAATTGCAAATTTTGCCAGAAATGATGGAAATTGTATTCATATGGTAGACAATGGAATTGTAGAAAAACTTATGGATTTACTGGACAGACATGTAGAAGATGGAAATGTAACTGTACAGCACGCAGCACTAAGTGCCCTCAGAAATCTGGCCATTCCAGTTGTAAATAAAGCAAAGATGTTATCAGCTGGGGTCACAGAGACAGTTTTGAAATTCCTTAAATCAGAAATGCCCCCAGTTCAGTTCAAACTTCTTGGAACCTTAAGAATGTTAATAGATGCACAAGCAGAAGCTGCTGAACAACTGGGAAGGAATGTTAAGTTAGTGGAACGTTTGGTAGAATGGTGTGAAGCCAAAGATCATGCTGGTGTGATGGGAGAGTCGAACAGACTGCTTTCTGCCCTCATACGCCACAGTAAATCAAAAGATGTAATTAAAGCCATTGTACAGAGTGGTGGCATCAAGCATCTAGTTACCATGGCAACTAGTGAACATGTAATAATGCAGAATGAAGCCCTTGTTGCTTTGGCATTAATAGCAGCTTTAGAATTGGGCACTGCTGAGAAAGATCTAGAAAGTGCTAAGCTTGTACAGATTTTACACAGACTGCTAGCAGATGAAAGAAGTGCTCCTGAAATCAAATATAATTCAATGGTCTTGATCTGTGCTCTCATGGGATCTGAATCCCTACACAAGGAAGTGCAGGATTTGGCCTTTCTAGATGTCATATCCAAACTTCACAGTCATGAGAACAAAAGTGTTGCCCAGCAGGCCTCCCTCACAGAGCAGAGACTTACCGTGGAAAGCTGAGAACTGCCTCTCCCTGACACGCAGCACCATCCCATCCAATTTCCCCTTTGTCCTCCATCCAGCTGCCTTTTCCACTTCATTCTCTACCACATCACTTGTGCATGCGTGTAATGTTCCAATATCAATTGAAGAACTGCTGTAGGTATCTGCCTAATAAGATTTCTAAACCCATAGTTAGTGTGAACATGACTGTCAAAACAAGTCTCCACCCATAACTGTTCTCTTGTATTCCTGTTGCTTGAGCTACATTAAGTAGAATGTGCATGTTGTAGTCCTATGATGATGTAAACTTGGTACAACATAATGACTTGCTCCTCACATGCAGTAAACTACATAATAATGTACTGGTAAATTAGAAACAAAGAATGCAGCAGGATCTGTCTATCTTGAAGATGAAATTGGATAATTAAAAAAGTAGCTCCATGCTCCATTTTTCCTTTCTCCCCCCCCCCTTTTTTTTGTGCTTGTGAAGCATAATGACCAAAAAAAACTGTTCAACTGTATGGCTGCTCCTTCATTAGTCCTACCTACTAATGTCAATCCCATGGTACCTAGAGTTAAATAAAATTCCAGTGCTCACTCTTTACCCTATGGTTTCTCCTGTTCCTGTGTAGACTACTAAAACTGCCATAACCTTGGCAAGACTTCTGAGATTTCTGATTGATTCCATATTTAATTGATGGTCATCAGTAGCCTCATATTGAAAACAGTTGTAGTTTTCAGTGTGGTTAGCACTAAAAGGTTAAAGAGTCCCTATTAAACAACTATAGCATTTTGAAAAAAAAAAAAAAAGTTTATCAAAACTAACTCAAAAGGAAATGAAGTCTAAAACTGAAAAAATATTAAATTAGTAGCTATAATTTTTTCCTCAAAATAAAGCTGTAGGGCTGGGGATGTAGCTCAGTGGCAGAGCACTTGTCTAGCACATGTGAGTCACTGGGTTCGATACTCAGCAGCACATAAAAAAACAAAAATAAAGGCATTGTGTCCATCTACAACTAAAAAAATTTTTTTGAATAAAAATAAATAAACAAAGCTATAGGTCCAGGTGGTTTTACAGGTAAGTTCTATCAAATGATCAAGAAACCAATTAGTTTGATGTTAAATAAATACTTTGGGGAATGGAAAAGAGATAATACTATATAACTTATTCTGAGGCTAGCCAAACTATGAAAACAGACAAGAACACTATTTGAAATAAAAATTACAGCCCAATCTCACTTCCCAAGTAGGCAAGTCCAAAGTAAACCATTAGCAAAATACAGGAATATATTTCAAAAATTGATCATTACTCGAGTTGGGTTTATCTCAAGAATGAAGAGAGCTCAACATTCAAATATCTTTATATGTAATTTATCACACACATCACTGTAAGAAGCAGAAGAAAGTATTTCATAAAATTTAGCACAATAAAAAGTTCAGCAAACTCAAACCTCCTTGCCCTGATAAAGACTAGAATATTCTAACCCTAATTAAAATAAGTTATACTCAGTGTTTGTATAAGATGTCAAAATATACTCTACTATCATGTATATCTAAAAAGAACAAATAAAAAAATTAAGTGGAAAAAAAGACAAGAATATTCAATATTGTAGAACTGTTACTACTCCCTAAATGTGTAGGTTAAATGTGACGAGAAAGAAAAAGGGAAGGAAGAAAAAAATAAAACTCTCTCTTGGAGCTGTTTGTGATTTATCCCCAAAGAATCTAAAAAACTGATTTTAATGTTTAATAAAAAACCAAAAGGTCAAAAACACTCCTTAAGAAAAAAAGAAGCAACTTGCTCTACCAGGTATCAAGACAGATAATCAAGTCATAACAATTAAATAATGTGCTAATTGATCTTTGGTTAAACAGAGTGACCAGCAGAATAGAACAGGAAGTTCCCAAATAGACACATGAAAATTTGCCATGCAGCTCAAGTTTCTGAGGAAATGATGGACTAGTCAATAAATGATGCAGAGAAACACTAGTTATCTACATAGTGAAAGATGAAATATTTTATCATTTCACACATACACAGATTGATTTCAGGTAGAATAAAGACCTAATGACTCAAGGTTATTACTAAAAGAAAATAAAAAAATAAACATTAGTAGATATGGATAAAAGAGTTTGGAATTAAGTGTGTAGTTACAGTGTTTAAAAAAAAAAAAAAAAAAGACCTAATGAGACTTATCTTTTTCTTTTTTTCCTTCAGTGCTGGGATCTAGTAAAGGGCCTCATGCATGCTAGGCAGGTGCTCTACTACTGATCTTCATCCCTGGTCCTGTTAGACACTGTTGATTTTTAGAAAACTGTAAACAACTATGACCTTGGGACAGGGAAAATTTTTGAAGGCATAGGGGAAACACATTTAAAAATATTGTTTACCAAAAAAGTGAAAAGATAAGCCATAAACAGAAGAATATGTGTATAACTACAATAAAAAGTGACAAAAAGATTAATATCCTGAATATTACAAAGAACGCTTATGTAAATAAAAGAAAAAAATGGATCAAAAAGACCATGGGCTATTTCACAAAAGAAATTGGAATAACATGAATCAAAACATGTTCAACTTACTAATCAGGAAAATGCAAAATAAAGCCACAGTAAAGTATAATCTTACACCTATTATCTTGGCAAGAATTAGGTCTTACAATGGCAAGTGAATTAAAACCATATTGTAAACTGGCACCATCATTTTGAAAAACAAGTGGTATTTTAAAACTTATAAAGTTGATCAGGTACATACTGTACAAAAAACATTTGGCCTTGAGGTGCATATTCTGAAGAAACTTGTGGGCATGAACATTAAGAAATTGTATATGAATGTTCATTTCAGCATTATTTGTAAAAGCAAAAAAGTGAAAAATTATATGCAACATGAAAATTTAGGAACAAAAAATAAACAATATATGGCTTCAGGACATATGTGTAAAAAGAAAAAAGGCAGCAGGGCATGGTGGCGCATGCCTGTAATCCCAGTGGCTATGGAAGTTGATGCAGGAGGATCAAGCGTTTCAAAGTCAGCCTCAGCAATGGTGAGGCACTAAACAACTCAGTAAGACCCTGTCTCTAAATAAAATACAAAATAGGATTGGGGATGTGGCTCGGTGGTTGAGGGACCAAGTTCAATCCCTGATACCATAAAAAACCAAACCAAAACAAAAAAAAAAATGGAAAGAAAAAAGGTAAACAGATGAAAGATTCAAGATAGTAGTTACTTCTAGGGAGAAAGGTAGGCTGGAGGATGGTATTAAGAAAGAACACAATAGGATTAATAACAGGAACACTTTAGTTCTTAATTAGTGTGGGGGAGGGTCCATACGTGTTTTATTATTATGCTTCACAACTTCCATGTTACATATGTTTTATGTAAGTATCAAATATTCCACATTAAAAATAAGTGGCCAGAAATTTTTTACACTGCTGAAGAAGCTATAAAAATATGTGTATTACCTGTGAAATGTACGTACATTACCTTGTGAAAGCAGAAGCATAACTGGTACTGGTAAAACAGCTGAGCTTTTTAGCCAAAAAGAATATTGGTCAATCACGATTAGTTGTGGATCTTGAATAAGCTAATTAACGCCTCTGAACCTGTTTCTTTTTTTCCAACTCTAAAATGCAGAATTATTATAAAGATAAAAAATGTTGTTAGAAGAGTGAATGGTATTTTTAAATAGTGATACTTAATATGGCTCAGGAGTTAAGTGCCCCTGGGTTCAATTCCTGGTACCAAAAAACAAACAACAAAACAAAATACAAAACCCACATAACTCCCCACTGTTACTGAAATTAAGAACTTCTTGGGGGTGAGATGTAGCTTCTTGGTAGCACACATGCCTATTAACATATGCAAGACCTTAGGTTCAATTCCCGGCACCAAAATAAAACAAAGTTTTAAGTATCCCACTCCCAATGGATTCAGATGAAAACTGGTAATAAAATCAAGTACAGCTCCAAAAAGAGACACTGGAGGAAAATGAAGCTGAGTGTATAGAACTGTACATGAGATGGCACAGATATTTATACTGTGTCAAGGTCATGATCATTTTCTCATGTCAAGTTGAAAATGTTACCAGCGTCTGGACAACTGGACATATTTTATTGGGAATATGATTCTTCTGTGTTTCTATGCTCTGCAGTAGATTAGTATCATGTGAAACCTTAAAACATTTTATTTTTAAACCAGAATTTTTACATTCAAATAAGGTTGCCCTTTAAAGAGGTTACTACACACTCCTTTCACTGATGTTACTGTGTATTGCTCAGGATGATTTCAAAAATCTTTCACTGGGCTGTTTACTTAATTTTTAATTTTTTTTTTAGTTTTAGATGGATCTTTATTTTTGTTTATTTATTTACATGCAGTGCTGAGCATCAACCTCAGTGCCTCGCACATGCTAGGCAAGCATTCTACCACTGAGCCACAACCCCAGCCCCTGGGCTGTTCACTTTTGAAAATATTTTGCCAGTGGATGAAAATCTTAATTCACTGAGGGTAGATTTTACCTTTGGAAATAGTCATAAATACTTTGAGTCTTGTCTAATGAAGAAATTACACAGGTCCACAATCAAGATCAAGTTAAGATTCTGGTCAACATTAATAATAATGTCTATGATAATAATTATAATGATAATAATCATAATGTCTATGATGAGACTAATTCTCCATGGCTTACAAATGGCTATTTTCAAAGGCAAGTTTCAGAGAAGTTTTTAGCAATGGCAACATTACTTAAAAAGTCCGAGCTTCAGGAGGTTACTACTTGGAAGGACAAACATTCATCTTAATGCAAATATAGAGTAGCATTTCTTTATCGTACAAGTCTGAAATTACTAAAGAGACAATGCTTAAGAATAGTGAAACAACTTACATTAGTTGCCTTTAAGCTTTAATTTCCATAAAGGTCACAAAAAACTTTTAATTAAACAAAAACCCATTATATAAGGAGAAAAATATTACAACCAACCTACTAAATCAATTTGTATTTGAGGGATGGAGAATAAACAATTACATAGTTTTGATAGGATTCCATAACAGCAAATAATGAGAAGTAAAACTACACAGACCTTTATATAAAGAAGTTCCTATTAACATATATATGTAATATATTTTGAATTAATAAACTGCACTGATTTGATTCTAATATCAGAACTTGGTAGCACATATTATTACTTTGCTACACTGAAGTATTATAACCCTAACTTATAAATGGTTTTAAGAAAATACTAGGGGTTTACTGCTACTTCTAATTTCGCATGAAGGGGGAAAACACATAATTTTTTCAAAGTCTAGTAAAGTCTAACATGAGAAATTATAAAAACGTTCTTAACTGATAAAACATGAATTTGATTCTAAATGCATTCTCTCTTAATTCTAAATGCCTTTTCTCTTTATCATACAAGTCATAGGAAAAAAGCAACAGAGAAAATTCTCAAGTTTACTATTTATAAAAGTAGTTTATATAATTTAACAATCTCTTATCTGGACATTTAGCAAAATTAAGTTTAGTAAAATTTGTGAATAAAGAGAATGAATAATACTCTTTAGAGGGAGTACATAGTTTTTTTAAACACTTTGCAAATAATTAGTTGTATAAGAATATAATGGGGGGCTGGGAGATAGCTCAGTCGGTAGAGTGCTTGCCTTGCAAGCACAAGGCCCTGGGTTCGATCCCCAGCACCCAAAAAAAAAAAAAAAAAAAAAAAAAAGAATATAATGGAATTAGTAAAAAATAATGTCAAATAATTTTGTTTATAAAGTGCTTCAAATTGTTTTTGTTTTAAAGTGCAATATAGGGTAAACCAGTAACTAGGATGACTAAAGGAAAGAATCACACAAAAGAACTTAGAAATATTTCTTGAAGAAATAATACATAAGGCTGTGTGTGGTATATACCTGTAGTCTCAGCTACTCTAGAGGCCAAAACAGGAGGATCATTCGAGCCTGCAAGTTTTAGGACAAGCTGGACAACATACCCCCATCTCAAAAAAAAAAAAAGAAAAAGAAAATTTAATGTTTTTTTTCTCATTTATAATTTCAATATTTATCCCTAGTTTACATCACTTTGTGATAGGTGCTGTTAACATCTGAGGTTAGAGTGACAGGCCTCACAATATTACAGTGGTCATCTTCTTTGTTTCATTTCTTCATTCCTATAAATATAATCTTTCAATTGCATCATTTCTTCAGCCTGATTCTCATTTCGTATCTTAAAGAATGTGTTTTTGTTCAACAGAGACTGCATATTGATTGTTATTTATCTTTTCCTATTGTTGCCAGGTCCTTCAAGGCTATGCTTCCAGCTTTAACAGTCACATATTCCCTTTATTTCTCTTTACTTAGGAGTCTATCCTATTTTATAGATGACTAAAGTACCAGCTGAGTTTGTTAGATGACCACTGTATAATAAAAATCAGAAATGGAGATGTAACATACTCAAACTCTATATGCATAATAAAAACAGAGATGTTAGGGAAAATAATTTTTTAAAAAATGATCATAGGAAACAATAAGATCCTCAGCCCAGAAAATAAATATACATACCAGTAAGTATAGCTAGACAAGCAGGATAATACAAAACACTCCATCAGACATGAAAAATAGATACTTGAAGCCAGGTTTTGAGACTTAATCTTTACATCTATTCAGCTGTAGCTGGTCCAACAAGTGCTAAATGCTTTGGGGACTGACTGAAATACAGAGTTATACTAGAGAACACTAGTTCAGATTCAGCCAGTGACTTAAGAACTTGCCCAGAGGCTGAGAGTAGGAAAAAAAAAATAACCTAATATGAGAACTTTTAAATTTGCTTCCTCAAAGATGCTTATCTTCAGCTTGAGCCTTCTTTTTTCTTTTTCTTTTCTTTTCTTTTTTTTTTAAGGTTTGATATGTTTAATAGTTATTAACTTTTGGAATATGGCATTCTGTCCTACTGTACTGACAAGTCCAGGATCCCATTTAATAAGGGCTGGCTGGATGGAGAAAATATCTCTCACTGTCCCAGCTTCCTTATAAATCAAACAACTACCAGCAGTGAAACATAATAAATTCCAAGGAATGACAAAATTTAAGAAGGCTTAGAAGAAAGGTGACAAACTATACTGCATATATAAAACAGGATATTTTAATGTCCTTAATAAATATTTAAAAAATATATGTACATATAATAAACAGATCATTTTATAATGCTAGTTAAAACAATGAAGAGCTATTATATCAGGTTTATCAACATCCTGGGCTTCAAATTAATTTATAGAAATAGTTTCAATTAAATTTCAATAAATACACTGGAGGTATCAAGCATAAAGAGAAAAATAATAGTTTAAATTCTTCTTTTTTATCAACAACATGTTTTATTGGTTAATGATGAACTTGTACTAATCAGCCAACTACAATTTTTAAACGATTTTTGTAAAAAAGATGCATTTATTTTCTGAAAATAAATAAATTCAGATCTGTACAATTAGAAAAACCAGGAAGGCTGCAAATAACAAAATAGGAAGATAATAAATCTTGGATTCAAAATCAAACCAAAGAAGAAAGTTAAAAGATATTTTTAGATTCCTTACTGAGAAGTCATATAATCTACACCACTCCTCAAGGTCTCACAACTGGGCACTAGAATAATATTAGATCTAAAATCTTCTCAAATAGTTCCTGTGGTTCACTTTTTGCATGAGGTGGGAGAACAAAACAAAACAAAACAAAACTATAAGCTTTCAGATGGAATTCACACAGCTAAGTCTTTTGGCATCCTAGTAATCAAACTGAAATTAAGGGATTTTTACAGCACTGATAGCTTCTAAGAATAGAACCAAGTGGTACTCAAAAAGACAAAAACATTTTCTACTTTTGTAAATATTCAAGAAATTGAAAAATCAACACCTATAAAAAAAAAGCAAGGCATAAATTCATCAGCACCAAGTAGAAGTGATCTTCAAGAGGAACAAGTCTCATATTGTGCTGATGAACAGAAAAACTCACACTACCTAAGGTTAATACCTTTAAGCAAAAGGAAAGGTAAAACTCAACAAATTACATTTTGATTCATCCTAACAGAGATTTCAAGGTTTTGGCACTACTTTAAACATTTTCCAGAGTAGATCTGGTTTCAAGTTAGACTGTCTTCCTTCCCTACTCTATTTGCTAAAGTAGAAAGTATGAAATTTAACTTTATGATTAATAATTCTTCAGCTATCATTCCAAAAGTTGTACATATTCATAATACAACAGTTAATCTTTAAATAAGACTCTAGATATAGTTAAAATTCAAAGGGGATCATTATCAAAATCTTAGTTGTCTTTCTTGCCTATCAAGATTTATGATTAAATTATTGGTGGCGAGAACTCAAATCACATACAGTCAACCACATTATTGGATCCATGACCCACATTTCGAATCTGGTTAGTTAAACAGGCACACACAGCTACACCTGCTCCAGCTCTGCAGTGAGACACAGATCCAACAAGTTCCCACCTGAAAAGACAGAGGAGAAAAAATGTTATATTGAAACAAACATTATTCAAAATGCCAAAGACACAAAATTTTAAAAGACAGCAAGCTTCCAGAGGGAGATAGGATGTCTCAAAGTTTTGTATTAACAACTAACTACACCTAGCAGTACAATAAGACTCCCCTTTTGTGAGGTTTCACTTTCCACTATGGTTACCTGTAGACATCACAGTCTGAAAATATTAAATGAAAATTCCAGAAATAAACAATTCACAAGTTTTAAATTGGACATTGTTCTGAGTAATATGATGACTCTTACATGGTCCCACTCTGTCCTGCCTGAGACATGGATCAGTCCTTTGTTCAGCACATCCTCTGTAGACATTACCTACCTATTAGTCTCTTAGTAACCACCTCAGTAATCAGATTAAATGTAGTGGTATCAGAGTGCTTGTATTCAAATAACCTTCCTTTACTTAATAATGGTCCCAAAATACAAGAACAATGATGCTGGCAATTTTATTACAGTATGCTGTTAAAACTGTTCGATTTTATTATTAGTTATTGTTTTTAATTTCTGTGCCTAATTTATAAAATAAACATCATCATAACATGTCTGTTTAGGAAAAAAGTATATATATAGTTTGGTAGTATCTGTGTTTATAGGCACCCACTTGGAATAGTTCCCATATTTGGAGGGAGGACTAAACTATTTTAACACTCTGGAGTCATCTGTTACTGGAATATACCATTGAGAAAAAAATGTAAATTACCTATTCAGCACCGGATCAAATGCTTCTACTGTATTTAAGTATGCATTGCCATTATGACCACCAACTGCAAAGATTTTTCCCATTACTGTTGCAATTCCTACTCCACCCCGGGGAGTAGTAAGTGCTGCCACATAATCCCACTTGTTGCTTCGAGGGTCATATCGCTCAACTGAACTCAGAGGAGAATTATCATCAAAACCACCTACAGAAAAATATTTAAAAATAGCATTATAATTCATAGAAATTAACTACTAAATCTCAATTCAGTTCTATAACTTGATTTTTTAAAACTACATAGAATGGTTTAAAGAAATTTAGAAAAAAATTCATCCTAACACCTATCTACCACCAAAAACTATTGCTAAACATTTTCTACAATTCAACTTAGATAATTTTGTTGGTATTTTCACCTCAATACTAGAATAGGATAATTTTGTTGGTATTTTCACCTCAATACTAGAATTAGAAATCTGAATGTGGGAAAAACTGGAGTTCCCTTATTTAAGCAGACAATTTGGAAATCAAGAAAAAAATAATCATTCATATAATTTGTCCTTAGCTTTCTTGAAATAGGCAAGACTGAGATTGTTTCTTTGTTTATTATATTTTTAAAACAGTAAGAAGGCTTGAGAAGGAAATAAACTACACTAGGTCATAAGGTTCACTCAGATATAAAGTGAAGTTTTCCAGGTGTTCCCCTTCATACTATTATTGCCTGCATAATAGTATTATTATTTTTTTATATTAGATCATTCTATCAATGTATTTAATATATTGATGAGGGTTAAACACAGACTATTATTTAACAGTGTTCTCTCTTTTTTAGGCTTCCTCTAAATCTAAATGAATAATAGCTCTCTTTGGTGAATCAGTCTACTTTCTTGAGAACAGAAAGTGTGGATATTATTATTAGTCTTTTTTTAAACAATTTCATTAAAAAAGGAAAAAAGAAAAAATGAAATGAACTTCTCTAATGGGTTTTATTAAATTAACAACTGAAATAAAATTTTTCATTTTATGAGCATGATCTGATTTTGATCAAAGTATAATAGTATCATCACACCTATAATATAAAATTTGTTCACTGTAATAGTAATAAATTATTGCTCATGCCAACATATAAGTTTTAAGTTAGGTTTTTCATAGCCTTCTTTCACTGATTCTCTAGATTATGTATATAAATTGATAATAATAAAGAATTCAAGGCAGGACTGGAGATATAGCTCAGTGGTAGAGCACATGCCTAACATGCACAAGGCCCTAGGTTTGATCCCCAGCAATGCATAAAAAAGAAAGTAAAAATAATGTAAGGCAAAAGAAGAGACAAAGCAGAATGCAATCTGGTTGTTAGACATGCCCATACCTTCAAATTTTTCTTATGCACATCAGTTGTACCTTTTTAAAATAGGACATAAATGACCAAGAAGAGTTTTTTAATGTTCAATTTGAGTGATTCTTATGTTTACCATGTCTATTCTAACTATAAAGGCCCAGAAGATTCAGTAAGTAACAATGATAATAATCCTGTTGATAAGTAATGTATCAATGTCTACGGAAACAGGGAGCTGAGAATGGTAGCAACAGTGTTAAGAACTTCAGGTTCACACAGCACCAAGTTCAAATTTCATCTCTTATTTAGCCATGTGAATAACTTATTTAAGTTATTCATTGTCTCTGAATCTGACTTCCTCACAAAGCTGCTGTGCTAATCAGGTGAGATCTAAAGTAATTTGTATTATTTCCTTCTTCATGAACACACATGAGCAATGTAAGAGTCAGCATAACTACTACTTGCAGATATTTAAACATTAAGAATATCCCATTCTCAGAGCTCGAGTTGTGTGGCTCAGTGGTAAAGCATTTGTCTTACACATGTGAGGTACTGGGTTTGATCCTCGGTACCACATAAAAATAAATAAATAAAATAGAGGTACTGTACCCGTCTACAACTAAAAATGTATTTTAAAAAAGTTCCATTCTCTTACTAAGAACTATAAATTATTCTGGGTTCAGCAGCCTGTGCCTATAATTCCACCAATTTGGGAGGCTGAGGTGCACAGATTGTAAGTTCGAGACCAACCTGGGTAACACAGTGAAACCCAATCAAAAAACAAACAAAAAACACTATAAATTACATAATACAATGTACACAAGTGTGCCATATGCTAGTGATAAACTCTCCGAACTCATTTCCTCATATGTAAAGGAAGGGATTACTAATCACAATCTGTAAAGAAATGGATTACTAATCACAACACAGCTACTCATTTGTTGATAATTACAAAGTGCCAGATAGTTTGAAATACTTAACATATACTGCCTCTACTTCTTAGAATAAAATATATTACCTTTAACAATCAAAATAATTCTGAAATATGGGCATTATTATTCCCATTTCATAATCATTTAAAGCCTTGCTACTGAAAATGAACTGAGTTAACTTGGAACAGCATCACTATCACTTGGGAGCTGTTAGAAACACAGAACCTGTTAAGACTCCTCCTTTGCAGCATAACATCTCCAGATTACTTGAATGCATAGTAGGGTTTAAAAAAATACTGCACTCATATTCCTTCTAATTCAGTGTTTTAGTAAGTCAAAAAGCAAAAACAAAAATTGCAGTCTTTATTCATATGAAATATCTATTGCTTTGCTTAAAAGATTCAACAATTTCCTTTGAAATGAAGTAGAGAAAAACAAGTCTTAGAAGTATATATTGCATTTACATATAATCCCCTAGTTTAGATGTGTTACTGTTCCTAGAAAAAGAAGTTTTAAATGTGAAAAACGAAGATTTAAATAAAAAAGCATGAATGTGAACCTTAAGAATTCAAAAGCACATCTCAGGACTGATTCTACTAAAGATTAAATATAATTTTTGTTACTGTGCTATTTCGTGATATTTGTTGTTATATACATCCTGCCACATTTAGAGAAATATAATCCACTCACCAACAACATATAAGCAACCATGAAGCTCACTAACTCCATTGCCTGCTCTTCGTTGACCCATTTCTTTAACTTCTATCCACTTATCCAGATGTGGATCATATCTCTCTACACTAGATAAAGAAGCCACTCCATCATTGCCACCTACTGCATAAACATGGTTCTAAATGGAGAAAAACAAATACAACATATGACATTAGATTTGAATTGATTTATATATGGTCCTAATAGTAGAACATAATGTGCAAGAAAGAAGTATTTCATAAAATAATATGGTATATAATCAATAGCTATGCACTGGTGATATGAATATATCAGACCTTGCTTTATTTGATTATGGATGTGATTCAATGCAATTCAATGGGCAAGTTGCCCATATTGACTTACTATTAGAGCCACAGAGCCAACTCCTCCACGGGGAGTATTCATTGGTGCCACTGTACTCCACTGATCAGATTCTATGTCATATCTTTCCACGTCATTGAAGCAAGTATTATCATCTAACCCTCCGATTGCATAAATCGGTCCTCCTAAGGAAGCCAAGGCAATTCCTCGCCTGCAAAAACAATAAAACATACCTTAGGATCTGGGTTGTTTCCAGGAAAAAAATAGCAAGGAAACTGTGCTAATGCAAGTCATTTATCAAAAGTATGGTTTGTTTCCATTATTTTGATTTGTCCTGCTTCTGAACAGATGGCTCCAACATTTCCAAGTTGTGCAACTCCAAGAGTGTGGTGTGTAGCCTACATAGGCTACTTTAATTAGGATCAAATAATGAACCCAACAAAATAGTATAAAAGAGTTCAAAATAATCAACTAGTAAAACATACAGTTGTATAACTGAGGTGCTAATGTGAGAGAATGGTTTGCTGTGGAGGTCAAAAAACAAATTCTCATTTCTGCATCCATGTTATTGCAGAATTCATTTTATTATAGAGTTTCATCACACCATCACACAAATTAATATTCATTTATTTTAATATTAAAAGCTTTAAATCACAATGCTTTATCTACTTATTTTTTGCAGTACTGGGGACTGAACCTAGGGGCACTCTACCACTGAGCTACATTCCCCAGCTTTTTTGACTTTGAGACAGGGTTTCACTAAATTTCCCAGACTGACCTCAAACTTGTGATATTCCTGCCTCAGTCGCCCAAGTCGCTGGGATTACAGGCATGTGCTACTGTGGCTAACACAATGCTCTATTTTTGAAGAGCATTTATTTATTTATTTATTTTGGAAAGAGACTTAGCTCCTTTTAAAACTAATTTATTATAATCATGATAAAAATAATGTTATTTGCTTTTTGCAACACTGGAGATTGAATCCAGGGATGAACATGCTATGCAAGTATCCTATCACTAAAGTATATGCCAAACTCCTTTTTTAAGAAATTTTACTTTGAGACAGGGTCTCACAAAGATGATGAGGCTGGTCCACAACTTGTGATCATCCTGCCAAAGCCATGTTATTTGCTGGTCTTATAGGCTTGCACCACCATGCCAAGCTTCAGTTTCTTAACACACTGTACCAATAAAAAATGAAATATTCTAAAACTATTATCTGTCACTAAAACTGGAAATAAAGTATTGTTATTTATTTGCAGGATTGGGGACTGAACCTGGGTAATTGCAGTTACTAGGCATGTACTCTAACTGAGCTACATGCCCAGCAGTAGAGAATTTCATAAACCTCAACTACCTTACTTCCTCATTGAGCCACAGCTATTATTAATGAATTAATATAGGTAAAGCACTTAGAAGGCTCCCTGGCCCATTTTTTAGTGTTATGTATTATTACAGGTTGAACATCCCTCATCTGAAATGTTTGAGACCAGAAGTGCATCAGATTTTGGAATATCTGCATAGACTTTACAGATTGAGCACCCCTATTATGAAAATTCAAAATAAAATTACCCCAAATTTAAGACTTTTGAGTGCTGCTTTAAAAGTTTCAGATTTTACAGCATATTTAATTTCAGACTTTCAGACCAGCAATTCTCAATCTGCACCGAAGTGGCTACTCCAGAGATTCTAACTCTGTGTTTACAAAAGAGTATCCTAGGGAAAAATTATTAAGGATAATGTTACCTCATTCATTTTTAGTCTCTTCTACTTCTTTCCTTTGGGGTATAAAATTATGACTTGCAAAATATTTATATCTGTATGAAGATGTGCATGTTTACATTATTAGGTTAGAAAGTTCCCTAAGGTTTTGATCCTAAGAACTCATAGCACCCTATACTTTCTCCTCAGCAATCTCATTCCTTCCATGGATTTATGTTAGATAAATCAAACATAAATTCAGACATATTTCCACTTTTAACTTCAAATCTGTCTTGATGACTCTTCAACCTTAACTTTAATCTGAAATGAAACCCATCTCCCTGCTGAAGGTAGAATGTTGAGATGCTCCCTCATGATATTCAGCTCCTGGTGTTACCTCATGATTATGCTACATTATATGGCAAAAGGGATATTGCCTGGGTGGTCCTAATCTTTTGACTATACAAGGTTTTTAAAGCAGAGAGATTCCTCCATTTTGAGTTCCTCAAAGAACAAGGTAAGTTCAATATGCTGATGCTTTATTGAAAACAGAGGGAACATGTGGCAAGTACCTAAGAATGACCTCCCTACCCTGACTAATGGCCAGTAAAAATAAGAGATTCTTCAAAAGTTGCATATATAGTTACAGTAGTGAATAAATTAAATATTGTGGAAAAACAACCTTGTATTTTTCTGTATGTGTGTGTATGTGTATACATACATATATATGTAATTATAAACTTCTGGTAATTTTATCTATATTTAAAGATGTGACCTTTTTATTGTTTTTCTATTTAGTGATATATGACAGCAGAATGCATTTCAATTCATTGTATACAAATGGAGTATAACTTTTTATTTCTCTGGTCGTACATGATGTAGAGTACTACCATTTGTGCAATCATACAAGTACATAGGGTAATGATGTCTGTCTCATTCCCTTACGGCTCCCTGCGCCCCCCTTCCGTTATGTATCAGCATTCACTTATCATAGAAAATATTTGGCCTTTGGTTTTTTGGGATTCCCTTATCTCGCGTAGCATGATATTCTCCAACTCCATCCATTTACCTGCAAATGCCATAATTTCATTCTTCTATATGGCTGAGTAATACTCCATTGTGTATACAGACCATAATACCTTTATTCATTCATCTGCTGAAGGGCATCTAGGTTGGTTCCACAATTTAGCTATTGTCAACTGAGCTGCTATAAATATTGATGTGGCTGCATCACTGTAGTATGCTGATTTTAAGTCCTTTGGGCATAGGAGTGGAATAGCTGGGTCAAAAGTTGGTTCAGTTTCTAGTTTTCTAAGGAATCTCCATACTGCTTTCCAGAGTGGCTGCACCAATTTACAACCCAACAGCAATGTATGAGTTAACCTTTTCCCCCACATCCATGGCAACATTTACTGTTGCTTGTATTTCTTGATAATTGCCATTCTAATTGGGGTGAGATGAAATCTTAGGGTAGTTTTGATTTGCATTTCTCTAATTACTAGAGATGTTGAACATTTTTTCATATATCTGTTGATCGACTGTACATCTTCTGGGAAATGTCTGCTCTGTTCCTTAGTTCATTTATTGCTTAGGTAATTTGTATTTTTAAGTTAAGTTTTTTGAGTTCTTTATAAATTGTGGAGATTCGTGCTCTACCTTGAAGTGCGTGTGGTAAAGATTTTCTCCCACTCTGTATCCTCTCTTGATGTTACTGATTGTTTCCTTTGCTGAGTAAAAGTTTTTTAGTTTGACTCCATCCCATTTGTTGATTCTTGCTTTTATTTCATGTGCTTTGGGAGTCTTGTTAAGGAAGTGTGGGCCTAAGCTGACATGATGAAGATCTGGGCCTACTTTTTCTTCTATTTGGTGCAGGATCTCTGGTCTAATTCCTAGGTCCTTGCCCCATTTTGAGTTGAGTTTTGTGCAGGGTGAGAGCTAGGGATTTAATTTTATTTTGCTGTATATAGGTTTCCAGTTTTTCCAGCACCATTTGTTGAAGAGGCTATCTTTTCTCCATTGTATGTGTTTTGCACTTTTGTCTAGTATGACATAACTGTATTTATATGGGTTTGTCTTTGTGTCTTCTATTCTGTATCACTGGTATACCTGCCTATTTGGTGCCAATACCATGCCGTTTTTGTTACTACTGCTCTGCAGTATAGTTGACGGTCTGGTAGTGAGGTCTCCTGCTTCACTCTTCCTGCTAAGGATTGCTTTGGCTATTCTGGGTCTCTTATTTTTCCAAATGAATTTCATGATTGCTTTCTCTATTTCTATGAGGTATACCATTGGGATTTAATTGGAATTGCATTGAATCTGTATAGTGCTTTTGGTAGTATGACCATTTTGACAATATTGATTCTGCCTATCCAAGAACATGAGAGATCTTTCCATCCTCTAAGGTTTTCTTTAATTTCTTTCTTTAGAGTTCTGTAGTTTTAATTGTAAAGGTCTTTCACGTCTTTTGTTAGATGGAATCCCAAGTGTTTTATTTTTTTTGAGGCTATTGTGAATGGGGTCATTTTCCTAATTTCTCTTTCATAGGATTCATCACTTATGAATAGAGATGCATTAGATTTATGAGTGTTGATTTTATATAAAGATGCAACAATCTTGACACCAATTTTAAGACTAGCCATGAGATTGAATTAAAGATATCCCTACCAAGTAAAAACTGATGTGTGTTAAGAGGGTACAGAATTATCAACTGATGTGGTCAGTTGCTTCCAATTCTGGTTGATTTTCCTGACTGTGTAAACATTGGCAAGTATGTGACAAATGGGAAAATAATTCAAATAATAAAGTGACATATTGGTGTTCATTAATTAAAAAAAAAGAAATTTAGTCCTGTAAACCAAATTCTATCAATAAAATTCTAAGTAGAAAACCCAAAAAAACCTGCAGAACTTCTGAACCATGAGCTAATAAATGGGTGTTGTTTAAAACTAACTTTGTAGTAATTTGTTATATAGCAACAGAAAACTAACATAAGTCCATGACAAGACAAATACAAATTTTATCTGGTTGACCAACTTGCTTATCCAGTTAGAAAACAGCACCACTATCTATATAAATGATTAAATCAGAAACTGAAGAATTATTCTTTCCTCTGTTCTTCCCACTGCTCATATCTAATTATCATAAAGTCTTGTTGATTGTATACCTGTGAACTATTCTCTCAAATATATCCTTTTTTCTCTATTTCAATTTCTAACACTCTATTCCAAACTACTATTATTTCTTGACTAAACTATTACAATAACCCTTTTTGTAATAACTCTTTTTACATTGGTCATCTTCATATCCCTCCTCCATTTTGGTATAATCTCTGAAAACAGAAATCTGATCTATCACTTGCCTATGAAATATATTTTATATAAATTTGTATTATAAACATACACACATGTATATCAACTCCCATCCAAAAGCCTACCAGATGAAGTATTCCTGGCAAACCTAAAAAGCCCTCATTCTCTGCCTGCTCTTTTCCACCTATTTCCTGCTACTCTTTCCTTTGTTTTCTCAGCCACACTGGATTTATTTCATGCTCTCAACTCTTTCACCTCCAGGCTCTCTCTCCATGCACCACCCTTACCTCACCTATAGTTACTTGACCTGGTTAAGTTCTCTTAAATGAGACTTTATTAAGATCTCCATTTCTCAAGGATCCTTTACTTGCCCTGTGCTAATATTACTGTCCTTAAAATTATGTCTTTATTTTATCTTTCTTTCTTAAACATAAGCTTTACAGAGGCAGGGACTCTGGCTATCTTATTTATTGCTGGTAGAAGAAAATGAAGAGGTATATTCATCATTTGGTATGTCTTACAGTGGGCATATTTTATTGTTGGATGAAGAATTCAACTCAGACATGCTTTGTAAGGATGACAGGTTTCAATAAAGACACACCTTCAAACAGTGTCCCTTTTAGTAAAAAGAAGAAAAGCGTTGTGGTGGGCAGATAGTTTAGAAATGAAAACATGTTTAAATGCATGTTGAAAAGATAATTTGGGTGAATACAAATTATAAGCAAATGATATGATCAAATAATTGTAGCTTTATTATTTTTTTATATAGTTGGATTGCCACTGTAAATACTTAGGATTTTAAAAGATTAAAGAGACAAGACTATACGGATTAAAATGTACTCTGGAATTTTCCCCCCACTTTAATCCATGCATTAAAATTTAAACTATTTGTAATTATTTCATAGCATAAAGCAAGCTCTATTAAAGTATTAAATGTCAACTATAAATGTTGGGAGGTAATAGCATTTTTAGAATTAGCTTTTCCTTCCTAGGAGTCTTTCTCATGATAAGGGAAAGACTAAAAATCTTTTTAGCAGAACACTTTTCTAATTCCTAATCTTTCATACCGTAATACATGGAAAAAAAAAAAAAAAACCCCTAGTTAAAAAGACTTAAATTGTATGGCAATGTACAGAATGTCCAGTTCAGTTTAAAATTTCCCCTTCCCTTCTTCCTTTCTTTTTGCAGTGCTAGGGATTGATCCCAGAGCCCTGTGCAATCACTCTACCACTGAGTTGTCTCCTTAGTCTTTAAAATTTACATTCTGATAACAAAAAAACTGAAGCATGCAAACCACATAAGCCACGATGTCAGAAATTAAGGTTTGTTAGTTTTATTTGTTTCTTTTAACAAAACTGCAGTTGGTACTAACGTGGTGGCCCACTCCTGTGATCCTAGCTACTTGGGAAGTTGAAGCAGGAGGATCCCAAGTTTGGGGCCAGTCTGAGCAACTTAGCAAGACTGTCTCAAAATAAAAAAATCTTTTAAAGGACCTGGGGATGTAACTCAGTGTAGATACTTGCCTAGCATGCATGAAGCAATCTGGGCTCAATCCCCAGTACCACAAAAAAAAAAACCCAAATCACAAAGACTGAGTTGATATTCTACTATCTAGTTACGTAACTATTTTACGTGGGCTTTGAAATCTTCACCCTATTCTGTGAATTTTAAATTTGAAAAAGGAAAATAATAGGTCATCAAATTTAATCTCCTATTTGTTACAAAATTTATGTGATCTTTCTGACATCTATGATACCAGTCCAAGTATACTGGAATTACAGTATACTTATTACTTTATTGCTCTCTCTTTTTTTTTTTATATGAGGAATTGAAATCAGTAGAGACTTACCACTGAAGTACATCTTTGATCCTTTTTAATTTTTATTTTGAGACAGGATCCAAGTTACAGGATCCAACTTACTCACTAAATTGCTGCAGCTGGCCTTAAACTTGGGATCCTCCTGTCTCAGCCTCCTGAGTAGCTGGGATTACTGGTGTGCACCACTGCACCTGTCTATACACCATTGCTCTTACACAGAATTAGAAATAGTTATTCCTTCCTACTAAAACAATATTTACCTCTTAAAATTTCCAGTTACTCCATTAAGTCCTCTTTCTCTGGATCAAAGTAAATTTTTAAAAATATACACAAAGTCTAATTTTTTATTCTTATATCCCAACTCTTGTTACATATCTTACTTCAAAAATGCAGTTTAGATATGGAGAGACGAGCATACAGAACAATATCACTTGATCTCCTTGATCTAAAAGTTTCACTTCTTTCAATATAGACAACTATCGTATATTCACTTTTTTCCTTTTAAGTTCTGTGTTTCATATTGGTTCAGGTACTTTTCTCTAAACGAAATATAATCACAACCTAATTTCCTACCATGTTGTACTGGTGTTGATTTTTTTTATTTGAACACCTAAAGCAGGTTTTAATATGCATCTCTAATTTTGATATTTTTTAGTTTTGCCTCAAATATATTTAGCTTACTTTTTGTTGTTGCTGTTATTGTTGTTTTGTGGTGCTGGGAAATGAACCTAGGATCTTGAGTATGCTAGGCAAGCACTCTGTGCTAAACCCTGGCCTACTCATCTTTTTGAATTGCAATTTGGGCACATTATTAGTCATCCTCATACTTCAGGACATCAAAAATTTGACATTCAAGTCATTAATACAAATGTTGAACAGGCTAGATGTACTAAATCATATAGCTAAAATCTTTTCCCCTTTAGACAATTTAATATATTTCTATTTTTTTAGGTGAGGATTTAAAATATTAATGCTCATGTTAAAATCAGTAAAGAAACCAGAAACTGGGGGACATTTTATTAACATGACAAAATATACATGCCTTAGTTTTAAAGTCAGTATCTTATTTTACAGAGAAACACTAGATATATTTCCGCAAAAAAAGGAACAAGACAAAAATACCTACGGTCTCTGTTTCTATTCATATTGTGTTAAATTATCAGCCAATCAAATGAGACAAGAGGGGCTGGGGTTGTGGCTCAGTTGTAGAGTGCTTTTCTGGCACATGTGAGGCACTGGGTTCGATCCTCAGTATCACATAAAAGTAAATAATATAAAGGTATTGTGTCAGTCTACAACTAAAAAACTTTGTTTTAAAAATGAGACAAGAGGGCTGGGGAGATAGCTCAGCTGGTAGAGGGCTTGCCTCACAAGCACAAGGCCCTGAGTTTGATCCCCAGTACCGCAAAAAAAAAAAAAAAAAAAAAAAAAAAGAGACAAGAAAAGTCAATTAGAAGTTTAAAAATGTGTGAACAAAGTTGGCAAAAGCTGAACACAGTCTATATATTAATTAATAGCACTGTATCAATGCTAATTTCAATTATACTATGATTGTGTAAGATGTTAGTTAACATTATGGAAAGTTTGGTGAAGGGAATACAGCAAGGTGTATCCTCTACCTTGGCACTACTGCCATTTGGAGATAGAAAATTATCTGCTATAGGGGACTATCCTGTGCATCATAGGATTGTTAACAGCATCCTTGACCTATTCCCAAGTAGGTCAACTTGTCCACTCTCAAACTAACAACCCAAACCGTCTACAGACACTGCTGAGTGTTGCATAGAAGGAGCAAAATCATCTTCAGTTGAGAAACATTGACACACAGGAACTCTACTATTTTTGCACCTTTTCTGAAAAATTTAAAATTATTTCTAACAAAAAAGTTTTTTTAAAAAAGCAATGCTCAAGTATTAGTGAAAACCACAATTATAGTATGCTAACATGTGAGTTCATTCTTGAAAAATATAAAAAGTTATAATAAGGATCACTTGGGATGCTTTAATAAAACGTATTTAAGAAGGTAACGTCTGTAAAAATAGAAATTTAGAATAAACCTTTCAATTTTAGGAAACTATTTTCTGCAATCAATTCAAAAGAAATTTCCATGCTGATCTACCTCTTTGTGTTCATTGATGCCTTCATCATCCATTTATTAGTTAGAGGATCAAACATCTCCATGCTACCTAAATGTTCATTTCCATCATGTCCACCTACTGCATACACTTTACCTGTCAAATAAAGAAGCATTTTCATTTGATTCCAAATAAACAGATATTTTTATATCAACAACATAATTAGAATGTCATAATATTCAACAACTGCTGTTCAGATCAACATTATGATCAATGTTTTAGTAGTCAAATGAAAAACCAATGCACACTTTCACTAAATAAGCTACTCTCTGTGAAGTTATTAAATATTCAATAGGTTTAGTAGATGCAATCACTGTTATGCTTTCAAATAATGTTTAATAAAATGGAAAAATACTGAATATGTGAATATGTTGTATAAAGAAAGTATAAAACTGCCAAAACAATATGACCATTTTTTTTCCCTAAATGAAACATACACACGAAAATGGGAAAGACTGTATACTAAAACGTTAACTGATTATTTCTGGGTGCTTGGGGCACATGTGATTTTAAATTTTTAAGAAATGTTTTTATGTTTCCCCCAAAAGCATTTATACTCAAACTCAGGGGGAAAACTGCCTTTAAAAGTTTGTAACCATTTATCCATGCAATTTTTAGTAATGAGTTAAAAAATCTAATTTCAGTAATAGTAATTAGATATAGAAAAAAGTTGATATACATTTATAATGACTTCAAAAAAATTTTTCCTTAATTTGTTTTTGCAACTATAACTCAGAATAGTTTATTTTAATTCATCATCTCCCTTTTCCCAGCTACTCAATCTCCACATTATACAACTATGTGCAACAGGTTTACACTGAGCATCTGGAACATAAAGCAAGTAAACAATCACTATCAAAGTATTTTATTGATATATTTAAAATGTCTGCCAAAAAGAAAGAAATTCTCAAAGATCACAGATTTTTTTTAAAAAGAACACTGTGATCCTGTGATGTGACATTAGGCAATAGTAGGCCCACCTTCCACAGAGATTACACCCACATGTCGCCTTCGGCTATTCATTTCTGGTCCAAAGAACCAACTGTTTTTGTTGATAGAATAGCATTCAATACTGCGAAAGGGGTCACCAGATCCACCTCGACCACCTACACAAAACAGCACACCTACAGATAAAGTCACAAGATAGAGATTAAAATCACAGCTTCTAAACTTTTTAAAAATTACTGTGAGAAGATATTTAGAAAATCAAAATTTTGAGTAATGGTAAAAAAGATGGTATTATTTGGATAATATTCAATGTACTGTTACTAGAAATCTAATCTAATTGTCCCCCCTCATTTGAATTTCTGAAAGAACAGGAACATTAGATATCTCTGCTTGCTAACATCCTATCATAGTATGGTTTATACTCTCACCCACTTTGTAAAACTGTTCTTGCTAAGGTCATAACAAAATCAACCAACTTCTAAATTAATTTCTTCATAATGGACACAAAGGCAACATTTGATACACTAATCACCCTATTTTTTGAAATTATTTGCTTTCTTGATATCTATAATACCAAAGTCTCCTTTTGTCTCCCAACTTTTCTTTCCTTCTATTTTCCAGGTTCCATCTTGGCCCATTTCTCACATACTTTTTGTTCACCTAGGAAAAATCTACCATTTTGTTTTAATTTCCAACTGTATCCTAATAATTTCAAATTCACATTTCATTTTTTCTTTTTCTTTCTTTTTTTTTTTTTTTTTTTTTGGTACTAGGGATTGAACTCAGGAGTGCTTTACCACTGAGTCACATCCCTAGCACTTTAAATTATTTTTTAAAAATTTAAGATAGGGTCTTACTAAATTGTTTAGGCCTTGCTAAATTGCTGAGGCTGGCTTTGAACTTAACGATTCCTCCTGTCTCTGCCTCCCGAGTTGCTGGGATACCAGTGTGTGCCTCTGTGCTCAGCCCAATCCACATTTCTAAACCACAATTTCCAGGAACCTCAAACCCAATATGTGCAAAAGTCTCTCCCCTTTTTTGTCTACCTAAACAACCCCTTTCTTGCCTGGAGTGTCCTACTCCTCCCTCTCTATTCCTTCAGTCACTGACTTAGTTCAGGCCCTCATCAACTACTAACCAATTAGAGAACAGCAAAGTTCTGTCCTCTCTTACCACTTAAAAGCCATTTTGCTTTCAGACTGTCAGAGAATAATCTAAATCAAAGACTCTTCTGACAACTTTCCATTATCTCCATAAAACTTCAGTAAATGCCACTGAATTAGACACTTGACAATGGTTAAAATGACAATTATGCTATATACTTTTACAATTAAATAAAAACCCACAACTTTAGCATGATTCAGAATCATCTAACAAAAAAGATTTTGAGGCTTGACCCCCATAGTTTCTGATTCAGTAGCCTCGGGCAGATTCAAGAATTTATATTTTTAACAAGTTCCTAAGTGACTGCTATGTTGCTGGTCCTCGGTGATTACTTCCTTCACTCTTTGAGAAGCATTGACTGGCTTTCAGGGTAAAACCTTAGCACAATATGAAGGTCTTCAGGATCAGTCCTTTCTCTTCCTTTTTTTTTTTTTTTTAATACTTCATGTTCCTGTAACATGTTTATATTATCATTCACTTAGCATACAATATTTTAAAAATCTATTATGCTGACAACTGTCACTAGACTCTAAGCTAAGTTAGGGCAGTGCATTAAGCATTTTTCCCCACTGTGGTACTGGTGATTAAACACAGAGGTGCTCTACCACTGAGCAATATCCCTACCCTTTTTAGGTTCTTACTAAGTTGCTGAGGCTGGCCTTGAACTTGTGATTCTCCTGCCTCAGTATCCTGAGTCATTGGGATTACAGCACCACTGCCCTGTATTAAGCATTTATGTACTAACAAGGACTAGCACAGCGTGAGGCATAGACCAGGCATTCTGTAAACGTAAATGAATTGAACACCTTATCCCGACACCCAGAAGACCTTTTACTTATTATTCAAAATTAGGACTAACATTTACTTTCTCTTTAAAACCTTTTCTGACCCTTCCAAGGTAAAAATAACCATTCTTTGTGTGTCTCACTATACTTTGGGATTTTATCAAAGCACTTATAATACTTTATTGAATTTGTTTATTCATTAGTTTATTTCTCTAGACCAGACTGCAGGTTTTCCCCAAAATGAACTGCTTATATTCTATTTGTTTGTATTTCTAAAGCCTAAGCCACAGTCTGCCACATGATAGGCAGTCAATGTTTGCTGAATGATTACATAAATGAATGACTGGAACAGCTTGTGCTATCTTTTCCAATTGATGCAATAGTTTACAGAATCATTTTCTTTTTGCTGGAGACTGAACTCAAGGCTTTGTACATGCTAGGCAAGTGCTTTAAACACTGAGCAATACCCTAACCCCAATGCAATATTTTAAGTAGGAGAAATTTAAAGTTAGAATAAACTTTAAAGATCATGTAGTCAAACTGTTTATAAATAAAACTGAAGCCTTGAAAGATTAAGAAGTCTGCCCCAGATTACAAATGTTTAATGGTACTCCTGGGATTATAAACCCAGAATTTAATTATAATCTTTGATTATATTTTCTTTAAGTAGAAACTAGTATTTCAGCTACACAGGTCACTTTAGAACATGGCATGAAAGGGTGAAAAAAACTAAAATAGAAGTAAAAATATCTGCTATTTTTCTGTGTAGTCATAGCATACTTTTAACCTAATCCTTACTCTAATTCATAAAATGGAATAATACCATCTATCTCATACTGAAGACTGAATTCTTCACTAAAATCTACTACACAAAGTTTGTGCAATCATATGATGTTGAATTCAAACCTAGATTTGAACAGTGCTTGCCTAGCATGCATGAGGCCCTGGGTTAAATTCCTAGCAGCATCCTCCCTCCAAAGAAAAAAAATTAGTTTTGAAGAATTTCATCAAATTTCATAAAATTTGAATTTATGAAATAGGATTCACAACTAAAACTTTATATCTAAAAAAATTTTACTTCTTTCCATTACTATATTAAAAAGGAGAATAAATAATAATCCTTTTCATATTAAACTAATTATTTAAAATAACTACTTCACAGGCAGGTATATGATTTTCAGCCTTTCCATATACTACCTAGACAAATTCATAATCAATAAAATAATCAATAAAAAATTGCCTTTTGCTGTTGTTAGGTCATCTCATAAGATCTATTTGATAATTCTATATTAGGTAGCAGCAAATATAGAGGAAATCTCTATTCAGAGACCTTCCTGAATCATTAATGTTATAACTTGGATTTGAAATATGTCCCCCAAAAGCTCATGCACTGAAGGCTTAGTCCCTAGTGCAGCAATGTTCCGAGGTGGGGATCTTGGGAAGTGACTGGATCATGAGAGCTCTGGCCTCATCCGTGGATTAATACATTGAGGGTTCATAGCTAGACTACTGGGAGGTGGTGGAAACAGTAGGAAGTGGAACCTAGTTGGAGGGACTGTGTCCTTGCAGGAGGGCCTTTGGGAACTTGTCCCCCCACCTTTCTCTCTGCTTCCCCACTTAATAAGGTGAGTAGCTTTCTTCCCCATGGTCTTCTGCCATTATGTTCTGCCTCACCTCAGACCCCAAACAATAGAGCTGGCCAACCACTGACTGAAACCCCTGAAATCATGAGTCAAAATAAATATCTCCTCTTTTTAAGTTGTTATTTTTAGGTATTTGGTCATAGTAACTAAAAGCTGACTAACACAGTGGACCTCACTTATATTCTCTCATCCCCCAAACAAGATCCTCTTTATAAATATAAAAAAAAATGAGGAAATATGAATTATTTTCTTGGGAAAATTTGAAGTCCAAAAATTGTGGCAAATAAAGGTGAAGTTACATGTCTCCTAAAATATAAGACTTTTAGATTTTAATATGGCCCATTAAACAAATATTGGATGTTTAGTGCCCTTCTTTTGTCTTGATAAAATGCAAAAACAAATACTGAAATACATAAGATAAGATACAAACTTAAATAAGATACCCATCTTTGAAGAACTTAAAACCTCAAATAAAGAGATTACAATGCAACATAGTAAAACAAGTTCAAAGTGCTGTAAAGGACTAGTAGAGGAGCAAATTCTGCCTAGAACAATCAGGGAAGACTTCAAAATGAGGTATTTTCTTAAGTCTTCAGTAGGTATAAGACATTCTATGGCTTTTTTTTTTTTTAAATGGCTTATTGGCAAAAGTAAATCATGTACTATAAGAATTAGGAATATATGTATATATATTAACTTATTTGCTAATTATTACTTTATGGCAATTAGACACTAATTATCTTATAGTTAATTTTGAACACACATAAACAATGCTCAAATACATCACGGATCCTTCCAGGAAACCTGATAAAATAAGGAACTCAATTACCAGCAGTATGCTTCCTTGGGGTAGTCCGAACTGAGTATTCAAAGTCAGGTACTGCTCTGCTACTCAAATGAAGGTGGTAGTTTCTTGCTTCATCCAATAAATCTCTACATTTTAGATTTTGCTTGACGATCTGCTCTTTCGCCACAACACCCATAAGAAAATCAACTGGTAATAATGGCAGACGAACCTAAAATCATGAATAGTTACAATATAAAATTTAATAAAAATAGAATAACTTGTTCTTCACTTTCACTAAAGTATGTTCTCTTTTTAAAACTTACCTAGGGGTTGATGGTGTGCTCAGTGGTAGAGGGTTTACATAGCATGTACAAGGCCCTGGATTCAATCCCCAGAACCACAAAAATAAAACAAAACAAACCAATATTGCCCTAAGTGCTTTAAAAAAAAAAAATCAGTCTAATTATAATCACACTTTGAAAGGTTAACTTCATCTTCCTATAAATACATAAACACTGGTAATTATAAGCAATTTTCTTCTTAATATTTGTTAAAATTTTTATAATGCTATTGAGAAATTTTTAATAAAAACTGACAATTATCACATACTATTATCAGGCACAAAATTTTAATAAAGCATTTAATTTTGAAATAAGTAAATACAACTATTTCTCTTTTAAGTAACATCATTTTAGTTCTTAGGAATAAATGAAGGGAGAGATGAAGGGAAGGAAAAAAGAGGGAGGAAGAATAGGAAGCATAGGGAAGGGAAGAGAGAGAGAAAATGAAGGAAAAGACACAGATCCTGAAGGGCCTATATATTAGATCCCTATCTGAGTAATTCCTGTTGACAGTTTTTAAAATAACAATAACAAAAGATACATTTCTGAGGTTAAAAAAAGTGTCAAGCTGTGGTGAGGGAAGAAAATGGAAAGTGATATCTTATGGTTGTTTCCAGAGTAAATCAAAATGCATTAGGAATAACTATATTTTCATTAGCAAAATAATTCATTAAAATTTTTACATTATAAAATGTTATGATTTTACTTCAGAGTTGTTTCCTCAGAATCATTTTCTATTAGCATAAACATATTCATTACTGTAATCTTAAGGGAATATTTTAAATATTCAGGTTTTAACCTGAATGGTTTGTAAATCATTCAAATGTGACAGACAGCCTAAAACAGTATAGGAAGTGAACTGGAAAGCAAGAGAGCTTAAGCTATTTCATCATTGTATTACATCAGTGGTTTTTGTAGTCCTTCAAATAAAGTACATTTTTCATAATAAATGAAACCTGTTGATTTGCTTCCATATCACTTCATTTACATACACAATCATATTTCAGCCCTACCTGTGCCAGTGTTTCATCCAACCATTTGGAATGATGCTGAGGATTGGCAAGAAGCCACTTGATGGCAGCACTGTAGACCTGCTTTTCATTTTCAATATTTAAATCACTAGAGGACAAAAGCTTATGGAGGTGCTGGGGTGACACACTTACAAAATCTTCACACTCCACGACTTCAGTGAAATGTTCACAGGCATATTGATCTGCCATGTCCATTAAGTCTATTCGATTGTGACTTTCAGCAAAGGCTCTTACTGCCAGGCAATTGGAGGGATGAAAATGTAATTTCATATATTCACAACAAGCTCTGGCCACCAGTTCCACCTGCAGAATACAGGCTGCATATAAGAGAGGCTGGACATTGTCAACAGTCAAAGTGAGCCGTGAAGAATAGACAAACTTTACCAAGTCTTCTATCGCATCACCATCAAAATCTCTAATCTCAATCAGCGTTTGTTTGGCTTCAGCCATTTCAGAGAGAAACATGGCTCTGAAATAGGGAATAACACAAGCCAATACCAGCTTGTGACAAGAGATTAGCTTTGAGCCAACCTGTTCAAAACAAAAAAGAGTTTAATCAAATTTAGCTTCAGATCAGCACAGAGCATGTGTGATAGCAGGAACAAACTCTCCAGACAATTTGGATTATTTATGTTAATAATGCAATTCTCTACTCACTTACTTTCAATCGAGGACAGTTTCTTAAAGTAAGGTAATTTACCCCTTCCAAATTACCCACTTATCTTGCTATACATATATCTACAATGAACTATAATTTTTTAGTATTATCTCATCTTTTAAGAACAATTTGTGAATTAATGAGAATAACAAAAAAAAATCATTTGTCACTTATACCAGGCATTTTTAAAGTGCTTTTCATATACTGACTCACTTGATTGTCCCAACACCAATATAAGAAGGTACTATTATTGCCCACAATTTATTAATCAGAAAACTGAACCACAGAGTAAATAAAGCAACATTTAGTAGTATTTATTATGTGCTCAACTGAGTTCATTTTCTATTTAAATTATTTTGAGGTGATGTATTTCATATAAAAGCAGTAAAGATAAAATATTAAATCTTACAACCTTGTTAAAATTAGATTGCTTCCAATAGCATGACATTGCACTTGTAAACTCAATATTTATTCTTAATCTCTTTATTTCTCATAGATAACTCCTACAAACAGAAATACTGCTGAAAAGGATAGGGACAATGTGGATATACACTGCCAAATTGTCCATTTCTGAGCCACTTAAAATATCTGTGCTATATTTTAGGTATTAAATTGTTAAGAAATAGTTGCTAATCTGATTACTGAAAATATTGTTACTTATTTTACAAGATAAAATCATTAATAAATTTTAGGCTATTTATACTCTATGGATTTTTTCTTATTTATTTGTAAGAACTCATACATTTAAAATATCAGGCATTTGTCAAATATATTTCAAATTTTCTCTTCTATAGATTGCTTGTAAATTTTAATCACTATACATTTTTATATAATCAAATCAATCATTTTATGATTTCCTTAGATATGCTCAAAACAGGAACTAGTATTACATATTTACTTCACACATTTATTTCTTTTATTGTATATTTTATACTTGAATCTTTACATCTGAAGTTCTTGGTACTGAACAGGCAGATACATTTTTCCTTTTTTTGCAGTGCTAGGATGAAAACTAATGTATCACATATGCTAAGCAAGTGCTCTACCACGGAGTTACATCCCAGCCTTTTTTTTTTTTTTTAATATAGTAGTTATCCAGTTATCCTGGCACATTAAAATAAATAATTAATGAAGAAAAGTAATAACTAGAACAATTTTCCTTTTTTGGACTGGTTATTATATCATAAACTTATGGTTGTGTCTCCTTATTTGACAGTTAATATTAAAATAAGATCTACTAAATGAAGAGGCTATAGGAGCATTGTAATGGACAGTTTTGCTTATACATGCTTCTCTCCCAGTCTTTTTTCACTAATATGAAAACAGAATGAGTATCACTTATTTCAACAAATACAAGATGATCATTTCTGCCTGCTATACTATATTTAATTTTTTTTTTTACATTTTTTTAATTGTTAACAAATGGAATACATGTTGTTTCTCTGTTTGTACATGGAGTAAAGGTGTACCATTTGTGTAATCATAAATTTACATAGGGTAATGTTGGTTGATTCATTCTGTTATTTTTTCCCTTCCCCCCACCCCTCCCACCCCTCTTTTCCCTCTATACAGTCCTTCCTTCCCCCATTTTTGCCCCCCTTCCTAACCCTAACTCTAACCCTAAAACTAACCCCTCCCACGCCCCATTATGTGTCATCATCCACTTATCAGCGAGATCATTCTTCCTTTGGTTTTTTGAGATTGGCTTATCTCACTTAGCATGATATTCTCCGATTTCATCCATTTGCCTGCAAATGCCATAATTTTATCATTCTTTATGGCTGAGTAATATTTCATTGTATAAATATGCCACAGTTTCTTTATCCATTCATCAACTGAAGGTATCTAGGTTGGTTCCACAATTTGGCTATGGTGAATTGAGCAGCTATGAACATTGATGTGGCTATATCTCTGTAGTATGCTGATTGTAAGTCCTTTGGGTATAGGCCAAGGAGTGGGATAGCTGGGTCAAATGGTGGTTCCATTCCAAGTTTTCTAAGGAATCTCCATACTGCTTTCCAGAGTGGCTGCACTAATTTGCAGCCCCACCAGCAATGTATGAGTGTACCTTTCTCCCCATATCTTCGCCAACACCTGTTGTTGCTTGTATTCTTGATAATCGCCATTCTAATTGGGGTGAGATGGAATCTTAGGGTGGTTTTGATTTGCATTTCTCTTATTACTAGAGATGTTGAACATTTTTCCATATGTTTGTTGATTGCTTGTAGGTCTTCTTCTGTGAAGTGTCTGTTCATTTCCTTAGACCATTTGTCGATTGGGTTATTTGTAATCTTGGTGTTGAGTTTTTTGAGTTCTTTATAGATTCTGGAGATTAGTGCTCTATCTGAAGTCTGATTGGCAAAGATTTTCTCCCACTCTGTAGGCTCTTTCTTCGCATTGCTGATAGTTTCCTTTGCTGAGAGAAAGCTTTTTAGTTTGAATCTATCCCAGTTGTTGATTCTTGCTTTTATTTCTTGTGCTATGGGAGTCCTGTTGAGGAAGTCTGGTCCTAAGCCGACATGTTGAAGATCTGGACCTACTTTTTCTTCTATAAGATGTAGGGTCTCTGGTCTGATTCCGAGGTCCTTAATCCATTTTGAGTTTAGTTTCGGGCACGCTGAGAGATATGGGTTTAGTTTCATTCTGTTGCATATGGATTTCCAATTTTCCCAGCACCCTTTGTTGAAGAGGCTATCTTTTCTCCATTGCATATTTTTGGCCCCTTTGTCTAGTATGAGAAAATTGTATTTATCTGGGTTTGTGTCCATGTCCTCTATTCTGTACCACTGATCTACCTGTCTATTTTGGTACCAATACCATGCCGTTTTTGTTACTATTGCTTTGTAGTAGCGTTGAAGTTCTGGTATTGCGATACCCCCAGCTTGATTTTTCCTGTGAAGGATTGCTTTAGCTATTCTGGGTTTCTTATTCTTCCAGATGAATTTCATGATTGCTTGTTCTATTTCTGTAAGGTACGTCATTGGGATTTTAATTGGAATTGCATTGAATCTGTATAGCACTTTTGGTAGTATGGCCATTTTGACAATATTAATATTAATTCTGCCTATCCAGGAACATGGGAGATCTTTCCATCTTCTAAGCTTTTCTTTAATTTCTTTCTTTAGTGTTCTGTAGTTTTCATTGTAGAGGTCTTTCACCTCTTTTGTGAGATTGATTCCCAAGTATTTTTTTTGATGCTACTGTGAATGGGGTAGTTTTCCTAACTTCTCTTTCTGAAGATTCATCACTTATGTATAAAAATGCATTAGATTTATGAGCATTGATCTTATATCCCGCTACTTTACTAAATTCACTTATGAGTTCTAAAAGTTTTCTGGTGGAATTTCCTGGTTCTTATAAGTATATAATCACATCATCAGCAAATAGGGATAGTTTGAGTTCTTCTTTTCCTATTCGTATCCCTTTAATTTCTTTGGTCTGTCTAATTGCTCTGGATAGAGTTTCAAGGACGATATTGAATAGGAGTGGTGAAAGAGGGCATCCCTGCCTTGTTCCAGATTTTAGGGGGAATGCTTTCAGTTTTTCACCATTGAGAATGATATTAGCCATGGGCTTAGTGTAGATGGCCTTTACAATGTTAAGGAATGTTCCCACTATCCCTATTTTTTCTAGGGTTTTGAGCATGAAGGGGTGCTGTATTTTATCAAATGCTTTTTCTGCATCTATTGAAATAATCATGTGATTCTTGACTTTAAGTCTGTTGATATGGTGAATTACATTTTTTGATTTCCTGATGTTGAACCAACCTTGCATCCCTGGGATGATACCCACTTGATCATGGTGCACTATCTTTTTAATATGTTTTTGTATGCGATTCGCTAAAATTTTGTTGAGAATTTTTGCGTTGATGTTCATTAAGGATATTGGTCTAAAATTTTCTTTGCTCGATGTGTCTCTGTCTAGTTTAGGTATCAGGGTGATATTGGCTTCATAGAATGAGTTTGGGAGAGTTCCCTCCTCTTCTATTTCATGGAATACTTTGAAAAGTATTGGAATGAGCTCTTCTTTAAAGGTTTTGTAGAACTCGGCTGAGAATCCATCAGGTCCTGGACTTTTCTTTGTTGGTAGGCTTTTGATGACTTCTTCTATTTCATTACTTGAAATTGGTCTATTTAAATTGTGTATGTCCTCCTCGTTCATATGTCTCTAGAAACTTGTTGATATCTTCGAAATTTTCTATTTTGTTGGAGTATAGATTTTCAAAATAGCTTCTAATTATGTTTTGTATTTCAATCGTGTCTGTTGTGATATTTCCTTGTTCATTCCAAATTTTGGTGATTTGGGTTTTCTCTCGTCTTCTCTTTGTTAGTGTGGCCAAGGGTTTATCAATTTTGTTTATTTTTTCGAAAGAACCAACTATTTATTTTGTCCATTTTTTGTATTGTTTCTTTTGTTTCAATTTCATTGATTTCAGCTCTGAGTTTATTTCCTGTCTTCTACTACTTTTGGTGTTGGTCTGTTCTTCTTTTTCTAGGGCTTTGAGCTGTAGTGTTAGGTCGTTTATTTGTTGAGTTTTACTTCTTTTATTGAATGCGCTCCATGAAATAAATTTTTCTCTAAGTACTGCTTTCATAGTGTCCCAGAGATTTTGATATGATGTTTCTTTGTTCTCATTTACCTCTAAGAATTTTTTAATTTCCTTCCTAATATCTTCTGTTATCCATTCATCATATAATAGCATATTGTTTAATCTCCAGGTGTTAGAGTAATTTCTGTTTTTTACTCTTTCATTTATTTCTAATTTCAATCCATTGTGATCTGATAGAATACAAGGTAGTGTCTCTATCTTCTTGTATTTGCTAACATTAGTTTTGTGGCATAATATATGGTCTATTTTAGAGAAGGATCTATGTGCTGCTGAGAAGAAAGTGTATTCACTCTTCGTTGGATGGTATATTCTATAAATGTCCGTTAAGTCTAAATTATTGATTGTTATTGAGTTCTATGGTTCCTTTGTTCAATTTTTGTTTGGAAGATCTGTCCAGTGGTGAGAGAGGCATGTTAAAATCACCTAGTATTATTGTATTATGGTCTATTTGGTTTCTGACATTGAGAAGGATTTGTTTGACATACATGGATGAGCCACTGTTTGGGGCATAGATAGTTATGATTGTTATGTCTTGCTGATTTATGGTTCCCTTAAGCAGTATGAAATGTCCTTCTTTATCCCTTCTGACTAACTTTGGCTTGAAGTCCACATTATCTGAAATGAGGATGGATACCCCAGCTTTTTTGCTGAGTCCATGTGCATGGTATGTTTTTTCTCATCCTTTCACCTTTAGTCTATGGGTATCTCTTTCTATGAGATGAGTCTCTTGTAGGCAACATATTGTTGGATCTTTCTTTTTTATCCAATCTGCCAGTCTATGTCTTTTGATTGATGAACTGTAGTTAATTTTTAAAAAGAACTCATCAGGCAGGATTTAGATTTGGGACTCATGTTGTAACATAGGCTACTACATAAAACTTAGCATGTTATCAAATTAAATTCAGTCCCAAAATGGGATCTGAAATCTGATATTAAAAAATTTTAATAGTCTAAAATATTCTTTTAAAAATTATCCGAACATGCCTCCATTGTGATTCAGATTCTTAGACAAGTATTTGTAATATGACATACTTAATTAATTAACTTGCCAATACCTGATTACATGACAGTACTACAAAATAAGGTTCTACCATTTCCAAAGAACCATTATTTTAACACTGACTTCCCGTCCAAGTTGTACAAATCTATGGTCATCAAGTTATTTTCATGCTAATTTTAGTAAGACTCTGTCCCTTTACAATTCTATTTTAATCTCTTGTTTCAAATAAACAAAAATGTGGCATTCCCCTCCACTGTACATTTCAATATATGCTTCTGTAATAAATATCCATTTAAGCTTAAAAAAATCTGAGCTATACATATGAAATAGGAGCATCTGAGAATCTGGGTTTTTAATATACCAATTCTTCTTTCTTACTTAATTTCATTATATTCTCTGAAGTTTCTATCTACATTTTCTTTCTCTGGTATATAATAATAATTATCAAATGCCAGAAACATTTCATCAGGAACTTGGAAATGAATCAAAATCTAAAGACAAAAAAATATACAAACCTGATGTTTAAAACTAGATGAAGAACACATAAACTATAAAATACTACACATTACTGTAAGATTTTAAATCATAAAATATTATATATGTGTCCTTGATAATAGTAATTTCCTAATTTACATTCTTTTTTCTTAGATTAGGGAAAATATAAATAATTCAAGGTAGTCTAGCTTAAAATTTAAGTAGTAAAATATGTAGAATATCAACACTAATAAAGTGATTCCATATTTTTTAAGCAATTAATCAAAACCCTGAGTAATTTTTCATAGATGAAACATAGGCCTTTAGATTATTAAAGCATGTTTCACCAAGGAGATGTGGGGAAAAGGGAAAATCAAGCATTCCTTCGTTTTTACTGCTGATTCACCTTTAGGTCCAACCCAGAAAAACTACATGAGAAATTAAGCAGAATTCTGTTCAAATAATCTGAATTGTAAAGTGAACTAAAAAGAACATAACCGAACATTAATTAATTAACAAAGAACATTAAAAATTCCATTAACATTTGGCTTACAAAATGAACCTGCCTATTGGCCTACAGTAAATGTCATTTTTTTTTTTTTTTTAAGTTTTTTCTCCTCCTGACTAAAATACATTTTTAATGTGTGAAATCAAGAAAGCACAGAAGGGCTGGGGTTGTGGTTCAGTTGTAGAACACTCACCTAGCATGCATGAGGACCGTGGGTCCAATCCTCTGTACCACATAAAAAATAAAGGTAATCCATATGCAGCAGAATGAAACTAAATCCCTATCTCTCACCCTGCACAAAACTCAACTCAAAATGGAGCAAGGACCTTGGAATCAGACCAGAGACCCTGCACCTTATAGAAGAAATAGTTGGTCCAAATCTTCATCATGTTGGCTTAGGATCAGACTTCCTTAACAGGACTCCCAAAACACAAGAAATAAAAGCAAGAATAAATAACTGGGATAGATTCAAACTAAAAAGCTTTTTCTCAGCAAAGGAAACTATCAGCAATGTGAAGAGAGAGCCTACAGAGTGGGAGAAAATCTTTGCCACACATACTTCAGATAGAGCACTAATCTCCAGAATCTATAAAGAACTCAAAAAACTCTACACCAAGATTACAAATAACCCAATCAACTAAGGAAGTGAACAGACACTTCACAGAAGATCTACAAGCAATCAACAGATATATGAAAAAATGTTCAACATATCTAGTACTAAGAGAAATGCAAAGCAAAACTGCCCTAAGATTCCATCTCACCCCAATTAGAACAGCGATTATCAAGAATACAGGCAACAATAGGTGTTGGCGAGGATATGTGGAAAAAGGTACACTCATACATTGCTGGGGCTGCAAATTAGCTGCAGCCACTCTGGAAAGCAGTATGGAGATTCCTTAGAAAACTTGGAATGAAACCACCATATGACCCAGCTATCCTACTCCTTGGCCTATACCCAAAGGATTTAAAATCAGCATACTAGGGGCTGGGATTGTGGCTCAGTGGTAGAGCGATCGCCTAGCACGTGCGAGGCACTGGGTTCGATCCTCAGCACCACATAAAAATAAATAAAGACATTGTGTCCATCTACAACTAAAAAAATTTTTTAAAAATATAAATAAAATCAGCATACTACAGTGATGCTGTAAATGTTCATAGCTGCTCAATTCACAATAGCCAGATTGTGGAAACAACCTAGATGCCCTTCAATAGATGAATGGATAAAGAAACTGTGGTATGTATATACAATGGAATATTACTCAGTCATAAAGAATAAAATTATGGCATTTGCAGGTAAATGGATGAAGTTGGAGAATATCCTAAGTGAGATAAGCAATCCCAAAAAACCAAAGGACAAATGATCTCGCTAATAAGCGGATGATGATACAAAATGGGGGGGGTGGGAGGGAGGCAAGAATGGAGGAAGGATGGACTATAGAGAGGAAAAAGAAGGGGGGAAGGGAGAAGGAAAAATAATAGAATGAGTCAAACATTATTACCCTATGTAAATGTATGATTACACAAATGGTATGCCTCTACTTCATGCACAACCAGAGAAACAAGTTGTACCCCATTTGTTTACAATAAAAAAAGAAAAAAAAAAGATAAAGGGAAGATCAGGATTACAGAAGAAGGAAATCAAGAGGCAGAGTGGAGGGATGGAAAAGGAAATGCAATGTGGAATGAATTCTTTAAAAATTATGTTATGTGCAAATATAGATATACCACAGGGAATTTCACTATTATGTACAAGTAAAAGAACCAATCAAATGTAAATAACTAGAAGAGCCTAATAGAGTAAAGAGAACATGGGAGGGAAGAGAGGACAGGAGAAAAAAAAGAGGAGGAAAAGAGTAGGGATTGTGAAATGAAATCAAATTCTGTGCATGTATGATTTTGTTAGGATGAACCCAACTACTATGTATAACTATAAAGTACTAATAAATAAAATTTATTATATATATAATATAATAAAAAATATATAAAAAAGAAAATATATATATAAATAAAATATATAAAAAAGAAAATTAAGACTTGAATAAACAGTTTAAAAAATAGAGGTATTGTGTCCACCTACAACTAAAACAAAATTAAACAAAAAAAGAAAGCACAGAAAAGCTCAAGGGAAAAATGTATTCATAATTCAACTACTGTCAATCTGCTGGTGTATTTATATTCAACTTTTTCTATACTTTTTGAAACATAACTGAGATTTTCCTGAAATGTGTAATCTTTTCCCAAGTGCCTGATACCTTTTGTAACACTCCTAGTTATTGGTGTAGGATTTTCTATCCAGTGGATATAAAATCATTGGTCATGTGAACAAAACTAACCATTTTAACCACAGTTTTCAATTTTTTCACATTTTAAACACAAACAGTATCCTAGAATAAAAATTGGTTTTTGAAATATCAGAATATTTTCTTAAGATAAAATATGAAAAACAAAAGTTATGAACCCCCAAAATAAGCTTTTTGTAAATTGACATATTCTACCAAATATACTGACAGAAACACTGAACTAATTTACACATTTGCCAGCAATGTTTGGGAATACCCATAAAAATTTGAAAAGCAATAAAAACATGTTTTATATATTCAATATGTTGAAAGTGAACATTTTTTCCAATTTTGAATTTTACATTTATTTACTTATTTATTTTATCCTCCAACTTATTTTTTTATTTTTGTTTTTTTAATTTTTTAACTTTTATTTCTACAGACTGCATTTTGATTCATTGTACACAAATGGGATACATTTTGTTTCTATGGTTGTGCATGATGTAGATTCATAATGGTGGAATGAGAACATTTTTAAATTTTATTTCTCAGCTATTCAATATACTTATCAAAAATGGGTCAGTATGAACTATTCTTTTGTGTTGTAGTTGTTCTTACATAATTTATTTCATTTCTAGGCATTAGTTTTATAATGCCACTAACAAAGATAGTTAAAATCATACACAAACACATTAAAATGTTTAAATCATTAAAAAAAACAAAAACAAAGGCATATTAGACTGAAATGTTTATACTATGCTACTTAACAGTCACTCAAGCCAAGAGTTTAAGAACTACATTGAAATGACAGCTTTTGTTTTTGTTTTTGGTACCAGAGATTTAACCCAGGGGCACTTTACCACTGAGCCACATCTCCAACCCTTTTTATTTTTCATTTTTGAGACAGGGTCTCACCTCACTAAATTGCATTAGGCTGGCCTCGACCTTGCAATCCTCCTGCCTCAGTATTCTGAGTCCCTAGGATCACAGGCAAGTGCCACCATGCCAGGCAATATGAAATAGATATAAATACTAACAACAAAAACAAACCTATATCCAAACCTTTTGTATGCCATTATAAGCTGTATTCTAATTTTTCAATTTAATCCCTTGTAATTTTGCTCTATAGCTACTTTTTTCAATAATCCACTAAGTGGTCAAAAAGTGTTTTATTGCCAAGGCCTAAATTAGAAGGGGTTAACAGAGGTACCAGACTCAAGATAAGGGCTTAACTTGTACTGAATTAATACATCACAACATCTAGTTTCTATAACAACTAGTTCTATAACTAACTTATACTACCATCTTGACTAACCTTACACTTCATTCATTTTCTTATGTTTTTAAAGCCTACATAATGGGCCTGGCATGATGGCAAATTGTACATGCCTATAATACTTCAGAATTGGGAGGCTGAGGCAAGAGGATCACAAGTTGGAGGCCAGCCTCAGCAATCTGGCAAGACCCTGACCCAAAATAAAAAGGCTGTGGATATAGCTCAGTGGCAGAGCACCCCTTGTTCAATTCATAGTATGGAGTGGGGATGGACCTACATAATGGAAACAAATTTAGATAGTGTTTTGGAAATCAAATAAACAAGGATCTAGAAATATTAATATTTAAATACAGCCAACCTGCATAATAAAGACAACAATTTAGGTAGCATTTGAGTGTCAAATAAATAAGAACCTAGGAATACTTAAATATACCCTTTTGAGAAAAATGAAAAAAATCAAAATACTTATTTACTAAATGAATGGACAAAAGTAAAGGTGATTATCAATTAACACAGAACATTAAAAACAACATTTTTAAAGACTTCTTAACAGTTAATGCTTAAATGTTAAATACAGGACCACTTTCTACATTATCATTTCTATTTTATTAGATTGTATCTGTGTTGTGGTCTGAAAGTACCCCAAAATTCATGTATTAAAACTTAATAATCCCCATTGTGGTAGTATTAAGAGGTGGGACCTTGGGAAAGTGATGAGATCAAAGAGAGTTCTGCAATCAAGAATGGATCAGTGTCATATAAGGGTCTAGAGGAAACTAACATAAGTCCTTTCCACCCTCTGCCTTCCACTATGTGAGGACATAGCATTCATCCCCTCCAGAGGTGCAGAAGCAAGATGCCATCTTAAAAGCAAAGAGAATAGCCCTCACCAGACACTAACCCTGCAAGTGACTTAATCTTGAACCTCCCAGTTTTCAGAGTTGTGAGAAACAAATTTCTATTTTTCATAAACTACATAACCTGTAGTATTTTGTTATAGCAGCACAAATGGATTAAGGCATCCTGCTTTCAGGTCAGGAGTTGTTATGAGATAATAATTTCATCCTTTTTGTTTTGTTTCCCTGCACTTTGAATTTCAGAGTACTTATTCTTATCCAGTTAGTTACAAGCTAAATTCCCTCAAGGAAAATATAGTATAATTTATATTAGAATTAAGAAAAATATTCAGTATCAGATCTATTAAATAATTAAACTGTAATTCTTTCTTTCTAATGAATAGGAACAGATTGAGCCACAGCAGAATTACTTGATACTCTTGGGATAATAGCATATAAAAAATGATCATAATAATAACTGATATTAAATGTATACCAAGCACTGCTGTAAATACTCTATACACATTAATTCATTTACTACTCATGGAAATCTAATCATAATTCTAATTTGCAGCTGTGGAAATAAAAATGATAGTCAATCTCTAGTGAAGCATTTCTCATTTCTATATGACTTCTGTCACTGCTTCAAATATAGTATACTTGCCTTCCACTAGACTCTCCTGAAGTATACATTTTAGCCTATTGCTGACACTACCCAGTTATGCCTAAAACATCTATATCCTTATTTTTCACTTTAAAAAGTATATGTACAGAAATTTGTAAGACTATTCTAAAACCCAGCTGGGTGCAGTTGTACATATCTGTAATTCCAATAATTCAAGAGGCTGAGGCAGGGGAATCGCAAGTTCAGGACCAGCCTTGGCAACTTAGTGAGACTCTGTCTCAAAATAATAAAAAGGGGTGGGGATATAGCTCAATGGTACAGTCCTACTGCATTCAATCCCACACCTGGAAGGATTATTCTAAAACCCAATTTAAAAAGTTATAAAATCAATAATATTTTATTTAAATGTTTTCCATGCAATCACTAGTATGTTGAACCAATAACTGATTATATTCAAATAATCTATTTTATGATTCTTTTATTTTTGCCAAACTCAGTGTAGGTTACTGAATTTCACACTAAATTTGAAAATCAGAACAATGACATGAGAATAAACATAATGTACCATATGGATCAAAAAGTTTAAATGCTTCTTTATTAAAATATATACATAATTAAATTTTGTATAGAACTAGCAGGATTACATAATGGTTTTATTCTCTTTATCTTTGAAACCAGAAACACTTAGGGGCACTAAGAGTCTAAGAAAAGAGACTACAGATTAGTTATATACACAGTGTAACATTACATTTCTAGATATTCTGGGCCTGAAACTCAAAGCCTGCATTCTCAGTTTATGGATTTTTGCTGTCAAAATTCAAATTATACTCTCAAATAATTACTATAACACTGTGAGCTCTAATAACTTGTGTGATCAGAAGCAGAAAGCAAAATCTAAAAGATCTGAAAGTGGCAAATCTCACATAGAAAATGCTGCTTGGATGTACATGAATCATTGAGCAAAAATTAATGTCAGACAGAGATAAGAATAAGTAAGTATTTTCAATGTGTAATGAAGAGGGGAATAAAGGTATAACTCTGTAGTATGGCAATTGCTTAGCATCTATGAGGCACTGGGTAAGATCCCAGCACCGAAAGGAAAAAACAAAACAAAATTATGACATGTAACAGGAAACAATCCAAAGATATTGCTTTATCACTTTTCTAATTTTATTAAGACTGTTTAGCCAAACAACATGATCCTATAGAACACAGACTTAAAATTTCACTCAAGACTTCATTTAGTCTAAATAAACTCTATTTCATTATCAGTAAGAGTTAAATTTCACTTAGCAGATGCTAACAATGAAGTAGAAGTTCAATTACTAGAATATGGACATACAGTGTAGTACAGTGTGAACAACCAAGAATTGAATTTTAATTAAGTAAAAAAAAATCAAAATCTTCAAATTCATAAATTAAAAGTTCATCTGGTAGCTGGGAGTGGTGGTGCACACCTGTAATCCCAGCGGCTTACGAAGCTGAGGCAGGAGGATCTAGAGTTCAAAGCCAGTCTCAGCAACAGAGAGGCACTGCGCAACTCAGTGAGACCCTGGGTCTAAATAAAATACAAAATAGGGCTGAGGATGTGGCTCAGTGGTTGAGTGCCCCTGAGTTCAATCCCTGGTACCCCCAGATTCCGCCAAAAAATGGAACTGGGGATATAGCTCAGTGGTAGAGTACCTTAGTTCAATCACCAGCACTAGAAAAAAACAAAAACAAAAACAAAAACAAAGTTTATCTGGGGAATGCTAATTTCACCAATAACTATTTGTTATTTTAGGGTTTCAGAACTCTCAGCAAGTAATAACTAAGAATTAATGAATATAAATGCCAAATTAAAATAATCATTTCATCTTACGCTAACTTTCTTCTTTACCCTCCCTTATAGCCTTTATATTGCAATTTAAACATGAGATTAAAATCATTCCAATCATAACATATAAGTGTAGAACCAAAAGTTTGCCTTGTGCAATTATAAAAACCCTCATTTTCCACAATGCAATGAAGAAACTGAGGTAAGAAGGAACAAAGGCAGTCTCACCTTTAGTGTGACATCACAGAGTTCTCCATTTTCATAAAATCGAAGAAGAGAACCATGAAAATCTTTCCAAGCTTCATTTGCTTCAAAGATAAAGGAGTCTTCATCACAATCATTAACTGAAGATCTATTCTTTATTTGCTGGTGCTGCTGCCTTTTCCCCTTAGTGAAGTGATTCTTAACTTGTTTCCCATTCATAGATTCTGAAGCCATTTGCAATACTCTTCTTTTAATATACTCTTCTCAAGCATCCCATTTATCTTTCTTTTTTTAAAGGTAAGACATACAGTAGATGCAGCCACTAAATTTCAAACATTTTCCAAAATTTACTCAATTGCCATTGTACGGTTTGCTGAAATTGAAAAAAAAAAAAAAAACAACAAAATGAAGACAAACCAAAAGGAAAAAACCTCAAATTAGTAACTATATATAAAATAACCATATCAATCATTATTAAAACAGTAACCTTGAAGCTTTTATGCTAAGTGGCATCAGATCTTGGTACACAAAAAAACAAAACGAAATAAAATTTAATAAGAAAATTAAAAAGCACATGACTTTGAGAGGTGGAAAGCATCATCTTCAAACTCAGAGGCCATGAAATAAAAATTTGAAGTTAAGAAATTATTCAGGGATACAAGGAAAAAAACCAGAAGGCTGTTTTGATTCAGTTAGGTTCATCCTATAGATTCTGAGGTCAGACCATGGTTTTACAACTTACCAACTGTATGACCCTGGGTAACTGAAAACCTGCTTAAACCTCAGTTATCTTTTCTGTGAAATGGAAATACCACTTACAGGAATATTTTGAAGATTAGTGATACTGAATGGCCGGGTGTTAAAAATTGCTGCATTATAATATAAAGACCTCATTTTATTTCTACGTAAAATTAGTATTCACATGTAAAATCAAACTTACCTTGTCATCAGTGCTGTCTAATTAATATTCACAAGATCAACAGTATTATGTCATAACTCCACTTTGGTGACAGGAACAAAGAATTAAAAGCAATTACTCAACCACTTATGGGCTGTGTGACCATTTTTGAAGGCTTTATTAATCGCAGTTTTTTCATCTATAGCACAGATACCTATCCATTCCTAGGATTATCCTGAGAATTACTTGAAATGCAATAATAGATTTACAAGTGCTTATATACTATAAATCATGGTACAAATATTGATATTATTAGAGTGGAAAGTTTTGATATTATGCAACTTCAGAAAATTATAAGTACCTTAACCAAAACTTTAGTTGTATCAGCTTCTTTATGTTAATCTTATAGTTTCCAGCTTTTGAAGGAAACAAGATGGTATATGTTAAATTATAGACTGTAGTTATTAATATCTTCTTAAAGTTTTTGTGGCAGACCCCCAATAAGTTATGTCTTCATGTAATCCTGTTGCATGCAGAAAGAACCTGTGACTTGCTTCTAATTACCAGAATATGGAAAAGTGATGGAATATCATGCTCTTAATTATTGTGTTAGTCACCTTTTCATTGCTGTGTCTGAGATACCTGACAAGAACAACTTAGAGGAAGAAAGGTTTATTTTGGGTTCACAGGTTCAGTCCTTGGTCAGTCAACTCCATTGCTATAGGCTCAAAATGAGGCAGAACATCAGGACAGAAGGGTGTGGCAGAGGAAAGTGGCTCTGTTTGTGGCAGCCAGGAAAGAGAGAAAGAGAGAGAGAGAGAGAGAGAGAGAGAGAGAGAGAGAGAGAGAGAGAGAGAGAGGCACCAGGTACAAAATAAAATTACTAGGGGCACACCCTCAGTGATCCACTTCTTCCAGCTATTCCAGTGATAACAGTGATAACTGCTTACAGTCATCACCCGGTAATACATTCAAATTATTAATCCATCAAGTGGCTCAATCCACTGATTAGGTTTTAGCTTGCATGATCTAATCATTTCACCTTTGAACATTCCTGCCTTGTCACATGAGCTTTTTTGCATTGTCACATGAGCTTTTGGGGGGATACCTCACATCTAAACCATAACAATTATACTACAGTATATAATAACTGTGTGAGTAGACTGCAGTGAGAGGCTCTCCAGCAGGTCTTAAAAAGCACACTACTATGCGGAGAGCCATATAGCAGGGAACTGCAGGCAATCCCTAGGACCTGAGGGAGGCCTCTACTCAGTAAAAAGTTAAGGCCTTCATTCATTCAGCTTTGAAGAAATAAATTCTACCAATGATTGGAATGAGTGTCAAAGAAGATTTTTCCATAGTTGAGCATACAAATGAGAAATGCAGCCTAAAACTTCACTGCAGCCTTGTGAAATTCTAAGCATAGGAACAAATTAAGCTATGCCAAGATATCTGGCCCACAGGATGTTAGAAATACAGATAGTGCTACAGTTTGGATCTTGAATATTCCCCTAAAGGCCCTTAAAGGCTTGGTCACCAGCCTATAGTACTATTCGGAAGTGGAGAAACCTTTCAAAGGTGGATTCTACTGGGAGGAAGTTAGGTTACTGGGGGCATGCTCTTGAAATGGATATTAGGATCCCAGTCCCTTCCTTTCTCCCTCTTTGCTTCTGGGCCACCATGAGGTGAGGGGTTCCCTCCATTACACTCTTCCACCACAGGTCCAAAAGCAACAGGAACAAGTGACCACAGATTGAAACCATGAGTCAAAATATGTGTTTCCCCCTTATAAGTTGATTCTTTCAGGTATTTCGTTACAGTGAAGTAATAAAGCTATAGTTTGGATATGAGGTAGCCACCCAAAAAGTTCATGTGACAATGCAGGAATGTTCAGAGATGAAACAGTCAGCTTATGGCAGCAGTAAAGCAATCAGTGGATTAATTAATTTGACTGATTAGTAATCTGAATGGACAAACTAGGTGGTAACTAAGCAGGTGGTCACAGTTGGAGAGGTAGATTACTGGGGACATGCTCTTAGGGATTATATCTTATTCCCCTGGCTACTCCCTCTCTATCTCCTATGCTTTCTGGCTGCCATAGCAGAGCATCTTTCCTCTGCCATGCCTTTTTGTCATGATGTTCCTCACCTTGAGTCCAGAGTAATAGAGTCAGCCAAGCATAGGTTGAACCTCTGTACTAAATAAACTCTTCCTCTTCTAAGTTGTTCATGTCATGTACTTCAGTCACAGTGACGAAAAGCTAAGGCCCTAACTAACTGAAATATCTGTTAGGTCTAAAATTTTATCTGGTGAAGGCATTTATAGATATTCTAATAGCTACTAACTACTTCCATAACAAGTGTTTAAAAGTTCACATTCTTGCTTCAAAATCAACAGAGGGCTGGGGATATAGCTCAGTGATAGAGTGCTTGTGTAGCATGTATAAGGACTTGGGTTCAATTCCTAATACCATGTAGACACACAAAAAAAGATACGGACTGGCTAAATAGATTAAAAAAAAACAACCAACAATATGCTTCCTATTAGAAACAAATCTCTAGTAAAGACACTGATTGAAAGAATAGAAACGTATATCCTAAGCAAATGGACACCTGAAGCAATCAGGAATACTGATATCAGATACTGATATCTGATATCTGACAGAATAAACTTCAATACAAATGGTGAGTCACTACATAGTGGCCAGGGGATCAACTTAAAAAGAAGATACAATGACTGTTCAACTTATATACCCCTGACATTAGTGTTGATACAAAACAAACACTGTTAAGTCTGGGGACTAGGAATGTAGCTCAGTGGTAGAATGCTGGCTTGCCTGACATTCATGTGTATGTGAAACACTGGGTTCAAGCCCCAGCATCAGACACACAAAAAATTCCACCAACAAACAAAAGGACCAGATGGCTTTGCTGATGAATTTTACCAAAGCCAATAAAGAAAAACTAATGCTAATTTTTCTCAAACTATTCCATAGAATTCAAAGAGAGAATACACTTCCAAAGTCATTATTTAAGGGCCAGTATTACCCCATTACCAAAATCAGACAAGGAAATAACCAAAACACACAAAAAAAATGAAAAAAACTACAGAACGATATTTCTAAGGAACACAGATGAAAAACTCTCAACAAAATACCAGCAAATAGAATTTAACAGCATATCAAAAACACCATTCACCAGGACCAAGTTTGTGTTATTCTAGATATTTAGTCAGCTTTCCATCACTTTGACAAAATACCTAAGAAAATCAACTTAAGAGGAGAAAAGTTTATTTTGGCTCAGTTTCAAAGGTTTCAGTCTGAGTTTGACTGGCTCCTTGCCTTGGACCTGAGACAAAGAATATCGTGGTAGAAGTATGTGGCAGAGAAGGCTGTTCATTTCATGGTAGCAGGAAGCAAAGAGAGAGAAAGGATCCAGGGACAAAATACACCCTTCAAAGGCATACCCTCAATGATCTACTTCTTCCAATGAGGCTCCATCTACTAAAGTTTCTATCACTTCCCAAAATCACCCCCAGCTGGGAGCCAAGCCTTCAATATATGATCCTTTGAGAGACATTCTAGATTCAAACCATAATTCCAGGGACGCAAGGATGGTTCAACACATGCAAGTAAATAAACATAATACATCACTTCAACAGAATGAAGAATAAAAACCAGATGATCACCTTTATAGAAGCCAAAAAAGCATTTGATAAAATTTAACATACCTTCATGCTAAAACCCCTGAACTAATAATAAGTATGGAAGGATTGTACAGTGGGCTAGGAATGTAAATCAGTGGTAGAGTGTTTAACAAGCATCTATGAGGTCCTGTGTTAAATCCCCATTCCCTCTCTCTCTCTCTCTCTCTCTCTCTCTCTCTCTCTCTAACACACACACACATATACACACAAAAGGCAGCTATATATGATAAACCCACAGTCAACATCATACTTTATGGGGAAAAATTGAAAGCATTTCCTCTAAGATTAGGATGAGAACAAGTGTGTCCACTCTCTCACCACTATTATTCAATATAGTACTAGAAGTTTTAGGCAAATCAGGCAAAATAAAGAAACAAAAGATATTCCATTAGTAAGGGAAGAAGTCAAACTATCCCTGTTTACAGATGATATTATTCCATAATACAGAAAAATCTGAAGACTCCACCAGAAGATTATTAGAATTAACAAATGAGTTCAGGATACAAAATCAACATAAAAAATATCGTAGGTTTGACTGGGGATGCAGCTCAGTGGTGGAGTGCTTGCCTAGCATGTGCAAGGCCCTGGGTTTAAATCCCCAGCAAAGAAGAAAAAAAAAAATCAGTAGCTTTTTAAAATGAATTTGCTAAGAAAGAAATCATGAAAGAAATCACACTTATAATAGATACATGTATATGTATACACTCATATGGATACATGCGTATATATAGTATGTATATATTTATATATAAATTATTTTACTTTATAAATTATATATATAAATTGTTACATATAAAATATTATATATACATATACACATGCCTGTGTATAGAGATACACACACACACACACACACACACACAAATAAACTTGACCAAGGAAGTAAAAGGCCCCTACAATGAAAATCACAAAACACTAATGAAACAAAAGACACAAAAAGATGGAAAGACCTTCTATGTTCATGGACTGGAAGAATTAATATTGTTAATATTCTATGCAATGCCTATCAAAATACCAATGGCATTCTTTATAGAACTAGAAAAAATAATGCTAAAATTCATATGGAAGCAAAACGACCCTAAATAGTCAAAACAATCGAGAAAAAGAACAAAGCTGAAGGAATCACAATACCTGATTAGAAGGTATACTACAGAACCATAATAACCCAAACAGTACATTGGCATAAAATTAGACACAGAGACCAACAGAACAGAGATTCCAAAAAACAAAACCAAACCTACACAAATACATACACAACCACACACACACACATACACACACACACACACACACACACACACACACCTATAGCCAACTGATTCTTGACAAAGGTGACAAAAACATCCAAGGACAGCCTCTTCAATAATGGTTTTCCACATGCAGAAGATGAAAACGTGACCCCTATTGCTCACCTTGTACAAAAATGAACTCAAGTTGGGCAAGATGGTACACACCTGTATTCCCAGCTACTCAGGAGGCTGAGGCAAGAGGAATACAAGTTCAAGGCGTGCCTGGGCCACTGAGTAAGACCCTGTCTCAAAATAATAAATAATAATAATAATGAAGGGTTGAGGATATAGCTCAATGGCATAGCACCAAAGGATTCAATTCCCAGGACTACAAAAAAAAAAAAAAAAGTCAATTCAAAGACTTAACTATGAGAACTCGAACTCTGAAGCCTACTAGAAACACTTCGAGGCAATGGTTCATGGCAATGGTTTTCTGGATAAAACCACAAAAAGTTCAGGAAACAAGAGCAAAAATTGAAATTGACAACTGGGAGTATATAAAACTAAAAAGTTTCTGCTCAGCAAAGGAAATGTGAAGAGAAAACCTATAAAGTGGGTGAAGATGTTTGGTAACTATTCATCTCAGAGAGGGCTAATATTAATATCCATAATATATAAGGAACTAAAAAAATGCTTAACAACAAAAACCCAAGTGATAAAATTAAAAATAGGAAATGACCTGAGCAGACACTTCTCTGAAGAATACAGATGGACAACAAATAAAAAATGTTCAATATCACTAGCCATCAGGGAAATGAAAATCAAAACTACAATGAAATAAAGAAATATTAAACCCATAAAAACCGTAACTAAACCACTATAACAACATACTGATAACAACATATTGAAGAAGAAAAAAACATATAAGGAGTGTAAGATCTCTCCAGTCAACAAAGCAAAAAAAGAAAAAAAAAGACACACATTGAAAAGAAATAAAACTGTACATTTTTGTAGACATGATTACCTATGCAAAACATTCCCAAAGAACACTTAAGAACTAGTAAATTTAGAAAGGTCACAAAATACAAGGTAAACATACAAAATTTATATTTCTAAATAATAATATTGCATAATTGAAAATTGAAATTTTAAAAATTCACCATTTCCAGTGGTTGAAGAAAATGAAATACTCAGGTATAAATCTAACAAGACATGTAGAGAATCTGTATGTTGAAAAGTATTCTTAAAACAAACCAAAGAAAACTAAGTAAATGGAGAGCTACAGGTTCATAGCCTGGAAGACAACATAATAAATGCTGATCTTCTGAAAATTGATGTTCTGATTTAAAAAAATTCCAATCAAAATCACAAAAACTTTATTTTGGTAGATATAAACAAGCTAAGTCTAAAATTTATAATGGAAAGTAATCAAAATACAGAAAATAATTTTAAGCTGGGTGTGGTACATGGCTGTATCCCAGCGACTTGAGAGGCTGAGGCAAGAGGATCATGAGTTCAAAGTCAGCCTCAGCAACTTCGTGAGGCTCTAAGTCTCAAAATAAAATATAAAAAGGGCTGTGGACATAGCTCAGGGGTTAAGTAGCCCTGGTTCAATTCCCTAGTACAAAAATAAATAAAACAATTTTAAAACAGAATAAGGTATGAGGAATCACAACATACATGCCTTCAGCAACATAAATAGAGTAATATTAGGTTATAAACCAAGGTAGAAGAGAAATATCATTTTGTCTGTGCCATACTGATATAATGAAATGAGTAAATAAGTAGGAAAGAACAGACAAATTTCCCATGAAAAAGAATCTCAAGTGTAGCTCAGTGGTAGAACAATGGCCTGACAAGCATGAGGACCTGGGTTTAATCCCCACCACCACAGGGAGGAAGAACAGGATTCCAAGTAAATTATGTAGATACTTCACACTTGAGATGCGGTTGCATACTGTGACATCCTTCTAAAGAGTACAGTATGAAAGGGACAAAAAAAGACTAACTTTACAATGGAGAAACTTGACAAGTATTACCTCCGACAAGTGATTAAGATTAGCATCAACATTAGTAGTCAACACTGACAATATGTAGCCTTAATATAAAATGATGAGAATGGCATTTTATCTCTGTAGGGATCTCTACAAAGTCCCTAACTGCAATCTAATCATGAGAAAAACATCAGACAATTCCCAATTAAAAGGCACTTTTCAAAATAGCTGAAAAGTTGATGAAACACAAGGGAAAATCTGATTACTGTGAGAGTCAAGAGGAGTCCAAAGAGAAATGACAACTAAATGTAATGTGGTGTCCTGAACAGGATCCTAGAACAAAGTAAAATGTGGCCTTTAGTTAATAAAAATGCATCAGTATTAGCTTATTAATTGGAATAAATATACCATATTAATGTAAGATGTTAATACTAGGAGAAAGCAGTTGGTGGGGGGTATATATGGCATTTTTTTGTGCTATCTTTACAATTTCTCTGGAATTCTAAAACTGTTCCGAAATATGGGCTGGGGGCGTAGCTTAGTTGTAGAACACTTTCCTAGCATGGGGAAGCAAACTATTTTAAAATAAAAAGCTTATTTTAAAAAGAGACAAGATGGTAATGGTAAATAGAAAGACATCAATTACCTAGAAGGGGGAGTTCTGAAATAGACCTAAAAAATATGGTCAACTGATTTTTGACAAAGTCCAAAGCAGTTCAACGGGGTAAAGAATTCTTTCAATAAATGATATTAGAACAACTGAACATCCATTTTTAAAAAAAGAATTTTGACCTAAGGCTCATATCTAATATAAAAATTAACTAAAAAATCGATCAGAGATTATCTGCTATATATACATGTATACTATGAATATATATACTATACTTACAGTTTTATGTAGTTTGATCTATTTTATATAGTACATATATTTTTGTGTTGGGGTGTAGCTCAGTGGTAGAGTGCTTTCCTAGCATGTGCAAGGCCCTGAGTTCAATCTCTAGTAACACAAAAAATACTTGCCCCAAGTTCTAGTTCTTAGAAAAAAGAGTTATAAGATTCATTTTTTTAAAAATGTTCAAATGAACTCCATCAAAATTTAAAACACTCGGTTAGGGGTATAGCTCAGTGATACAGAATTTGCCTGTGAAATGCTGTGAAGCCCTGGATTCATCAAGACTACTACTAGCACAAAACAAAAATGAAAAAGAAAAGAAAGAAAAATAAAAATTTTTCACATTAAGAAAGGCTCCAGACCAGGAGTAAATGTTTGCAAAATACATATATGACAAAAAATATGTATTCCAAATATATAAAGAACTTTCTAATTTAAATGTAATAAGATGAACAATCCAATTAAAATATGAGCAAAATGGCACATGCTGGAATGCAGTTCAGAGGTAAAGTACTTGTCTAGTATGCACAAATCCTGGGTTCAATCTCCTCCCATAACAGTCCAAAATATACATATATACATATATATATATAGCAAAGACTTAAGGCATCATCAGTGAGGATGGCAAATAAGCATACAAAAAGATATTCGACATTACTGCTACCAGGGAAATGAAAATTAAAATCATGAACTACCACTATACAACTATCAGAATGGCTAAAATAAAAAATAACAATATCGAGTGCTAGTGAAAATCTGAAATCCCTGAAATTTTTATATACTGCTGGTGGGAATGCAAAAATTTTTATATACTTCTGGTGGGAATGTAGTACTCAAAAAAGAAATAATTTATAATTTATTATTTCCTAAAGAGTTAAACATATATTATAACCCAAAATCAGACTCAGTAATTTACTTTTAAATGAAAACTTAGGTTTCCACAAAAATTTGTATATAAAAATTTATTGTGGCTCTACTCAACACTGCTAAAACCTGCATATAACCTGTTATGATTTGCATGTGAGGTATCCCCCAAAAGCTCATGTGTGACACAATGCAAGAAGGTTCAGAGGAGAAATGGTTGGGTTATGAGAGCCTTAACCCAATCAGTGAATTAATTACCTGATGGGACTGAGTGGTAACTGAAGGCAGGTAGGTGTGGAGGGAGGAGGTGGGGCACTGGGGGGTGTGGCTTTGGGGTATATACTTGTACCTCTCTGCTGCTTGATCATCATGTGAACTGCTTCTCAGCCATACTCTTCCATCATGATGCTTAAGCCTTAGCCCTGAGGAATGGAGCCAGCTGTCTATGGACTAAGACTTTTGAAACCCTGAGCCCCCAAATCAATTTTTCCTCCTACAGTTGTTCTTTTTGGATCTTTTAGTCGTAGCAGCGAAAAAACTGACTAAAACAGAAATTGTTACCAGGAGTGGGGTCACTGACTATGTGGTTAAGAAGCTTTTGGAGTTTTTTGGAATTGGTTGGAGAAATTTTGAGGTATTTAGCAATGCAAGCTAAAAATGCTTTAGATCATTGTAAGCGGAGCTTAATGGCCAATTCTGGTGGGAGCTCAGAAGATCAGAGTGCCAATAGGACCACAGATAGTGAAGACAGGGCTCAAGAGGGTTTAGAGGAAAAGAAGGACACTAATGGTAATTGGACTAAAGGCCATTCGCATTATGTTCTGGCTGAAAAGTTGTCTGCATTTTGTCCTTGTTCTAATACTTTCTATGAAGCTAATTTTAAGAGTGATGGACTTTTTAATCTGATGGAGGAAGTATGTAGGCAGCACAGCATTCAGGCAGTGGCACTGATATTGCTGGTGGCTTTTAGCCAAGTTTGCTGTGTGATATTCAGGAGCAGAAAGCAGAGCAGAAAGATTTGCGAAACTTGGACATGAAAGGTGGGAAGAAAACTGGGGCTAAGGAAGTTGCAATTGTTAAAGAGATTACCCACCCCTACAGAAGTGCTAAAGACTTTGCACAGAGACAATAAGAAAGATAGTTTGAAGGCATCTCAGGAGCTGGCAAAACCATACCCATCTTTAGGTTCAAGGAACTAAAAGTGAAAATTCTCTTGAGAAGAGACTAGTGGGGAATCCTTGCACAAGGGGACCTAGGAAGTGTTTTCAGGGTGCTCAGCCACCCAGACACTCAGAGGCTGCTGCAGCCAGGGTCCCTAGAAGCTTGGCTACTTCTTAAGATGGTGGCATACCTTGGTGTCAACCATGTAGTGCTGGTTCTGCAAGATTGCTGAAGTTAGTAGTCAGAGAGGCTTCCCTCAAGATTTCAAAGGAAGGCCTGGGAAGCCAGGCAGAGTGTAGCAAGGTCAGAGTCTCTGTAAGCAGCCCCTGAGAAGGTGATACAGGGAGATTTGAGGAGGAAGCCGAAGCTGCAGTGGAGACCCCTGAGATCTAGAAATGTCAGTAACGTGGGACATCATCCTATGAGAGCTGCAGGAACTGAGCAGGACAAGCTAACAGAAAGGTCACTTGGGCTGCAACCAATAAGGCCATAGAGGTGGATCTACACAAGCCCTCTGGACAGAATATCATGCTGCCTTGTGCCCCAGATGCTGGAGGACTTTTTGCCCAGCTGGATGTCAGTCTTACATTGGTCCTATGCCTTCTTTCTATGCCCCTGTTCTTATGTTCTGTACCTTTATATACTGGATACTTGTAAATTGCTTTTGATTTTTATAGGTGTTCACAATGCAAGTTTGCTCTGAGTCTCAGAGGAGACTTTGGATTTGAACCTTTGGGCAATCTTGTAACTGTTGAGACTATGGGGACTCTTGGAAATGGACAAAGTGTATTTTGCATTGTAGATGGCTGTGAGTTTTGGGGGGCCATGGGCAGAATGTTATGATCTGGATGTGCGGTGTCCCCCAGAAGCTCATGTGTGAGTCAATGCAAGAAGATTCAGAGGAGAAATGATTGGGTTATGAAAGCCTTAACCCAATCAGTGAATTAATCACCTGATGGAATTAACTGAGTGGCAACTAAAGGCAGGCAGGGTGTGGCTGGAGGAGGTGAGGCATTGAGGACTTGGCTTTGGGTATACATTTGTATTTGGAGTGGAGTGTCTCTCTCTCTCTCTCTCTCTCTCTCTCTCTCTCTCTCTCTTTCTGCTGTCTGATCATCATGTGAGCTGCTTCTCTCAGTCACACTCTTCTGCCATGATGTTCAGCCTCACCTTGAGCCCTGAGGAATGAAGCTGGCTGTCTATGGATTGAGACTTCTGAAACCGTGAGCCCCCAAATAAACTTTTCCTCCTACAGTTATTCTTGTCGGGTCTTTTAGTCGCAGCAGCGAAAAAACTGACAAAAACATAACCCAAATGACCTTCAACAAGTGAGTGGATAGACCAACTATGGCACACAAACACAATGGAATACTGCTCCATAATAAAAAGGAATGAACTTGGTACATATAATTTGATGAATCTCAAGGACATTATAATGAGTGAAAGAAGATGGTCTCAAAAGGTTACACACTTTATAATTTCATTTATATGACATTCTCAAAAAGATAAAATCATAGTGCTAGAAAACAGATCAGTAGTTGCCAAAAATTAGGGACAGGGAAAGGTGTAAATATAAAAAGCACAACAAAGTTCTGGGGATTAATGAACTCTTTGGTATTCCATTTTGGTAGCAAATAGACACATTTATATAATTATTAAAATTCAATGAACTATATACCAAAAATGTCAATTTCACTCTATGATAAAATAAAAAACAGTTGAGCACAGTGGCACATGCCTTTAATCCCAGTTATTCTGGTGGCTGAAGCTGGAGGCTGGCAAGTTCAAGGCAAGTCCAGGCACTTAGTGACACCCTGTTTCAAAACAAAAAATAAGAAGGAATAGAGATATAGCTCAGTGGTAAAGCCCCCTATCAGGGTTCAAGCCTCAGGACCACCAAAAATTTTAAAAATACAAAGGAAATTAAAAAAAAATTATTCTAACATATTCATTAGAAAATTCAAAGAACACAAGACAATATATCACAAGTTACTCTAACGGCTAAGGAATAAATCAGCTCACAAAATAAGATATAAAGGCAGACAGCACCATCATCATCACCACCATCATCACAATGATGATGGAAAACACTATCTGTTTTAAGCGCTTTATGGATATTAAATTATTTAGTCTTCACTCAACTCTATGAGGCAGCCACTTCTATTTTGTTCTTTTAATAGGTGAGGAAACTGAGGCACAGTGAAAAAGAGTGGCCTCAAACCTAGGTAGCAGGCTCAAGGTTATGTGCTATTAATCACGACACTACAGTTCAGAGTATTGCACAAGTGAAACAGAATCACAGAACAAAAGATATATATTGCTTTTTTTTTTTCTTTAAAAAAAGGTCCCTATCTTCTCCCCTCTAAAACTAGCTATTCTTTCTGTTTCCTTTACTTTTTCAAATGGTATTACCATTTTATCAGTTACCCTAATTCAAAACTCAAGCCACGTTTAACTCCTCTCAACTTCCACCATGCGTCAGTTTCAATTCTTCTGGGTTCTGCTTAGAAAAACCTATTCATCTCTTTCTTCCTACCTCTCTGATCTCTACTTTCTCTTATTTTACTATAGTTCTGATCCATATCATATCTTATCTGGATCATGTATCCCACATCCCTCTTTTCCATCTGTAAATATCTATCAAGGGCAATGCTGCTAGATTTGTTTAGCTCTGTCAGTTCCATACAAGTTTAACGTATATGGTTCAAATAGTTTATCTTAACATTCAAGGCCCTCCTTGCTCTGGCTCTAGTCTATTTCTAGTCTTTTCTTCCATTAATTTTTTTTCCATTAATTTTTAATATAAGTAGGGGGAATAGGAAAGTAGATGAAGGACTACTGTTTTGTTTGTTTGTTTGTTGCAGTGCTGGGAATCAGATCCAGATCCTTGCACATGCTAGGCAAGCACCCACTGAGCTACATTCATTCATTTAAAAAAAAAATTGTTTTTTTTGATACAGGATCTCACAAAGTTGCCCAGGTTGGCCTTATATATGCCATCTTTCTGCCTCAGCTTTCTGAGTAGCTGGGAATACAGGTGTGTGTCACTATGTCTGGCTAACATTGCTTATTAAACCACTATGTGCCACATTGCCAGAAATCTTACACATACTCTCATTTAAGCATCATAACATTATAGATGACCTAAACGTTTGTGACTTAAGTCATACATTTAGAAAATGGTAGGAGCTAGAAACTCAATCCAGCTGACTAAACCCATTCTTTTTCTAATATATCACAGACTTCATTATTCAGTTTTTCTCAAATATATGTGCAGGTGCTATTTCTTGTGGGAGAATAATGTCAAGATCCAGCTTAAACAATGCTTCTTTTATGATTCCTTCTCTAACCTTCCCAATGGAGTTGTGTGTTCCCTTCTGTGAACCTCTATAAGTCTAAGTCTAATTTTCTTCCTTTTGTGTTTTAGACTTGTTTGATTAATATATTTTAAACTGGTTTACAGTCTTTTTTTGTTTGTTTGTTTGTTTGTTTGTTTGGAGGGGAGAGGACAAGGAATTGCACAGGGTTTCAGGTATGCTAAACTGCAATATACCACTGAGCTACACATCCCCCACTTCCAGACCCCAGAAGACTACAATTCTTAAAAAAGTTTTGTTTTCTCTCTCTGTGTGTGTGTGTTCATTCATAGATACACATGCATGTATATACATATACATATAAACATACATATGCTATAGGTACTGTGGATTGAACCCAGGGACACAGTACCACTAAGCTGCACCCCCAGTATTTTTTTCCTTTTTTTTTGAAAAAGGGTCTTGCTAAGGTAGGCCTTAACATAAGTTTTGTGGAATGGGTTTTTTTTTTTTTTTTTCTCTTCAACATTAAAAATTAATAGTGAAGAGAAAAAAAAACCCTAGGTCAACCAAGTATTTGAGCATTATAATCTGAGATTCTGATTCTAAAATTAAGAGATTAAAACCATCAGAAAAAAAAGAGATGGTTCATAAGTTTATTTCTATCATACTCTGAAATGTTACTATAATTAAACAGGAAGCTGAGAACCGCCCCACACCATTTTTGTTTTTGTTCCCATAAGTGCCAGTGTCAATCAACAAAAGAGAAAGTCATGAAGAAAAAGAACTTCAAGCAAAAGCAGAGAGATTTTACTTGTTCAGTACAAAGACTATAACAAAACTAATGTATTTTTGCATGTAAACACAATTTACAATGAATTATAGAAAACAGGCCTGACAGCAAAATTATACATATTATGATGTTAAACCAGTCTATTTTAGTCTCTTTTTTCTAACTTCCTTTGTATTTATATCTATATTATACTTTAGCATGTATTTTTTATATTTCAAGTATCATTTTATTTATTTTTTCATTGTACACAAATGGAATACAACTTTTCATTTCTCTGGTTGTACACAATGGAGAATCACACTGTTCATGTAATCATACAAGTACACAGGATAATGATGTCTGTCTCATTCCACCATCTTTCCCATCTCCTCCCATCCCCTCATTTCCCTCTGCACAATCCAAACTCCTCCATTCTTCCCTTACCCATCCCCTATACTCCCCCTCCCATTATGTATCAGCATCCACTTATCAGAGAAAATATTTGGCCTTTGGTTTTTTGGGATTTGCTTATCTCGCTTAACCTGATATTCTCCAACTCCATCTATTTACCTGCAAATGCCATAATTTTATTCTTCTACATGGCTGAGTAATATTCCATTGTGTATACAGACCACAGCTCCTTTATCTATTCATCTGTAGAAGGGCATCTAGGTTGGTTCCACAATTTAGCTATTGTCAACTGAGCTGCTATAAATATTGATGTGGCTGCATCACTGTAGTATGCTGATTTTAAGTCCTTTGGGCATAGGCCAAGGAGTGGAATTGCTGGGTCAAAAGTTGGTTCCATCTAGTTTTCTAAGGAATCTCCATACCGCTTTCCAGAGTGGCTGCACCAATTTACAACCCAACAGCAATGTATGAGTTAACCTTTTCCCCCACATCCATGGCAACATTTACTGTTGCTTGTATTTCTTGATAATTGCCATTCTAATTGGGGTGAGATGAAATCTTAGGGTAGTTTTGATTTGCATTTCTCTAATTACTAGAGATGTTGAACATTTTTTCATATATCTGTTGATCGACTGTACATCTTCTGGGAAATGTCTGCTCTGTTCCTTAGTTCATTTATTGCTTAGGTAATTTGTATTTTTAAGTTAAGTTTTTTGAGTTCTTTATAAATTGTGGAGATTCGTGCTCTACCTTGAAGTGCGTGTGGTAAAGATTTTCTCCCACTCTGTATCCTCTCTTGACGTTACTGATTGTTTCCTTTGCTGAGTAAAAGCTTTTTAGTTTGAATCCATCCCATTTGTTGATTCTTGCTTTTATTTCATGTGCTTTGGGAGTCTTGTTAAGGAAGTGTGGGCCTAAGCTGACATGATGAAGATCTGGGCCTACTTTTTCTTCTATTTGGTGCAGGATCTCTGGTCTAATTCCTAGGTCCTTGCCCCATTTTGAGTTGAGTTTTGTGCAGGGTGAGAACTAGGGATTTAATTTTATTTTGCTGTATATAGGTTTCCAGTTTTTCCAGCACCATTTGTTGAAGAGGCTATCTTTTCTCCATTGTATGTGTTTTGCACTTTTGTCTAGTATGACATAACTGTATTTATATGGGTTTGTCTTTGTGTCTTCTATTCTGTATCACTGGTATGCCTGCCTATTTGGTGCCAATACCATGCCGTTTTTGTTACTACTGCTCTGCAGTATAGTTGACGGTCTGGTAGTGAGGTCTCCTGCTTCACTCTTCCTGCTAAGGATTGCTTTGGCTATTCTGGGTCTCTTATTTTTCCAAATGAATTTCATGATTGCTTTCTCTATTTCTATGAGGTATACCATTGGGATTTTAATTGGAATTGCATCAAATCTGTGTAGTGCTTTTGGTAGTATGACCATTTTGACAATATTGATTCTGCCTATCCAAGAACATGAGAGATCTTTCCATCCTCTAAGGTTTTCTTTCTTTCTTTAGTGTTCTGCAGTTTTTATTGTAGAGGTCTTTCACCTCTTTTGTTAGATTGATTCCCAAGTATTTTTTTAAGGCTATTATGAATTGGGTCATTTTCCTAATTTCTCTTTCATAGGATTCATCACTTATGAATAGAAATGCATTAGATTTATGAGTGTTGGTTTTATATCCTGCTACTTTGCTGAATTCATTTTTTAGTTCTTGAAGTTTTCTGGTAGAATTTTTTGGATCCTCTAAATATAAAATCATGTCATCGGCGAACTTGACAGTTTGAGTTCTTTTCCTACTCATATCCCTTTAATTTCTTTCATCTGTCTAATTGCTCTGGCTCTAGTTTCAAGGACTATGTGGAATACAAGGGGTGAAAAAGGGCATCCCTGTCTTGTTCCAGTTTTTATAGGGAATGCTTTCAATATTTCTCCATTTTGAATGATATTGGCCTTGGGTTTAGCATGGATAGCCTTTACAATGTTGAGGAATGTTCCTACTATCCTTGTTTTTTCTAGTGTTTTGAACACTTAGCATATAATATTGAACATTGATACATAATACTATTATGTAGAAATTATACTATCCTTGTAACTAACCACCTTGCAGCAAAGATAACTATTTAAAAAACACTACACATTAATCAGAAATGTACTAAGCAGAAATAGAAACTCCAAATGGCACTTTGATTGATTTAATGCACCTCTTAAAAAATTCAGTGCTATAATATAGTTGCTGCTGCAATATTTACTATAAGGGGCAATAGCAATAGTGCTATTAGAGTCAATCTTCTTTAAAATAACTTCAGTTTCTAGTCCACACAATTCAGTTAGATGATTTTAGAAAACATAAAAGACTGTATTTTATATCAATATCTGATTAATTTTGAAGCTATATTTAAAAGTTGATGGAGGGTATGTGTGAATTTGTGAAATAACAAGATGGCAAACCCCATCTCATGCTATATGGAGAAAAACCTTACTGCACGTAACTCTCTACATACTTCATGCTATTTTATATATCTCTGCTATTTCAATTCTCTTTTTGAAATGCCATTTCACCACTGCCCTCTCCTTATCAGCTCTTACATGTATGTAAGATAAATATGTATACAGATACATCGTGTGTGTGTGTGTCTGTGTGTGTGTGTGTTTATTAGGGATTGTACCTAGTGGTGCTTTATCACTGAGATACATTCCCAGCTTTTTAAAGTTTTGAGTCAGGGTCTCACTAAGTTGCTTAGGCTGCCCTCAAACTTGAGATTCCCCTTTCTCAGCTTCCAGAGTCTCTGGGATTACAGGCATGTACCATGGCACCCAGTCTCTTACTCATTTTTAAAGATTCAATTCTTAAAGATGTCCCTTATTCCTTGACTGTATTTGGTGTACTTCCTCTGTGCCCCATAGTAATCTGATCATATCTTTATTGTACTCACCATAAAATGGATTATGGTATATTGAATTTTTGGTCAAATTTTAAATGCTGGTTTAAAAATTACCTATTTACTAGTAACTTTCACCATAACACTATATAAGCCACTTAGTTGCCATTGCTCGCATGTTGAACAAACACATAGCAAATGGAATTACTTAAAAAGATTTTTGGAATGAATGGATTAATCATGAATTCTAGAGATTACTTTTTTACCACTACCCAAAACAATATATGCTTAAATTAGTATAACTAAACCAACATTGTACATTCTAAATATAATCTTGAATCATAAACACATAAATATCTTAACAAAGATATTTATTTCAATATTTGATTCATTTTATTTCTAAGGTAATTACCATTAAGATTTCCTTTACTTTTAAGTCAAAAAATGAGTAGGACATACTCATTAATTCCATTTTATTTGTAAAAGTTTAGAGAAGACATTTAAAATTTTGTTTTCCTTCTCTGAGGTGCCGGGGACTTCAACTACAGCCCCTGCGCATGTTAGGCAAGCGTTCTCCAATAAGAGCTCAACATGAGCTCTTCAGCTCAACATTTTAAATTTTGAATCAAAATAGGACAAAAGATAATATATTGTGCCAGTAATCAAGGTAGAATCTACTACTTGAACAAAGTGGATTATAGATTCAATGGTTACTTGGTCATGCTATTTATGATTTCTCACAATTTGCTACTATGACTTTAAAAAAAATTTTTTTTTCGCTTGGTGCAGTGGTACACACCTGTAATTCCAGCAGCTCGGGAGGGTGAGACAGGAGGATCAGGAGTTTAAAGTCAGCCTCTGCAAGAATGAGGCACTAAGCAACTCAGTGAGACCCTGTCTCTAAATAAAATACAAAATAGGACTAGGGATGTGGCTCAGTGGCCGAGTGCCCCTGAGTTAAATCCCCCGTATCCCCCTAAAAAAAGTTTTTTCTTAGGATTATAGGATATATTTGATACTTCTGTTATCAAAGTCTGTTGGATAAATTCTAGTGTCATTTCCAGAGTCTATAAACAACATTTTCACTGCACTGAATACTTCTGTAAGATGTTTCTATTTGTAGGATTGTTTTAATAAGAAGGCATCCAAATGATGTTTCATGGTAATCATCTCCTTGTTTGAACTGGACCACTTGATTTATGATAGTTATAACTGTCAGAAAATCCAGTCAAATGTAGTAAAAACAAGGACATGAATCTTACCTAACTAGATGAACTACATGTGTGAACTTTTTTGGAAGGGCTTATATTAGTTGGTACTTTTGAGAATGTCATAGAAATCACAGGGTTGTACTTAAGAAAGAAAATCTAGCAAAAAAAAAATCTATTATTAATGTGTTGCCAAATGTCAAAGGATGGGCTACTTCACACTGGGTATCTGAAACAAACAAAAAAAACCCCACAAAGATGAATTTACTACTCCCTGATAGGACAGTTATGCTGGACAGGTAGTCCCTCTAAGTAAAGCCTACTACTGATCTTATAGAGGGCTTCACGAAGAAACCTGGAGTTCAGGGAGATTCTTGGACTTTCAAAGGCTTAAAAGTCTGGTTATTGAAAGGGTTGTCTATTGCCTGGTTGGCCTGCAAAATTCTACTCACTAAATGCCTATTATTGCTGTTTACTGATTACACTGGCTTTAAATCAATTCTAATAAACTGTCATTTGAGAAATAAAGTTTAAAACTTAGTGACTAAATAAATTTTTACAGGTTTACAATGAGCTAAGTAAAAAAACAGAATCTTTAAGAAAAATAGCTGGGTGCAGTGTCACACACCTGTAATCCCAGCAACTTGGGAGACTGAGGCAGGAGGATGGCAAGTTTGAGACCAACCTCAGCAACTAAGCAAGACCGTTGAGTCCAAATAAAATAAAAAGATATGTGGTTCAGAGATAGAAGGCCCTGGGTTCAATCCCTAGTACCATTCCCCACACACAAAAAGAAATGTTAATAGCAAAGCTATACTTGAAAGAGTATTTCCATCTCTGTTAAACCGAATAATAAAAAATTGGTTTGTATTACATGTCCCTTTTTTTCCATTTCTTTTTTGATGTCTTTTACAAAAGTACTGGTCCACAAAGTGGTCTCTCAATCACAAGGAGTTTGAGAAGCATACTTTATGGGACTGAAGAAAAGGTAGATATCCATGATAGATAAGGCTGTATTATGCTTTGCCACTAACATATATTCAAAAAGGATGTGTATTACACATCAAGTAAATAAGCATCTGCATCAAAACTTGAAGAACGGTGTTGGTAGCATAAAAGAAAATCACCCAGAAGATAAAAGAGCACACTTAGGAATGACTGGGGAGTCTGAAACAGGAGGATCACAAGTTTAACATCAGCCTGGGAAACTTAGCAAGATTCCACCTCAAGAATTTAAAAAAATGGGGACTCTGGGGATGTAGTCACTGGTAAAGCACTCCTGGATTCAGGTCCCAGTACCACAAATAAAAAAATAATAAACAAATAAAAGACAGAAGAAAAAACTATACAGTTGTATCATTGATATACTAGATGGACAAGATGATTATACTACATGGAAAAACAAATGATTCGGATTAACAACTGCTTCAAAAAAGATTCTGTGAAGAAATTTTAGGAATACCTTAACCAATTAATCTCATATTTTCTTTTCTGAAAAAGATGTATACACAAAAATAATTCTATTTTTAACAACTATATCTAAAATAAGTCCAAAAAATGAATACCATATGACATAATTTTCCCTATTAATGAACTTGAATCATCTAGATGGGACACAGATAATAATAATGTGATCAAGATCATAACAGAGAGACAGACTACTATGAGAGAATCTAAACTAGTGTGAACAGACAATAAGATTACGAATGTATCATCTCAGCTCAAAGGTATTCAAAGTTCTCATTCTGTTTTATCCAACTATAACCATGTCTCCAATATTCTACTTCCTATATTTTTCTCATATTATTGACCTTGCTTCTCTAGTCACATCACTTTAGTCACAGTCTCTAACATCTCAAAACTATTACTACAGCCTCTTCTCTCATCAAAATATCCTTCTTATTGCTGCCTATCATTCTCAAATTTAAATGTGATCACATCACCTCACTGCTTTAAAACATCCACCAATAATGTAATGGTAAGTAGAAAAAACTAAATATGTTTATGTGTTAGCTTTCCAACCACAAGACAGTACAATTGTTGTTTAGGAATCAAGTAATGGAACAACTCCAAAAGCTATTTATTTATAGAAAAGTTCAAAGTAGGCCACAGAACTTTAAGGCATGGGTTATACAAAGTATCTTCCCTAAGCTCTTCAAATTCTCAGAATGAAAGAGAAATGACTAAATGTTTACAACTATTATGGCTAACACGTTTATTTTAACTAGGTTACATATTCTTAAACATCACACGATTTTATAAGAAGTCCCTGTGTAAGGCTCATATAGTATATCTGTGGATTTTATAGGACTCTTTTTAGAGGTAGGATGGTACAGCAAAGTCAGTAGTTAATATTACTAGCTACACAATTGGGAAGTTACCTAAGTCTCTCTGGGCCTCAGATTCTTCAATTTATAAAAGAACAGGGTTGCCTAGGACTCAGCAATCATTTTTGGTAAAGAGCCAGACAGTAAATATTCTAGGCTTTGTAAGCCATATAGCCTCTATTACAACTACTCAAATGTCATTATAGTATGAAAGTGACCACACACAATATACAAATGAAAGAGCATGGTTCTGTTCCAATAAAACTTTATTTATAAAAAAGGTAAGTTGGGTTTAGCCCATAAGCAGCAGTATACTGGCCTGGGATTTTGGTCACTGTTTCCTTCAAGTTATAAAATATGAACATACTTTTTCCTATTTAAAATTACAAAAGTTGTTATGTGTTGTTTAAAGAAATCTGTTAGCCATATCTAACACAGGCACATAAACTAGTAGTTTACACCAGACTTTAGAGCCAGACAATATGGGAGTCCCTATTAGTTGCATAGGCTTGCACAAGTCACTTAAAATTACTCTGAATCTCAGCTTTCTTTTCAGGTTGTTATGAAGGTTAAATGAAGTAATAAATGTATTCAGCCCTATATATAGTATACAGTAAGCATTATGGTTATTATTACTTTTATAAATTATGTGATACTGAATCCTTGGTCACAAACCTAATCTTCCAATCAACATTTTTTCCAACAAAGAAATAAAATATATATGATTGACATTAGGATGCAATTATCAGGACCTTCTGCAGTGAAAGATGGGTACTGACTATATTATCCTATCTTCCTTTTTTCCCCCCTTAATGACAACAGCCAGCATTAATTGGGTGTTTATTGTCTATTTACTGTTTATATGACTTTGCTGAAGTTATATAACCTTTCATTAAATTGTTTCACTTTGTTTCTTCATCTGTAAAAATGAGAAAAATAACAGTCCCAATCTGATATGATTGTTAAAAGGCTTAAACAAACTAACAAATTGGTACATAACTGCTATCATGACTTAAATATTTTACCTGTATTCATTTCAATCCTGGGACAAGCTAGAGAAGTATTTTTCCTACTTTTAACAGTTGTGGATAAAGAGGCTCAGAGAAGGTAAGTAAACTACCCGAAGTCTCATAGATATTACATGGTAATTGACCAGGATTCAACATAGGCATGTCTGACTACAAAGTCTAAGTCTTACCACTAGGACAAAAGATGGTGTTCACTCCAACTGTGGATGGAGGGTGTCCATGTATAAATGACTAAATGAGAACTAAAACAGCATTATTAATAATAGTCTCCCCATATTAAATTTTTTTTTTTTTTTCAGTGCTGGGGATCAAACCCAGGGCCTTGTGCTTGAGAGGCAAGCACTCTACTAACTGAGCCATATCCCCAGCCCCTGTTTTTGAATTTTTTAAAGTTCAAGAGCAGAATACTCCGGCTGGGGTTGTGGCTCAGTGGTGAGCACTTGCCTAGCATGTGTGAGGCAACAGGTTTGATTCTCAGCACCACATAAAAAAATAAATGAATAAAATAAAGTATTGTGTCCATCTATAACTAAAAATATTTTTAAAAAAGAGTTGAATACTCATAAAAATCACTAATCCTAAAATGATGGTATTCAAATGCTGAAACAATTACCTTTTTTCCAATTAATTTAACTCAAAACTTGCATTCTTGCACTAAGTTAAGCAATCCTCCACATTAAAATAAAGATGCAATGGTGACTTATCTTTCATATGCTAAGAAGCACTCTGCAGAAGCTAGCGTTTATCCCTAATTGATCTAAGTTCTACATAAGCCTCTTGGACTATTTTTATAAAAAGCAAGTGTAGAGAACCAGAGTTCTGCTAATTTATTCTAATAATTTCCAAGTACTAATTTAGACCTTGAACTTTGAAAAGCATTCGTATTTCAAAAGAAAATACTGACCAACATCAAAGGGAAAAAAGAACTTAAGGAAAAATACAATATTAACTCCAACAGAGAGGTTCACTAGTAAGTTTGTATACCATCACTTGATGGACTTATACTAAATCTTGTGAATGCTACTGGTAACTAATCCAGAAACAGAAGATGGCTTCCCATTGTAAAGAATTACAAACCAGAAGCCAATCACTACACAAAGAAAATGCGGCAGTAAGTTTACTTGCAAACTCTAAGAATGAATTCAAACTTAGAACTATATCCTAATTCTGAATTCCAAAAATGCAAATAAGGTTAATTTTAAGCACTATAAATTAGAAATCACAAATTAGAATCTCATCTATAAAAGCAAATTATAAATTTCTAAGTCAAAATGATCATCCATTAGGATTTAATATAACTTTACACTATCTTATATATAAGCAACATTATGTAATAGACACATTATGCAAATATCAAAATCTAGTTTGGGAGATTAAATGGTTTCCTTTAGCATTTAGTGTTCATTGAGGTAAAAAAAAGAACCCAATCTTAGAATAAGCCAAATTATCTTTTAGTATTTTAAATAATAGTCAAACATGCTGGATTGTAACTAAGTGCTCTTCTCTATCACCATTCTATTACCCATCAAACCCTGCGAGGAAGGGAAGAGTAGACTTTATCTGCCTACTGATAATGCATAAATCACTGGTGTCATCTCCAGGTAACAGATGCAGCACTATTATTCTTATGAAGATACTGTATCATAAATATCAACTTCTACTTCTGGAATAGAAACAGGACCTCAGTGCTTCAAACATTGTCTGTTCTCTCCCCACCAATCTAATTTTAAAACTGCAAAGTTTCTAGTGAAAAACAAACAAACAAAACAAAAAACCCTGCTTCATATCTCAAGTTAGTAGTTCTTAGAACCCTTGGTGGGAGAAGGGTCATGATCCCCTTTGGAACATCTATTGAACCTAGTCTTCTCTTCAGAAAATACAAACATACACAGATTTCACAGACTCTTGGAAGAACACTTACAGGAATATCCACATATGCAGATTAAAAATCAGAGAGGCAGTAAAAAATTTCCCAAGGCCTCTCCAATCTTTTTTCATAATTCTACCATGAAGAACCAAATAAATCTCATCCCCAAACAATATAAACTCTTTATAACCAATCAAAAAAAAAAAAGTCAGAAGTATTTACCAGATAATAAGTTGTACTGGAAGCATTTTAAAATACAGCATGTAACCAGTGATACCAATAAATATTATAGTGGAGTATGGTGTATAAAATACTTCCACATTATGATAATGAATAATATTTATGACAATTCTGGGAGATAGAAGCATAATGTATTATTTTAACCCTCTTTTACAGATATTAAAAGAATGTTCAGACAACAACTTGCTAGGCAGCTGATGAGTGGAGAACTGAGATTCTGATCCAGAACTGTGTATTATAGAACTGAGTTCAGTACTTTACTAAATCCTGATACTTCAACTAAAGCCCCTCCTAACAGAGAAAATACTTTTTTTAAAAACATCTAATAGATCATATTTTATTGTAGACATAACTTGACATCAGTAAACAAAAGTTAATAAATTTAAAATATTCAATTTCCTCTTGCTTCATTGGTTAACATAAAACAATTTTTTCCAGAAAGGATTATTATGCTAGTATGGAGAGTCCTCAAAAAACTAGGAATGAAACCACATGACCCAGCTATCCCACTCCTCAATATTTATCCAAAAGACCTAAAATCAGTATACTATAGGGGTAGAGCCATAATAATGTTTACAGCAACACAACTCACAATAGCCAAACTAAGGAACCAACCTAGGTGCCTGTCAACAAATGAACAGATAAAGAAAATGTGGTACATATACACAATGGAGGATTAAGTCATAAAGAAGAATGAAATTATGGCATTTATCAGTAAATGGATAGAACTGAAGACCATCATGCTAAGTGAAAAAAGCCAGACCCAGAAAGTCAAAGACCTAATGCTTTCTCTGATGTGAGAGGACTACTTAATTACAATCCAGAAGTTAATCCAAAATAAGAAAAGAAAGGCGGGGGGGTCAGGAGTCCATCAAAATAGAAGATCGGTAGAGTGAAGGGATCAAAGGGAAAGGAGGAGGGACAAGGATAAGGGAAGAACAGTGGATTGAATCTGACCTAACTTTCACATATATGAGTTTTAACACTGAAAATGAGCTTTAGCACTGAAAAATTACATTTTTGTTATACCACAAAACATTTCCTTTCCCTCACCCCTTAGGGTTTTTTGTTTGTTTTTTGCAGTGATGAGGATCAAACCCAGGAATTCATGCACTCTAGGCAAATGCTCTACCTCTGAGTTACATCCTCAACCCTATTTTTAAATTTTATTTTGAAAGGTCTCGCTAAATTGCCCTGACTTGCCTTGAACTTGTGATCCTCCTGTCTGAACCTCTCCAGTAGCTGGGATTATAGTTATGCTCGTTAACATACCTGCCTACTACCTTTTCCCCCACATTTTTAATTGATGCATTACAGTTACACATAATGATGGGATTTGTTGTTACATATTCATACATGGACACAACATATAACAACAGCATCTGGCCAATATCACTCCCCAGGCTACTACTTAATATACAAAAATAAATGATTCTTTTGAGGATTTGAAATAAGAAACCAAAAGCAATTTTTAAAACATGGAAGCTATTTGAAATTAATTTTTAAGACATTCAAAATATTCCCTTTACTTTTTTTTTTTTTTTAATTGCAGTACTGGGGTTCAACACAGGGCTTGCTCTACCACTGAACCTTAACCTCCTTTAATCTTTTTTTAAATGACAATACTCATTTCGGTTCTCTACATCACTCAAAAGTTCTTCATAAAACAAAGGAATCATTTGTCAAAACTCACAAAAGTCTAACACCCAGAGTGAACCAGAATGTAAACTATGAACTTTAGGAGATAATATGTCAGCCTAAGTTCATCAATTGTAACAAATGTTACAACTGGTGAGAGATTTTGACCATGGAGGAAGTTGTTTCTGGGGGAGTAGTAGACACATGGGAAATTATACCTTCTGCTCAACTTTGCTGTGAACTTATAACTGCTCTAAAAATAAAGTGTATTTTTTTAAAAGGGGGTCGGTCAAAATGTATCTACCCCTCTTTTTTTGTCAGTGCTAGGAATCAAATCCAGGGCCGATCTACATCCCTAGTCACCCACTTTCTTCTTGAAAGTTTTTTTTTTTTTAATTACTGACTGTGAACTGTTTTCCATTACGGAATTTGCAATTATTACAAAATATATATTTAGAAACCAGTATCAGTAATTTAATCAAAAGCTAAAAAGAATTAGTTTTAAATGTAAAAATGAGGACTAGAGATGTAGTTAGTAGTAGAGCACTTGCCTTTCATGCTCAGGTTCTGGGGTCCATCCTGCACGAAAATAAAAATGATGCTAAGTGTATGGAGTTGAATACTGTATCTTCAGACATTTCTTTTTATATTTAAGTTTACATCATTTGGTTTTTTAAAGGCAATGTAAAAAGTGACTGCAAGTTTTAAATAGGTCAGTTGGATTGACTGACAAACTAAAGGTGACAGGAGAAAGTAGGAGGAAAGACAGCACTAATTCCAAAACTAACTCCGAACAACTTTCCAGGCACCAGCAGTAAAAGCAGCTTATCCAAGTGTACCCATCTTCGGGCAGAGCTAGTATACCAAGGAGAAGGAGGAAGAAAACAGAGATGATGAACACAGGAATCAAGCAATTATCAACTTATATAGGACAAAGACAATGCAAAGAGGGGAAAGTGCATCCAAAAGATAAAATATTTATCCACCTGGTGTGAAGAACATTTCCCAAAGTAGTTTACCAAAGTTGTAAGTAACATTATTTTGCGGTAAGAGCCCAAAACTAAAGGAAATCAGTTTAAAAAGATTAAAAGAAATACTGAAGTGTTTTCTACAAAAATCTGATATAAACCCTGACAAAAGAAACAGCATAAAAAGCTCTCCAAACCTGACACGCTAGGACTGTGCAAGTCCAGTAATGACGAGGCACGGGTTAGAAAATAAAAATTATGTGCAAAACAAATTTGCTTGCTGGTTTCTCTCCCTGAAGAAACCAGCAAGCAAATTATAAACCCAGAAATGAGGGATAAAGAGCTGTCATCCGTGGGAGTAAAACAACCCTGAGCGGTTGCGGGCTTTGAAAGCGCCTGCAGTTGCTGGTGTCACACCAGGAGGCACTCTTCGACAGGGTCTGCACCACCGCGACACAGAAGATACCCCCAGCGCAGCGAGCAGGCACCCTCTGAAGGCGAGTCGCGGACAGGCAGCGATGCCCCCGCCCGGGGCAGGCACTGAGCCCCGGGGCTGGCGAGCCCGGGACGCACGACTACCCCGGCGGGCTGCTCGTCCTCGCGCGGCGTGGCCCGGCGCCCGCCCCCACAGGCCGCTAGCCCCGCGCCTGCACCCACCCTGGACCCGCAAAGCACCTGCCTGCCCTCTGTTCTGCGAAGGAATGAAAGAAGCTCCCCGCGAGGCTGCCAGAGCCAGAAGCTGGGGTTCCCCGAGGAGAACAGCAGGATCCCGTTCCTCCCGCCGACGAGGGCGACAGAAGCAGCGCAGGGAAGCAATAGGGGCGGGAGTTCTCGCTGTCCGGGCCCCGAACCCTCTCAGCTGTGGAGTTTGGGTTGCGGCTTGAGGGCTCGAGTTTCGAGCTGCGTGACGACTGGGGATTGGGTTGAAGGAGGGGTCGGCGTGAGCGGACGGCATCGCACAAAGGAAGAAGGGCGCGAGGGAAGCCGCGCGTCGGTTACCTCAGTCCTAGTTCCTCCGCTCTGGTCTTCCCGGTACCGCCGAGGCTGCAGCCGCGACAGCCGACTCCGGAGCTCCGGCGCCTACTGGCCGCCCCCGGCGGCGTGCATTAGTCCAGTCCGAGCACCCAGCGGACGCGCGCTTCTCCTGCGCGGCCCCGCGGAGCCCCAGCCGGCGCCTGGCGTCCTCTCGCCTCAGCCCCTCAGAGCCGCGGCGGGCGGGGCGCGCGAGGGCGGCGCACGGCACTCTGGGAAGTGTGGTTTTCGGTTACCTCTCGCGGAGTCCTCCCCCGCGTCCGCGCTACCGCGGCTGGGTGCCCGGCGGCCCGCACGCTGCGGGCGGGCGGTCGGCGCGCACACCCTGCGGGTCAGGGCACCCGGGGCCCCGGGGGCGTGCCCCAAACTCGTTTATGGAGAGGTCACTGCGTCAGTACCGCTGAAGTCATCCGCTGCTTCCCCTCCAGGGCGGGAGAAAATTTAATTTCTAATCCCCTCCTGCACGAAGTGTATGCCTTTAAAAAAGAAAAGGGGAAAAAATTTAAAGACTTACTGCTTCTATTGCTATCTCACTCTCACCACATTTTCTAAAAGGATATACTAAACAGCTGTGTTTGTAAATAATAACCCGTTTATAAGCCTGAGGAAGCACTTGCCTGAATTAAGCACTCGCTGCTAAAACCATTAAAAGTAAAAAGCGATGCTGAAATGTTTTTTAATAAAGTGAAATGTAGGAGGGGGTATCAAGAGAGCAAACAATTTTAGAAGGATATTCTAAAGATTTTTTTTAGAAGGAGAGAACAGCCTCATGTTTTCACGATCCTAGAAATTTATTTCATGATAAATTTAATCCTAGGACATTTATCGATGTTAACACATAACTTTGTATTGACTTTTCTAGAAACACACACATGCAGCTTATGTAAAAAAAAAAAAAAAAAAAAAACCGAAAGGAAGATTTGAATTTGAAATTTCAATTCTAGAAAAATTCTTTTTCTTTTCATGTAGAAGCAAATGTTTCCAGATATTCCTCTTCAGGGCGAATTTTGCCAATTTATTGTAAATGCCCTTAGAAAAAGAGGAAATGTGCACTGAAGAAAAAATTTGTTTATGTGATAGCATATTATATATTTAATAAGACCATCTTCTAATAGAGATTTTGCTTTTTTTTTGTATCTCCTTAAATATACTTATGGAGCAGAACTGCCCTTTTATCTCTGTTAATTCTCTACAAAAACACTTGTAGTTACTAACAAATCAAAAATATATACACAATATCAATATTATTACTTATTTGCTCAAGAGTATTTGTTGAGCCTCTACTACATGCCAGGCACTGCTTTGGAAGCTGGAAAATACACAACAGCAAAGTTGAATAAGCCCTGCCCTTGCGGAGACTTAAGATGGAGCAGGGAAGCAGGAGACCAAATAGACAATGAGTGATGAGAATGTATACTTAGAGAGTCAGGATATGGAGAATCCACAAGATAACATCCAATCTAGAACTTTCTGATGGAGTAGAAAAAAATCAGAAAATTAAATGTTCACACCAAATGGGAAAAAATCCTTTCCCTAAAAGTGATACATTCATAGCAATGTTCTTACTTAAATATATTGTACAAATCAAATATACCTAAACTATCACACTTGTTCTAAATCTAACGAGTATCTTCTGAGCTTTTGTTCATTTCTCCCTAACTTTATTTGAGGATAAATAAGACTGTCCTATAATAAGAAAGAATGTTAGAAAATTCTTTCCCGAAGTCCCATAAATTAAAACTGGAAAGGATTTGATGATATCTGTTGGCTCATTGTCTGTACTTTAGCCAGAATAAATTGCATGTTTTAAATCATTCAATGTTTGCATTTTACACTTTAAGTCTTTATCTTTAATCCTGGAATAAAAAGCTTTGTAACCTCCCAAACAGTCTCAGATGCTGCCTGCAAAGGGATTTGGAAAGATGAATCAAGAGGGCAATTTTATCTTCATTTGTTATAGAGGCAAAGCTTGCAGGCAGAGGGTAGATCCTGGAAGAACTACTAAGGATGTTTGTCTATAAAAATGAACATGAAGAGCTTGAACAACACCAAGAAGATCACTGCATTCCTATGCAGGTCAAATCACTGACTTACAGTGATTTTTCATCCCACTCTTCTCTCTTATCACCCTCCTCCACAGCCAATCTTTACTGTACTTCAGTTTTTCTTAATTACTTCCTGTCCTCTGCCCCAAGGTGTACTAGATGGCTACCTTTTCTAGCCTTGGCAGTGGCCCATCTTACGCTATTTTAATAAATTAATGACAGTACTTCCATCCTTTGTTCATGCAACCTGACAAAGTTATCTTTAAATCTTTGGTGGCCTTTTATCACTTTTATCTCTGAAATATTTGAATTTCCCTCTTTTCTCTCTGGGCCTTTATAATTGTTGTTCCTTCTACCACTTTGCCTGGGTAACTCCTACATACCTTCCAGTACCAACTTAAATACTGTTTTGATCTGATAGAGTTCTGGTGCTGCAGTCCCTCTCATCGATTCTGGGCTAGTGCCTCCCATCTACACACATTGCAACTTATTTTAGACCCTAAGGTAACACTTATCAGCAAGCATATTAATTATTTACCTGTCTCTTCCACTTGTCTGAAAACTCATATAGAAAATAGGAGCGCAGTAGTTGATACATAGTAGGTGCTTAATAATACTTGCGCAATAAATGACTGCTTTGTGCAGTAAAGAGCTCAACATGTATATTTTGTCAAGGGACAGATGTTAAATATTTTAGGGTAACAGGCCTACAAAGTCTCTGTTTCAGCAATTCAACTCTGCTTCCTGAAGGGATAATAGCTACTTCTTACTGCTAGCTCCAGAATATCTGTATAAGGCAAAATTTAAGTTAAAAATATAAATGAAAGTTGTGAGGGTATTGCTTTGGGCTAAGGGACATTGTGTGAAGATATATTCACATAGCAGGCACTCCGTTCTTGTTTCTACTTGATTATTTATTTTTCAGTAGTTTGGGTTTGTGGGTGGAATTAAAACAAGGCATCCTTGGTGTGGCTACAGCTAGTTCCGCTTGTGCTCTTGAAAATCCCTAATGTTGGTAAGTTAAAACTTGCTATTAATATGTTGTTGGTTTGGACTTCTTTTTCTTTTTTAATTTTTAGCATTTCACTTTTGCTACTCCACCATGCCCCCAAGTCAAATCACTTTCCTTTTCTCATGAACCTGTGTAGATATGGTTGAGTTTTCAATATGGGCAACTAGAATTCTCTCTGAAGCAATATGTGAAATGGAAAGACAAGAACAATTGCCTCTATCCCTACCACCCTCAAAAATAATTGTGACTTCGGCTGGGGACACAGCTCAGTGGTAGGATATCTGCCTAATATTCACGGTGCCCTAGTTTTGATCACCAACACTACAAAGCAAAACAAAACAAAACAACTATGTCTGTAGTTACCAGGAAAATATATTTAGAGAAACTTTTCCACATAACTATTTTTTAAATATACACTACATACTTCTAAGCAAAATTGTATTCCATATGTGTGGTCAGAAATGGCAAAGTGAAACAAATATAATTGTGTTTCAGTTCCAAAATGTATTCTGAATGTATAATTGTCATGAATACTTCTTTCATTAAATTAAAACATAGCACTATATTACATTATCTTTCAGATATCATCTTCACATTTTCATGATGGAGTTTATCTCTGAAAAGTTTTTTTAAATTTTTTTTAGTTGTAGATGGACGCAATGCCTTTATTTAATTTATTTATTTATTTTTATGTGATTCTGAGGATTGAACCCAGTGCCTCATATGTGCTAGGCAGGTGCTTTACCACTGAGCTACAAACCCGGCCCCTGAAAAGTTTTTTAATTAAAATAAATGCAACATGGAAGACACTGCTATCTGCTTAACAGCATCTTCCTGCCTTCTTCCTTAGTACAAATGCTCTAGTATATTTGAAGGGATGACTACATACCTAACTGAAAGATTACTTTTCTGTCTCTCTTACAGTTAGCCCAAGTTCTAACCTTGCGATATAAGGGTTGCACTGGACTTCAGCAATGCTCTTAAAGGGAAATTGGTCCGACTAAGTGTGGAGGATACCTCTTATCCTTATTCTTTCTTTCTCAAAGTGATGACTTGAGTTTTAGCAGCGATCTTGGAATATAAAGGTATTTGAGGATGGAGGACATGGATAGGAAGGTGGAAGAATGATAGAAGGAAGGTGAGTTCCTAAGGACCATTGAACCATCATTTCAGTCCTGGTTTGCCTACCTTTGTGCAATAAAAATAAACTCTTATTTAGTTTAAGTCATTGAGTTTATGGAATTTTGTTTTATATAGCCAGACTAACCCTGGTTTATGACTGTACAAAGGTATATATGAAATAACATAGGTAATGGAGCATCTTTTGGGTAGTAAGTTATGGTAAATTATGCAGCTTTCTAGACTCTCTGCCACATGATATCAACTTGACCTCATGACTTCTGTTGAGAGGGATAGATTAGAGTTTCAGTTCAATCACACAGCCAATAATTCAGTCATGTATACCTAAGGAAGCCCCAATAAAACCTATGTACCCTGAAGCTCAGTGGAGCTTCTTGGTTAAGGAACACATTGGTAGGCTAAGAAGGTGATGCATCCTAACTCCATGAGGAAAGGGTATGGAAGCTGTGTATTTGGAACCCTCTTGGACCTTACCCTATGTCTCTCTTCATTTGGCTGGTCCTGATTTGTATCATTTATAATGAAACTAATCATAAATCCAGTGCTTTCTTGAATTTTGTAAGTCATTCTAACAAATTACTGAATCTGAGGGGGCATATAGCCAGTTGGTCAGTAGCACAGGTGGTCTGAGGCCCCCTGAACTTGCTGCTGGTTGGTGCAGTGAAAGCAGTTTTCTTGAGGACTATACCCTTAACCTATGGGTTCTAACTTTGTGTAGTCAATTTCAGAGTCCATTGTAGTAGTAGTGGCGCCTTCCACAAAACCATTTTACTAAAGGCTTTGAGGTGCTGGAAGTTCCATTTGCAAAAATGATAATATTTGCACCTGATAAACAAAATATGACTGTTTCCAAATTTTGGGGGCTGGGGAGATAACTCAGTCGGTAGAGTGCTTGCCTTGCAAGCACAAGGCCCTGGGTTCGATCCCCAGCACCCAAAAAAAAAAAAAAAAAAGCAAATTTTTAAGTGACCTGCTAGACTTCCAGGCTTTCTTTTTTAATTAGTAATTTAGGACTGCCCTTTACTGGATCCATAGAGAAAGAAGGTAAGTCACTAGGGGACTATGAAGAGGTCAACCAATGAAAATCACTGATTGAGTGATAAACCAGTATTGAGTAATCCTAGAGGGTATGTGAATTTACTTCATGAGACCTTGACCATTTTGCATAGAAACATCAAGACAATACTTTGACACTCTCATGTCACGTCCTTTTACAGATGATGTAATTTTCCCTTCAGTGGTCACTAGTGGCCCTGAAGCCACAATCTAGAAGTCATGCACCCCCGAATTCTTGCGTGAATAATACAGAAAGGAGTTCAAATCCTCTCCCTAAGTGATCCCCTTTGGGAGTTTACAAGCCAACATTGAAAAAAGGAATTTTTCAGGGAAACAGAACCAGAAGAAAACCATTCAGGCTATTTCCTCAGAGGTAAAACTGAACTATTAGAAAAAAGTAGCCTGTTTAGCCTCTTTGGAAGGCTCCACTTTGCTACCTTTATCATTATGGAGACTTGAATTACGGAAGCTCAGAGGGTAATTGGATATATGCTTTCCTGGTGTGGGTACCACACACAGACTGCTCCTTTATTCTTTCAACTGCCATGTAGAAAACAGATGAGGGCAAGGAGAGCTCAAGATAGAAGATAGGTGATCAGCTTTCCTGCACACTCACTGGCAAGCAAGAAATCATTGACTTGCCAGTCAGAACTTTTATTTATTTGGTTGTTTACTTTTTGCTGTGATAGAGATGGAACCCAGGGCCTCGTGTATGCTATTCTAGGCGAGTGCTCTATCACTGAGTCATATCTTCAACTCACATCAGTCAGAACTTTTAAAACTCTACTCAGGATATTGTCCTCCAGTCTGAAATATCATCTTTCTTTAGGAAAAAAGTTTAAAAAGAAGTGTCTGGGGGTTGTGGTTGCAGCTCAGTGGTGGAGCACTTGCCTGGTATATGTGAGGCACTGGGTTCGATCCTCAGCACCACACAAAAATAAATAAATAAATAAAGGTAAAAAAAATACAATAACTTTTTTTTTAAAAAAGAAGTGTCCATTTTACCCACTTCTCATCATGATCCTTCCTCAAGTTCTGCCAGATATTTCACTCTTTTATGGAATCCATTTCCACTCCCTCAGTCAGGCTGCTGGCAGGAAGCTTTAGGGTATGCACTGGCAATTTGAACAGAGTTCAGTAAAATGTAGACAGATCCTAGGAAAAGCTACAAGGAATAGTTCTGAAGCCCAGGGCTAGTAAGAGAGCAGTTTCCAGAACCTGCAGAGGAGAGAGAGCTGAGAGGCCTCCTGGTAAAAGCCTTCATAAAGGAGAGCAGCTAACTTGTGGTCATCCTTTTGCAAGAAGAAAGTTAAGATAGAAATACTCTGGTCTTCTCCGCCTTCCCTTTGACCTCCTGGAAGGACACTCCAATCTCCACACACAGCCACCAGAAACCAGAGGACAAGGACATCTGTCACGTTCCTGAATAAAGACAGCTTTCCCGGCACAAATACAGGTAGAGAAGGGTGGAAAGGGACCTGGAAAGACAAGTAGCACACCTGCTATTAAATTTTTGCTCATGCTGGGCTTATCACCTAGAACACCTTTGTTTCCAACTGACATATAATTCTCTGGTCTGTTCCAGGATTCAGTTTATGACCTACTTTTAAGCATGGAAATGCCTCTCTCCCCAGCGAATACTTTAATCTCTATCACTCACTCTGACACTTAACCATACACAGTCATCCTCATTATCTGCAGAGGATTGGTTCCAGGACCCCCCTTGAATACCAAAATCCACCATGGCTTAAGTCCCTTTATAAAACAGCATATAACCTATGCACATCCTCCTGAATCATTTCTCATTACTTCTAAAGCCTAATATATGCTAAATGCTATAGTAAATAATTGCTTCATTGTTGTATCATTTAGAGAATAATAACAAGAAAAAAGTCTGTACCTATTTAGTACAGATGCCCCCAACATAGCCTTCACTGCACAGTGCACAAATGAGATGCGAGGCAGGCAGTACTCTAACAAGGAAAGGGACTGAGGACTTGTGGAATGGTGGGAGGCTTCGGCAGGCAACACCTATGCCTTACCTCAATCATGCCGATTCAGTGTGGCACTTGGCATACAGCAAAGTCAAGTTTTGCTTTTTGGAACTTCCTGGGATTTGTTTTTTTCTGCGTATTTTTTGATCAGGTGAATCTGCAGATGCAGAAGCCATGAATACAGAAAACAGACTGTGTACCCTGTATTGCCACTTCAGTGTTTCATGTGTATGTAAATTGGTAAGAGAATCTTTCCAGTATGTCCTGTATTCATTGCAAAAGGCCAGGGAATAGTGGAAAGGAGAAGAGGGGGAGGTTAATAAGTTACAAGTTATAGGAGAAAAAAAAAAAAAAGGACTGTTTTATGCTCTTGAATATATGTTAAAACCTCAACTAAAATCCTATCACAACCTGTAGGTGTCATGCATCCTGCTTACAGCTCCAACCAAAGCAGAGGCAGCAACTGCTCCCCTTTATACATCCCTTCTTATACCAAAGCTTCCCCCTCTATGTGTAATGCCACCCCTCTTATCTATAGCAATGTAGGTTCAATGTAAACAATTTATACCTGCCTTCCCCAAATTTTCATTACAAAATACTTTGGCTTAGCTGAGTATGGTGGTCTGTGTTTGTAATTCTAGCAACAGAAGCTGAGTCAGGGAGATCACATGTTCAAGGTCAGCCTCAGCAACTTAGTGAGACCCTATCTCAAAATAAAACATAAAAAGGACTAGGAATGTGACTCAGTAGTAGAACACTCCGATTCAATCCCCACTAACAAAATAAACAAAATAAATCAATTAAAATAAATATGTGGCTTCTTAAGCTCCTGTGGACATTTTCCAACTGCTACCTAATTCTTGCTGCTGGGGACTGTGTGCACTTGTCCCAGGACCTGTACTTTCTTTCTGGTAGTATCTGTAATGACTCAATAAACACTTTTATTTCAGAGATTCCTTGATCTGGAGAGATTTGGTTGAACAAAGTATCCCATTATATTTGAGCACTGAGGATGACAATTTAAGAGTTCCATTTCTTTTCTATTTCTACACCACCTACCAGTATTAAGCATGAACCAGCAGAATTGGATTCTAATCTTAACTCTCCTCTTTTTATTTTATCCCCATTCCCATCTGCTCTAGAAGAGGTTTAGACCTTCACAGTTCTATAAAAATATCACTTAACTCAGTATTAGAAAGAACAAGAGGCCTAGGTGTTGGGAGTTTCACACAGTTGTGCCAGTATTGGTGTCCTGGGGTTAGGGTGGTAAAGCAGGCAGGTAGGCCTCAGTCAGTGAGCCGCTGCCATTGTGCCTGAGGGTTTTTTCCATCTGCTTGGCTAGAACAAGACTAGAAGGCTAGAAGTGCTTAGAAGTTTTTTGTATCTCCCCTTCAAAGCAACTTTCAATCAGGGACTAAAGGGAGTTGAAGACCAAAAGAAAAAAAAAAATTGCAGCAACCTTACCTACTTGGGGAGGGGAGTCTACCTTATTTCCTGAGTTCCCCAGGGGATTGAGCCCAGTGCCCTCAGAGTCACCCGTATGTGCACGTACTCATTATTGTCTCTCTCCACTTCTCCTCTCCCCTACCAGTGCCTCTTAAGGTCACTTTCCAAATGAAATATCCTACTTAGATCCTTCCTGTGGGTTTGCTTCTGGGGTAACCCAGCCTGAGCTAGGTGTTTGCTGTGCACAAGCCTTCTATCTCCAATTACCACTTCTGGAATGGTGGTATGAATAATAATGTGACAACACCAGTTATAGTCAACCCCCTGGTGGCAAGAATGTACAAGGACATGCCATGCTGGATAACAGCTCTCATCTCCCAATATTTTTCCCTTTCTTGGCTTGCCTTTTACCTAAACATAGTGCCCAGAGGGACTGACTTTCTCACTCACTCCACTAAAAACTCTGGAGGTAGATTGACAGAAAAAATGGGTTTGTTCAAAACCAGTTTTGAGGAAGATAGAGATCTTTCTGTCTCCAATTTCTATCTTCATGGGGCTCAGTGTCTTGGGTAACTTTTATAAGAGAAAAGAAGGCAGAGTGGGAGAAAAGGCAGAACTTACACATATGTAGATTTAGCTGTGCTGTGTTATTTAGAAACATGTGAGTTTCAGTTTCTCAGGTGCCTCTGGGGCAGGGCAGGGGTTGGCAGGTCTTCAGCCTCTACTCTCAGTATGAGGAAACACAGGATGCAGAAAAACTCCCTTGATTTCAAAGGGAGTTCATTTTAATACTTTGGATACATCTGGGGAAAATCACATATTATTAAGACCTGAAAGTAAATGTTAGTGATATTTTATCTCATTATAGAAGTAACGTGCTTATTGTTGAAAAATTAGCAAATAAAAATAATGTCACTATTCTAAAACAACTATCATGCCAGGCACAGCCTGCTTGTGACTGTTGTCCCAGCTACTAGGGAGGCTGAGGCAAGAGAATCCCTTGAACCTGGGAGTTCAAGGCCAGTCTGTGTAAGCTGACATCACAAAACCAAACAAAAACAACTTCCCAGCAATGACCTTTTTGTGTATCCTTTTGTATATATATGTATATATATACATATACATATATAATTTTCTAAATTACTTACTCATTTATCTGTCTATAGATATTTGGGTTATTTCCAGATTTTTATTATTGTAAACATGCATAAGAGTACATTCTCTAGAAGTGCTGGTTTCACAGCACGTCTTTGATGTTACTGAATAATGCCACATTATCTTCCAATATAGTTATGTCAATTCATACTTTAAAGAAAAGTCTATGAAGATTGCAGTTGTTCTACATTCTGGTCAACATTTGGTTTTGCCACATTTCTTAATTTATGCCAATTTGATAGATATAAAATAGTATCTAGTGGTTTTAATTTGCATTTATCAAGTTATGAATGATCTTTGATATGCTTAATGTATTTATTACCAATTCAGATTTCCTTTTCTACAAAATCTTCGATTTTAGGGTTCATTATTCTATTGGACTTTTGCTGTTTTGTTTTGTTTGATGTACTGGGAATTGAACCCAGGGATCTACAACTGAGTTACATGCCCAGCCCTTTTTATTTTTTATTTTGAGACATTCTTGCTAAGTTGCCCAGACTGGCCTCAACCTTGTGATTCTTCGACTTTAGCCTCCCCAGTCGCTGAGATTATAGTTCTGCACCACTACATTGGCCTGATTTTTCTTTGGGGGGCAGTTTGGTAAAATCTTAGTGTTCTAAATTGTATTTCAGTGTAACCCTTTACTTATTATGTCAGTATTAAATAGCTTCTTCTAGTTTATGGCTTATCTTCTTATTTTTTAACAATACGTTTTGATAATCTTACTTTCTAAAAGTATCTTTGATTAAAATACAATCAAACTGATCAAACTTTACTTTGTGGGTTGAGATTTTTATACCTTCTTTATCCTGAAGATGTGGTGGCACAAACCTGTAGTCCCAACGCTGGGAGGATCAATGAAGCCCAGAAGTTTGAGTCCAGCCTAGGCGATGTAATAGTAAGACTCTGTCTCAAAAAACAAAAAACCAACCGAACAACAACAACAACAATAACAACAAAGCACCACCCACTTCCTGGGACATTTTCTTCTAAATGTTTTCGTTTTATATTTTATACCTAAATCTTCAGTCTATCTAAAATGTTACCATTTATGCTTGCATAATAGCCAGTCTATAGGAGAGATTCAATAAATATTTTTTGATCTCCTTTTTTTGTGTTTCTTGTTTTTTTTTTTTTTTGCAGTGCCAGGGTTTGAATGCAGGGCTTTGCATAAGTGTCCTATCACTGTGCCAGCCCATCCTTTTTTTTCATTTTATGATTTATTATTTGAAGTCAATATATTTTTAAAATTCAGTATTAGGGAACAGGAGGAACTTTACCACTAAGCTATGTCCCCAGTAGTTTTAGTTTTTTTGCAACAGGGTCTCCCTAAGTTGCTGGGTGTTTCACAAGTTGCTGAGGTTGGCCTTCAACTTGTGATCCTCCTGCTTCAGCCTCCCAAATATCTGGGATTATAGGCAGGTACCCCTGCACCTGATTTGAAGTAAATACTTTAACAAATATTAACTTCAAGATAATCACATCTCTTAGAAGTGTTCCACAAAATATTATCTTTGTTTAGATCTTGTTTTAAAAAACCAAGAGAAGTCAGCAATTTGCCACAATCAGCATTGGAATTTTAGCAATGAAAGATTTACATATCTAAAAAGAAACTAGCATATGGGGTGTATACTGCAGAGATATTTTAAACAGCCGGATGAAGGAGTATAAAAATATCTTTGTGCTATCATTTGGGATGAACCTGATAACTAAACATTTTGGATAGGGGATATCATTATCATTTAGTCTTCACCTTTCATGGTCTCTTCAGCAAATCAAGCATTGAAAATTAAGTTCTAGGACTGGGAGTGTAACTCACTGGTAGAGTGAAAAAGGATCTGGGTTCAATTTCCAGGATAAAAAAAGGGGAAAAAAAGGAATTATACTCTATATTTCATATTGGTTATTTAAACTGACCACTGAGAGAGAGGTGACATAATGCAGAGACTCTGGCCTCAAGGTTGTTTAAAGTCCATCAGCTTCTAATGTACTTCCAGGAGAAAATGGAACCATTTAATTATTTATAAAATATATTTGCTTTTTAAAAAATGTTTACATGACAGTAGAATATATTTTGAAATATTATAAATACATAGAATAAGTATAACTTGTTCCATTTAGGATCCCATTATTGTGGTTGTATATGATGTGGAGTTACATTGGTTGTGTATTTATATATGCAGATAGGAAAGATATGTCCAATTCATTCTACTGTCTTTCCTATTCCCATTGCTCTTCCTTTCCCTTCATTCCCCTTTGTCTAGTCCAATGAACTTCTAATCTTCCCCTCCCTTGTTGTGGGTTACATCCACATATCAGAGAGAACATTCGGCCTTTGGTTTTGGGGGACTGGCTTATTTCACTTAGCATGATATTCTCCAGTTCCATCCATTTACCAGCAAATGCCACAATTTCATTCTTCTTTCTGGCCGAATAATATTCCATTGTGTATATATACCACATTTTCTTTATCCATTCATCTGTTAAAGGGCACCTAGGATGGTTCTTAGCTTAGCTATAGTGAATTGAGCTGCTATAAACATCGAGTGGTTGCATCATTGTAGTATGCTGATTTTATGTCTTTGGCGTCTAAACTGAGGAATGGAATAATTGGGTCAAATGGTGGTTCCATTCCAAATTTTCTAAGGAATCTCCACTCTGCTTTCCAGAGTGGTTGCACCAATTTGCAGTCCCACCAGCATTGTATAAGTGAACATTTTTCCCACATCCTCACCAACATTTATTATTGCTTGTATTCTTGGTAATTGCCACTCTGACTGAGGTGAGATGGAATCTCAGTGTAATTTTAATTTGCATTTCTTTAGTTGCTAGAGATGTTGATCATTTTTTGATGTATTTGTTTACCATTTGTATTTCTTCTTGTGTGCAGTGCCTGTTCAGTTCCTTAGCCTACTTACTGATTGGGTTATTTGGGTTTTTTTGGTGTTAAATTTTTTGAGTTCTTTGTATACCCTGGAGATTAATGCTCTATCTGAAGTGCTGGTGGTAAAGATTTTCTCCCATTTTGTAAGCTCTCTGTTCACGTTCTTGATTGTTTCCTTTGCTGTGAAGAAGCTTTTTAGTTTGATACCATCCCACTTATTGATTCTTGATTTTACTTCTTGTACTTTAGGAAGGACCATTTAATTCTTGGCACCAGAAGAATTAGGCCAAAACCTTGTCTTTGGAATAGGTGGGACGGAAGTGAAGGCACCACCATAGGATTAGTAGTAAGACGCTTGGAGCTCCCTCTGCTGGAACATACTGGAACATACCGAAGGATGTGCTATGCCTCCAAGGTGGTAGGAGTAGAAGTAAACGGCTTTCTCTAAAGGTGAGCTTTGACAGTAGGTTAAAGGGAAAATTTAAAACGATAGTTTTAGGGGTTTATGTAAGAGTATGTAAACTCTAGGGTTTTATGTAAGTTTTGTCACTTTTCTTTTTACTTTAGGAACATTTGCCTTATACTAGGAAAAAGCATGAATTTGATCCTTAATGAATACCATAAGAAGGGTAGCATGGGAGAAGGGCAGAACATTATTTTAAAAGATTCATAACAGATCTCAGCCTACCCAGTGACTTGAGAGGCTGAGACAGGAGGATCACAAGGGAGAGGCCAGCCTTAGAAAATTAGTGAGAACTTCCGCAATTTAGGGAGACCTATCTCAAATGAAAATATAAAATATAATGAAATAAATGAATATGAAAATATAAAAGGGCTGGGGATGTATCTCAGTGGTAAAGCTCTCCTGAGTTCAGTCCCATAATTCCCCCAACCCCAAAAACTGATAACTGAAAACTTAAATACAACCCCAGAGTTTTATTCTTTGTGTGTCATTTTTGGAAAATAATTTATCTTCTGCACCTAATGTTAAAGAGGACAGTAACAATCCCAAGCTCTTCCATAATGGGAATGTCAATGAGAAGACAACAGAAGTGAAATAAACTTTCAAAGTGCTACATTTTTATATCCAGATCGAACCCAGGGCCCTGTGTTTGCAAGGCAAGCACTTTACCAACTGAGCTGTGTCCCCAGCCCACCATATCCTTCTTGTAACTAAAATCCCAGAACTAGCAGATAGCCATGTTCCCAGATGAGCAGTCTTGAGTCCCAGACCCTGTGTCAGACCCTGGTCACACAGTGATGAATTAAACACGCTCTTCCTCCTGCCACTAGTCACAGTCAAAAGTTCACTGGGGGTCCTGGGTTTGTGGCTCAGTGGTGGAGCGCTTGCCTAGCATGTGTGAGGCACTGGGTTTGATTCTCAGCACCACATACAAATAAATAAATAAATAAAGGCTCATCAACAATGAATAAAAAATTTTTTTTAAAAATGTGCCATGTTTTTATGATAATGTTTACACTGTCTTTGTTTAATAAGTTATTTCTGGTCATGCAAATAATAGCATAAATATTTATTTTAAAAAATCAATGCAAAAAAATCAAGGTCCATCAACATCTAAAAAATATATTTAAAAAAAGTTAACTGGGAAGATCTTATAGAAGCACAAATGACAACAAAAAACATGAAAATTCTATAAAATATTTTGTATGGAAGTTTTCGAGGAGTTATTTGCTGGATGATCAGGAAAGAATTCAAAGAAAAGTTAAACTGGGTCCTGAAGGATGAGGTACTTACTAGTACACATTTATTAAAGTTATTTTTAAACTCTTATCAGTAGAAAATATCTTCTGAAAGTGTGTTTCTCAAAAATATAATTAAGAGAACAGAAAGTTAGCTTAGTTTTACTTCATTTCATTGGAAGACCTAACTAACAACATACATTAAACGTATGGTTAAATAAACAAATCATTAGACCAAGATTAGTATATCAGCATGGGTATATAGAAAATATTGATTGTTTTACAGGGAGATATTAATGGAGTGACATTATAAGTTATATATTTGTAATTATCTTACTTTTGAAAATAATGTTAGACCTGAAAGTTTATAGTTGGTACCTTAAATATAATAATACATATTTAATGCTGATATGATAATGAGTTCTGTTTTCTCTCCCCCTTCAGAAAAACACATCTGTGAGATGTGTCCTTGTATGCTAAGTATTACATCGTATATTCTATGTATTTAGCTCTGGATTCCTTGGCATTTTAAAAAATTTATACATAAAAGTGTAAATACTGTTGTACATAATAATGGGGTACCACGTGGTTTACTTTTTGCGTGTGTGGGGTACTAGGGATTGAACCCAGGGATATTCCGAGTCACATCCCCAGTATATTTTATCTTATAAGGTCTCACTAAGTTGCCTAGGCTGGCTTCAAACTTGAAATCTTTCTGCCTCAGCTACTGATCACTGGATGATAAGCCTGTGCCACTTTGCCCGGGGCCATGTGATGTTTTGATGTATGTATACTCTGAGTAATTGTTTAAGTCAGGTTAAGCATATCTATCCCCTCCGTCCTTCAGCACTTCTTCTGTAGGGTCTTGCTGTGTTGTCCAGGTTGGTCTTAAACTCCTATGTTCAAGTGATTCTCCCACTTCAGCCTCCCTGGGAGCTGGGACTACAGGTATAGTACCACACCCATCGACCATTTTAGATTCCCCTTGTTAGTGAAATCATGAAGTGCTTGTCCTTCTATGCCTGTCTTATTTCACTTAACATCATGATCTCCTATTCCATCCACGTTGTCCCAAATGACAGGATTTCATTCTTTTTTTTAATAGGTGAATAACATTCCATGGTGTATATGTACCTCATTTTCTTTATTCATTTGTTGGTAGATGGACATTTAGGTTGTTTCCATATCTTGGCAATTGTGAATAGTTCAACCAGCATGTCATAGAGCAGGAAAAAAGAAAGAGACTGGTTTTTGAAAATGTTATATATTGTTATACAGAGTTAAAGTCAGCACTGTATTAAAGACTTTATGTGATGACCAAAATTGTCTTTTTCTGATCTTTTAAATAAGGTCATGCATGATTTTTGAGTTTTTGAACTAACACTAGTGCTACTTTGGGAAACTGAACTGTTAATTTTATTCAATTTTAATTTAGATGTCACATGTGACTAGTAACTACCAAAATGGACAACACAGAATAAAGCTATCACTGGAAAAATCAGAAATGTATTAGACTTCTATATATCTTGCAGTGATATTTAATATAATTTTGATCTGGAAAGGAACATAATAAGAAGAATCATGAAGCTGTCAGTGTTCAGGTCTAAAAGAATTTTGGGCTGACCCTATACATACTGGCTCAATGGAATCATATAATTATGCCCTTTGCCCATATTTTATCACTAAATCCTGGTGAACTGTGATTAGCCGAGATAATTGATGACATGTAAATATTGTTTCAAGAAAAATATTTGAATTTCAACATATTCTAATATAAAAATTCTCGTCTCTATTAAATCATGGTATTAAAAATGTTCTAGGGCTGGGGAGGTAGCTCAGTGGTAGAGTGCTTACCTGTGTGATGCTTGTTTGGAACTCAGTTTTTCCCGACTGTCAAAGGTTGTGGCTCTGTATGTCTCACTAGAGCACAGAAAGCCCTATTCAAGTTGTACTTTGTTTGCAACACACATTTTCTTTGAGAAGAGCTTGGCCTCTATTAGGTCTGTAGAAATCACATACCCTTTACTCATGGTTCTCTTGATCACTGCCGCCTAGCCAGGGATCTTTGAGATGCTGCATTCACTGCCATCATTATTGTTGAGCAAACACTGGCTCATAGCAGGTGCTCAATAAGAAGTTTTTCTTTTTTTAAATTAAATACATGAAATGTATTTTAAGTGTCATCACTTAAAATAGATAGAGTCCCCAAAAGAGGTTATGGATAATCTTTAAAAATCTGAAAGTAGTTTCTTAGTGATATTTGATTGATTAATTAATATAGTTTAGACTCTTTTTAAGATATTCAGTGGGAAATGGAGGGGAGCTTGGGAAGGAGACCTTTAGTAGAGTCTCTGCTGCTTGTGTAGGGAACAGAAAATATCATAGGTGCAGAATAGACTTGGTAGGAGTAAAGTTTCCTTACCTCCTACTATCTCTTTCTAAACTCAGGTATCTATTAAACCACCAGAATCAAAGAACATGTTCACTTCTAACAAAATGAAAAGTTTGTTACATCCTCTCTTCTTCATGACAGGTAAGAGACAAGGTGATGAGGTGGACATGTTCAAGGTTTAACCTTGGGTATCTTCACCCAGACTCTTTTTTTTTTGGTAACAGAAATTGAACCCCGGCACTTAACCACTGGGTCACATCCCCAGCCCTTTTTTGTATTTTATTTAAAAACAAGATGTTGCTGAGTTGCTTAGGGCCCTGCTGAGCTGCTGAGGTTGACTTTGAACTCAGGATGCTCAGCCTCCCAAGCTACTGGGATTATAGGTCTGCACCACAGTGCCCTGCAAGACTCTTGTTTTTACTCTCCTTCAAATAACCCAAGACACAAGCAAGAGGCAGCAGGTGTCTCAGCAACACTAATAATATACCTCGATGATAAATTTGTGAGAACTTTGGACTAGAATTGCCCATGTGGCTTCTGCAAGGTAAAATGTATTTGAGAAACACTGTTTACAAAAATCTTCTTAAAAAATTACTGTTATTATTCTTAGTAATTTTTGCAAAGAAAAAAGAAAGAGAAAGAAAGAAAGTCCAACCAGGTCCAGTGATAGTACTCAATCATCAGCCCTCAGATTCATTTTGCCTTCCTGTTTCTATGTATGTATGTATGTATGTATGTTTCTATGTATGTTTGTATGTATATTTGTATGTATTGATGTGGTGCTGGGGATCAAACGCAGGGCTCATGAATGTGAGGCAAGTGCTCTACCATTGAGTTACACTGCCAGCCCCTCAGATGGAATTTTTTACGCTTTGTGAAAGTTCTAATAATTTTCTATGTGATATTTCATATAAGTGAATCATAGTCATTTGCTCTACCCAACAGCATTTTGAGAAAACCTTCTCCAATTAACTTGAAGAAGGAAAAGGTATATCTTCCTCTAAGAACTGTACCCAGGAACCTGTCTTCTAATTCCATAGGAGAAAACAAACAAACAAACAAACAAAAAATCACAACAACAACAAAAGGCAGGTCCCAGTAACTAGGGATGCAGCTCAGTGGTGGAGTGTTTACTGCTATGTATGCACTGGGCTTGGTCCACAGTGCTACAATTAAATAAAATAAAATGATTCCATCTTCTCCTTCACAGTTTTATTTCAATTAATGCTGGTTTAAGGAATTGTTACATAATCAAACCAAGACAGATTTGTGCCAGTTTTTTGTTTGTTTTTGGTGCTAGGGATTGACCCCAGGGCCTCGTGCCTCTTAAGTACATGCCTAGCCACAGGGCAATATCCCCAGTCATATCCCCAACTTATTTACTTCAGTTTCTCATCAAAGTGACAGAATCCAAAAAGAAATCACCAGAAAAACAATGGCAGCTCTGTCTTTTGAATACTGCTTGGTACTTTGGGAAGCGCTTTTGTATTTATTGCCCTTTAAAATCAGATATCTATATTTGTCTAGTTATTGGACTCTTCAGTAGTTTCAGTTATTCCAGTTCATAAGGTGCTCATTACAGGATGATTTAGCTTTCTGTTTACTCCTTGCTTTTCTGCTGGCAATAAATAAGCTGAAACAAAATCATCTGTGAAACATACTGTACATTCTGTACCCTAGACAACAACATCCTCTATCTTTCCAGGGTGCTCTAAAGCTAAATTGTTTAAAATTTTCTAAGGTCTTTCTGATATAATTGAGTAAAAGGTGATTTATTGGAAAAAAATCATATCCATTGTTTTTCCCCATTATTTCCTCTCATAGTCTGAAATAGCCCATAAGCGGGAAGTCATATGCAAAACACACAGATATGAACCATGACTAACAAAAAAGAAAAGCTCTTTCTTGTTTTTAAAGGGTTAATCTTTTTAAAAATGCTTCTAGAAATTTCTCAGATTCCAGTAATCAAAACATCGCAGTTTACAAAGATATTCATTACAGCTTCACATCTTTTTTTCCTTTTTCCTTGCCAACAGCCAATGTATATATTGGCAATAAGTTTGTAAACTTGTGCAACTTTTTCTCTTGTACTTGACAGATGTTCAATAATTACTGATGAAAAAATGAGTTAGTCATGGTGGCACAGGCCTGTAATCCTGGTGACTGGGGAGCCTGAGGCAGGAGGATAACAAGTTTGAGGCCAGCCTCAGCAAATTAGTGAGTTCCTAAGCAATGTAGTGAGACCCTATCTCAAAATAAAAAATAAAAAGATCTGGGGCTATAGCTCAGTGGCAAAGTGTCCCTGGGTTCAAACCCCAATAACTACTCCTGCAAAAAGATCATAAGTCATTTCCAATTGGTGAAGACTTCTTCCATAGAAGCCTGCTCATCCATAAAGACAGTGAGATCAATGAGACATGATCAAAATCAGTATTTCCAGAACTAGAAATTAATCAAAGGCTTGTAACAATCTGAATAGTATTTATTCAAGAAAAAAATGCCTGAATATTGTTAATAAGAGTAAACTTTGTGACATTTGAACTTGCCATATTCTGATTTCTCTCCACATCTTGTGATAGATGACATTGAAAACCAGCAGTTGGTCAATCTCTGGAGATGGGCAAAATAGATTTGGAGCTCCCCAAGAGCTCTATCCCAAGAGGATTATCATCATTTGACCTGTTTGTCAGTTTCCTAGGAATTGAATTGCAAGACTGTCTTTATTTGATGTGATGCAGGGCTTCCTCACTAAGAACAGCCTTTTCCCTAGAGCAATAGTTGGGAAAACAAGAGAGTGAGAGTACCACAGCTGCCTGAGGCCATCCTAACAGCTGGGACACAGAAGAAGCTGACCCCAAAACTTACAAGGAGAAGCAGCAGTGTGTGATGTCTACTGGGGGCTTCTAAAACTCCCACATATTCCCAGGAATCAGAAGGCGAGGCATAAGTATGCACAAAGACCAGGAAACACCTGAGAAGGCTATGTTCTCTCACCTCTGGCTGACCTTGAATCTCTGCACAAGGAGAAAGTGGAGTCTAAGTCAGAGTTCTAAACTGCCTGCTGGGTCATTGAAGACATGCCTCAATGCACTCCAAGTCCCCTGGCAAAGGCTAGGAGACTTATTCATTCAAGGCATTTACAAAAAAAAATCTGTTTTCAATTATTAGTTGTTGACCAACATAACCAAGCATAAAGTTTAGTAACCAAATATGACAAACAATACAGATTTTATAGAATCAGTCCTGGACAGTTCATAAACAAATAAATGGCAACAGCAGTAGAAAAATACTTTTATATATATTGTCTCACCAAATAGAAAATATCAATAAAGAGATAAATTACAGCAAAAAGGAGACAATCTCAAGTTGAAAAATATAATAACTAAGACAAAAACTTTATTAAACTCAGCAGCAAATTTGAAAAGGATGAAAAATATCAGCAGATTGAGGATAGATTCTTTGAGATTTAAAGTGATAATTATTAAACTGCTTTGATGGGCTTATAATGTATAAAGCAATGAAAAAAAAACAAAAATAAAATCAGGAAAGCAATTCCATTTTGTGGAGGGCACACAGAATAGCTAAGACAATCTTAAAAAGAACCAAGTAGACAATTTGCATTTTCAATTTTGAAACTTACCATAAAACTATAGTAATCAAGGCAGTATGGTCCTGGTAGAAGAATAGACATACTGGCTATTCACATGCAACAGAATATATTTTGACCCATACCTCAAATCATATACAACAATTGACTCAAAATGGATCAAAGACAAAGCTATAACACTTGTTAGAAGAAAGTCTGGGCCTAAATTTTTATGACTTTGAATTAGGCAATGGTTTCTAGATATGATACCCAAACTACTAGCAACAAAAGACAAGATAGAAATATTATACTTCCTCAAAAATAAAAAAAAACTTTTGTGCTTCAAAAGGACACCATCAAGAAAGTGAAAAGATAACTTAAAAGAATTGGAGAAAATATTGTGAATCATTTATTTGATTCGGGAATTGTATTCAGAATGTATGCAGAACATTTACATCCCACAATGAAAAGATAAGCAATGGCAAAGGAATTGAATTGACATTTCTCCAAAGAAGATATATAAATGACCAATAAGCACATGAAAATATGCTTAACATTATTACTCATTAGTAAAATGCTAATGCAAACTTCATTGAAATATCACTTTATGCCCACTGGGATGGTTATAATGTAAAAGACAAGCAATAATGTGTATTGACAAGAATGTGAGAAGTTGAAACCATTATACCTTGTTAGTAGAAGTATAAAATGGTGCAGTCACTTTGGAAAACAGTTTGACAGTTCCTCAAATACTTAAATTTACCACATGATCCTGCAATTTCACCCCTAGATATTTGCCCAAGAGAGTTGAAAACCTGTCATGAGCAGTTAATAAATCATTGCTTTGAACTGTGTGAAACCTGGACGGGAGACCTGCTTTTGGGAACCCTGCAGTGCCAGGGTACCAGGGGTACACCCTTTGCAGCATGACTCTGGTTGATAGGAAAGTTCCGTACTTGTCATGGAATTCCCTAGTTCAAAAGCCCTGATCTCAAATCCTAGCTACCAGAAGGTAGAAGAGATGGATATAACCTGCTAAGCCCCAATCATGTTCTTTTTCTTAACTTCCTCCTGTTTACCTCAAGAAGTTTTCTTCACTGAAACCCTTTAATGCTCATGCCTATAAAATAAACATGCGGGTTTTTGTTCTCTTTCTTAGATCCAGTCTCCATCAGAGCTGGATCATTCCACTGGGCCCTGCTTTTTACTTATTTCCATGTCTTTGTCTTTATTTCTTAAGTTTCTCCTACCTTTAATATTTATAATCTGATTCACTGCTAGGCATCAGGCGGGTCATGAAAAAAACCTATATCTAGATAAAACTTGTATGTGAATATTCATAATAACATTATTCATAATAGTACCAAAGCAGAAATAACTCATATATTCATCAACTAATGAACGGATAAACAAAACGTGGTATGTCTATACAATGGAATACAGATGGTCCTGAAATTATGATATTTCAACTTCTGCTTTTTGAACATTGCAAAGATATAAAATGATACACATTTAGTAGAAGTGTAGTTTTAATTTTAATCTTTTCCTGAGCTAGTCATAGGCAGTCTGATACTCTGTCACAATGCTGGTTATCAGCAGCAACTTGCAGTTCCCAGTGAGTCACCCATCAGGAGGGGAAGCAACAGACACTTTAAAGTATATGGTGAGGGGCTGGGGAGATAGCTCAGTTGGTAGATTGCTTGCCTGGCAAGCACAAGGCCCTGGGTTCGATCCCCAGCACCACACATACACACACACACATACACACACACACACATACACACACACACACAAATAAATAAATAAATAAATAGAGTATATGGTGATACTAAACTATGATGTTTGGTTGGCTAGGTATATTGAATGAATTTCAAATTTAGGATATTTTCAACTTATAATGGGTTTATTGGGAAGCAACCCTGTTATGCACTGAGTACATCTCTAATATTCAGTGATGAAAATGAATGAAGTACCATTACATGCTACAATATAGATGGACCTTGAAAACATTATGCTTAGTAAAATAAGTCATATACAAATGCTACGTATTCCATTTATATGTACTATAATGCCCAGAATAGGCAAATCCATAGAGACTGTGATGTAGATTAGTGGTTGCGAAGGATTGAAGAGAGAGAAGAATAGGGCATGAGTGCTGATGTGAATAAGTTCTTTTTGTGGATGAATATAATCTGGACTAAGACAGCAGGGATGGTTGCACAATTTCATGAATATATTCAAAATCAAATGAATCAAATCAAAACAGGGACTGGGGAGATAGCTCAGTTGGTAGAGTGCTTGCCTTGCAAGCACAAGGCCCTGGGTTCAATCCCCAGCACCAAAACAAAACAAAACAACAAACAAACAAACAAACAAACAAACAAAAAACAGTTTGTGTTCCATCAAAACAAAACAAAAAATAAAGAGATTCTAGCTTTACCAACATTTTAAATCTTTGGAGGTAGCTAGTAACAATATGTAATGTTTTGTAGCACTGTGTACCAAGTTGTATTCAAAATCTTTTACAGATTTCATTCATTTTGTCCTCATTCTAAACCTGGGATCAGGTCCTATTACTGTTCCCACTTTTTAGAGGAAGAAAACTGAACTCAGAAAGATTAAGCCACTTGTCTAAGTTTACCAAAGTAAGAGAGTGGTAGAGTTGGATTCAAACCCAAATACTCTGACTCGAAATTCCATTCTACCAGTACCTTATTTGGTTTGCTATTATGACTCTGTGACCAAGACTAGAGGTAGGCAGGAATTAACTTTCAAAATAGAATTTAGGGTGACATAATTATTCTAGCCTCTAGAGAATTGTTATGGTTTTGTTATAAGGTGTTTCCTCAAAGCAGGAATATTCAGAGGTAAAATGATTGGGTTATGAGAGCTGTAACCTAATCACTCCATCCTAGTTTGAAGGACTGCCTGGGCGGTAACTACAGGTGACAGGGAGACATAGTTGGAGGAGATGGGTCACTGGGGGTACACTCTGGAAGAGTACATCTTCCTGGTGGCCCCTTCTCTCTGCCCCTCAGTTTCCTGTCATGAGTTGAGCTGCTTTCCTCTGCTGGGCCCTTCCCCTATGATGTGCTGCCTCACCTTGGACCCAGAGCAATGGTGTCAGGCATCTGTGGACTGAGACCCCTGAAATGAAGAGTCCCAAATAAACTTTTCCTTCTCTAAGTTGTTCTTGTTGGGTATTTTGGTCACAGCGATGAAAAACCTAACTATAACAAGGATATTTGAAAGTTCGATCTTTTAAAGGAGAGTAAAACAATTTATTATTAATTATCCCAAGTTAAGAAAGACTTTTAAAAAATAAGAAAAGAGGGTGGCAAGAATGGAGGAAGGAAGGACTGTATAGAGGGAAAAGAGGGGTGAGGGGTGGGAGGGGTGGGGGGGGAGGAAAAAAAATAACAGAATGAATCAAACAACATTACCCTATGTAAATTTATGATTACACAAATGGTATGCCTGGACTCCATGTACAAACAGAAACAACTTGTATCCCATTTGTTCATAATAAAAAAAAAATCAAAAAAAAAAAAAAAAGAAAAAAGAAAGACCCTTTGCCAGCACTTACATTTTTATGCAAACCCCCAAACCTGGATATTAATTCTCTCTGAAAGAGTATCTTTGGGTACTATTTGCAGTGCTCAATAGAATTAGAAATATTCATTTTATTTTGAAGTGGAAGCTGGAAAAATCAGGATGGGGAACTTGGCTCTGATACCTCACAAGGACTGTTTCTTTTAACGCTGCCAAGTCAAGCAGACTCAGTGAGGCCTGTGCTGCAAGCTGCTGTCAACAGTGGGGTTCAGTTCATACTGGCGAGTCTGGCCAGGCTCCACTTTGTCTCTGCACAGAGGGGAGCACTTCAGAGCAAGCACTCTCTGCCATGCTGAGATTAATCTGCTATAAGCTCACTTATGTTCATTATCTAGAATACTGAAGAAGGTCGTTTCTTGTCCCAAAGAGGGCTGTTTAGCAGGCAGTGTCTGGTTCCAATGTGTTTATTGATTATATTGAGAATAAAAATCTTCTCTTGAGGTCATGTCTGAGAGACACAAGCTTAAGGGCAGTGCTTACGTGCTGGAGACAGTAATGACTCAGCCTGTTTCCACTCTTACTGGCGTGTCCACACAGCTGCCGGAAGGGGAACAGGCTCAAAAAAATTGAGGTCATAATGATTTACTTTCCTAATGATTTTCCACTGCACTTAAGCTCAGAGTCCTTACAGTGGCTTTTAAAGCCTTACAAAATCTGATCCCTGGCTACATATCTAATTCTGTCTTTGTATGTCTAGTTTCTTCAATAACAGACGGCAAAGCAAAAATAGAGAACTATAGATTTAAAGAAATTCAAGAGACCTATAAACCAATGCAATGTGTAGATTCTGGCTGGCTTCTGAATTGAACAAAGCAAATATAAAATCTATGAGGCAATTGGAATAATTTGAACATGGATTGAATGTCTATATTAAGAATTTTTTTAGCATATAATAATAGTATTGTGGGTTTTTAAGGCATAATAGTAGTATATGTGTGTGTGTGTGTGTGTGTTTAAAGAAATATATACTAAAATACAGGTGGGATTTTCTTCAAAATTATCTATGGGGCATAGGGAGAAAATTGGTTTGCCTTGGAGGAGATAATTATTAAAGATGGATGGCAAGTTAAAATACTATTTATATCTAAGAGTTTATTATATTATTCTATTCTCTCTACTTCCCTTTGTGTCCTTGAAAAGATTCCCTCAAACACTTGAGTAATTGCATCTTGAACTAAGATGAACTAAGTTTTCACAATGGGGAAGGATCTTTGAATTTAAGCTTTGTTGTTCATTTGTTCCCTTATTAATTTAATTTTTGATTTAGCAATCCTGTTTCCATTCAAGTAGGGTATTTTAAAATTTCTGTAAGCCTCTGCAGGGTACACTGGTGCATACCTGTAATTCCAGCGACTTGAGAGGATGAAGCAAGAGGATTGCAAGTTGGAGGTCAGCCTCAGCAACTTAGATCCTGTCTCAAAGTAAGAAATAAAAAGAGCTGGGGTGCAGCTCATGGGCAAAGCACCCCCGGATTCTATCCCCAGTACTGTCTAAATTTCTGTAATCATCTAAGACAACAATCCTTTCTCTATTGGAAGGACAGGGAAGTAAGATTGTAACTTATCTTATGTTCACCTTTATGTGACCAGTGCTTAGCATGTATTGTGTGATCAAAAAGTATCAGCTGGATTAATATGACCAACTTAAATATTTACTACCTTCTTTTACTCATTTAGAAAATGCTTATAAATATTCTGCCATATACTAATGAAAGACTTTGTCATATGACCACCTGGAGGAAATATTAGAGCCAGAAGGAAATGTACACTTAAAGGCTGGTGGTGTGAAGAAATGGTGTGTTGAAAAACAGGAAAAAGGCAATTTGGCTGGAATGTAGTGATTGTGAGAGAAGTTGGAGATGTGTTGAGATATGTGTCCAGGGACCAAATTCTCTAAGTCTGTTTTAAGTAATTTGTGTTTTAAGTGCAATGGAAAACCATTAGGAAAGTAAAATAGTATGTTCTCATTTTTTCTACCCTCATTCTCATTCTCAATACTGTGTAGATAATGGATTGTAGTCAGGCAAGAGTCAAAGCCAGCAGAGTTGATGCTGCTTCTAGTACTTAGGCCTGACCCTAAATCTTGTGTTCTTCATTTCCAATTTCACTTAGTCATAGCCATCATTAAGAACCTTATTGGAAGACAAATATACCTAATTATAGCTGTGGAGAAAATTCAAGTTGTAGTAGTTTAAAGGAAAAAAAATTAAATTCTAAGTGTCTTTATTCTCTATAAAATGTCCATTGAGTCAATTATTCCTCCTTGTTAGATGATTAGCTTCTTGAGAGCAAGGAATGAACCATGAAATTTTAGATTCCTCTAGGCAAAGTTAAAACCTCTTCCCTTTCGTGAAAATTTTCTGCCTATCTTAGAGTAGTCTTTCATTTTCTATATATGTTCAGTCAACAAAGAATGCAAGTTTCCCTAATAATCCAGATTTCAAACTTCTAAATCAATTTTCCTTTTATAAAATTCTCAAAATGATCTAGCATTTCCAGAATGTTAGTATCCAAGGTACATCTCCTAAACATTTTTGTATTACTCCATTTTTTGTTCCTATAATAAAATACCCAATGCAGGCTACTTTATAGAGAAAAGAGGTTTAATTTGACTCTGAAAGTTAAAGTTTAGAGGCCTTATCTGGTAATGACCTTCATGCTACAAGAGCCCAGAGGAAATATGAAGATTCACATGGCAAGAGACAGGGAATGTACATGTTTATGTGTGGTCTCTCTCCCTCTTCTTATAAAGTCACTAGGATGCAATCGTGGGATATTATGTTGGATCTGGAATGTGCCCCCAAAGTTCATGTGTTGAAAGCATGATTTCCAATATAGCAAGGTTCAGAGGTGGAGCTTTTAGGCAATGATTAGGACTGTTACCTTATCAGTGGATTGATCCATTTGATAGATTAATAATTTGAGTGGTAACTCTAGGCATATTGGCATGGATGGAGGAGGTAGACCACTGGGGACATGTCCAATGTCCCTGGTGCCCCATCTTTCTCCTCCCCAGCTGCCATGAGCAGTCTTTCTCCACCATGCCCTTCCACCATGATGTTTCTATAATGGAGTCAGCCGACTATGTACTGAAACCTCTGAAACCATGAACCAAAATGAACTTTTCCTCCTCTAAGCTGTTCTTATTAGGGACCACCTCTAAACACCATACTGGGATTAAGTTTCCACCCTCTTAATACACCACAAACTAGAAGGAGCAGGAAGGAGGTGGGAAAAAGAGAGAGCAAACAAATATCAAAATACAGTTGTGGGGGGGGGGGGGCTGGGGAGATAGCTCAGCTGGTAGAGTGCTTGTCTTCCAAGCACAAGGCCCTGAGTTCTATCCCCAGTACCACAAAACCAGTACCGCAAAACAAACAAACAAACAAACAAACAAACAAACAAACAAAAAACGGTTGGGCAGGAAATTAGTTCTAATAGCCTATAGAAAAAGGGGAACTATAGGCTACAACAATTGAATATATATGTCAAAATAAGTAGAGGAGAAGAATTTGAATTTTCCCAACCCCTAGAAATGCTAATATTAAGAAGGAAATGCTAATTCTCTGATTTGATCATTATACATCACATACAGTATCAACTTATAATATTGGATCCTATAAATAAGTTCAAATACTATTTATCAACTAAAATTACTTAAAAGTAATGTTAAAAATGTTTTATACCTAAAAATAGCTTCAACATATGGTGACTATAACAACACCATAAAAATCATAGTTTACTGTAATCAGTCATTTAGCTCTTATTTCTCTGTACATTTAGTTATTTTTTCATGTCTGCATATTTTTTCTTATAGATTAGAATTTAAGCACCTCAAGGAAGTTTTTTTTTTTTTTTTTTTGGTACTGAGAATTGAACTCATGGGCACTTTACCACTGAGCCATATCCTCAGCCCTATTTTATATTTTATTTAGAGACAGAGTCTCACTGAGTTGCTTAGCACCTCGTTTTTGCTGAGACTGGCTTTGAACTCTTGATTCTCCTACCTCAGCCTCCTAAGCTGCTGTGATTACAGGTATGAATCACCTCTCTTAGTTCAAGGAAGCTTTTTAAAAAATTATTGTTTTTTGTACCCGTAACAGTTATGGGTGCAAAAAACGATTATTGACTGAATTAAGAAAAACAAGATATTTGGCCTTTGAGTTTAGGCACCAAATTCTAACACTGAATTGTGAACATTAACAGTGCCTATGGAACATCAATGGGTGTGTGGTTTTTAAATTTTATTTTGTTTTTTAGTGGTACTGGGGATTGAACCTAGGGGTACTCTACTGCTGAGCTACGTTCCCAGTCCTTTCTATTTTTTTAAATTTTTTATTTTGAGACAGGGTCTCACTAAATTGCTGAGGCTAATCTTGAACTTGCCATCCTCTTACCTCAGCCTCCTAAGTCACTGGGATTACAAGCATGAACCACCATGCCTGGCAGGTGTGTGATTTTTGACTAGAGTTATTGAGTCCCTGGTATGTGACAAATCCTGTTCTAGATAGAAATAAGCTAGTGCAAGTTAAAAAGGAAAAAATGTTCAAAAGCTGCTCAACACTATGAGATTAATTGTGTATATGTATATATGTATATATATGCCAGTACTATATATATATAGTACTGTTTTTGTTAGTGTTAAGAATAGCGCTTGCATCTATTTGCTGGAGTTCTGTCATGTTTTGTACTGGGACCAATTTACTCGACATGGTATGTGCTTGGCATTAAAAACAGAATAAGAATTCTGTTTTCAAAAGGGGCATAGTTAACTGTTGGACTCTCTGCCAAAGCAATTTTTCCTCCCTTCCTTTAACCTCCCAAGAAGACAATTGGTTACATTCTAAGCAGATGCTTGCTCAGAGAGTGGGCAGCAAGCCGTGGGCAGCCTGCTCATTTAATTTTAGAAAGATCTTTGTGTTTTTTATTATATTAATTAGTGTCTTGGCAAGGTCGAATGGGATTTTTAAACCAGCAGGGGTTTTGCTGATCCCTTAATTTGCAGTTTGAGATGGCTCTTTTGTTTTTGTTTCTGTTTAATTCTTCCACTCATTAAACACTTGCATTCGCATTAGCTGTAACTCCCAGTAAAGTTGTATATTTAGGGAGTGATGTATGAAGACAGTTGGTGGCTGTGGTGAGGAGGGCAAAAGGCACTTTCTCTTTGCTACTGGTCTGAAACTGGGCTGCTCTCTTTATTTTATGAATGTAGATAGACATCAAACTGTAGGAATTGGTGGAGAGAGAAGATACTGCACTGCAGGTGTTTTTAGTGATGCGAAGAAAAATTCTTCAATCTTTTCCTCAAGCTTTAGACCCTAAAAAAACCCTAATTTAGACACCTTGGGTTGGTGAAGACTGGAGGAAATGTATTGAGAAGGGAATTTTTTGTATAATTGTTGAGGGAGATTTTCTTATTGTCTGTGAATTAACTACTAGTCTTCTCAGTGCTTCTGCATACAAAGATGCTCTGGTGCTACCTCATCCAATACTGACCATAACCATCTTAGTGCAGTCCAGTTTAATGCTTCTTTTTCAAATTCTGCACAAATCTTACGGCTTTCTCTACCCTCAGAGCAGGGTTTTGAAAGGAAAACTCTGTAGGCAGCTCTTGCACCCCTGTGTCCAACACCTACAAAATAAAGGAAATTGTTCACTACTAAAAAATAATTTTTTGGCATATTAAAAAAAATTTAAAATATGGCACCTATAAGGAAGGGTTGGCAAATGCAGAGGGTTCTTGCTGGGAAAAATTTGTGAATTTTGAGAGCGAAGAATAAGTTAATAGATACTTGATGTATGGTTAATTTTGTAGTATGATGTCCCATGTTAAAGCAGGCTTCTTTCTGGTTTTCTCTCCTTTTCTCCCTCCCTTCCTCTTTTCCCCTTCCTCTCTTCCTTCCTTCCTTCCTTCCTTCCTTCCTTCCTTCCTTCCTTCCTTCCTTCCTTCCTTCTCTTCCTCTCTCTGTCTCTCTTTCTCTCTTTCTTCCTTCATATTGAAAAAAAACATTTTGATAAATTCCCAATGGAATAGGTACATTGTTCAGCTTTCCATCTCTGTGCCAACACATTTGAAAAAAATCAACATAAAACAAAGAAGTTTATTTTGACTCACATTTTCAGAGGTCTTAGTCTATGGTTGCTTGGGCTAAGCAACCATATCATGGTATATCATGGTGGGAAGCATGGTGGGGAACCTATTCATTTCATGGCAGCTGGGAGGCAAGAAGACAAAGAGTGAAAGGGACTGGGACCCTTCAAGGGCACAAACCAGTGACCTAACTTCCTCCCATTAGGCCCACTCTTAAAGGTTCACCACCTCCCAATAGTGCCATGAACTAACATGGGGGCCTTTGGGGGACACTCCGTCCAAACCATAACAACAGGTAAAGTTCATACAGAAAGAGCATACCCAGAAAGGCTTTTCTAATATGAATAGAGCTTTTACTTTTCAAAAGTTAATATTCCTTGTTAGTACCCATTGGTAACTGCTGAGGAGGGAATAAAATGAAATGGGCAACCCTATTCCCCTCCCCAACCAGGAAACTTTGTTAGCTGCTTGAGAACCACTGGACTCCTAAAAAATAAATAAGAAAGAAAGAAAGAAAGAATTAAAAAAATTAAATCTATGAGTCTATTTCCTTTCAAAAAGAAAGAGATTAAAATAGAGTCACTATTTCAATCACTTATTATAAAATAGCCAAGTTACAACTAAGCATGTACAATGACCTCCGTGTCTTCAGAGTTAATCTGTCAAAAAAATCAGGTATTGAATCTAAAATAAATTTAATATATACTGTTTTCTTTTTGCTTTCTTTCAACTTTCTTTTTTTTAAGGAAATGATGTTCAAGAGGGTATGTGGCATATTTTTTGAAGTGTTCTCTTCATTCATGGGTAATGAGAAATAGAGGAAAAGAGAGTATTGAGAAATGCATCATGTTGGAAACCATGACTGGAACTCTTAAACATTCTGAAAGTTATCTGGGATCTGCAAAGTGTAATTATTGTTTTAAAGTTTAAAAATTTTTAAATTTGAAAAAATTGACAAATATCATTGTATGCTGGAAATTGAACCCAGGGGGCATGCCAAGCTCATGCTGTACCTCTGAGCTACACCCCTTTCCCTACTGTGTGTTTTTTATCCTGGAAGAGGGTGTAGCTCAGTGGTACAGCATGTACTTGTTCTTTTTCTCAAGTATATATACAGTATGGAGTTGTTGAGTCTAGCTAATTAACAAAAGCTTTTCCCCAACTTATCTTTTTTGTGGTGAGAACACATATACTCTTCACATTGCTCAAGAGCACAATATATTATCATTAACTATTGTTAGCTTGCTGTGCAATAGACCTTTTGCAATCTCCTTCTCCTATCAAACCACTATTATCTTTCCTTTGATCAACATTTCCCCCACCTTCCCTTCCCCATCCTTTCTCCCACCCTTCTCCAACCTATCCCAGCCTCTGGTAACTACCATTCTGTTCTCTACTTTTATGAGAACAACTTTTTTAGATTCTACATATGAGTGAGATCATGTGGTATCTGTCTTTTTGTGCCTGGATGATTTCATTTAACAGTGTTCGTGTTCATCCAAGCTGTCAGGGATGGCAGGATTTCATTCTCTTTTAAGGTCCAATCATATTCCATTGTGTGTATATACCACGTTTTCTTCATCCAGTCATCTTCTGATGGACACTTGGGTTGATTCCATAGCTTGGCTATTGTGAATAGCGCTGCAATGAACATGGGAGTGTAGATGTCTCTCTGACATACTGATTTCATTTCCTTTGGATATATACCCAGTAGTAGAATTGCTGGATCATATGGTAGTTCTAGTTTTGATTTTTTGAGAAACTTCCATACTGTTTTCCATAATGGCTGTACTAATTTACATTCCCACTAACAGTGTATTAGAGTTCTCTTTTCTTCACATTCCCACCAAAATGTAACAATTTGGAAAATGTAATAGGCTAAGCATTTTGAGGGAGAATGATGTGACGTGTTTGTAAAGTGTCTAAATATGTTTCTTTCCCTGAGAAATGGTCTGTAGTAGCCAAGAAATATCAATAACAACTTATATCTCACAGGGGATGTTTGCATTATAATCTGTTTATAACATAGTATATATTCTAGCTGGCTACCTTTTAATGACCTGCTCATATAAAAGTTAAGGCACTGGGTATTCATGTGATTAACCATTTTTCAGAGGCTGCACATTGCTTCTGCAGTTTCCCAGACTCTTGCCTTTTAACATTCTTGTAAGGAAATAAATCATCTTGGGAAATGATACAGAATGGCATTGAACTGTGGACAAGAGAATGATCTTTGAAGTCAGATAAACCTGGCTTTGAGTCCAGGCTCCATAGTCTACTGGCTGTGCCAGTTTGAATGAGTTACTAAATCTCTTAGTTTTTTTAAAAATAGGAATTACTTGTACATCTTAAGATTGTGCGGTGGATAGGAGAAACGGCATGCAAGAGTGCTTAGTTCAGTACTTGGTATATAGGAACCCAGAAGTGGGTGAGCATAATTATTCCATGAAAGGTTGTCACTCTATAGAAATAGCACTCTATCTCTTCCAGAAACTTGGGCACATCTCTGCTCTATACAGAATGTGATCTCACTGGCAATTCACAGACCATTAAATCAAATGAAAATCATACACAAGGACTCAGGAACAAGTTCTCGCAAGTGGGTAAAGAGGATAGTGCTTTCCAAGTGTCAGCAGAACACAGAAATCAGTGGGAGGGATCTGAAAAGAAAAGTAAAAGAATGGCAAATTACACTGCTGAGGGGAAAAATGGACAACATGTCATGGCATAGACAACAGAGCACACTCAGTAGCCAGTCTGCCTGTGTTCAAATTTCAGCTTTACTATTACTAACTGTAAGATCTGGGGCAAGTTACTTAACTGTTCTGGGCCTTAGTTTACTCATCTATAAAATGGAATAAATAAGAATACCTGAAAGACTTGATGATATGGTTCCCTGAGTTAATATTCATAAAGTACTTAGAATAGTAATGGGCATATAGCAAGAACCATATATAAGTATGGTTTCAATACCTAAATATAAGAGTTTTCTAATTACCTTAAAACTAGTCCATATTCAGATTTTTTTAGGGTAACAATATGAAACAAGTTTCAGAAGAAATATTCTGTGATATACATGAAGCCTAATTTAACATTCTCATTGTTTTTCCTGTTTCCTTGTTCTTTTGCTCAAAAGAAGTATTTATTTTGATCCATTTAAGTTCAGGTGGTGGTTGGGGGAAGCTATGATGTAGTCATTTATATTTTTTTATTTTTATTTTATTTTTTGTCTGGATGAAGTGGCTTTATTAGAGAAAACAAAGATTACATAGGACTTAAGAGTTGGCATTGGGGCCTTTCTTCTTGCCAAGGGTGGGCACACATTGACAAAGCGCTGGTTGTACTATATCCACCTCTTGGCCCGGCCTGTCTTCTTCTCCTTCTCCTGTTAGGCTACCTTGGGAGTTTGACCTCTCACTTTTCCAGCACGAGCCAAAGAACCATGGACTTTACCTCCAAGCATGCGGCCGGCTACTGCCAAAGTGGTCACGGCCTCCACACCACACTGGCCTAGAGTAGCCTCATCCTCCAGCGGTGTGCCTACCAAGAGCACGACTTGATCTTCTGGGGCGAAACCCTCCAGTGGGGCTACAAAAACCTTAATCTTGGGCGACCCTCTCCTGGCCGGTTACTTTGAGGGTGTGTAGCTCTTGGGCGTGGACTGAGCCGCGGCCCGAGCTGCCTCTACCATGAAGATGGAGTCAAGAAAGAGCAGTCATTTTTTTTTTTTTTTTTTTGCAGTCATTTATTTTTATAAACTTTTTTTGGCATGTGGACTTGGTTTGTTGGACACATAATTTGGTGTTCAGCCCTAATGCCTTCAGCAGCATTTGTGGGCTAGAATATAAAGACACAGAACAGCAGTGGAAAAATTGGCAGTGACCTCAGGGAGCAATACAAACAGAATGTTGCTGGTTTTGAGAGTGAAAATGAGTCACATCTCTGTGTGCATTGGTGTATTCTTAAATTTGGAAACTTCATTTTAGATGATGAGGCTGTGACAGATTTTACTTTGAAGCAGATGACTTTTATTCTTGATTAAGATCTGCTTGTTGCTTAATATGCATCCTTATTATTGGCTCTGATGTAACATCTAAGGAAAAGTTTCCTTTCCCTTCCTTCTGGGAACAGTTTTCTAGATTCTGAAGCAGTTGTATCCTTTTTTGTTTTTTTAAAACCATGGGATTATCTCTAAATAAGTACTCATACATATTAAACCCATTTTCCCCTAACACTTAATTCTTTTCTTTGTTTATTAATAAACTTACTGCACTTAAAATGATTTCAAATCCAGTAGTAGTAAAAAAAAAAATCTTATTGACTGATAAGGACTTTTCTCATGGAGGCAGTTCTTGCTCTGTGACCACGGAAATGGGCAATTTTAAAACCATGTAAAACAATCTTAGTAATCAAAGAAAAATATTGCAATTATTCTGCACTCTTTGTCAAAACATTAACAATTATTTTAGTTATGAAAAGTAGTGAAATTAATAATTACTTAGTATAGTATAATTTGAAATATTGAACTCATTGATAATTCAAGTGCTTTATTTTTAAAATAAACCTATCTTCAGTAGTTTGAACAGTGCTTGCCTATTTCTCATCGTCTTATTCAGGGTATGGAGATGGCCTCTTTTCTATGTCTTGTCTGATTCTCATTCTCTTTTCCAAGTTTGGATTAGATGAGAACACGTATCCTTTATGCTTTCAGTGTTGTGAAATATCTCTTAGAGTTCCTTCAACTTAAAGCCTTTTGCTACTGTAACTTTCCCTGGGACATCTTCAACTTCCTTGTACAACTACTTTTCATTTATACCCCCAAATTTGCCTTATAGTTGCCAAATTCTTGAATTGTATTGAATAGTTTTGGAAGTTATTTCTTTCAATGACTGAAATCTATTACCCCGAAATTCTAATTCATCAGACCTGATTTTACTTTTTTAGGAATAAGTAAAATAATCAAAACTTTCTTCCACATGGATGCTCTTCAAGTACTTGGAGACAGCAATTGCATACTTCACCAGTTCTGTTTCTTCACACTTTGTGGTCACAAAGTACGTGCCTTGTGCTTATCCAGTTCTAACTGGCAGGAATTTCCCAAGATACTTGTAACATAATTGCCATTTCCACTTCACCAACAAATTCCTCTCTACTGGTCAGGATTTGCCACAGAGTGGCAATTCCCCTACTCACTTCCTCTACATAATGAAACTGCCAGACCGATCAGGAAATTTTCAGAGCACTGCTTATAGTAGATTTGAGTATACAATTTTGTAATCTACTTATGAAGGTAGCTTCCACTTTTCCCCCTCCAAATGGCCTGCAGTAAAGAGGATCCTTTGGAAATGATCCTTAAATTGCTTTATGGAAAAAAAAAATTAGAAGAGATTAGAATTCAAGTAAATAAATTGGTCACACACAAATTGGGACTACTCTAGAATCTTTATATGTAATATTCTTGCTTTAGGTATACCTCTTCATTTTTATCCTTTCAGGTGTTGGAATATTGCAGAAAGACCCAGTATACCTTGCATATTGCTTGTGTTTATTTAAATGTTTCCATTTAGGTCTCTGACAGCATAAAACATCTGGGTGAATATCTAGGTGCTCTCCTTTTTACATCTTGGATCTGGGAGCAAGGGTGCAGAGTTCTCACCTAAGGCAATAAAAGTGCTTCTTTCAGAGAGCTGTGCAAAGTATGCAATGTCCTGGGGGTCAAAAGTGGCCAGAGCAAAGACCAGAAGTAGGGCAAAGTTTGTGGAATATATATAGAGAGATATTATGGATTGAATATAAGGTGCCCCCAATCCTATGTTAATGAAGGAATATTCAGAGGTGAAATTATTGGATTGTGAAAGCTATAACCTAATCAGTTCATCTTAGTTTGGACGAACTAATTGGGTGGTAACTGTAGGCAGGTGAGTCATGGGAGTGTGCCCTTGGAGATTTTTTTTTTTTTTTTTTTTTTTTTTTTTTACATTTACATAGGGTAATGATGTTTATTATATTTTTCCCCTCCCCCCCACCCCTCCCACCCCTCCCACCCCTCCCACCCCTCTTTTCCCTCTACACAGTCCTTCTTTCCTTCATTCTTACTGCTCTCCTTAGCCTAACTCTAAACCTAACCCTAAACCTAATGCTAGCCCGTCCCACCCCCCATTATATGTCCTCATCCGCTTATCAGCGAGATCATTCGTCCTTTAGTTTTTTGAGATTGGCTTATCTCACTTAGCATGATATTCTCCAATTTCGACCATTTGCCTACAAATGCCATAATTTTATCATTCTTCATTGCGGAGTAATATTCCATTGTATAAATATGCCACAGTTTCTTTATCCATTCATCAACTGAAGGGCATCTAGGTTGGTTCCACAATCTGGCTATGGTGAATTGAGCAGCAATGAACATTGATGTGGCTGTATCTCTGTAGTATGCTGATTTTAAGTCCTTTGGGTATAGGCCAAGGAGTGGGATAGCTGGGTCAAATGGTGTTTCCATCCCAAGCTTTCTGAGGAATCTCCACACTGCTTTCCAGAGTGGTTGCACTAATTTGCAACCCCACCAGCAATGTATGAGTGTTCCTTTTTCACCACATCCTCGCCAACACCTATTGTTGCTTGTATTCTTGATAATCGCCATTCTAATTGGGGTGAGATGAAATCTTAGGGTAGTTTTGATTTGCATTTCCCTTATTACTAGGGATGTTGAACATTTTTTCATATATCTGGTGATTACTTGTACATCTTCTTCTGTGAAGTGTCTGTTCATTTCCTTAGCCCATTTGTTGATTGGATTATTTGTATTCTTCGTGTAGAGTTTTTTGAGTTCTTTATAGATTCTGGAAATTAGCGCTCTATCTGAGGTATGGTTGGCAAAGATATTCTCCCACTCTGTAGGCTCTCTCTTCACATTTCTGATAGTTTCCTTTGCTGAGAGAAAGCTTTTTAGTTTGAATCTATCCCAGTTGTTTATTCTTGCTTTTATTTCTTGTGCTATGGGAGTCCTGTTAAGGAAATCTGATCCTGAGCCAACAAGTTGAAGATTTGGACCTACTTTTTCTTCTATAAGATGCAGGGTCTCTGGTCTGATTCCGAGGTCCTTGATCCATTTTGAGTTGAGTTTTGTGTAGGGTGAGAGATAGGGGTTTAGTTTCATTCTATTGCATATAGTTTTCCAGTTTTCCCAGCACCATTTGTTGAAGAGGCTATCTTTTCTCCATTGCATATTGTTGGAACCTTTGTCTAGTATGAGAAAATTGTATTTATTTGGGTTTGTGTCCATGTCCTCTATTCTGTACCATTGATCTACCTGTCTATTTTGGTACCAATACCAGCCGTTTTTGTTACTATTGCTTTGTAGTAGAGTTGAAGATCTGGTATTGCAATACCCCCTGCTTCGCTCTTGCTACTGAGGATTGCTTTAGCTACTCTAGGTTTTTTATTCTTCCAGATGAATTTCATAATTGCTTGCTCTATTTCTGCGAGGTACATCATTGGGATTTTAATTGGAATTGCATTGAATCTGTATAGAACTTTAGGTAGTATAGCCATTTTGACGATATTAATTCTGCCTATCCAGGAACATGGGAGATCTTTCCATCTTCTAAGGTTTTCTTGAATTTCTTTCTTTAGTGTTCTGTAGTTCTCATTGTAGAGGTCTTTCACCTCTTTTGTGAGATTGATTCCCAAGTATTTTATTTTTTTCGATGCTATTGTGAATGGGGTAGTTTTCCTAATTTCTCTTTCTGAAGATTCATCACTTATGTATAAAAATGCATTGGATTTATGAGCATTGATCTTGTAACCTGCTACTTTACTGAATTCACTTATGAGTTCTAAAAGTTTTCTGGTGGAATTTCCAGGTTCCTCTAAATATATAATCATGTCATCAGCGAACAGGGATAGTTTGAGTTCTTCTTTTCCTATTCGTATCCCTTTAATTTCTTGGTTTGTCTGATTGCTCTGGCTAGAGTCTCAAGGACGATGTTGAATAGAAGCGGTGAAAGAGGGCATCCCTGCCTTGTTCCAGTTTTTAGGGGGAACACTTTCAGTTTTTCACCATTTAGAATGATATTAGCCATGGGCTTAGCGTAGATGGCCTTTATAATGTTTAGGAATGTTCCCATTACCCCAATTTTTCTAGTGTTTTGAGCATGAAGGGATGCTGTATTTTATCAAATGCTTTTTCTGCATCTATTGAAATAATCATGTGATTCTTAACTTTAAGTCTGTTGATATGGTGAATGACATTTATTGATTTCCGAATGTTGAACCAACCTTGCATCCCTGGGATAAAACCCACTTGATCGTGGTGCACTATCTTTTTAATATATATTTGTATGCGATTTGCTAAAATTTTGTTGAGAATTTTTGCATCGATGTTCATTAAGGATATTGGTCTGAAATTTTCTTTCCTTGATGTGTCTCTGTCTGGTTTAGGTATCAGGGTGATATTGGCTTCATAGAACGAGTTTGGTAGGGTTCCCTCCTCTTCTATTTCATGGAATAGTTTGAGGAGTATTGGAATGAGCTCTTCTTTAAAGGTTTTGTAGAACTCGGCTGAGAACCCATCTGGTCCTGGACTTTTCTTTGTTGGTAGGCTTTTGATGACCTCTTCTATTTCATTGCTTGAAATTGGTTTATTTAAGTTGTGTATGTCCTCCTCGTTCAGTTTAGGTAGTTCATATGTCTCTAGAAATTTGTTGATGTCTTCAAGGTTTTCTGTTTTGTTGGAGTATAGATTTTCGAAATAGCTTCTTATTATGTTTTGTATTTCACTCGTGTCTGTTGTGATGTTTCCTTGTTCATTCCGAATTTTAGTAATTTGAGTTTTCTCCCTCTTTCTCTTTGTTAGTGTGGCTAAGGGTTTATCAATTTTATTTATTTTTTCAAAGAACCAACTATTTATTTTATTAATTTTTCCGATTGTTTCTTTTGTTTCGATTTCGTTGATTTCGGCTCTGATTTTAACTATTTCCTGTCTTCTACTACTTTTGGTATTGGTCTGCTCTTCTTTTTCTAGTGCTTTGAGCTGTAGTGTTAAGTCGTTTATTTGTTGATTTCTACTTCTTTTTTTGAATGCACCCCATGAAATAAATCTTCCTCTAAGTACTGCTTTCATAGTGTCCAGAGATTTGATATGATGTGTCTTTGTTCTCGTTTACTTCTAAGAATTTTTTTATTTCCCTCCTGATGTCTTCTGTTATCCATTCATCATATAATAGTGTATTATTTAGTCTCCAGGTATTGGAGAAGTTTCTGTTTTTTATTCTGTCATTTATTTCTAATTTCATCCATTATGATCTGATAGAGTACAAGGTAGTATCTCTATCTTCTTGTATTTGCTAACAGTAGCTTTGTGGCATAAAATATGGTCTATTTTAGAGAAGGATCCATGTGCTGCTGAGAAGAAAGTGTATTCATTCTTTGTTGGATGGTATATTCTATATATGTCCGTTAAGTCTAAATTGCTGATTGTGTTGTTGAGATCTATAGTTTCTTTATTCAATTTTTGTTTGGACGATCTATCCAGTGGTGAGAGAGGTGTGTTAAAATCGCCTAGTATTATTGTGTTGTGGTCTATTTGATTTCTGGAATTGAGAAGGATTTGTTTGACGTACGTGGATGAGCCAATGTTCGGGGCATAGATATTTATGATTGTTATGTCTTGCTGATTTATGCTTCCCTTAAGCAGCATGTAATGTCCTTCTTTATCCCTTCTGACTAGTTTTGGTTTGAAGTCCACATTATCTGAGATGAGGATGGATACTCCAGCTTTTTTGCTGTGTCCATGTGCATGGTATGTTTTTCCCCATCCTTTCACCTTTAGTCTATGGGTGTCTCTTTCTATGAGATGAGTCTTTTGCAGGCAGCATATTGTTGGATTTTTCTTTTTAATCCAATCTGCCAGTCTGTGTCTTTTGATTGATGAATTCAGGCCATTAACATTCAGGGTTATTATTGTGATATGATTTGTATTCCCAGTCAATTGACTCATATTTGTTTTTGACATGATTTGGTTTCTCCTTTATTTGGCTATTCCTTTAGGCTAGCGCCTCCTGTTGCTGATTTGCATCGTTGTTTTTCATCTCTTCCTCATGGAATATTTTGCTGAGAATGTTCTGTAATGCTGGCTTTCTTTTTGTAAATTCCTTTAGCTTTTGTTTATCATGGAAGGATCTTATTTCATCGTCAAATTTGAAGGTAAGTTTTGCTGGGTATAAGATTCTTGGTTGGCATCCATTTTCTTTCAGGGCTTGGTATATGTTGTTCCAGGCCCTTCTAGCTTTTAGGGTCTGGATTGAAAAATCTGCTGATATTCTTATTGGTTTCCCCCTGAATGTAATTTGATTCTTTTCTCTCGCGGCCTTTAAAATTCTGTCTTTATTTTGTATGTTAGGTATTTTCATAATAATGTGCCTTGGTGTGGGTCTGTTGTAATTTTGTATGTTTGGAGTTCTATAAGCCTCTTGTACTTGGTTTTCCATTTCATTCTTCAGATTTGGGAAATTTTCTGTTATTATTTCATTGAATAGATTGTTCATTCCTTTGGTTTGTTTCTCTAAGCCTTCCTCAATCCCAATAATTCTCAAATTTGGCCTTTTCATGATATCCCATAGTTCTTGGAGATTCTGTTCATGATTTCTTACCATCTTCTCTGTTTGTTCAACTTTGTTTTCAAGGTTAAATATTTTGTCTTCAATGTCTGAGGTTCTGTCTTCCAGGTGTTCTACCCTATTGGTTATGCTTTCTATGGAGTTTTTAACTTGGTTTATTGTTTCCTTCATTTCAAGGATTTCAGTTTGGTTTTTTTTCAGTATCTCTAACTCTTTATTGAAATGATCTCTTGCTTCCCGTATTTGGTCTTTTAACTGTTTATTGGTGTGATCATTTAATGCCTGCATTTGCTCTTTCATCTCCTCCTTCAGTGCCTGCATTTGCTCTTTCATCTCCTCATTAGCTTCCCTGATCGTTTTAATTACGTACATTCTGAACTCCCTTTCTGACATTTCTTCTGCTGTGCTGTCATTGGGTTTTATTGATGTAGTATCTAGGTTTGTTTGGGACATTTTCTTCCCTTGTTTTCTCATAATGGTCAGTTGTCAGTGGGACCCTGAGATATTGCAGTTTTCCACTATTGGCTTATAGTGTCCCAGTAGATTTCCAGTGTATCACCTCCCAGCCTTCAGTAGCCTGATGTCTTGGAGGAATCTGATAAAGCAGCTCATTCGAAGAATACTGCCCCTAGCCCCCTACTGGTTCCACGTTTTGGAACTGGCTCTGTGCGGAAATGCTCTCACTGTGGGCCTGCACCGTGCAGCTGGCCGTGTGGGAAGAGCCCACTGCCGGAGTGTGTAAGACTACCTTGGGAAGACTCAAGCTGCCCTGCCCGGCTCTGCTAAGCCACCTCTATCTGGGCCTGCCACCCGGGCTGAGCTTTACCCAGTGGGCAGACTCACCCGTGGCTCTATTTCAGTCCGAGTCTCTCTGTGCCTCCCCCTCTTAGCTCCTGGGTTCTGGAGCGACCGGGGGTGCAGTCTCCCTCTAGGCCGCCATCTTGGATCGCCCCGTGAAGAGAGCCCGCAGCCGGAGTGGGCAGAGCCGCCTGAAGAGGTCTCCGGCTGCCCTGCCCTTATCCCTGAGGCTAATTGCAGATCGAGGCTCTCCGCTGGTTCTTTGCAGGAGTACACTGCACTGCAGCGGCTCCGGGACTCGGAGCCTGCTCTGTTCAGAAAGGCTCTCACTAGCGGGCCACTTCCGTTCCGAGAACCTGGAGAAGCTGGCTGTGTGGGCGGGGCCCACCGCCGGAGTGCGCAGGACTGCCTGTGGATGACTCTAGCTGCCCTGCCCGGCTCCGATAAGCCACCTCTATCTGGGCCTGCCACCCGGGCCGAGCTTTACCCAGTGGGCAGACTCACCCGTGGCTCCACTTCAGTCCGAGTCTCTCAATGCCTCCCCTTCTTAACTCCTGGGTTCTGGAGCGACTGGGGGTGCAGTCTCCCTCTAGGCCGCCATCTTGGATCGCCCCCGCCCTTGGAGATTATATCTCGTCTCTCTGTCTCTTCCTTCTCTCCTTCTTCCTGGTCACCATGAGTGGAGTAATGCTCCTTTTCCTCACCTTTCTGCCATGATGTTCTGCCTCATCTTGGGCCCAGGGCCATGGAGACAGTCAACCATAGACTTGATCTCTGAAACTGAGTTCAAATAATCTTTTCCTCTTGTAAGTTGTTCTTGTCAGGTGTTTTGGTCCCAGTGATGAAAAACTAACACAAGGGACAAGAATCAAATTTGGGAAGCTGTGGAATTTCTTAGGTAAATGATCTGTATGTCAGAATGTCATGTAGAATTTCAGACATTTATGGACTAGGAAAGCCTTGATACAAAGGTGGGTATCAGCCATTAGGGTCAAAGTGGATAGGGAGAGGAGGAGGGAGTAGGTTATTTCTGCAATCTCTTTCAGATCTGAAGTGATAAAAAGTTTTTCACTCTGGGATAGAGGGACAGGATGGTAGAGGGAGACTTTTGAACTCTATTTTTTTATGTTTTTTTTTTCTCAAATTATTATTAGAGCAATGTCCTTCAATTGGTCCTGTTTTCTAAAATGTATTACCCACCTTGTGTTGCATCTATCATAGCAAAAGTTCTTTGAATCTTAACACACAGGCAGAAGCCCTTTCAAACTCTAATTTTTGCATAACCAAAACATTGGCATATGAATTGAGGCAATTTCCTTTTGAAAAATTTTTATACCAAAATAGTTGCATTGGTGTCTTTGAGGCGGTAACAATTTCCAGTACTGGACCCTGTGCATTTTATATTAACTACCATTCTTTCTTTAGGTCCATGGTGCATTCTGCTTACAACTCCAAATCTTCTTTATTTCCCCCTCTTCTAATGTGTCACCAGTGTCAAAAGAAAAACAGATACATTAATTTAGCAGAGTTTATTTGGATAAATATCAATTCATGAATTGGGTAGCCCCCTGAACTGGGAGAAATTCAGGTAGCTCGACCTAGCATATTGGGCAGGCAGGATTTATAGACAGGAAAGAGAGGTGACATACAGAAATACTTCTTTGACTGGTTACAGCTCTGGCATTTGCTTTATATGGACATGGTCTGATCAATTGGCAACTTGTGATTGGGTGAAACTCTGATATTTGTTATGAGGATACTTTCTGCTAGATGACAGTTTGTTTATATTTTAAGTTAGGTGCAAGTTTGTTGCACAGGAACTCAAAGTATGAAAACAGCTTCAGAACAAACTTAGTTTAGTTGGACGTTAATTACTGGTGATCTCTGTAGCAGGGATCTTCATATCTGCTTGGCCAACAAGTTCATTAAAAAGAAGCCATTTTTAGATGGCAGGAAAAGGTCTGGGTATATATCAACATCTATCCTGTGAGTTCATCAGGAGTTTCTTGGACTTTGGCCTTCTAGGAGATTCATATGGCACTAGGTATGCCTGGCTTGCTGTCTGAAACATTCTTTTTTTTTTTTTGGAATTAAAAGAAATTAGACTTTACCTCAAAGTTTGGAAAGTTCTTCAAATAGCACAAGTTTATTAACATAGCGGCTGTACTTACTTTTTCACAGATAAAACACACAACATTTTTTCATTACAGAATTTATTTACAGAATGCATTAAAATTGTCTTACAAACTGTGTCTGCATGAAATATTTCTAGTAATCTGGATTCATGTATACATTTTATGACTGTTCCAAAAGTTATTTGCTAAATCTTTGTTTAGTTATTTCAGAACAATTAATTTTTCAAGAGTGAAACCATGTTTTCCTTAAGTACTTTCCCAAAAAAGAAAAATAATAAATAAAAGGAGAGGTTGCAGTGTTCTCTCAGGAGAAGTAGTCTGTCAGCACTTGTACAGTGTAAGTAATTTCAGTCAAATAAGATGAGATAAAATAAGGAATTTCTTTAGAATTTCATGGAAAGGAAAGCATTCTAGAAAAAAAAAAAACTTTCATAATTCCAGTCAATGAAGTACCTGTTACTATGAAAGACAAGATAAAAACCCTCATGCTTTATATACAGAGAAAAAGATAAAATAATGAAAGGGAATATGTTATTTGTCACTGCAAAGGAGCTTCCAGAATTTCCTTGGTATAATTTTAAATCTGGTATGAGGTGGGGCATTTAAAATGATTGAAGGGGAGCTGAAGAAATAGCTCATATTGGACAGTGCTCACCTAGCATGTGCAGGGGCTATGGTTCGAGTCCCCGGCACCTCAGAGGAGGAAACAACAACAACAAAAACAACTCTAGGATGATTAAAGGTTTTGAACTTAGGAATATCTACAAGTAAATATTAATTATCATTTTCATGATTCTGAATATTTTAATTTAAAATATTACATAGAAAATGTCTCAAGAGATTATATTGATTTTTTCAAGAAAATTTCTTTTTGACATTATTAGTTGTATACATTTATAAGACACATTGTGGCAATTCAACACCTATAAACAATACCTAATGATCAAACTAGGATAATTTAGCATTTTCATCTCCTTATATATTTAGCAATTACTTGTATTAGGAAACTTCAACTCTTCCTTTAAAAATCTCTTTATAAATATGTGATAACTTGTTGGAAAGTACAGTCAGTCCCCTACTGTGCTGTAGAACATTAGGACTAACCCCCTATACCAAACCTCCTTCAAATTCTTTCTGACCTCTAGTGACTGTGATTCTATTCTTTACATCTATTGAATTCATGTTTTTAGTTTCCATGTAGCAAAAATCATGTGACATTTGTCTTCCTGTGTCTGATGTATTTCACTTAACATATTGTCCTCCTTTCTGTTCATGTTGCTGCATATGACAGGTTTTTATTATTTTTAATGGCTGAATAATCTTATTAATATATATATATATGTATATACCACATTTTCTTTTTCCATTCAACCACCAACAAAAAAATAATTAAATTGACCTCAAATCTTAGCTTCTGAGAATAGTGCTGCAATAAAGGTGAACATGTAGGTATCTCTTTAATATATTGATTTCATTTCCATTGGCTACTCAGTAGTAGAATAGCTGAATTGCATGTTAGTTTTTAGTTTTTTGAGGAACTTCCAGTTTTCCATAATGACTGTACTGATTTACATTCCCACAAACAATATGTAAAATTTCCACTTTCTCCACATCCTTGATAGCATTTTTTGGGGGGCTTGGTTTGTCTTTTTGATTATACCCATTCCAACTGGGGTCAGATGTTGTCTCATTGTGATTTTTATTTGCAATTCCTTGATGAGTGGTGATGTCGAGTGATTTTTCATAAACTTCATGGCCATTACTTTATCTTCTTTTAAGGAGTGCCTAGTCAGATCATTTGTTCATTTCACTGAATTTCTTTCTGTTGAGTTTATTGAGTTCCATGTATATTCTGGATGTGAATTTTCATAGAATAAATATTTTGTAAATATTTCCTCCCATTTTACTGATCATCTCATTACTTTTCCTTGTTTCCTTTGCTGTGCACAAGAGTCTTCGTTTGATGTGATCCCATTTGTCTATATTTTTCTTTGCCTGTGTTGTTGGAGTCCTCCTCGGGGATGGCCAGATCCGCAGTGGAAGAGGTCGCAGCACCAGCCTCCGACTCCATGTCCCCGTTGAACAGAGCCTGGTCCTGCTCCGCGCCCATATTCTCTCTTAAATCATTCCTTTTTTGACTCTTGCTCCCCACCCTGCTTTCTGTAGTCACTGTAGTGTCTGTAGTTTTCCTATGACATTGACATTGAATCCCAAAGGGCCTACTCACACATCAGCTATGTTAGAGTTGGCTTCCCCTTCCCTTACCAGGGGTCTAGTAGTTTGGTAGTCAAGTGAGGGGGTGACCTGGTTTAGAATGATTTCATCTGAGATCAAACTTTGCCACCTGAATTCAAAGAAAACTGAATAAGTTTTTTTTTTTAAATTTTTTTAAGTCATCGATGGATCTTTATTTAATTTATTTATAGGTGGTGCTGAGGATGGAACCCAGTGCCTCACACATGCTAGGCAAGTGCTCTTTCACTGATCTACAACCCCAGCCCAAGACTGGAGAAGTTTAAAAACAAAATTATACATGAAAACAAAAAAACGTGTTACCTCTATCATTTGGGCAACAGGTCCAGAGGTAGGATAGAAAAAAATAAGGACAGGTAGAAAGGAGACAAACAGGGCAGGAAAGAAGGACTATGGTTTTAAATCTAATAACTGAATACCTTCTTCTTTACCTCCAGATTTATTTTCTTAAAAGGCTCAATAAATCATAGAGTACTGTAAGTTCAGTTAATTAATGCCTGTATGCCCTATTAGTTTACATGGTGTATTTTTAGACTGATTAAAAACCTAGAGAGAAAGATAATGGTAAACACCCATGATATAGGCACAATCCAAGCATTATTTGTTAACTAGATAATGTCAACCTAAAGAGATTCTGAGAAGAACCAGGTCACGGTAACCTACCTGTTCCATGCTCCACAATCAAAACAATTGAGGCCATTAAATTGAAGCCACCCACATGCCTTTCATGCTACCATTTAGAAGTTTCCTATAAAAGAACTCTCCACCAGTAATTAATGTCCAACTAAACACACTCCCCCGCATTCCTTGTGTGTGCTTCCTGCTCTATTTTTTTTTAAATAAATCTCCCTGCTTTCCTGAGTAAGTCTTTATTTGTCCTCTTCTGATGCACCCTGAAATTCCTTTCTGTCTGTAAGCCAAGAACCTGCCAGTGCTGAGGTCTCATTTTCCATTCTAGGGGAACACCTAGAACTCTATCTGGTGACAGTCCCTCAGAGATTTGCTAAACTTGGCTCAAAACCTTAATACCATGGTCTGTGGGGGCCAAGTGTCCTCCAAATTTGCCACACCTTTTTCTGGCATTTATCATTCTCCTTCCTTTCATACAGTCTCCGCTCAACCCCATGATATCTTGGAGATGGAATTTTTGTGTTCATTGTTTTCTCCTCACTAACCTTAAGCCTTTTGTGATTTTTTTCCCCTTGGGTCTTTCTAAAAAATTGTTCTCAGTGAGACATTACAATGTATGCTTTTGTTATCCTCCTTTCTTTTCTTCTTCTCTCTTTAGCAGCTACTAGGAAATTCATCTTTTCTCTATATCAGGCATTCTGTCCACATGCAGACATTCTCAATTGCTCAGCTTCCAACACATGCAGTTTGACAAGGCATTTCTTCTGCACAAATACAGTACTTTCCCTGAAGGGAATTTTGGCAGACTCAATTTTCTCACTTCATTACACTAGAAAAACAGATTACAAAAGGTCCCACTATGGCAGGAACTACTTAGTGTCATATTTTGGGCAGAAGTAATATTTCATCTCTGCTTCTGTAGTCACTTTGTATTTAGTTCATTTTTGCCTAATAGCATTAAATAGCACAGGCTCCTGAGATGAGAAATACTCCATCCCTAACTCCAATATTGTTGATTGGGTAATGTTTTCTATGTGCATCACCTTTCTTTAAGAGCCTAATTTGATGAACAATCTCAACTAATTGATTATTTTCCTTATTGTAATGAGAAAATCCAAGCTTGCACACACCTGGCCCTCCTCCTTCATCATCCTCCTTGTTTCTGACTATCTGCTTATCCCTTGTTTAGGTAGATTGTTTGAAAAACAGGAAGAAGGCAAAGAGGAAAAGGAAGAAAGTGAAGGGGGAAAGAGAAGTAAGGCTACTAAATTACTGTTGCTATTTTTTCTTTGCCACAAAGGCAGTCTGAGCTCTTGAGGTCTCATATGTTCCAGTACAGAATATTGCACATACTTTTTAAAAAAACTTATTTATTTATTTTATTTTTTTACAGACTGCATTTTGATTCATTATACACAAATGGGGTACATCATTTCGTTTCTATGGTTGTGCACAATGTAGATTCATACCATTTGTGTAATCGTACATGTACATAGGGTAATGATGTCTGTCTCATTCCACCATCTTTCATACTCCTGCCCCTTCCCCCTCTCATTGTTCTCTCACCCTCCCCACCCCTCACCTGCATTATATATCATTTTCCACTTATCAGGGAAAACATTTGGCCTTTGGTTTTTTTGGGATTGGCTTATTTCACTTAGCATGATATTCTCCAATTCCATCTATTTATTTGCAAATGCCATAATATTATTCTTTATGGCTGTGTTGCACATACTTGAAAAAAAATTCCATTTGATGCATATTATTTTTAAGCACAATTTTAGTATGTGAAAGGAGGACAAGCCATTAATGGTGTATATAGCCAAAAAGTGGATTATAAAGAAATGCATTGTTTTCATTCTCATTGTTTCATTAATTTTTGAGGGAAGCAAAGGAAATTCTGTCCTTTTGTTTATTCCATTATTTCTTTTTTCCTAGAAAATCATTTTGTTTAAATTACTTTGTCAAAATTTAAAGAGTACTTTTTATTTGAAATACTTGGGAATTGAACAATTTTCCTGGTCTGGTAAATCCATCCCAGATGGGACTTCAAAGAGTCATTTGTCCAAGTTTTATATAATAATACAACCAAAATGACCCTGTGAAAAGCATTCTGTATTGCTCTCTTTTCAATTCTTAACAACTGTTTAACATTGCCTCCTTTCACCGACTTTGACACTGAATTTTGTACCACTTCCTTTTTAGGAAGGAAAGAGAATATGCATACAAATATTGCTGCAAAATAACTCAGAAATCCCTTATAAACATAACCTCTATGAAATTAGAAATGGTCAACAGACGGCTGATCAGAACTTGAGGCCTGTTTAATGACTTACTGTAGACCCACTGCCTAAATTGTTATAGGCCTTTCTTGATGTCATTTTGTGCCAGAGTCATGGTACAGTGCATATCCTCCTATATTCTTCCTGATGACTTAGTCCTTTTTTCTTCCTTGAGAGTCACAAGAGGCCTGAACTAGCCAGAATAGTCCTCTCCCCCTCCCCCTCCTGTCTTTTTCTCCTAGTAAATAAGTGTGATAAGCAATTATTTTTGTATTTCTGTACTGTTTGACAAATGCATCCATTTTAACCATTTGTCGTAGTCTGCTGTAGTCTGTCCTTTAAAAAAATACTTTTTTTTAAAAATTTTGAGACAGGGTCTCACAAAGTTATTGAGACTGCCCTTGAACCTACGATCCTCCTTCCCCAGCCACCCAAGTTGCTGGGGTTACTGGCCTGTGCACTACAACCACCTAGTCTGTCTTTTTTTAAAATCCTGTGACTTTACAGCTTTTAAGTAGCTGTTACTTTAGAGGAGTTATGAGAGGGAATGGTGGTGAGTGTATGTTTCAGTCTATCTATTTAATAAGATCTATTTTCCACCACATTTTAAATGAAAAATTTAAAGGACTTAGGATTAGATATATTTTTATAAAAATTTGAACACAGTGTGAACATGAACTAGATGAATGGTATTTTTATTTTAGAGATTCAAATATAATGACTCATTAAACTGTCCTCACATATAAAATGTTTATTGTGAATGCATAAGGTATCTCCTAGAGTTTATTTAAAAAATATAGAGAGATATTTGAGGTTTAGACCACCTTTGATGACAGCATTTGCAAAAGTCTCCAAGGCAGAGATTGTCTACCTGAAATGAGAAGAGGTGGAAAAAATAGCACGTCTAAAAACTATTCTTCCATAAATATTAAATATGAAAATTACAACCAAAGGCATTGTCAGTAGTGCTTTCATCTCAGATTGGATGTTTAGATGACAGGTCATTTTACTTCCTCTGGGAGGAGCTGTCTGCAAATTTAATGAATCAGCCTGCCATCAACAATAACCGAAAAGAAAATGAAAAGAGTCATTGTATAGACTGTCTGTTAGAAGTACAGGTGATAAAGTTTAGATGAAACTTGGTTTTCCTTGGTTATCTAAAGAAGCCAATGTCTAAAGCAGTGATCTTTCACTTTTTAAACTAATTTTAAAATACTTAATATATGCACACGCAATATGTAAAAAGTCAAGTAATGCTAAAGACTTTTTAAAATATTGTGCCCCTTCACTACTTTGACATCCTTTGATATTTACATGCATGTTTCAAGGGAAAAAAAAGACATATATGACTGTCATTTGATTGATCAATTTCAGATATTATTGACTTTTGTGTTGGTCCAGATTCTCTAAGACGCCAGCACAAAAGTGAGAAATTTATTAGGGGAAATGCCTATCAGAAGAAAGGGACAGGGAACTGGGGGAGGCTGTGAGGGCTGCCAGACTTCTGTGCACAGGCAGACTTCTTTCAAGGGTAGAGAAGGCAGAAGAGGTTGGGTGGAATCATCTTGGACAACAGTGCAGTTCTCAGGAAAGGTCAGCAAGGTCAAATAGCCACAAATATGAGCCACAAACACCCATAAGAGAATCCCCCATCTCTCATAAATGGGAGAGACCTTCCTTAGCATCCCTTTCACTCATAGTCCTTAACTGGAAGCAGCCAGTTCACTGCATGACACGGTGATTTTTGTTTTGTTTTGTTTTTCAGAGCATAGCAACTAAGTCCGTTGGTCAATTATGCTTCCTGCAGTTGAAGATCTGAGGGTTAGGAACATTCTCATGCCTGCCATCACATGCAATATGACAGAGGAAGATTTAAGCTCTCTTATACATGTCTCTCTCTCTCTCTCTCTCTCTCTCTCTCTCTTTTGTACTGGGGATTGAACCCAGGGGTGCTGAACCACTGAGCCATGTCCCAAGCCCTTTTTTATATTTTATTTAGAGACAGGATCTTGCTAAGTTGCTGAGGCTGATTTTGAACTTGCATTCCTCCTGCCTCAGTCTCCCAAGTGAATGGGATTATAGGCAAGGCATGTGCCACTGTGCCTGGTTCTCTTCTTTTTTTTTCCTTCCCTCCAATATAATTATACTCCAGTTTGGGATAAATACTTATTTGCCTCTTCCATTATTATCCTGATGCAAATTTTGTTCATAACTGAGCCAGGTAATGTGTTATAATTTGTGGTATAAGTTTTGTTTTTCCTAGAGATAGTAATTTCCTTACTTTACCTATTTGCTTATTTTTTCTTGATAGTCAAAATTTCTTTGATGGACAACAGATTTTCCTATTTCCTGTAGAGGTGGTGGTGGTGGTGAGATTCTGATTTTTTATCTTTTTTTCTTCTCCATTGTGTTCATAGTTCCATCATTATGGATTTCAGGCTACTTATATGACTATTATGGTTTAGATATGAGGTGTCCCCTAAAAGCTCATGTGTGAGATAATGCAAGTATTTTTCAGAGGTGAAATGATTAGATCATGAGGGGTGTAACCTAATTGCAGACTAATCTACTCATTGGGATTAATTGGATGGTAACCATAGGCAGGTAGGAAGTTGGTCACTGGGGAAGGGCGACATTGGGGTATATTTTGGTTCTTGGTGAGTGGAGTTCTTTCTCCTTCCTGGCTGTCATGTACTGAACTATTTTCCTCTGCTGTGTCCTTCACCATGATGTTCTGCCTCATCTTGGGTCCATAGCTATGGAGTTGGTCAACCATGGACTGAACCTCTGAAACTCTGAGTGAAAATAAACTTTTCTTCCTCCATGTTGTTCTTGTCCTGCCTTTTGGTCACAGTGATGAAAGGCTGACTAAAACAGTGACAACACTGAACGTGGAGTTGGGAAGAGACAGTCTGGAGAGCCTGCACAAACCAGCTCTGGTATACCATTGTCCCTTTATACTGCTGAAACAGCCCTCCAGGCACCCTTCTTCCTCCTGCACTAATGTGGACTTTTCATTCCCTAAACTTGCTGTAACCTTACTTCTTTCCTGTACTTCTCCATTTTTCTTTTGATTCTTGCAACCAGAATTGTCTAAGTTTACCCTTTCATTTTGATTAAGCATATCCTCCAGTTACTTCCTGAGAAAGGCTCCATAGGAGGTAAAAACCTGCCATTTTTACTTGTGCTTACATTCACAAGCTTGCATCTCTGAAAATGTCTTCTTCTGCATCTTGTTTCTTTGCTAATTTTCTTGGTGCTGTCATTTTAGGACTCTTTTACAATGTGGAGGTACTACTGGGAAGTCACTGCCTAGCTATGTATTCCAGGACCTTCTTGACTAATCTTGGATTGAAGGGCTTTTTTTCCTTTTCTTTCTTTTCAAAAATTTTGTGGTAAAATATACAAAACATAGAACTTACCCTTTTAACCATTTTAAAGTATGTAGTTCAGGGGCATTAGGTGCATTCACACTGTTCACTGTTGTGCAATGATCACCACTGCCTATCTCCAGAACTTTGTACCCATTTAACAATAATTTCCCCACTTCGTCCTCCTACCAGGCCCTGGTAAACCACTCTTTTCCTTTATGTCTCTATGAACTTGACTATTTGAGGTACTTCACATACATGGAATCCTACACAGAGTATTTACACAGAACACAGAGTCTGGTTTCTTTCAGTTAGAGTAATGTTTTCAAGTTTCATCCAGGTTGTCCCATGTATCAGAATTTCTTCCTTTTTTTTTTTTTTGGGTGGATAATAGTCTATTGTAAGAATAGATCACATTTTGTTTACCTGTTTATCCACTGATGAACATTTGGGTTGGGCTGATGGTTCTTTAGAACTGGGTGAGGTTTCTCCATTCTATCTTGCACAGTTCATTTTGGAGACCCTAGAAGGCAACCCGATTATAAAAAGGTTTTGTTACTACAGCTCTGTAGTATAATTTGAAGTCAGGTATTGTGATGCCTCCAGCATGTCCCCCCCCACCCCTTCTTCTTCTTAGAATTGACTTTGGCTACTCTGAGTCTTTTATTCTTCCAAATGAATTTTAGGACTGTTTTTCTAGTTCTGTGAAAATGTCACTAGTGTTTTGATGAGAATTGCATTGAATATTGCTTTTGGTAGCATGGCCATTTTAATGATATAAATTCTGCCTATCCATGAGCATGGGAGGTTTCCAGCTTCTTGTGTCTTCTTCAATCTCTTTCTTCATGTTCTATAGTTTTCACTGTACAGATCTTCAACTTGCTTGGTTACATTTATTCTTAGGTATTTTTTATTTCTTATTTTTTTTTTTTTGAGGTGAATGTGGATGGGATTGCTTTCCTGATTTCTTTTCTAGAAGATCCATTATTGGAAAGCTCTTGATTTTTGTATGTTGATTTTGTAACCCGCTATTTTGAATAGAGAATCTTTTAATATGTCAATTAACCAATAGAAATCTGGGATCTATTTTTTGTAGTAGTCAGATATGCAAATATATCAGGCTACTCAAACTTTTTTACTTACTTAACAAAACACTTTTTGGTTACCTGACCATAATCTTCCTCTTTCTTTATTCCCCATAATTTTTCTGCTTCTGGAAAATTATATCCCTTAAAATTTAAGGAAACAAGCAGTATTGAAAGTCCTTTTCTACTCCTCTACTCATGAAAAGTTAGAATTATGATTTCTTTTCCAGAACTGTATAGATTAGTTCATCTTTCAACCTGACAGAACTAAGAAAAGATATTCCTTAATGTGAACACAGACTACATTTCAATCCAAATAACATGTTCTGACTCTATGGAAACTGAACAAAGTTCTTCACACCAAAATCATTAGGTCTCTGGATCCCTGCTAGGCTAAGAGCAACTTGCTGCCAGTTTGTTTTGGCACAATCCACAGATGGGCTTAGTTTTATTAGTGTTTTATCTGTCAATATTTATAATCCTTATCTTTTTCCTGTTTGGTAAGATTCTGAGAAAAGAGGGCAGCATCTTTTGTGAAAGAGTACAGACCGATTAGCAAAGGAACTCGACCTGATGTAAACTGGCTGGTTTACTAAAACTGGATGCTTGACACCATTGAAGCAAAATGGTTCATTGACATTTGCCTTGGGTCAAGTTGATTTAGCTCAATGTTTTCTTTCAAACATGGCTTGATGGCGTAGAGCTATATATATTTTTTAAAATTTATTTTTATTGTAAACCAAATGGAATACATGTTGTTTGTACATGAAGTAAAGACATACCATTTGTGTAATTAGAGCTGTATTTTAAAAATAAGAGCTATGCTTGCTTATTTGATAGTGACTACTGTGAAATTAACATTCACTCTTTTTCAAATATCAAGCTGAAAGATGATATTGATTATACAATAAAGGATCGGGGCTGGAGTTGTAGATAGAGTGCTTGCTTGGCACATGTGAGGCACTGGGTTTGATCCTCAGTACCCCATAAAAATAGATAAATAAAATAAAGGTATCATGTCCATCTACAACTAAAAAAAAAAAAAGGATATGATATTATCTCAAATTTATTGAACAGAGGGAGAGCTTGTGATAAACTCATGCTAGCACACAAAATGAAACATTGAGAAGAAATTCATGAAGACCAATGTCCAATTGTAAGGAAGGTTAAGGAAATTCATTTAACTTATGTAATTTCTTTTATTCTAATAATAAATTACAATGACACTCAGCCCCCTATCTCCCATATTCTATATGGCTCCAAGTTCCATATTTAGTTTGGCTGTTTGCAAATAAAAGATCTATTCTTATTTGGGGAGGTACTGGGGAATGAACTCAAGGGTACTTAGCCACTGAGTCACATTCCCAGCCAGTTTTTATATTTTATTTAGAGACAGGGTCTCACTGAGTTGCTTAGGGTCTTGCTAAGTTGTTGAGGCTGGCTTTGAACTCGTGATTTTCTTGCTTTGGCCTTCCAAGTCTCTGGGATTATAGGTATGCACCACCATGCCAGGCCAAAAGATCTATTCTTGTAAAAATATCATAGATTAACAACATGGTGGGCATCTGTACTTGGTTTTTGGAACCTTTCTCTTCTATACACACAAAAGTGGCTGGGTTTGTGGGTAGGGATCTATCAACATTTCCAGTCGGTTACTCAGATGTAGAATAACCAAGATCATTGCTCTTTTATTTTTACCTTCCTATAGTTTGTGATTTCCCATTTTTTAATCCATAAATCCTGTGATTTTAAAAGGGACAAATCTAAGTTTTGTTCAGAAGATGACAATTGTATATAGAAAAGTTAGTACCCACTTAAATTTTTTATTTGAATTTTTAAATTTTGAAGCCAGGTGCAGTGGTGCACACCTGTAATCCCTGCCACTTCGGAAGCTGAGGCAGGAGGATGGAGAGTTCAAAACCAGCCTCAGCAGTGGTGAGGTGCTAAGCAACTCAGTGAGACCCTGTCGCTGATAAAATACAAAATAGAGCTGGGGATATGGCTCAGTGATTGAGTGCCCCTGAGTTCAACCCCCAGTACCCCTGCCAAAAAATTTTAATTTGAAGTAATTTCAGATTTACAAAACTGTGACAAAAATAATTTAAGCAAAGCCTTCATCCAGTCTCTTCAAATAGTAATATTGTATATAACTTATGGTAAAATAATCAAAACTAAGAAAATTAACACTGCTATTTTTCAGTATCTAATCTAAAGATCAAATTCAAAATTTACCAATTGTCGCACTGATTCTATTTTATTTTATTTTTTGCAGTTCTGGGGATCAAACCCAGGGCCTCATGCATGCTAAGCAAGCACTCTACTGCTGAACTATAACCTCAACCTGTTGTAATGATTTAAAATGTCTAAGCTGTTTTTGAAGTTATATATCATTGATAACAAATGTTTTTTTTTGTAAGAAAATTTTCCCTAAAAATACTTGCCATCCAAGTAGCCTGCTGAAATCCTGAAGTTGTCACACTAAGGTAATCTCTGAAATTGTGCAATTTTAGTGTTTCATTGGGGAAGTTGTTTCCTCTTAACTCCAGAAAGGTGAATTTATTTTGTTATGGGCTGAATTTTTAATGTTCCCCCAAAATTCATATGTTGAAATTTTTACTCCTAATAGATGTTATTGGAAAGTGGACCTTTGATTGGTGATTAGGTCATTAGAGTAGAGCCCACATGGACAGGATTACAACCTTCATGAGAAGAGAAAGGAGGAAGATTGCTTCTTCAGTCCTTTCCCTTCTACTAGAGAATGAAATGAAAACCACAGCCATTTAAAAATGAAATGGACTCTTGCCAGACACTGAATCTGCTGGCACTTTGACTTCTCAGCTCCAGAATGGTGAGAGAGAAATGTTTGCTGTTTAAATACTTAGTTGTCTATGGTAGGTTTTTGTTTGTTTGTTTGTTTTGGTTTGTGTTTTTAAACACAGCTCTCTGAGCTAACTAACAACAGTAAGCTTCTGTTACAATGAAACAGATACCCAGATTTAAAAAAAATGAACACTTTACTCATTGATCAGCCTTTCACTTCTTTGATAATGTCCTCTACTTGACTATGTATCATGCAACATGATGATTACCCAGATGTGTATAATATGGTATTTGGGACTTGACTTAATACGAAATGGTCTAACTTGGTGCTACATTTGAATGTCCTCTCCAAAACTCATATTGAAATTTAATTACCACTGTAACAGTATTGGGAGGTGGGACCTTTAAGATGTAATGAGGTCACTATGGCTCCAACCTCCTGCATGAATGGATTATTGCCATTACTGTGGTTATGGGTTAGTTATCAAGGTGGTGATTTGTTGTAAAAGCAAACTCTTTCTTTCAAGTTCTCTTGCTCACTCCTGCCATCTGTCTCTCTCGTGTTCTTCACAGGGTGGTATTAAGATATGGCAAGAAGGACCTTGCTTGTTGCTGGTGCCATACACTTGAACTTCCCAGTCTCCAAAACTATAAGAAATAAATTTCTTTTCTTTATATACAACTCAGTGTCTGTTATTCCGTTATAGCAACAGAAAACAGACTTAAGAGGAAAAAACTGGTGCCAAGAAGTAGGACTATTGCTATAGCAAATTCCCCCAAATGTAGATGCAGTTTTGGAATTGAATGATGGGTAGAGGCTGGAAGAATTTGAAGGAGCATGCTAGAAAAGGCCAGTATTTTCATGAGTGGAGCATTAAGAGTTTTTCTTGTGAAAGTTCAAAAGAAGGGAAGAACTGAAAGGAAAGTCTGAATCTTCTTGGAGATGACTTAAATTGTGAGAATAATTTTGGTGGCCATGTGCATGGTAAAGGCCATGCTGATGAGGTTTCAGAAGGAAGTGAAGAACAAGGCATTGGAAACTAGAATAAAGGCTATCTTTGTTACCAGGTGGCAAAGAACTTGTCCAATGACTTTACAGAGGCCAGAAATTAAAAGTGATAAACTGGATTATATGATGGAAGAAATTTCTAAGCAGAATATTGAAGGAGTTGCATGGCCACAGTAAGATGTAAGAAGAAAGAGATTATTTATAGATAAATTAATATTACCAGAGAAGCAAAATGAAATTTTTTGGAAAATTCAAAAAAGGGATCTCTAGGAGAGAGAATCAAGGTAGCACCAAATGGCTATTTATTAAGGAGATTCATATGGACAGAAAGGAGCCAGATACTATTCATCAAGATAATGGGAGGATGATCCTGAGGGCATTTGAGAAACTTTGAAGGCATGCTAGGACTTTGAGGGCAAGGTTTCCAGAGAAGTACCTGTGACACCTCAGCATTCACTGCCCTATAGTGCTCCAGGTCTCTGCTCCTGGATGTCCAACACAGTTCCTCTTGATCACCCAACCTTGGCTGAAGTGGGCCCCATGTGACTTGTGCAGCCAACCCAGAGGGCATGAGCGTAAGCCTTGACAATGATCATGTGGTGCTGGCTGCACACAAGCAGGGTATAGGAGCTCTGGGACCAGGGCAGCTTTTGCTTAGATTTCAAAAGATGTTGCAGACAACCTGGGAACTCAAGCAGAGACTGCATGTCTGGAACCACCACCAAGAGCCCCTACCAATGCAATGCCAAATGGAAATGTGTGTTCTGAGATAGCCCAGAGAGTCTGACACTGGGCAATACCTAGTACAACTGTGGAAGTAGAGAAGCCCTCAATACCCCAGAATTACAGGGCCACCAGCATGCAACTCCAGCCTGGAAGAGCTACAAACAAAACACATAACCTGTGAGAAAAACTATGTGGATTTAGCCCAGCAAAGCTGTAGGGGAGGAGCTGCCTGAGTCTTGGATACCCAAGTGCTCCCCAAGTGTGCCCAGAATGCAGGGCATGGAGTCAAAGATGATGCCAACTTTAAGATGTAGGACTTTCTCTGTTGGATTTTGGTCTTCCCTAGGAACACTTGCTCCTTTCTTCTTGCCAATATCTCCCTTTAGGAGTAGGAATGTCAATCCTATGCCTCTCTCACTATTGTATTTTGGAAAGGAGGAGGAGTTAGTGTTTAATAGTTCCAGAGTTTCTATTTTTCAGAATGAAAAAGTTCTATAACTTTATAATGAAACCATGTGAATAACTTAACACTACCTAAACTGTACACTTAAAATAGTGCTTTTATTAATGCATTATAGTAATACATAATAATTGTTTCATTTTGACATAATCAAATATGTACAAAATTTAATTTGCTCTATTTCAGACCTTAGTGCCACCTCTTTCCTTCCATTCCTCTGTCTCACTATCCCTCTTCCTTTACTGTAATGGTCTTCCTTTTCTTTACTTATTTATTTTTGATTGGTGCTTTATAGATATACCTAAAGGTATGATTCACTGTGATATTGTTTATACATGCACATAGCATAATTTTGTCAAATCCATTTTTGCATTTCCTACCCTTTCCCATCCCTCCTCCCTCTCTCTCAGTCTCCTTCTTCTATCCCACTGATCTTTCCTCTATTTTTATAATATCTGATCACCCCCATCTTTCCCCTCTTACTTTGCTCTATATTTGCATATGAAACAAAATATTCAACCCTTGATTTTTTGATTCTGGCTTATTTCACTTTAGGGTGATGTTTTCCATTCCCACCCATATACCAGCAAATGCCATAATTTTATTCTTCTTTATGGCTAAGTAAACTCCATTGTGTGTGTGTACACACACACACACACACACACACACACACATAACCACAACATTTTCTTAATCCATTCATCTATTGAAGAGCACCTCCCGGGCTGCTCCATAATTTGGCTAGTGTGAATTGTGCCGCTTTAAATCTTGATATGTCTGCACCACTATGGTATGCTGATTTTAGTTCTTTTTTTTTTGGATGCATGCCAAAGAGTAGGATAGCTAGGTCATATGGCAGTTCCATTCTTAGTTTTGTTATTGTTGTTTGTTTTTGTTTTGTTATACTATGCACATTTTAATTTTAATTTATATCTTTTTTAACTCTATATTTCTTCAGAGTTAGAGCTTTAAGTGAATATATTGACTTCATCATTTCTAGTGGTTTTTAATTTTTTTTGGAGGAATCTCTATACTACTTTCCAGAATGGTTGTACTAATTTGAAGTACCACCAACAAAGTATGAGTGCATCTTTTCCCCACATCCTTTCTAGCATTTCTTATTACTTGTATTCTTGAAATTGTCATTTTGATGAGTGAAATGAAATCTCAATTTAGTTTGCACCATTTGCATTTCCCTGATTGCTAGGGAAGTTGAACATTTTTTTCATATGTTTGTTGGTTATTTGTATTTCTTCTTTTGAGAAATGTCTGTTTAGGTCTTTTGCCCACTAACTGATTGGGGTATTTTGTTTGGTTTTTTGTTTTTGGTGTTAAGTTTTTTACATTCTTTATATATTCTGGGTATTAATCCTTTATCAGAGAAGTATATGGCAAAGATTTTCTTCCATTCCATAGGCTCTCTCTTCACTCTTTTAATCATTTCCTTTGCTGTTTAGAAGCTTTTTAATCTGATGCTATCCCACTTGTTGATGCTTAGTTTTATTTCTTGAACTTTGGGGGTCTTGTTAAGGAAGTTGGTACCTGCACCAATATGTTGGAGTGTTATGCCTATGTTTCTTCTGCTAGCAGTTGCAAAGTTTCAGGACTAATTCCTAATTCGGTTTAATTTGACTTTTATGCAGGGTGAAAGGGATCTAATTTTTCTTTTTCTTTTTAAAATTTAATTATTTTTAAAATTTCTTTTTTCTACATATGGGATTTTTTCCAGTACCATTTGTTTAAAGACTATCTTTTCTCCCACACATGTTTTTGGCACTTTCATCAAGTATCAGATAACTGTAGCTATGTGGGTTTGTCTCTGCCTTCTATTCTATTCCACTGGTCTTCATGTCTATTTTGATGTCAATACAATGTTATTTTTATTACGATAGCTCCATAGTATACTTTGAGGTTGGGTATTGTGATGCTTCCTGCATTAATCTTCTTGCTCAGGATTATTTTAGCTATTCTGGGTCGTTTATTCTTCCAAATGAATTTTAGGACTGTTTTTATAGTTCTGTGAAGAATATCATTGGTATTTTTATAGGGATATCATTGAATCTGTATAAAACTTTTGGTTGTATGGCCATTTTGAGGATATTAATTCTGCCTATCCAAGAACATGGGAGGTCTTTCCATCTTCTTGTGTTGTCTTCAATTTCTTTCTTTGATGTTTTATGGTGTACATTGTAGAGATTTTTCACGTCCTTAGTTAATTTCCAAATGTTTTATTGATGTTATTGTAAATGTTATAGTTTTCCTGATTTCTTTCTCAGTAGATTCACTACTGAAGTATAGGAAAGCTGTTGATTTATCAATGTTGATCCATGGATGATGATCTTGTATCCTGCTACTTTGTTGAACTTAGTTTTTGCTCTAGAAGTCTTCTGGTGGAGATTTTTGGGTTTTCTAGATATATGTTCAAGTCATCAGCAAATAGATCATTTGATCTTTCCCTTTCTGATTTGTATCCCTTTAATTTTTTTCTCTTGCCTGATTGCTCTGGTTAGAGTTTCAAGAATTATACTGAACAAGGGAGGTAAGAATGAGCATCCTTCTCTTGTTTCTGATTTTAAAGTAAATGCCATCAGTTTTTCTCTGTTGAGTATAATGTTGGCTTTGGGTTTATTGTATATAGCCTTTATAATGATGAGGTAAGTAGTTCCTTCTATCCCTACCTTCTCTAGAGTTTTTAACATGAATGGGTGCTGAATTTTATCAAAGGCCTTTACTGCATCTATTGAGATGATCATATGATTCTTGTCTTTAATTCTATTTAAGTGGTGAATTGCATTTATTGATTTGTATATGTTGAACCAAACTTGCATCCTTGGCATTAAACCCACTTGGTCATGGTGCACTTGATTATTGGCGTGTGTTTTAGTGCAGTTTTTAAATATTTTATTAAGGAATTTTGCAATAAAGTACATTTTTGTACATTATTGATCTGTAATTTTCTTTCCTTGATGTGTCTTTGTCCTTCTAGACAGTTTTAAATGAACTGTATTTTTTAAATGCCAATTTGTCATTGTCATAAAAAGAACCTGTATTTACAACTTTTGGAAAATGAATCCTTGTTTATCAATTTATTCATTTATTCAAAATAAGTGCATAATTATCAATTACACATTATTATGCAAAGTTTTAAATATGTATGTATGGATATATATTATTTTTCTGGAGAGAGAAGCAATAATTTCATCAGGGTTTGAAGGTTACTATTTTAGTCTGTTTTCTGCTATAATACAGAATACCACAGATTGGATAATTTATAAAGAAAAGACATTTATATCTCACAGTTCTGGAGGTTAGGAAGTCCAAAGTCCAGCAAGATCCCATCTCTGAGGGACTGGAAGAGAAATAAATGGCACTTGGGATATAGCTGCTTGCCGCTGACCAGTGGGACAAACGACACATACACTTCAGAAGTTCATGAAGCAGCTTCCACTTTATTCGGATAACTCCCTCAATATATAAGCAGTCTCATGCATAAGCAATTGTAATCAGATATGTCCATCCAATCCTATTAAAGGTCAAGCGAACACGAGCTCAAGCATACATGTAAGATATATCTGTCCACAAGCTAAGTGACTGAACTAATTATCATACGGCCAATGATAAACACTTCCTGTTTTTCTCAAGGCGCATTCAGCACGCCCTTTGGCTCTCTGCCAGTCACCATCTTGGATGCATGTGGTGTAACCCTGGGCCCTGGGTCTCACCCGCCACATTTCCCCCTTTCTGTTTATAAAAGAGACCGTGCCTGTCTTAGGTTGTCCACGGCAGAGCAACATCCTTACCCATGATTGGACAATGAGGCTCTAGCCCTCATTTCCTGTCTTAGATCGGTATGAGCTCCTCATGAATCTTACCGGTCTTTGACTACCGGTCCAGCATATTTAACCAGACTTGGGGGGATGAGCCAGCATCAATTGCGATGAGAGCTTGGCGAATAATGGCTGTTTCTCTGCACCGATGTATACGCATTTTGTATAAACACTATATGCACAGAACAGATACAACACACAATAAACCTCCCCCAGACAAAAACCCAAACCATTCTTTTCCTCATTGAACAGCGGACTGAAGAAATGTGGCCAATTGTTGTAAAAATAGGAGGATATAGAATAGAAGATTTGGTAAGGGGTACAGGATAGGGCCACATCTTTACTATCTCCCATAGTTCATGCGAGTCTCATCCATTAACTTGGTGAGAAATCGCCAACACCATCAGCGGGAGAAGCCTCCTCAACTTCTTCCTGTTTTTGGGTCTCTGTTGAGGCCTTGACCAATCTCTCTGGCACCCAAATTGGCGATTGTGTGTCCTGTGAGAAAACACAAACAGATCCTCGGGTCCAGATTAACACCGGATCCGGGCCTTTCCATTGTCCCGATAGAATGTCCTTCCAGAGCACTTGAGGTAGATGTTTTTTATTAGGCTCTGAATGACAGTCAGCAGCCGATCGGCCCTCAGAATCGAGATTTAAAAAATTTAAGATGAACAAGGCAACAGATAATTTGTCTTTTGGGGATCTGTATGATGCCCCTATTCCCCCTTTTTGTTTATAAAACATGTTTTTAAGCATTAAATGGGCACGCTCAACAATGCTTTGTCCAGTAGGATTATAGGGAATTCCTGTGACATGTTGAATACCAAAGGTGGAACAAAATTGTTTAAAGGCCTGGGATGTATATCCAGGACCATTATCTGTTTTAATTTGTTTGGGAACCACCAGGATGGAGAAAGAGTATAAACAGTGTGTTATTACATCTTTGGTTTTTTTCTCCAGTATGAACAGAGGCCATAATAAATCCTGAAAAGGTATCAATAGACACATGAATGAATTGTAGTTTTCCAAATTCTGAGTAATTAGTTACATCCATTTGCCAAATATGATTGGACTGAAGCCCTTTTGGATTTACTCCTAACGAGGGGTTAGGAATAAGTGTAGCACATTTAGCACAAGACTTGACTATGTCCCGAGCTGTTGCCTTAGTAATTTTATAGTGTGTACATAGAGTGGAAGCATTTACATGAAATTTGGAATGAAAAGTTTTTGCATTTTCAAGCATATTAAAGATATGTGGGTCTCTGGTGACCATGTCTGTTAAATCATTGTGTAAACTTAGAGGACCTGGAAGGCCAGTATGAGCCCAAACATGCCCAATAAAAAAAGGATTTTTTCTGTCCCAAATTTAGTAAACAAGGATAAGACCTTGTTAAGGGCATAATTCATGTGAACCCATAGAATAGGACCCTTTTGCCAAAACACTCCTGTGGGTAACTTATTTGTGGCCAAGACAATGAATGATAAAGGCTTAGCTAGGTCAATATGATCAAGATGAACCTTTTCCATAGCTGTTTCAACAAGCTTGAGAGCTGTTCGAGCCTTAGGGGTAAGCACCCACTTAGAAAGGGGGTCAGAATCACCTTTAAGAATATCAAACAGGGGGCCTAAACTTGAGGTGGGTAAATGAAGGTAAGGTCTAATCCAATTAATATCACCCAAAAGTTTTTGAAAATCATTTAAAGTTCTAAGTTTGTCCACTTGAACAACAATTTTTATGGGTTTAACCATAGTTGCATTTATGATAGATCCCAGGAAGTTTTTGGTGTCTGTCATTTGTACTTTATCAATGGCAATATGTAAACCCCATCTTTCCAGTGACTTTAGTAAGGAATTATAAGGTTTTTCCTTATGAGCTAGCAAAATATCATCCATATAATGATAGATTAAAAGTTAAGGGTTTTCTAGGTGTATGGGTTCAATAGCCTTGCCTACATATATTTGACACATAGTGGGACTATTGGCCATGCCTTGTGGGAGGACTATCCATTCATATCTTTTATTAGGAGAGCTATTATTAAGTGAGGGCACAGTAAATGTGAACCTTTTGGTGTCTGAGGGATGTAACGGAATGGAGAAGAAGCAATCTTTTATGTCAATTACAATGGAGGGCCAATTAACTGGGATAGTCGATAAAGTAGGTAATCCTAATTGAATAGGTTCCATGGGCTCCATTATAGAATTTACTGCTCCTAGATCATGTAATAGCCTCAATTTTCCTGATTTCTTTTTTATTATGAATATTGGTGTGTTGAAAGGAGAGGTGGATGGTTTGATGTGTCCGGCCTCTAGTTGTTCTTTAACTAATTGCTGGGCTGCTTCTAATTTGTCTTTTGAGAGGGGCCACTGAGGGACCCAGACAGGTTTATCAGATTTCCATGTTATTTTAATTGTTTCAGTGACCCCTAATGAAAATCCAATCCCTTTTTATCCTGTTTTGGAGTAACTAAAATGGGTGAAGTAGGTCCTTGACTATTTTTCCCAAGACCTTTTCCCCATATGTGTCCTTGGGCTAACATCATTTGATTAGCTTTTAGATTACTGTATGGGATCTCGGATGTGAGATGTAAATCCATCTGTTCCATGATATCTCTCTCCCACAAGTTTACCGGGAGATGTTCGAGGACGTAAGATTGGACGGTACCGCTATGACCTTCTTCATCCTTCCATTTTAATATGGCTGCACTTTTGTTAGGATTGGAAGCTATACCCAATCCCCTTAAAGTCTGATCTGCCTGTTGAAGTGGCCAGGCTTTGGGCCATTCTGTAATTTTGATAATACTTTTGTCAGCCCCAGTATCTAATAAGCCCTCAAAACTTTTGCCTTCTATCACTAACTTTGTCATAGGTCTATCTTTTAAATCCAATGTTAACATGACCCTATTTTGGCCAGTAGAACCTAATCCTTTATCTCCCCTAATAATATTCTTTGATGGATATTGATCATGGCTGCTGGGTAAGACTAACAATTGTGCTATGCGATCACCCTGAGCTATTATTGCTATACCTCTTGGTGAAGAAGAAAGGATTTTTATTTCTCCTGTAAAATCAGGGTCTATAACTCCAGGGACAATATTTGATCCTTTTAAAGCAGAAGAACTCCTCCCCAGAACTAGTCCCACTGTTCCTTTAGGTAATGGGCCAACAACCAAAGTTGGTATTGGTTGTACTCCCATCTCTGCTCTGGCGGAGACACAGAGGTCCAAACATCTATTTTCTCTTTCAGAAGCTCAACTTGATTGTTCTTCTTTTACAGTTTCTAATATCTTTTCCCCTTCTCTTAACTGTTCTTGAAATTTTGGTTTTTTGGGTCAGACAGAAACAAACTAATGTCCATATCGCTGCAACAACAACAAACAGAAAACGAACAAGAAAAGATAACACAAATAACACCTTACACATATTCATTTACTACAAGACGTCCTTTGCTGTCTCTTAGGACAGCCTTCCATTATGCTCCCTCACTAGGGGAACCTTCCGTTAAACCTCAAGGCCACCATTTCCTCAAATAGGGAAACCTGCTAGTTGACTGTGCTAGTGAAAAAATTTCTTCTTTATTACTTACCTGAGCGCTCACCGCTCCCCATACGGGCCACCACTTGCCGCTTGCCGCCGACCAGCAGAACAAAGGACACGTACACTTCAGAAGTTCATGAAGCAGCTTCTGCTTTATTCGGATAACTCCCTCAATATATAAGCAGTCTCATGCATAAGCAATTGTAATCAGATATGTCCATCCAATCCTATTAAAGGTCAAGCGATCACGAGCTCAAGCATACATGTAAGATATATCTGTCCAGGCGCTAGGCGGCTGAACTAATTATCATACAGCCAATGGGAAACACTTCCTGTTTTTCTCAAGGCACATTCAGCATGCCCTTTGGCTCTCTGCCAGTCGATATCTTGGATGCATGTGGCATAACCCTGGGCCCCAGGTCTCACCCGCCACAGATATGCTGCTTGGTTTCTCTGTTCACCCTCCACCTGTTTTTTCCTGATTGAAAAGGAAAGTGTTGGCTTTAGATGATTTCGCAAAATTAGCTAAGATAAATGAGAAACAAAACCAAATAGAAATGATTTCATCTTTAGAATCAGTTGATAATATGTCATAACATTTTTCTACTAAGAAAAGACTATCTGGAAATATGAGTATTCCCCTAAACAACTTAAATACTATAAAAATGTTTTCCCCCATAGGAAAAGGGCACAACTATCTTATATGCTTTATGTTTACAAAAATAAAAATATGATTTTATTTCTTAAATATTTTATTCACTCTGAAAAAAAGGAGTGAAAGTTACATGATGTTTATTTAGTTGGGGAAATATATTTCACCATTATGACATCCTGTATTAGTGTTATAATACTGCACAGAAAAATACCACACATTGAGTAATTTAAAGCAGCAGCATTATTAGTTCAGAGTTCCATGGATTAAGTGCAGGCACTGCATAGCTGGACTCCCACTTAGAATTGCACAGCAGAAATCAAGGTGTCAACCAGGGCTATTATCTTATCTGGGTTCCTGATCCTCTTTCAAGGTCCCCAACAATTGGCAGGATTAATTTCCTTGCAATTTTTGGACTGACCTCCTGTTTCCCTGTCCACTGTGGATGAAGGACTGTTTTCAACTCCTTGAGACCACCCCTTGCCATATGCCATCCACAAAATGAATGAATGTTGCTTTCTTCCAAGCCCCAGAATACATCTCTATGGCTCCTTCTTCCAGCACCAGACTGAGAAAAATTCTTTGCTTTAAAAAATCCCAGACAGCCAGGCATGGTCCCAGCATGTCCAGAGGCTGAAGCATGAGGATCACAAGTTTGAGGGCAGCCTTAGCAACCTGGCCAGGCCCTAAGCAACTTAGGGAAACACTGTCTCAAGACAAAAATAAAAAGGGCTGGCGATGTAGCTCAGTAATAAAAGCCTCTTTGGGTTCACTTTTTTAGTTTTGTCTTTTTTTTTTTTTTTTATAATTGTCTTTTCTTCGAGCAAACTGTGTAACATGACTTAACTTCATTACAGGGTAAAATCCATCATATTTTCAATCACAGGGATTATGCAGGGCATAATAGGGAAGGGAAGTCTTGGATGTTATCTTGGAATTCTGCTGCTCACACGTCCTTTCACTACCATCATTACTAGAGGAACAGGAGTGTTGAAGGAGCAGGTGAAAAAAGAAAAAAGTCCTAGATGGTCCCAATGAAGATCAACCTGAGAAGTCAGGAAAAAACTGGAAGAAAGTTGTTATAGTTGGATCTGAAGTGTTCCCTAGAGTCTCATGTGTTAAATGCTTGGTTGTTAGCCTGTGGTGCTTTTGGGAGGTAGTAGAAACTTTAGGAGGTGGGGTTTTCTAGGAGGATGTAAGGTCATTGGGGATATGTCCTTGAAGGGTATATTGGGACCAGGGCACCTCCCTTTTTCTTTTGCTTCCTGGCTGCCATGGAATGATCAACTTTCTTCCATCTCATGCTCCCTGTCATGATGTTCTGCCTTACTACAGACCCAAAGTGAGGGAGGGAGCCAAGTGACCATGGACAAAAACCTCTGAAACCATGAACCAAAATAAATCTTTCCTTCTTATATATTGATTATCTCAGGTATTTTGTCACAGCAACAGAAAGCTAACTAACACAACTAAAAAATATAATCCTTTCATACCAGAGTCTGCTGATTAGGAGAATGGATTTTGGAGCTGTTCTGACTGTTCCACAATTCGCTCTCCTGCTGTGTGCCCTTGGACGAATATTGAAAATTTTCAGTTGCTTTATCTTATAAATTGTAACCAGTAGCACTATTTGCCTGACAGACTTGTGTGAAGATTAAATGAACACATTCATGTTAAGACTTTTTAGGATGAGTGAAACAGACTTTATTACCTCATGTACATATATGACTGCATGACCGATGTGATCTGTATAATCAGAAAAATGAGAGATTACACTCTATTTATGTATGATCTATCAAAATGTATAAATGTATTCTGTCATGTATAACAAATTAGAACAAATTAAAAAAAAAAAAAGACTTGTCGGAAAGTGGACTGGGGATGTAGCTCAGTAGTAGAGTGCTTGTTTGCATGTATGAGGCCCTGGGTTTGATTTCCAGAAGTTTAAAAAAAAAAAGACTTGTAGGAAAATTTCTCAGAGAATAGTTAACCCCATATATGTATTTTCTAGTGTTTATGTGATTTCTATTCTACCCAACACAGCCCAGGAAATACAGTAGATTCTTAATAGGACAACTGTTTTATAGAACTGAACAAATTATGTAATTAAAAACTGCAATGTGTAAATTATTTTACGTAGCTATGTTAGTACTGAGAAAATCATCTGAAATGAGAAAAGATTTATTTTGGCTCAGAGTTTCTCATGTTTCAGTCCATGGTCATCTGGCTTCATTGCTTTGGGTGTCAGATGATACAGAGTACCATGGAAGAAGAGTATGGTGGCATAGGAAAGAAGCTTACCTCATGGCAGCCGGGGGGAGACAGAGACAGAGACAGAGAGAGAGAGAGAGATGGGGGGAGAAAGAGAGAAGAGATAAATATTGACAGAAGGACAGGGAACAAGATACAATTCCCAAGGGTTCACCCCCAAGGACCCACTCCCCTCAATTAGGTCCCATCTCTTATAGTTTCTACCATCTTCCAAAAGTCCATTTATGAATCCATCATTGGATTAATTCAAAGGTGTAATTGCTAGATCTCTACTTAGATGCTATTATTATTTTAATATTGTATCTTGTGTTCCTTATATTTAGTTCTGAATCTGAAAAGTTATGACTCAGCTTTGTTTTTTCATTGCCTTAAGACTTGTGTACTTTATAATTTTAGATACTCTTGTCAGTCTTGAGAATTCTTTTTGGAATAAAGTAGGATAAAACATAATCAATAGAAACTAACTACAGTCAATATATTGGTTTCATTTTTTCCATGGTCAATAATAAATAGTTTATAAATTAATCTATTAATTGACTTTAAATCAATATAGCAGTTTGAAATTTTAGGTGGTTTTATCTTTTGATAATATGCATATTGTTCAATCTAATAGCATATATACATTGATGGTATTTTTACTTACAAACTGGTTATTTAATAACTTATTTTCCTTTGATACTCCATCCTTCATTTCAATGCCAGTTTTGATCTCATTGGTTTGTGGTAGGCCTCGCTTTCATTGCTTGCCTCAATAAAGTCCAAATTCTTTAATGTGTGAAGGTTCTGCACTACTGGACTCTAAATATCTTTTCCAAGCTTTTATTCCCCCAAATCTCCCCAGTAATGTGATCTCTGTTTACCCTGGATGACTTACCATGCAACAACTCTAAAATACAATTTCTAAAGCACATATTGTGTACCAACATAACATTCCCCCGTATGTTCTTCTCCCTCTCTCTCTCTCTCTCTCTGTCTCTCTCTCTCTCTCTCTCTCTCTCTCTCTCTCTCTCTCTCTCTCTCTCTCTCAGAGGGGACTGAAGTTAGGGCCTTGCATGCATGCTAAGCAAGGGCTTTGTCACTGGGCTTTGTCTCTGTGTTCCTCCCTTGTGGGATGTTCTTGCCCCTTCTCCTCTTTAGTGCCTCAAATTATATCTCCTCAGAAAAGGACGAATTTTTCCTCAAAATTATTCATGGTCTCTTTTCATAAAGCACTTTGTTAGTAACCCTTTAAAAGTGCTAATCTTACTTTTCTTCCATTTACTTAAATGAATTTGTTCCCCTGATATGTTAAAAAATTCTTTAAAGAGAGATTCAGATCTTCATCTCTGATTTTTCTACAGGTTAGTATTCTATGTTTCCTACCAAAATCTATCAATGAATTCATACTAAATATGTGCCCTTTTTTTTAGTGCATGATAGAAAAGACTTGTTTTGGTTTGAAAAAGTCTATGAAGTGGTATAGTCTGTGTATCTTGGATATGGTCTATGTGGAATTCACTAAGATAGAAAGGTGCACTCTCAAATTCACAGTATTATCAGATAACAAGGTGGACTGAAACTACAATTTTGTTTCAAATAGTTAAGTGATCATTCCAAACTGAATTCAACATCAATGTCTATATAGTCTATGTAAATAATAGTTTCAGTAACTGAAAAATAAGGAATATTTCCAGACCAGATTGAGGTTTAGGTGGAGGTTTAGACTGGAGACTATCATACTAAGTGAAATAAGCCAGTCTCCGAAAGTCAAAGTTCAAATGTTTTCTCTGATATGTAGAAGCTAATCTGAAATAAGTGGGGAGGAGGTTCAAAAAAAAGAAGAAAGATCAATAGAGTAGACAAATTGGAATGGGAATGAAGGGAAGGGAGGAAGGATAAGATAGGGAAAGACGGTGGAATGAATCGGAAGTAACTTTCCTATGTACACATATGAATACACCAAAGTGAATCTCACAGTCATGTACACCCACAAGATGCTAATTAAAAAAACCTGTAAGTTAGTTAAAAAAAGAAAGGGGAGTATGAAAAGAGAAAGAGTGTAATAGAAGAGAGGTTGAGGATCAAATACACTTAAATAATTGGACAAAGTATTGACTAGTGAGTACAGAGCCATTAAAAGGTAAGAGATTTTGAGAAACAAAAGAAAAAATAATCCTAGTTATTGAAATTAGATGTGGCAACAAGCAATTCAGATTTTGAGTTGTTTGAGAATATTTAAGTCTTAAATATTACCAAGTTGACCTCATATTGAAAATCACAAAATCTATAGAAATAATGGATCATTATTAGAGTCCAATAGCTAAATAATTTTGCTTTTAATAAGTGTTTTGATGTGAATTTATGAATATTATTTAACTTCATATGGGTTGGTGAAGATAGTTTGAATGGGAAATGGTTATATATTAGGCAAATCATAAAGTATTTTCTTGTAATTCGACTGTGATTAATGTTACTATAAATGATTGCCATCAAGTTCATGCCATTTAACTTTCCTATAATCTCATAGTTGCTTCATGAAGCTGGTAAGAAAATTGATCATATATAATCTATCCAATCAAATAAAGAAGGGGTTTTCAGTAAAACACCTGGAATATGTGAAGAAGTAAATTGATACAAGCAACAATAAATGTTGGAGAGGATGTAGGGAAAAAGGTACACTCATACATTGCTGGTGGGAATACAAATTGGTACAACCATTATGAAAAACAGTATGGAGATTCCTCAGAAACCTTGGAATAGAACCCTATTTGACCTAGTTATCCCACTTCTCAGTTTATACCCAAAGGACTTAAAATCAGCATACTATAATGACACAGCCACATCAATGTTTATATCAGCTCAATTCACAATAGCTAAACTATGGAACCAATCTAGATGCCCTTCAACAGATGAATAGATAAAGAAAATGTGGCATACATACACAGTGGAATGTTGTTTAGCTTTAAAGAAGAATGAAATTCTGGCATTTGCTGATAAATGGATAGAGTTAGAGAATATCTGCTAAGTGAAATAAGCCAAACCCAAAAAACCAAAGGCCGCCTCATGTACACGTATGACTGCAAGACTGATGTGATTCTGCAATATGTATAATCAGAAAAATGAGAGATTACACTCGATGTATGATCTATCAAAATGTATAAATGCATTCTACTGTCATGTACAACTAATTAGAACAAATAAAATTTTAAAAGTTAACAAAGAAACTTCTAGTATGGTATTTATAATAAAATAATACATAAAAGAATAAGAAGTTTGAATATGAAAAAAAGTCATAGTTTATCTAACAACCTTTAGATATAAGAGGAAGCAACAACCAGAAAAGTTTGAGAGAACACTTATGGAAGGATTAGGCTTCCCTCCTTATGGTTTCTCACATAGTTTGTGAAGATGTAAACACAAAGGTAAATGTTGGATTTGATGCAATTATCACATATTCAGAACAGCCCTTGGTCACACAAAGCTAATGTCATATACACACACACACACAAAGCATGCCTCTCGAACTTTAGTGTACATTACATAGAGGTCTTTTGAAAATGAAGATTCTGATATTTAAAAATCTGGATGAGTCCCAAGGGTTTGTATTTCCAACACATTTTATTGTGATGGCTACAAAGGCAGAGAGCAGTCCTGGCATGAATCTTTTGGGCTTCCCTCCTTGTGAAAATGGAGAACTTTAATGTTAGATGTTAACATTATGTTTGGAAACATTATCACATACATAATATAAGATGTAGATCTGAGGCTAACTGAACATTTTCTCTTCAGTCATGTATTCATCAGGGTATTCCTTTAAACTGTGCATAAATCTGGAGGTGCTTGGCAGTATCAGACCTGGAAAGTGGGAACCTTGTCCCAGTCCTGCAGCTCAAAGAACCTTGCTCTTTGGAGTGCCTTCTTTGAAATTTTTAAGCCCTCTTTTGATGCCTCTTCTGTCTCTCACCTTTGGGGTACTCTCTCTCCTCCTACATATATGGTTGATAAGATATTCTGGAGAGCTCTGGGACTTGTATCTATGGGGTCTTTCTGGGTCCCTATTTCCTGACTCTACTTTCAGGAGGGTGACCTGGAAAGATATTTCTTTTGCAGGATCATGTGAGATTGGGCTTCCAGAATGATGCTGGCATATTTATTTTGACTGATGTTCAATTACATTAGACATAGTTCTAATTCAGGTCTCTGAGTACTCATTATCTGTGTTCTGAGCATGGTTTCACCTCTGATATGTAACATCCAAGGGCTGCAGGAATGGCATCAAATAGCCTTATATCTTTGCCACTCTCACTCAGAATAGTCACCCCATCTCCTCTATAAGTTCTATGTCATGGCAGTCCTTTGGTGGGGGGTTGGGAGGCTGCATCTATTTCTTGTGAGAGCTTTCAAGATTATTGCTGCTTCATGCCTATAGATCATTCTGATTGATGTAGTGATGCTATGTTCTTCGTGACATGTATTAAGCTGTCCCAGAGGAGGGTGAGAAATTCCTTGTGCAGAGGGGACTGCTGATTTTGTTCTCCTGGGACAAAATAATCCCCTCCTGCTGGAGGTGGTGATTGGGAAGCAAGGTGCAGTCAACATGAAAAATATCAGTTCTGAAAATGCAATGTTTAAGGCTTAAAGAGTTCAAGACAAGTCATAGTTGGAAGATGTGTTATTCTGTTTTATGCTGTACCATTCTAAATAATAAATTGAATCTATCTATCTAGAATTCAAATTTATCATTTGTGTTTTCCTGTATGCCCTGGATAAATCTTGAGTTTGTGGTTATTATCAAAGAACCATCTTTGGAGACTGGAAGCAGTATTCACAGTAAGTAGATGATGCAATGTCCAAAGTAATGATGAAAGCAATACTAAATAAATAGTAGTTGGATATTTCAGAGGGTAGAAGATTCATATTATACCAGTATAAACATGTTACAAAGAGCCATAACATAATGAGTAATAACAGCATTGTTACCCCTTCTTTTTTGGAGAAAGGTATGATGTTGACAAGGAATGGTTCACTTGATAATAAAGAAAACAAAGAAATAACTCCTGGACCAAACAAGAAGAGATGTTACCTGGGTATCAAGAAGAATTTTTATATGCATCAAGTGGACAATAAACCAATAGCCCATTATTCCAAATCTTCTTTAGTAAATCACAATAGCACTTGCACATGAACTATGAATTTTATGTTACATCTTTATTTAAGTGGTTTATATAGACAAGAGCATTGAAAAAAGTATTTGCCTATGGATCTACCCTCCGGTGCAGTCCTGGGACTGGGGTTTTGGTGGGAGTGATGATTCTTAGGGAGAATTATAAGATGGAGATTATTGTAGTAAAACATTTAGAAACTCAGCTGGAACTTATAGGAAAGAAGTTTGCATTCACAATATTCAAAAAATGGGTAAAAATAGCTCATTATTTGTGCTTGCAGGCATTTCTCCAAGCTAGAAAGGATTAAAACCAAAAATGGAATTAAAACAGAAAATTTTGGGCCAAGGGCATAGCTCAGTGATAGAGCTCCAGCTTAGCATACACAAGGCCCTGGGTTCAATCACCAGCACCAGAAACTAAATAAAAAACAAAAACAAACGGAAAAACAGAAAGTTTTATTTTTTGGGGGGATTTATTTGGGAAGGATTATGTTATTAATATGTGTATAACTGAATATGTTTTAATTGACTGGTGTGTTTAGTAATTGCCCAATAAAGCATAACAAAAACCAAATATATTCAAGAACTTCCATCAAGTGAAGAACAAGGCATTGAGATTTCACAATTGCAAATCTGTGTAAATATTGGACTCATCAAGTTAGATAAACAATATGACTCATTATTTACTCCTTGCTGTGAGAAAAACTTAACACCGAGGACAGATTATTAGGAAAATAAATTCCTTTCTAATTCGTATTGCCAAAGAACCGCCACAAAATTTTCATTGTTCACAAACAGCCAACTTAAAGCAATATTGAAATCCCCACCAAAATAGAAATCATTACAGATATTTTTTGGAAGGCAACCTGGCAGTATTTGTCTGAAATTTGAATGGTTTATCCTATCATTTATATATATAGCAATTTAGTTTATAGAATATTTGCACAAAATTGCAAATATCTATGTAAAAACATATTTACTATCCTCTTGATTACTTAATAAACAATGTCTTAGTCCTTAGTATGTAACAAAATACCACAGACAGGGTTATTTGTAACAGTAGAAATTTATTTCTCACAATTCTCTGTTTTTGAGACATAGGAAGGCAATTAGTTTTGCTGCTAGTGACAAATCAATGTTTTGAATATAAACAGCACTGAAAAATGTGAAAGAAAGCTTTAAAGCATTGATTCTAAACTTACATTCACTTCATTAATGTGCATACATCTTTTTCATACATCATTTCATTTTGGTTTTGTGATCAATCACTGCTTCAAATTGTATATTCTGTATACGACTTAAAGCTGCCAAGGCACGTTCAGGAAGAAACCTACATTAAAAATAAAAAGGAAAAAGAATAAAGTCAGTTTAAAATCTCTGACTCTGAAGTCACTTGTTTGTTGTCAGTTAAAATGACCTGAACATTGAGTTTTATCTAGCTCGCATTTAATTTTCCTCTCTTCCATAGTGTCCCCCTCTTTTGCGAGTCTCTTACCATTGGTAGTCCATATTGCATGCAAAGATAAAACACTGAACACAACACTCTTCTCACCCTCCCATCTTACTTGAGAAAAATTGTATAAGATCTTATTTCATTAACGATCTAAAACTGAAGATCTGAGCTCATTACTGAAACCGCTGCTTAATCTTGATGTCAACAGCATACAGCACAAGAACCCATTCCATCCATTCCTCCACCTCTTCCTTAAGGACAACTGAGTATCTGTTACATACTCTGTAAAAAGGCAAACTAAAGAAACTAAAAAATAGCTACTGCCTTTAAGGAATTTATTCCTTAGTTGAGAGTCTAATAAGGCAAACTTGAAACACAATCACTGAAAAATATCAACCACATGCAATTAAGGGCTGGAAACATGAGGAGGGTTAATAAGGGCTGGAATGTCAGAAAAAAAAACTTCGAAAAGACAATTGTATGTTCAAGCATGGATAAAATTTTAATAGACCAATGAAAGAAGAGGGTATGTCTGAGTGGAAAGGGACAGAAATAATATGTTCTACAAATAAAGTCATATTGAAAGTCATTTTGGTATTATTCTCTAATTAAAGATTCAATTCCCTACCTTGGGATGGGAGGCTAGATGACGGAAGGATCAAAGTGAGGCTGGGAGGACCAAGAAAGGAGCTGGTGCAGGCCTTTCAACCACTTTTTTATTTTTTAAATCTTTTTCAGTACTGGGGATTGAACCCAGGGCCTTGTGCTTGCAAGGCAAGCACTCTACCAACTGAACTATATCCCCAGCCCCTTTCAACTACCCTTGAAAAGAAACCTTCATACTAGTAATTGTATCTGCTCACAAAATATGTCTCTCTGAAGAGGAAATAAGTGTAAAGAAGATTAACAAGATGGTCCTGTTGCTGAAATAGACAAATTCATAATTAGAGTTGGAGATTTTTAAGGATCTTCTCTCAATGATTATTTATTTGGTTATTTATTTGTTTGGAAGACACTACTTAGTTTGTTCTTTATTTACATTGGAAAGTCACGGGTTACTTATCAACAAAATGACTGTCCAGGGCAGAGAAACCTAATGATTTTTATGTACAGGCTCATCCCTGGGGATCACACTTTCTGAGGGGCCTTATCTGGCCCCTTCCCAGGTCTCCAGGAACCAACTGTAAAGAGGTAGGAAACAAAAGCCATTCTGACCTTGGCACTTGCTTTTGGCCCAAGGGGAGGTGGCAGCTGGTGGTGTTCTAGTCCCTCCCCAGTGGGTGTGGGTTCTCTCAATTACTGATGGAGCAAGTAGACAAAAAATCAGTAATGCTATGGAAACTCTGAATAGCTTTATCAACCAATTTGACTCCTAATTGACATTTATAGAACACTCAACAAGAGCAGAGTACTCATTCTTTTCAGGTGCACCTGGAACACTTTCCAAGATAAACCATGAATACTCATCTATACTATATATTTGTCTCTGGAATGAAATATATCAGCGATATGAAACATATCTCAATAAATTTTTAATATTCAGTTAATATAATGGAATTAAATTAGAAATGAATGGCAGAAAAATCTCTAGAAAATTTCCCCAAATATTTAGAAACTAAAAAGCAGATTTCAAAGAGTCCATAATACAAAAGGAGAATTAGAAATATTTTGAACAGAATGTAAATGAAAACACAAAATGTCAAAATTTGTGGGATAGACAGAACAAAAGGGCTACATTTGGGGAAATTAATAGCAAAAAATGACTTTTTGAAAAAAATTGATATATATATATATACACACTGTGTATATATATATATATATACACACAATGGAATACTATTCAGCTTCATAAAAGAAGGAAATTGTGCAACATGCAACAACATGGATAAACCTTGAGGACATTGTGCAAGGACATGAACCACTCACAAAAATATTAATGCTGCATAGTTCCACTATATGAGGTATCTAAAATTGTCAAATTCAGAGAACTGAACAGTGCAATGGTGGTTTCTAGGTACTGATGGAAAGGGAACTGGGGAATTAATGATAGAATTTTAGTCAAACAAGATATTTGAACAAACTAGCAGGGTGTGGTGGTGCACACCTGTAATTCCAGCAACTGGGGAGGCTGAGGCAGGAGGATCGCAAGTTTGAGGTCAGATTCAGTAATTAAGGGAGATCCTTAGCAATGTAGTGAGACTGTCTCAAATCTCAAAAACAAAGAAAGGAAGGAAGGATGAAAGAAACAAAAAGAAAAAGAAAAAGACTGGGATGTAGTTCAGTGGTAAACACCCCTGGGTTCAATCCCCAGTACTGGGGTGGGGGGTGGGGGGAGAATAAGCTCTAGAAATCTGAAGTGCAATACTGTGTCTACAATCAATACGAGTGTAATGTACATTTAAAAATCTGTTAAGATGTACATTTCATGTTGTTCTTAGCACAATAAAATAAAAAGGAGAAAGTATCAATTCAATGAACTCCTCCAAATTAAGAAATTAGAAAAAGAGCAAATTAAATGCAAAGTAAGCAGAAGCAAATTATATGTATCAGAGAAGAAATTAACTAGAATATTAAAATGGTAAAAATCAATTAAACTAAACACTAGTGTTTTGAATAGATCAATAAAATTGACCTTTAACTATATGAATGAGAAGAAAAGAGAGGAAACAGAAATAATCAATATCAAGGATAAGAAATTCTAAAGATTTACAGGACAATAAGGGAATGTGATGTACAAATTTATGCCAGTATTTCTGACAACTTAGATGAAATGGAAAAAATTCCCTGAAAGGCACATTACCAAGAATAAATAAGTAGCTTGAATATCCTATGGTTATTAAAGAAATTAAAATTGTAATTACAAACTTTCCCACTGAGAAAATTATAGGCCTAGTACCTTTGCTGGTGAATTCTATCAAATGTTTAAGGAGGAAATAATACCAATACCACACAAGCTATTCTGGAAAATAGAAGAGGAAAACTCTCCAGTTCACTCTGGAAGTTGTAATTACCCTGATACAAAATGAAATACAGTACAATATAGGATTGGTTTATCTTTTAGAATGAATCAATGTAATTCATGATATTAAACCTAAATGGAAAGATCATAAGAACTTCTCTATATATTCAGAAAAATCATCTGACAAAATTTTGTCAAAGTGGTAAAAGAAAGAAAATCCATCAACCTTAATATAAGAACATCTGCGATGAAAAATAATTTATAGCTAACATCATACATAATAGTGAAAGACTGAACATTTTCCTCCTAAAATCAGGAAGAACACTTGGATGATGCTCTCTGTAGTTCTATTCAACACTGAACACTGAATTAAGGCAAGAAAAAGAAATAAAATTACGTAAAGGAAGAAATAAAAATTTCTTTTTAAATGATTGTGTAAAAAGTCTGATGGAATCTACAAAAAACAGTGAGTTTAGCAAGTAAGTTTAGCACGGTTACAGAATATAAGAACGAAATGCAAAAATCAAATATATGCTAGCAACAAACAATGAAGAAGAGAAAAAATTGATGCATGCCATTTTTTCAAGCATTAAAACCATGAAATACTTGGGATAAATCTGATGAAAGATGTGCAAGACTTGAACACCAGAAACTACAAAATACTGCCTAAGAATTTTGAAGACGATAAAACAAAACAGGAAAGATATATTGTGTTCTTGGACCGGATGGATCGATATTGCTATTTTGTTACTTCTCCTCCAATTGTTCTATAGTTGGAGATCAATGCAATCTTCAACAACATCCCAGCAGGTTTTTAAAACAGAACTTTTATAAACTACTTCATGATATTATGTGCTTTAAAAACTGACCTTCCTTCTGTTTGAATAGTCTTCAGCAAAGATTGGGCAGAGATGGTAGAGAAAAGGAATCATTTCCTATTTTTTAAAATGAGTGAGACAAAAATAGAGGAAACTTAAGTATTCTCCCCAGGAGTGGAGGGTCTCCATAACAACTTTTACAACTGAAAGACCATCAATACATAGTATAGTTCTATGTACAAAGAGTACAAATAGTTCCATTTGTATTTTAACTGTTCTGTGCTGTACTTACTTCTCCAGTATTAGAGAAATACCAATGTATGATGGAACAAATATCATTTTTTTATTGGTGAGTATTCCATCTATCAGACTTCTTGCAACTTCATCCGTGTTTAATACAGGCCATAATCTGTGATTAAAAAGAAAAAGTCTTTTTTTTTCATTTTTAAAAAGATTTGTTTATTTGAGTGCTGGAGATTAAATCTAGGGCCTCACATGTGCTAAGCAAGTGCTTTACCACCGAGCTAAACCTCAGGAACCTAGTGTTAATGTTTTTAATTAATAAAGATAAACAAATTAAGAGATCCTTTCACCAAAATTAGAATTAGGTTTTAAAATATTCCAGGTTTCACCACATAAATGTCACTTCCCTTCTTCCCCCACATCTCATATTGATGTTTTGTAAATACAGTCTTATACTTTTCATATCTAGTAGGTGTATTTCTTAGCTCACACAGTATAAATATCAAAGTGGTGGAGAGGCATTAGATGGTAAGGAATAGAGGAACCAGGGAATAAGGAAGAGTACTTTATGTTAGCACTGTGGCTGCTGTTGTGGACAATATAAAATTGGCACATATCCTTACTTTCCCATACTGTATTTGAGGAAGATGAATCACTATTGGGAAAGGGGGATACTGGGTATAATTCAATGTGGAGGTGTGGTTTCCAGGATAGAAGTCTTTCTCCATTCTCTAAATGTGCCTCTCTAGCCCACTCTTCCCCATTCCTGCTCACTCTTGGCACCCAAGTGTGTGTTGATCTTTTTGCTGGACATAAATAAACACCAGTTGCCTAATTAACTGGAATCTGATCATTCCTGCTAGTCCCTAATTTGTTTTACCCCCCTTTATTTATTTAATTTCAAAGTAAAACTTAAAGGTAATAAAATAATAAGAAAAAAAATCCTCCCTCTTAGCCAACTTAAAAAGTTTCTGATATAGTTTTCATATCAATTTCTCATGCCATATTCCTATCCTAACTTGGTTTTGACTTTACCTTGTGCTTGGGTTTTTGGTGAACCCAGTATCCACAAAAACTGGGCAGAGACATGAAGTTTTGATACCAGTTTTCCCCAAGGTTTCAAGTTCTGATGTCAGAGCTCTGTGAAAGCCAACAGCAGCAAATTTGCTGGAACTATAAGAGAATTATCAACCATCATCAGTTAAAAGAGAGCAAGACAGTTAGCTTTCTGTAAGAAGGCAGAATCATTTGGTTTGAGCAAGAAGTCAAATCCCCAAAGTCATCTACTTGTGGTTTTTCTGAGAGAATGAATGATCATTCATTTTCTTTTACATTTTCATATATGATTAAACAGAATTCTGAGTATACCAAATTACTTTTTTTCTTTTTTGTTGCTGGGAATTGAACCCAGGGCCTCTTGCTCATTCTAAGTGTGTGCTCTATCCCTGAACTATATATTCCCAGTCCCTCTACCCAAATTCTTAATTAGCGACCATAGCAAAAGAACAATCATAACTTTATTGACTGATGCTCACTTTTCCACCCTACATATAAAGTTTTTCCAGTCAATCTTCAAAATATTTTCTAATCAGTTTTTATTACTGTTTTTATTTAGAAAAATATGAATCATGAAAAACATATTTAGAAATACTACAAAACTAATATCCGTTTTGACAAACTTCTGTGGGATTCCATATGTTTTTCCTCTTTTGGTGACCAAGCTGATAGTTTCCTTCTTGACACTGGTGCCACTTTGTCATCTAAATTGCATTAAGAGAATTTGACGTTCAAGGACTTCAGATAGTGGTTAGGTGTGTTTTCTATGTGCCATCAGCACATGTCTTTATCTTCTTTTCTTTTCTTTTCTGATTTTTAAAATGAAGATTCTAAAATATAAGACTATCTTGAATATTCAAATACCATATGTGTAATCACTTTATTTATATGGATTTATTTGTTAATTATATAAATGTTTTTGACCCATTGACACATAACAATGATGTTAGAGACTGGTTCTTTTCTCCAGGGAGAAGAAAAGGAAAATTGTTATTACATTGAATTTCTACACTTAAAATATTAAAACAACAGAAATGTTTAATCTGTGAAATTCTTATTTGCATTTTAAGACGATAGAGGCCATAAGTGTGTGTAATGGCAATCTACCTTACATTGAAATTTAGCTATATCTGTGACTGCACTGAGTGTCAGAAATAATTTGATTCTTAACTCAATTTAACCTTGAATGTGTATGTATAAGTAAATAAAAGATCAACTAACTACCAACCCACACACCTACCCATTGATACTCATATATTGGTAGAGGTTTTTTTCTGAGGTTAATATAAAGCATAGTAAGGAAGGGAGATACCGTTAGCAGAGTTTACAAGGAAAGGATATTTTGTAAACATTTTATGCTTAAGGCCTCCTACCTCCTTCCTTTATGTTCTTAATAGGGTCTGGGGGTGTGGTGTCTGCATCCTTTTACTCAGGTAGAGGCCCCCCTACCATATGCACATATACACATGCACAAATGAACTTTCATTATGCAAACACCACTGGAAAATGTTTTGATCCAGAGTCCACTCTGATTGGCTTATCTTGGACAGACTGGCCATACTATAGATTTATGTTTGCTTTAACTTCTGTATGTTTTGTTTCTTATGGTATGTGTTTCTGATTTCTTCTGTCAACATCTCTCATTCCAGGATATTATGGAAACATTCTTGGTATTTCTACTTTCTTACATCACTCTACAGAGGAGTTTTCAAAAATCTAAAAATATTTAAAATAAAATTACAATCAGTTTCATTGTTTTAGGAGAAGTCATTTAAAAAAAATATTCTAACTTACTCTTCAAATTCTGCAACTCCAAATTACTTTGCTGTGAGCATTGAAATTTGAAGACTAATAATCACTCAAAAGTACAGAAATATGTAGTACTGCTGGCAAGTGATACTTACCAATATGGAATAAGATAGGGAATTACTCCATGACCGCACACTGAAGCCACTGTCACGATATGGCCGTGATTTCTCTTTATCATTGAAGGAAGAAGTGCTTTTATGATCTTAATGCCAATGCAGAAAGAAGAGAAACAATGACAAAGGCATTAAGTTTCTAAATCAGGTTATCCTATTTTTGTTAAGACAGAATGGCAGGCTAGTGATATGGCTCAGTGGTATAGCACATACCCGGCTGGTATGAGGCCCTGGATTGGATGCCCAGACCACAAAAAGAGGATGGCATTTGAGAGAACTTTACATGAAATCATATACTTGCAAAATTTTATGACAATTTCTACAAAACGAGAGAAATGAAAAAGATAAACATGTATTGGTTTGAGCTGGCATTGAGTGCTATGCCTTGTCTGTCACCTGCTAGGAACACATCTCAATATTCCCCCTTCCCTTCAGAACACCACACACACACACACACACACACACACACACAATAGCTCCTTTTGGGATATTTCATCTAAACAATATTATGGCTATTTTTTACAGTGCTGGGGAGAGAACTCAAGGCCTCATGCCTGCTAGGCAAGCACTGTACCACTGAACTGTACTTCTAGCCCTCACAATATTATTAAGGGAGAAATTCAGTTTTCAGAACTGAAAGAAATCCCTATGATAATCTGGTATTTTGTAATTTTGTTTTTGTTTGGGGATTTATCATTCTAATGACATGAGTTGAAATCTGTCAACTGTCAAACAGTTGAGAAGAATAAACCAAGAGTCTTACAGTGACCCAAATCATTATGTAGGATGAGTAGATTCACTATCTCCTTATTCATAATATTATAGAAATTACATAGTATCATATGATACTATAATATACACATACAATATACATATGTAATATACTATAATATACTATATATGTATAGTATATGTCCATGTTACAGGAAACAAAAAAATCTCCCCCTGCCACTGCCAAACTTTACTGTTTTGTGAAAAATATCAATAATATTTTATAATCTTACCCCATAGACCTATGCAAATTTATCAGGCAAAAACTACCAAACCAAGCCACCTACAAATTCTGGACCCACAGAAAGTATAAGGGGATATGATTGCTTATTGTTGCTTAAACTTCTAAGTTTTGATGTAAGTTGTTTTGCAGCTATAGGTAGCTAATGTACCCAGAGGAGCAGTTTTGTGGGCATGATAATTAATTCATATTAGCATGTATGAAGAGCTGGAAAAGGTAAAGAGACACATCTTTTGCTGTCTTCCAGAATCCAGATTTACCCTAGGTTCTACATTACTAGTAGGCCTGGAAAATTAATTCATATAAATGCTTTCTACAAAGATGTGTTGAAACTCATATTTCTGTTTCCCATAAAACTAACCAATTATAAGAAATCTCTTTCCTTCCTTCCTTCCTTCCTTCCTTCCTTTTTCTTTTCTTTCTTTCTTTCTTTCTTTCTTTCTTTCTTTCTTTCTTTCTTTCTTTCTTTCTTTCTTTCTTTCCTTCCTTCCTTCCTTCCTTCCTTCCTTCCTTCCTTCCTTCCTTCCTTCCTTCTTCTTCTTCTTCTTCTTCTCTTTCTTTCTTTCTTTCTTTCTTTCTTTCTTTCTTTCTTTCTTTCTTTCTTTCTTTCTTTCCCTCTCTCTCTCTTTCTTTATTTCTTTTTTATACTGGGAATTGAACCCAGGGCCTTGACACATTCTAGGCAAGTGCTTCACCACTGAGCTTCGTATCCACCCCCTTTGGAAACACTTTATTTTGAAACAGGGTCTCACTAGGTAGTACAGGATGGCCTTGAACTTGTGATCCTCTTGTGTAAGCCTCCTGAGTAGCAGGGATTACAGGCATGTACCACCTCACCCAGCAAGTTGTATTTCTAAGTTTTAGCATTCCATGGGTCTAGAACTTATCTCAGAGTCCTACCCAGAAGTGTACCCAACCCCTGCATACATCTAAGTACTTACTTCTGATGTCTTTACAGTTCTAAAATTTCATGAAAGGAGGTCACAAATGAATGTACACTGTGTATCTTTCCTCTAAAGCACTGAAAAGATGCACACTGATGACCCTTAACAAACCTTCACAAATATTTGTTAAAGACCTGGTGCATGCCAACTATGTATTTAATACTGGTGGATAAGACAGACCAAGTGGCTCATATTCTAGTGTGTTGTGCCCCCTTGAACTTTAACCTTCTGTCAGATACTCTGTGCCTCTTCCCAAACAAACTTGATAATTCCTGATTTAAGAAAATGATCTGGCCTGTTTCCCACCCCCAAGTGTGTGAACTCAATTATGAACTCCATGTATCTTCAGTGAAGGTGTACAGGTGTGTAAAGACCAGAAATGTTTCTGATTATACTCACCCAAAAATGTCCCAGGATGTTGACTTCAAATGTTTTGGTAATTTCTTCATCCTTGGTACTAAGAAAATCCGCTGGATATACTACTCCAGCATTATTCACCACAATGGTTACATCACCCACTTCTTTCTTTACCTTTTACAATTGAAAGGACACATCAGTTGGGTCTATTATACAAACTCAAAGTTTTGGGGTTATTTTTTATTCTACTGAGTGAGGTCTCAGAGTTCAGGCTTGAAAAAGTTTCTAGTTCAAATAATAGATGCAAAGGCAAAACTGTCATAAATGCGGGCTAAAATTCTTTTAAACATCTAAGTTTCAGTACCAGTACAAAATGGATTTTGAAAGCTTATCAATAAGGTGAATTTAATATTTGTGTTGATAAATTAATATGTAAGTTCTGATTAAGTATTTTTAAAGTGCTGATTGAGTTATCGCAATTCCACCACCTACAAGCTACATGATCTTTGTTTGGCTTAATTAACCTCCTTGAGCCTAAATTAGCTCATCTACAAAATGAGATTAATAGAATCATTGAACTAAACTAACTTAAAGAATGCAATAATTTATTCAAGTGTTAGGTTCATTGTGAGCACTTGATATTAAAATTTGTTATAACTTTTTTTTTTTTTTTTAGGAGTTGGGGATTGAACCTAGGGCCTCACACATGCTAGGCAAATGCTCTACCACTGAGCTACATCTCTGGTCTTAGAATTATTATAATTATTACTACATTTTCCTTACAAGAGTTGATGAGCACTAAAACTTAAAAATCTCACAAAGGAAATATTAAAGGAAGAAAACTTACTGCAAAAATACAAGAACTGAAAACTAGCAAGTAATCCATTTTTCCTACTGATAAATCTTTTGTCAGTTACTCTGGGCCACTGCTAACACTTCTGATCAGAATGAAATCTATTAATAATATGAGACCATCATAATGAGCAGAGTTGAGTGACTTTTATACAACAAAAAAGTGTACGTATCGTATCCTTCTTTGGTTACATTACTTCATTTGGCAGTACAGTCTAATTTAAATCAGACATAAAGTACCTTTTTATTTTGCATGTCAGGGGCAATTGATACAAAATCATCACAAGAAATGTGTGACCTGAATTCTCACCTGATTCACGGAGTTGTAAATCTCTTCTCGGTTACTGCAGTCTACCACAAATACATGCACAGTGACCCCTAATTTTCGACATTCTGTTGCAGTCTCCTCAACACCATGCTGTAATAGGGGAAAAAAAATTCAGGAAAGAGTGGAAGAAAAAGCACTGGACAAGAAAAAATTTAGAAATATTAAAATTCACCTCCAACCTCCTTATTTTTAAGAAACTTCTTGATTGTTTGCTTAATTTGCAATGAGATTCTACCTAACTTTTCTGCCAGGCAATGCTCAGATTAGTACCAAAGCAAAATCAAAAAGCAAAACCAAACCAACAAAAACCCCTAAAACAAATGAACGAAAAATCCCCCCAAAATCACTTTTCATGTTTTTTTTTTCCTAGCTTTTCATCTTGACCTGGAGGTCCTTTAGTAGGTAGTTTCTCTAAAGAGGGCTACTTTTGTAGTTTGAAGAATAGTCATGATGGGGCTCTTTGTGGTGTCATGCAGGCAGATGATTAGTAAGAAAGAAGAAAAAAAGTTCATTTAACACACATATGATGAGCACCAAGCATGTAATGTAGGCAGTAAGGTGTGGAATAGCAGTTCTAAAGTAGCGATAATCCTAAACTGTATGCTTCCACATGTTTTTCTCAAGGATTCTGATTTATTCCTCTGGTAGCAAAAGGTAAAAGAAGGATCCTTAATTGAGAAAGATTTTCACTGGAGATCATGTCACCATCCTATGAGACAATAACAGTAAATTTTTCAGGTGGTCAGGGTCATGGGAAGGACTCTCAAATTTAGGTAACCTTGTACATAACTCTAGGATATGAAAACAGGGAAATTTATTTTTGGATCAAATTCATAGATTTCTTTCCTAAGATAAAATTGTCCTAATGTTTCTTTTTTTTTTTTTCCTCATATCTCAAACTGACTTTTATTTCACTTATAACATGGACTCATGTGAAAATATGTTTAATATAACACATCATATTTTCTTTTTTTCTTTTTTTTATTATTGTATACAAATGGGATACATGTTGTTTCTCTATTTGTACATGGAGTCAAGGCATACCATTTGTGTAATCATACGTTTACATAGGGCAATGATGTTTGATTCATTATTTTTTTCCCTTCCCCCCCAACCCTCCCACCCCTCTTTTCCCTCTATACAGTCCTTCTTTCCTTCATTCTTACCACACTCCTTATCCCTAACCCTAAACCTAACCCTAAACCTAATGCTAATGTCCTAATGTTTCTTGACTTGCATTTCTGGAAAATTAGAATTCTTTTCAAGTTTTGACATCTGTTGATTTCTAAAGAGAAGATTATATGGTTTTTAAAATTATACTTTTCCCCTCACACTTTGTAAACTATTCTCTGTGGTGAAGAGGTGAGGACATGTCAAAAGTCCTTTCCTATGCATACTGGGATAATAGTGGTGTGGCCATTATTTGGGGTCATCCCTGAGGGAATGGGGGTGCTGGTTTTCCTTCACCAACATTGCCTCCCCTGCATTCTCTGTATTTCACTATTTGTGGGTAAACCCCAGAGCAGCAGCCTGAAATTCCAAAGAACAGTCTTTAACAGAGACCAGGACTATTATAGCAAAACCAGTGTTCCTTCAATTAGCCTTTTGAGAGGTTGCAGAAGAGTAAAAGGGGAGCCGGTCAGGAGAGTCACTGACTACTTCAGCTCCAGCAAGTAGCTTGCTCATTGCCAGAGTGCGTAGAGGACTATGTAGTTCTCCACTCTGTCTCTAGATTCAAGACCATAGACAGCATTAGTAACCAAAGCTTACATCAGGTTCTTTGACGAATAAAAATTTCTTTGATCATATCATCCAGCTGGAGTACCTCAAGATATGGTGCCTTATCTTTTTATAAGTGAAATGCATGCTTCGGCTTCAGTATCAGTGTGCATTGTGAGTTCCGCTTGTCACTGTGTTCCTAAAGCAGAGTTTAGATGGAACAAGGGCCAAACTTGCCTGTCATCTTGGAAGGCAAAAGGAGCCAGCTATGACAAAAATCCAGTTGGTCCTTGACCAAAGGAAATCAGATTTACACTGGTAACCTTAGAGTGAATCATTTTAATCTTTTAAATGTTTAACCATAAAATTCAAGAATTTGCAGAGAATTCACAAGGTTGGGTTACCCATCATTCAGGCAGAACCTTAAGTCATTTTTAATATGACTTCTTTCGAATTTTACTTTTGCCTTGTCACTGGAAATGTTAAAATTTTTTAAAAAAATGTAATGAATGTAGTCCTCTCTCCAAAAAGGGATATCTGGAAAGAGATCCAAAGGTTAAATTTCATCAAGCCTTTTCAAGGATTTATGAATACCTGAGAAAAGCAGGCAATAGTTTTCCCCATTTTAAAATTCTTGTTATAATCTAAAAAAGTTTTTGGGAATTTCTTCAAGGATCAAATACATACCAAATCATTTTCAATTCATCTATTATATAAATATCAATTCAGCTATTATGTAAACGCTCACATCTGTTAAGTAAGAAAATATCAATTTTTTCTTCAAAGATATTCTTCATTATCCAGAAAGAGCTAGAGAATTAGTTCCTTAAGTTCAGAAGATATTTTTGAAGTCTTTAGGAAAACAGGTGTCAACTAGACATGATGGCAAAGAAAATGAGAGTAATGATTTAATGGCAATTTAAATCTCAATGTGATTGGTGGAAAATCTGATTTTCAAAACATTTTGTTAACTATGGCCTATAGATTATAACTGTGTGTTAATGTAAATTCATCAGTTGTAACAAATGTACCACCCTGGTGGGGGATGTTGATGGAGGAGGTTATGCATGTGTGGAGGTGGGTGGACCACAGGAAATATTTGTACCTTTCTCTCAATTTTGCTGTTAAGCTTCTCTTTAAAAACAAATTATTTAAATATAATCAAACAAAAAAGACCTAAAGATTTTTTTTAAAGGAAAATAAAAAGAGATCACTAAATTAAAAAAATATTTTTGGTACATATATTCATAGTCTTGCAAGTATTTATAAGTTTAGATAAATCATATAAAATATCAGTTATTTCAGGTTTTGGGGCTAGTTAAGATAGCATTTATAAACAAGAGTATAAGAGAAAAATGTCTAAGAGAAAGCCTGACTCTCTGCACATAGATTTTATTTAACACAATTAATGTTAACCATGTGCCAGGCATTATTCTAAGCTATTAAAATACATATTTAATCCTCTTATCTAAGAGTTGGCAACATTTTTATGTAATAGGCCAAAGAGTAAATATTTTAGGTATGTGTGTGTGAGAGATGGGAGGCACTAAGTGTTTTAATAGCATGTTCTTCTTTGTTTCTTTGGGTTTTGTTTTGATAACCCTTTGGAAGTGTAAGCATTATTCTTAGCCCAACAGGCTGTCATGGCTAGATTTGACCCTTAGCTATAAATTGGTGGGCTTCTTGACTACCCCTAAGGTATTATCCCCATTTCAAAGATAGGAAGATTGGGGCCGAGAGAACTTGTGACTTGGCTACTTTAAGCAGCTTGGAATGGTCTTGGCTCTATGTTTTTTGTTATTCTAAGCATAACCTATACCTTATGGCATAAAAATCACTGCTCAGGTCTTAATTATGTTCCCTTCATAAAATCAACCTGATGCAACTGTATAAAAGGCTACAGAAAATGTATCCAGCTTTCAGAAGAGAAATACTAAGATAAGCAGATGCTAAATCAAGTAATAAAATATGTGTCTTACTTTGTGAGTTTGAAAAATTGGCAGTTACATCCATTACCTTATTAATATCCCACAGAATGAGTCTGCTTTTCCGCTTTGCAAATTCATAGGCAGTCAGTCTGCCTATTCCATGCCCAGCTCCGGTAATGAGAACAATCTCCCCAGCCACAGATTTTCTCTTCTGGGGAAGGAAAAACTTCACCAATGACTCCAAGTAGGAGTAGATGATAGTGATCAGAAGCAGGAGAATATCCAAGAAAATGTTCATGGCTCAGTTCTATTCTCTTCCTCTGACTTTCTTTGTGTAGTCCTCAGAAAGAGATGCCCTCTGCACAGAGCACTGGCGAAGACCTGTGTGCCCAGGTGTTGAAAGGAGAGCTAGGTAAGGAAGGCTTTTGTCTCCATGTTCTGATGAGTCAGAGCCACCTCTGAATTTTTGAAGTGATACCAGCGCTAGCAGAAGCTTAGCACAGGTCAAGGGAATATGCTCTTTGGTCATGTTTATCTGAGAGCAGTTGTGTACCATGTTTCAACATGGAATTTCACCTCTAGAATTACTTCTAGATAATGACCTTGTATCTTTCTGTAAATTGAGTGTGTGTGTGTGTGTGTGTGTGTGTGTGTGTGTTTATTTATTTTTAAGAAGAGAAAAGGAGAAAGTAAGATTATTATCTAAGAAATTAAAACATGGGTCAATGAAGTGTAGTGGTTTGATTCATTAATTCACAAAATCTCAGCATTAATACTATATTTCAGCTGGCTAATTATCTTACATGTGATTCTTGTTTCTCAGAAAATCTTTTGAGGTTGAGGGTGATTTTAGGTTATATAAGACACTCAGTTCCTTTTGTGATAATATTGGAAAGAGCATTAGACCAGGTGTCAGAAGTATCAACATCTAAGACATCTGTTTTACTTCAGGTATCTATAAACAAATTACATAAACTTATGTTGGCTTATGAGCAGTAAAATGTATTTCTCACTGTTCTGGAGGCTCTGAAGTCCAAGATCAAAGAGTGTTAGGTGCCAGAAGAGTCCGTATCTAGTGAGGACTGACTTTCTGTTTTACAGAATGTTTTCATTTTACTGTGAACACACATGGCAGAAGGAGGAAGGGAACTCTCTATGACTTTATAAGGGCACTCATCCACTGGCCAAGTCCTCATGATCAAATCACCTTCCAAAGGTCCTGCTTCATAATATTATCACATGGGGGTTATGCTTTTAACATATGAATTTGAGGGGAACACATACCATCTATAGCAACTTCCAAGTCAAAGAGTAGAAAGAACTCTTGTTCATCAATAGATGAATGGTATAGTACACACACACACACACACACACACACACACACACACACTGGAATATTATTCAGCTTTTAAAATGAAGGAACTTTTCTGCTCTGGAGTCTGAGACAAGAGGATTGTAAGTTTGAGGCCAGCCTGGAGAAGTTAGTAAGACCCTGTCTCAAAAAAGTTCTGGAGATGATGTAGCTGAGTGGAAGAGAACCTCTGGATTCAATTGTGGGTTTAATTCCCAGTAATGAGAGGGAGAAAAAAAAGGAAGGAAATTTTGTCACATGCTACAACATGGAGGAACCTCAAAGACATTATGCCAAGTCACATAAGCTAGACATAAAAGTACAAACTTTGTATGATTTCATTTATAGAAAGCATCTGGAGTAGTCGAGTATATAGAGACGGAAAGCAGCAAGCACAGTGGTGGCTAAGGGATGCAGGTAGGGGGCATGTGGTGTTACAGTTTGTTTGGGATGGTGGAAACTCTGAAGGTGGATGATGGCAATAGTTGTATAGCAACAGGTATACACTTAATGCCCTTGAACTGTACATTTTAAAATGGTTAAAATGGTAAACTTTATGTTACATATGTGTGACTTTGGGCAATCTCATTTATTTTCTCTCTGTTACAGTTTCCTTATTTGGAAAATAGAGATAAAATAAAGCATGCTTTCCCCAACACAGATTTTTTCCACACATCACAATGTCAATCTTCCCTCACACAAGGCAGTTATAATGATCAGACAAGAGAGCATATATATGAAATGGCTTTGCAAGTAGCTTGCTAAGTTGCCCAGGTTGGCCTCAAACTTACGATCCTCTTGTCTCAGCCTCCAGAGTAGAAAGTTTCCTTCATTTAAAAAGCTGAATAATATTCCACTATTTATGTACTATACCATTCATCTATTGATGAACAGGAGTTCTTCCCACTCTTTGGAATGCTTACAGAAATCAAATAATAGTAATAATAATGGGCTGAATTTATTAGGCACAGACCATGTGCCAGGGACTATTTAAGAACTTTGCATATCCATTTATTTAATCCTCACAAGATATGTTTGAGATAGAAACCATTAAAATCTGTATTGTATAAGTGAGGAATTGATATGTAGGGCAAAAAAAAGTAACTCGTTGACAGTCACATAGCTAGTAAGAGGTGGGGTGAGAATTTAAGCCCAGAAAGTCTGATTCTGAAGCCCCAACTTGTAACTTAACAAGTTTCTGAATTAGGGTTGCTTTTGTGCTACAGGGTACACACAGGCATATCTGGAGAGATTTTCGATTGTCATAAGTCAGGCATGCTACTGGCATCTAGTGGGTAGAGGCCAGGGATGCTGCAACCTCTTACAAAGCATAGGACGGTCCTGTGCATTGTTTTGTTTTGTTTTTTCCAGGCATTTGGTTTGGGCACTTGTAAGTGTCATTGTCTGTTAGGGAACACAGATGAGGTATAGAAGCTGCTAAACTTTGCATATGTTGAGTTGAAGACATTTATTTAACCAGAACTGGAGATGATATAGATTATGCAGTTTAATTTAATCCTTTTGTGGATGAGGAACAGTAAATTCAGTAACGGCTAGCTTGCATGAGATTGCCCAGGGCTTGTTCTGCAGCATGAGGCCCCCTGAAATTGTAGGAAAGACTGTGTAAATAAAAGATACATCTCCCTGAATCTGGGCTTGACCTAGTCATCCTAGATATCAAAACAAAAATCAACTTTTTGTAAAAGTCAGATTGGTGCTCAAGTCAAGTGAAAATTCCTATCTACTTTGGGGAAGAATTTAGTGTCCAGAGTGAGTTAACACTCTCCCAATGTTTATTTGTATTTATTTTGATTTCAGGAAACTTTAGACTGTGGTGATAATAGGAATAGGCCAGGCTGGGCCTCTTTCAGGAGGAATAATGGGCTTCTGCATTATAGCATTTATTCCATCTTAACATGGTTGAACAGTTTATTACCACTGTAGATTTCTATTTGCTGGTTTCAAAATATTGTTTGAATTCCAAGGGAAGTTTGGGTAAATGGAAGTATGTTGGGGGCTATGCCATGTGGACTATGCCAAGATGGTGCCTGGCAGCCAGCCAGAGGTTGTTTTGATCACATCAGTGGTGAGGAGGTTGATTAACATAAGCACACCCAGGAGATTTATCATTGGCTGTATTCAATTAAGTCCACGCACAACGCGTGCACAGGTGTTCCCCAGTGCTCTTGATCGTGCCTGCTCGTTTTGACCTTTACCATGATTGGGCAGCTAGCTCCTCGCCTAATCTTCGCATAACTGGCATTAGCCCTACCCTTTGCTCCTGGAGGGGGTATAAGCCGGCTCTCCTCAAGCACCGGGGTTCCCGGGTTTCCTGAATCACCAATAAACCGTTCCAAATTCAAGAGCCTCACTACTCGTTTGTCTCCCACGCCAAATTGACTCCGCTGGACAGCGTCAGAAGTAGAGAGTGCTTAGAACAATTATTCAACTCTCTTGAGAATTCCACTGAGGTTCTCTGATAGGTCAAGAAGCCTGCGGATCTATCCTGAGTTTGATTTCTAATTGGTTGCAGAATTTTAGGTAGGCTGTTTAAACTTCTCGGGGATAGAGTAATTATAAAATGAGGTTAAGGGTGTCTACCACACAGAATTGTCAAAGCACATTTGGTTCTTGATAATTGTTTCCCTTCTTCACAATAAAATTTCACCATTTAGTCACCAGTCAAGTTGGTGTTGAAGATGTACTAAGGGTTAGTTTTAGATTTTCTACTCTTTCTAATCCCCATTTACAGTAAAAAAAGACTAATTTCTGTCAAGTAAGAATGGTGGCCTGGAGATAGAGAGGTGGGAAAGCCTGGGAAAGGAAAGAGGCCAGTGAGTCCTAGCCGTGCTGTGGTAGGGCCTCAGAATGATGCCAGGGGCTCAAAGAAAGGCCTTGTGGTTTGTCCAGGGAGCTGGGTTTCTGACTGCAAAGAGAGCTGTGACTGTCAAAGGACACCTTAGCATAAGGCAGGAGTATCATGACTGTTGCCAACTTGGAGTCTTTCTCAGTTTAACCAATGACAACGTAAGCCTCTTTGGGTGTGACCCTTAGAAGTAAATAGTGATGACTTGGATGGATTTTCTCATCTAACCATTGAGAGAGAGATTTCAAGTAGGGCTTAACTTCATTCAAATAACGTTTAAATGTTTTCAAACTTTGAGTCTCAGGAGTAATTGCTTAATGCTGGTAAATTAGAACAAGCTTTTTTAAAAATGCAGAGAACAAAATACAGAACCTCCATCAACAAATTATTTCTTTTCTGCAGAGTAGGGCTTCAGAATCAAAGGCTCCTTTTCTGGGTTTTTATGTCCACTGCCACGTCCACAGCTAGTTCAAGTCCTTCTAATAATCCTACTGTACAGGATTGCCATGGGATTAAATGTCAAACTGTGCCTGGTTAACATTCCATAAATGGGAATGGACTACCATTCTGTCATATAATATCCAAAGAAGGATACTTATTTCTCATAATGGTTAATGTTAAAGTTCATCCAGGTAATTTCTGATGAGTGTTTTAGGAGCCAAAACATGTTTATTGGGAAAAGGGAAATGCTATCAGTATACCTTGGTATATGCTAACTGATCTTACTGGTTTCCTAACGGCTTTCTCTTAGTTTACTTCACTAGCAGGCAAGCTTGTGCAGGTATAACTTAATCAACAAACTATTCCTAAGTGAGTTAGAAGCTTACTGTATATACATCAACTAAGTGCAGAATGTAGTTCAATGGCAATTATATTTCAATTCTGTGTATTAGAATAAGGTAAATAATGGAAAACAGGGAGAAATGTAATGTGGAACAATGTCTTCTGAGAAATCTTGTAGAATTCTTAGCACAACTTGCCTTAAACAGATTACCATGATTCTTATAATCTGCAGTAATGCTGATGAGATGACTTGTTGAATAAGATAAGTCATGTGTTAGCACTTGGTACATGTTACATTTTCTGTTTATAATCTGGATAAAAATTTGTCACCTTGAAATTTCTGAGCTTAAAATTTGCTCATCTGGTACATTTCACAGGGATCAGTGAGTGGTTCTTTTGTGTTTTTTGAATAGAACTGTCTCATACAAAGATCAAGTACATGTACATCATGTACATGTGCTGAGGCAGTCTGAAAATATTTTTCTTTAGTAGAAACCCAACAACCCTACTTATTTTTTCTGAACTTATAGTCTGATCTCATACCCAAGATTTCTAGACACTTAAAGAAAGGCCTTTTATCATATAATTGATTTTTCTTTACTTTGAAGATTAAGTTATGTTCTGTTTAAGACAAAAAGATGAAAACAACAAAAGTTGATGTTTGGTCCATTTATTATTGTTGCATTTATAAGTACTGTCTCCCAATTCTCAGCCTTAAATCCCAGTGATGCTTTTAAATTTGCAACACGTATCCATCTCTACTTTTCTTATGCTGAAATGTTTGACTTTAAAATGTGAAGCGTCTCTCAGGAGAGGGTGGTAACATATAGGATGAAACATTTGAAAGATCAATAAATTCACTGTGAAATGCTACTAGATATGTAATCCTTCGTTATATTTGGAGTTTGAAGTTTCTGATTTTATACAGAATAGAAAAGGAAATATGTGAATTATAAAACATGTTAAGTGCACTAAAAATATGATATCTTAAACATCTGTAGCACAAATTTTGCAAACTTTTAGATGAGTAACAAAATTTGGAAAATTATTGTGATGAAATTGCTTTTGTTCTTTTCTCATCATTTTCCATAAGGTAAACTCTTAATGTCTATGTCCGTATTACATGAAGTTAGCTTTTACCTAAAGAACAAGTAGTAATAAGCCAGTATGCCATGGTACCAAAAGGTGACATTGAAGAAAACAGGATAATTAGGAAAAAAAGTTTAAAATATTAAAGTTCTGATTATTATTATTAAATGAAATCAACTTAACCCTGGTAAATCAGTTTTCAAGAAAACCAGGCGCTTATTGTTCTTTTGCTTTATATCCAACAACTGCATCAAACTTAACATTTATCTTTCGTTTTAAAATTTCCCAGTAACGCTGAGGTAAAAGCCTAGAAAAAAGACATATAAAAATAATTAGGAAATAAATATTAAGTGCATTTGAAAAACATCTTTTAAAATACTTCAATTTCTCCTAAATCACATCATGTTCATCTTAGGCAGGATTAAGAACTTTAACTCTGAGTTTGTACTATATGTTTTTTTCCTATTACATTCATTTCCTTTTCAAAAGGGTAGGAGTGACCTGAATATTTTTTATAAATATACACATATATGTGTGTATATATATATATATACATACACACACAAACACACACACATATATACACATATGTACTTATTTTTGAAGTTTATACATATTTATTTTGAAATAAATATTTTTTCAGAATATCTAAGAAGAGGCAAAAAACAGAATAGTTGAGATACTAAAGGGTTAAAAAAAGAATTCTGACAATGAAAAGTGAGAATAGAAGCTAATTTTATACTTTACAATTAAGAATATTATTTAAATGTTCTACTAAATGGGGAAATAGAACTGCTAAATGGAAATGCAGATAATGCACTTCATTTTGAGAATAACCATGAACAAATTAATAGACCTTGGAGTTTAAATTCCTCACATGTAAATGGAAAAATTAATATGTATCTCACAAGTGTTCCTGTGAGGAATCTTGTGTTGATTTAAAAAAAAAAAAAGTCTTAAACAGTAATGGTCATGTAGCATGTCTCATTTCTTAACATAGTTAAAAGACTATTTAGGAGCTTGTAACATTCCCAAGGGCTTGAGAGAAACAGAATTTTAAGTCAGTGTAATGACATACAAAGATCTGACAGATGGCATTAAAATATGGTTTGGAAATTGAACAGCCAACCCTCACAGAGGGAAATTAAGGCAATGATAATAATAGTAGTTGTAATAATAATAGTAAATAGCAGCACATAACATTTATTGTGTACTTATGGTATACAGAGTACTTTAAATGTTTTATTTACTCTTCTCAGCCTCATAGTCTTACTGATATTTCCATTTCACAGAGGAAGAAACTGAACTAACTCATCTGTGTTGCTGTTGACAGCAAGTCCCAATCGCAGCTTCATTCAGCTCCAGAGTACAAAGTTTATGTTAAAGATCTAGGAATTAGAATGACTTTAGTGCTTTCTATGGGCCAGGCACTCTTCAAAGTATAGGAGATAGATACAGGGATGAAAAATTGGCAAAAATTTTTTTCACAGAGGGTTACATTCTAAAGGGTCATAACACTTGAGTGTTTCTCTATGCAATGTGACACACATGATGCTAAAAACAGGTTTTCATTCATTTCCCATCAAGGAGACCTGGAGTTTTATACCTAAATGTCCAGGGCATTTTCAACAATGGTTTCTAGTAGCAGGGGCTAGAAAGACTGATACATGTTATACCTTGAATCTTGAATTCTTTTGGTATTTTAGATCATTAATTCTCAAAGTATAATCTTTGGTCCAATTGCTGGTCCATGTATTTCTGAATCCCAACCCAATTTTCCCATATTCAAATTTCTAGAATTAAGATTCAGGAATCTATTTTTTAAATAGACTTCCCTAGTGAGCCTGATCTCCACCAACTTGGAAAAGCCTGAACTTAGGCACAGGCAGCAAGAGGTTTCTTCTTCCAGATAACTCAAGGCTCCTCTTCATTTTCCCCCAGTTACCAGAATAGCCTCCCTGCCACACTGTTTTCCCAGTGAGTGAATCACGATAGGATGTGTGTCATGAGGAGGTAGTCTTTAAGCCAGAGGTTTCCAATATGGGCTGACATTAGTAGCCCCCAGAGAGTTGCTACATCTCTAAAACCTAGGCCCACACTCCACACCAACTGAATCAGGATCTTGAGGAGTAGGTCTATGCATCAGCATTGTTTAAATCTCCCAAGTGAATTCCAATGAACTCCAAAGTTGAGTGCTACTGCTCCAAAGAAGAGCTTCTGGAATTTTAATATGTGTACAAATCATCTGGTATCTTAGCAAGTTCTCATTCAGGAGATCAGGAGATTCTGTATTTCTAACAAACTCCTCAGGGATACTGATGCAGGTAGTCCATGGATCCCACTGGAAGTAGTAAAGCTCAAGGGTCTCCAAAATGATAAAAGATCATTCAGCAATTCCTATACTTCAGTATGATTTCCCACAAAATAAAAGGTTAAAGGTATCTGTGAATGAATATCTAAAACCTAACTAGGGTCTTCTTTAATCTCATTGTCCTATGATTTTGCTATGTGAAAATGCTTTAAAACATGCTTTTTCATAGTCATTAATTAAAAAGACAAGACTTCTAGAAATAGACAACTTAAAAACAAAACAAAACAAATATAAAAACATGAGGACATGATTCAATTGGTTTACTCAATAGCTACACCAATCTTGCTTCTCTGATTAATTTTGTGTGGTTTTAAAAAAATTGATGAAATCTTTGAGTCTATTGTTTTTAACTTAACTCTAATTATACTTTAACAACAAGTGTCTAGTTGTAAATATGAGTTAAAAATATGTAAGAGATAAACGTTCACTTCTAATGCTGACAAACTTAACCATTACTTACCTATCTAAGACATATAAAACCCTTAGAAAGGATGGAACCAAAACCATCCTCTTCTCAGTCAGGATTCCATTCATTAGCTCATTTACAACTTCCTCAGGTTCCAGGGTGGGTCCCAAACTGAAATCAGAGGCAGACTTCAGAAACAAAACATTTCACTGAGATTTCAGCTTTGGTTTGCTGTTAAACAAATGAAATTACCAAAGGATTCAACATAACTGATCTTTGGCAGCCAGCCTCTCAAAGGTGCTCAGAAATTATAGCCACTTTACCATTAATATTAATAACAACCATTTATTTAGCATTTATTAGGTACTCTGCATTGTGCTAGACCTCTACTTAGGTTATCTCAGTGAAGTTTTATAACGCTCTGGTGACACTATTGTATGGAACATTGCTGAAGTGAACCAAACAACTCCCATTTTGCTTTCTGACCCCATTTTGTGAAACTTATAAAAAACATGTTGTTTGCTGTGATAGATCAAAACAAAATGTGTGTGTAGCATTAAGATAAGTAAAGTCACGAGCAGTGACGCACACAGTGACTATGCAGTCACTGAGAAAAACATTTGGCAGTTTGTTTACACCAAATTTACATTAGTTTTAATGGTAAAACTGGTAAAAATATTTACTAGATGAATTTGCAGAATTCAGGACTTGAAAAACAAATGAGGTAATGTGTGAACTTGTTTTGATGTGACTATATAAACTGCAGACTGATCAGGAGCGAGCGGGCACTACTCCACCGACAGAGTCTGTCACTATGTCCCGCCGACAAGTGACAAGACAGTGCTCCCCAGCTCGAGGCCCCTGGTCGCTGCATGCTGTTACTCCGATGACTGATTGCCGTTTGCTGTGAACCAAGCATCAATAAAACCTCATCTGAGGACCAACGACCGGCTACGTGAGTGTTATCTTATTCCTACCCGGTTCCCGATCCAGTACAGGCCGCAAGTGTTACGACGTGCTCGTGACAACTATAAACTTTATTTTATGAATGATAATTATAGAACCAACTAGGACTCAAAAATAGGTTAGGACTAACAAGTTCACTTCTAAAGCTTCAGCAGTTTTGGGGAAGAAGTCAGGTACTGGTGTACAAGTTTTGTTATACACTAAGTGTCTTTACTGAATGAAGTCTAAAGTTTAGGAGGAAATAAAATACAGTTATTCCCCTGGCTCTAGGTCCTTGATCACCACATGGAACTTTTACATGCATTAGGTCTTAATTTACTTTTCAGCCTTGTTACTTAGTTCCATGTCACACACTATCACTGTGTAACCACCTGGGTACCTGCACCACAGACTGGTAAGTGGTCCCCCAAAAGTTTCACCAATCCCAAAAAACCAAAGCCCAAATGTTCTAATGTGCAGATGCTAACACACAATAAGGGGGGTATAGGGAAGAATAGAAGTATGTTGGATTAGACAAACGGGAATGAAGGGAAAGGAGGGGGAATGGGAATAGGAAAGATAGTAGAATGAATCAGACATAACTTTCCTATGAGCATATAAGTATACATGACCAGTGTAACTCCACATCAGGTACAATTGCAAGAATACTTCATGAATACTCCACGTATGTATAATATGTCAAAATACACTCTACTGTCACGTATGACTAAAAACAAATTTTAAAAAGTGGTTTTTCAAAGCCTGGGTGTTAGGGTAAGAACACTTAGGAAGGGTTGTTGGTCATAAGAGTTTGTCAGTTTTTAATGTTTTATTAATCACTTAGAAAAAAGAGACACATAATTAAATACACTAATGAAATTTGCCAATGTCACCAAACAGAGAGGCTAACATTTTGGGGAAGCAGATTTTAAATATGTGTGATTACTTAAAAGAAGTATTACAAAAAGTATTATATGACGTTGTCTAGAAATAAATACAGAATAGTTCATTCAAGAGGGAAAAAATAAGTTGTAAAGTAAAATTTAGACTACTGAGAAGTGTAGCTTTGTTCTTAAAAGCAAGCATGGTGACTGGATCCAGGAAGGAGAGGATAGCTTAAAAACACTATACAATCTTTCATTCTCAGTCATTTATTAGAAGACCATGTTTACCATGAGACTCTGAAACAACAGTATTATTTATGAGAAGCTTGGAAAGTAAACAGGAGAGGAAATGTAAAAATGAAATGGAGTCAAAAGTCAAAGGTAGGGCTGGGGAGATAGCTCAGCTGATGGAGGGCTTGCCTCGCAAACACAAGGCCCTGAGTTTGATCCCCAGCACCGCAAAAAAAAAAAAAAAAAAAAATAGTCAAAGGCAAATGGAAGCTTGAAGAAACAAAGCAGTCCTTTGGTTGGTAGTGTAGTCAAGTATGGGTGCCATGGAGGATGAATCCAGAAACTGAAGCCTATGGTACCCTGAAAAGCATTCAGAGTGAAATTCTTTGTAGCATATTGCTACCAGCCTTCCATATTCCCAAGCTCATAAACACCTGTGTTCATAGCATAGCATACTCCCTTCTGCTCACTGTGGCCTTGCTAACCTGCCAATCATGCGGCATTGACTGAACTTTTCTTAGTGACCTGCTTTCTTAAAGTTCTTAGTGTCTTTTCTTTGAAATGCAATGACTATCTAATAACATTTTTAATTAATTAATTTGATACTGGGATTGAACCCAGGGGTGCTTTACCACTGAATTATACCCCTGTCCTATTTATTTATTTAAATTTATTTATTTATTTGAATTTACTTATTTAAATGATCTCACTAAGTAGCCCAGGCTGTCCTTGAACTTGTGATCTACCTGCCTCAGCCTCCCCAAGTTGCTGGAATTATAGGTATGAAACACCACACCCAATATCGTGATTTTAAAAAGACTAAAAGACAGCAAGTAAATGAAAAATTTTCAACATTTCTAGCAATCATGGAAATGCAAATCAAACCTACATTAAGGTTTCATCTTACTCTACAATATGAATACAAATAATAAATGCTGTGAGGATGTGGGTAAAAAGGTACATTGATACACTGTTGGTGGAACTGTACAACTGCTCTGGAAAGCAGTATGGGGAGTCCTCAGAAAACTAGGAAGGAACTGCCATTTGACCCAGCTATCCCACTCCTCAATACTTAAACTAAAATCAGCATACTATAGTGATAGACTCACTTCAATGTTCACAGCAGCACAATTCATAATAGCCAAATTATGGAATGAGCCCAGATACCCATGAATAGATGAATGGATTAAGAAAATGTGGTTTGCAAAAATAAAATACTTGGGAATCAATCTCACAAAAGAGGTGAAAGACCTCTACAATGAGAACTACAGAACACTAAAGAAAGAAATTCAAGAAAACCTTAGAAGATGGAAAGATCTCCCATGTTCCTGGATAGGCAGAATTAATATCGTCAAAATGGCTATACTACCTAAAGTTCTATACAGATTCAATGCAATTCCAATTAAAATCCCAATGATGTACCTCGCAGAAATAGAGCAAGCAATTATGAAATTCATCTGGAAGAATAAAAAACCTAGAATAGCTAAAGCAATCCTCAGTAGCAAGAGCGAAGCAGGGGGTATTGCAATACCAGATCTTCAACTCTACTACAAAGCAATAGTAACAAAAACGGCATGGTATTGGTACCAAAATAGACAGGTAGATCAATGGTACAGAATAGAGGACATGGACACAAACCCAAATAAATACAATTTTCTCATACTAGACAAAGGTTCCAACAATATGCAATGGAGAAAAGATAGCCTCTTCAACAAATGGTGCTGGGAAAACTGGAAAACTATATGCAATAGAATGAAACTAAACCCCTATCTCTCACCCTACACAAAACTCAACTCAAAATGGATCAAGGACCTCGGAATCAGACCAGAGACCCTGCATCTTATAGAAGAAAAGTAGGTCCAAATCTTCAACTTGTTGGCTCAGGATCAGATTTCCTTAACAGGACTCCCATAGCACAAGAAATAAAAGCAAGAATAAACAACTGGGATAGATTCAAACTAAAAAGCTTTCTGTCAGCAAAGGAAACTATCAGAAATGTGAAGAGAGAGCCTACAGAGTGGGAGAATATCTTTGCCAACCATACCTCAGATAGAGCGCTAATTTCCAGAATCTATAAAGAACTCAAAAAACTCTACACGAAGAATACAAATAATCCAATCAACAAATGGGCTAAGGAAATGAACAGACACTTCACAGAAGAAGATGTACAAGTAATCACCAGATATATGAAAAAATGTTCAACATCCCTAGTAATAAGGGAAATGCAAATCAAAACTACCCTAAGATTTCATCTCACCCCAATTAGAATGGCGATTATCAAGAATACAAGCAACAATAGGTGTTGGCGAGGATGTGGTGAAAAAGGAACACTCATACATTGCTGGTGGGGTTGCAAATTAGTGCAACCACTCTGGAAAGCAGTGTGGAGATTCCTCAGAAAGCTTGGAATGGAAACACCATTTGACCCAGCTATCCCACTCCTTGGCCTATACCCAAAGGACTTAAAATCAGCATACTACAGAGATACAGCCACATCAATGTTCATTGCTGTTCAATTCACCATAGCCAGATTGTGGAACCAACCTAGATGCCCTTCAGTTGATGAATGGATAAAGAAACTGTTGCATATTTATACAATGGAATATTACTCCGCAATGAAGAATGATAAAATTATGGCATTTGTAGGCAAATGGTCGAAATTGGAGAATATCATGCTAAGTGAGATAAGCCAATCTCAAAAAACTAAATGACGAATGATCTCGCTGATAAGCGGATGAGGACATATAATGGGGGGTGGGACGGGCTAGCATTAGGTTTAGGGTTAGGTTTAGAGTTAGGCTAAGGAGAGCAGTAAGAATGAAGGAAAGAAGGACTGTGTAGAGGGAAAAGAGGGGTGGGAGGGGTGGGAGGGGTGGGGTGGAGGGGAAAAATATAATAAACATCATTACCCTATGTAAACGTTAAAAAAAAAAAAAAAAAAAAAAAAGAAAATGTGGTTTGCATACATGATGGGGTTTTACTCAGCCACAAAAAAGAATAAAATTATGGAATTTGCTGGTAAATGGATGCAAATGGAGAACATCATGCTAGGTGAAATAAGCCAGACTCAGAAAATCAAGGATTGAATGTTTTCACTCATATGTGGAAGCTAGAGCAAAATAAGGGAAAGAAGGGGGTGAGGGTCAGATATTAAGAAGATATAGGGAAGATAAGTAGAACAGAAGAAGGAGATCAGGAGGGATGGGAAAGGGGAGGAAATATGAAATGAATTTAACATTATCATGTGTATCTATAAATATGCCACAGGGAATTTCAACTTTTGAGTATGTAGAAAATAAGAATAAAAATAATAAATAAGCAAAAGGAAGACAAACAGAATAGAGGAAGAAATGGGGGAGGAGGAGGGGAAGGAAAGTGTGGGAATGGGAACTGAAATCAAATTTATGCATTTTAGATTTTGTCAAGATGAACCCAACTACTATGTATAGCTATAATGCTCTAATAAAAAAAAATAAAAGGACCAAAATAAAAGACTTTTAGGAAAAATTCAATTTGTTGGTAGAATAAAATCATAATCACTTAAAAGTCAGAACCTGGAAACATTTCCCCGCAACAATCTAATGTCAATCAGTTGCAAATCCTATTAAGCAAACATTCATAATGGATTTTGTAGAAACAATACAAAACCACTTTGTACCAATTTGTTCAGGTGGAAAAAAAAGGACACGTAGGGGAGGAGGAATACTTAGGGGAGAGTATTTTTAGTTAGGTGGACTGTTTGATTATTTACTTTATCATCTAAGTAGTTGAGTAATCTAGGGAAAAACATTTCAATGCTTTAAAGTTTTCAGGTTTTTGCTTTTGTTGTTTCTTTACTTGAAAAACAGGGATAAGGCAGTGGTATGGTGGTAAATGTTTAAGAACTGGCTCTCCAGAGGTCAAAAATCCCAGTTTTGTAGTATTTGCTGATTTCCACAGTAAAAGTACTCCCACTATGCTGACTTTAAGCTGCCACCATGACATCACTGAATGAAAACAGGCCAGGAGCAGCACTCTATCAGCAATGTGAGGATTAAATGGAAATATACATATTGGTACTTCATACAGCTATATTATACAAGTGTAACTTAATTTTTTTTTTTTTTTTTTTTTTTTTTGGTTTGGGAATTTGAACCCAGTGTGATGGGCTAACAGATCTGACTCCATGAGAATGTTATAGGCCAGACTATAAGGGAATTAACTAAACAGATTCCATTTTGCTCTGAAACTCCATGTTATCCAAGAAATAAGTTTCTCCCATGGGAACACCTGGGAACACCTGTCTCTGTACCCATCATCAGTTACTTCGTGTGACATGTTTAACAATACAGAATGACAATTCCTATGTAAAGAAAAATTGCTCTCTTTTGATTCCTATTGCTCCTAACCAATGTATCATGTGAATGGTGATTGTGTGGATGTTAGCAACCATTCTTTAGTTTGTACCTAGGTAAGGGTCATTTTGACCCACTTCCCCCTCTGTCGATGATCTCATGATGTTAGTTTGTAATTTCAGATCATAGCAACAGACACTTATGATTGATGTGATTTTTGGTATAAGAACCTCTACAACCCTGTGGTCAGGGCTGTTCTCCCAATAGCCATTTTTGGGGGCATTGTGTGAGACAGTCAGCTGGCCAGCTTAATAAAGACTCTCAAATTTGGACTTCTCAGTGGTGACCGGTCTGTTCTTAAGTTGCGCCCCATAACACCCAGGGCCTCACAGGTTAGGTGAACAATTTCCCACTGAGCTACATCCCCAGCCCTACAAATGTCTTCTTATATACTATCTTCTGTTTTTGATACTATTTAGTAAAAACTAATGCCTTCCTGTCACACACACACAAACACTTAAATATCTAAAGAAAAAAAATAATTTGAATATATATATTATATACATATAATATATATATATTACAGGTAGACGAGTAGATTTCTGAAAATTTGTAGCTATCAAAAATAATTAGAATACTTGATGATACCTAATCTAATAAATTCAGATTATGCTACATTATTTAAACCATTAACTGGAAAGCAAGAGATAACTTCCTTTAGAAAAAAATTAAATTACAAATTGCTTGTTTGCCTGACAGCTGAGTCCCAAAGTATATGAAGAAAATCTGTTAGAATTGAAGTGAGACACAGACAGTTTTGACAATATTAGTTGGAGACTTTAATCTCCACTTTCAACAATGTATGGAATAACCAAACAGAAAATTAGCAGGAAACCAAAGACTTCAGCAATATCATAAATCAAGTAGATCAACCAGACAGATAAAAAATATTCCACCTAGCAACACAGAAAATACTTCCTTCCCAAGAGCATAAGAACAGATCAGACAGATGAGATTTCAAATTGTAACTTGACTTCTTATTAGCAGTATGATTTTAAAACGATTATTCAATATCTTTGAACCTCATACGGAAATGTGGATAATAATGTTCCCTTTTATCTAACCTGTAAGAATCAGTACATATTGTAAATAAATAAAATAAATACTAAGAACTTTTAAAAAAAAGCATATGAACACAATCCTTTCCAGAGCAGATCACATGTTAGATCACAAAACAAATGTAGATATGTTTAAAATGACTAAAATTATTCAAAGTATGATCTCTGGTTACAATGGAGAAATCAATACAAAAGGAAAACTGGAGCCAGGGGCAGTGGCTCACGCCTGTAATCCCAGTGGCGCAGGAAGCTGAGGCAGAAGGATCATGAGTTCAAAACCAGCCTCAGCAATTTAGTGAGGCCCTAAGCAATTTAGTAAGACCCTGTCTCTAAAGAAAAATGAAAAAGGGCTGGGGATGTTGCTCAGTGGTTAAGGATCCCTGGGTTCAACCTCTGGGACCTGCCCGCCCCCCAAAAAGAAAAAGAAAAAAAAGTCCATCAAATGAATTGATCCACGGATGCAGTCAGAGCTCTCCTAATCCAGTGATTTCACCTCTGAACATTACTGCATTGCCTAACACATGAACTTTTGGGGGGACATTCCAGATCCAAACTATAACAAAGTTTAAGGAAGAATTAACATCCAAAAAAATAGAAGACGAAGAAACTCTTCTTAACTCATTTTATAAGGCCAGAATTATCCTGGATTAAAGTTGACCTAAAATATCACAAGGAAATACCTCTTTGAATATAGATGCAAAAATCTTCAACAAAATACTAGCATATTAAGTCTAGCATTATATTAAAAGCATTGTACACTATGACCAAGTGAGATTTATTCCAGCAATGCAAAGTGGTGCACCATACAAACATTAATATTTGAAGTAGACAGAATTTAGTGAGGCACTACCACTCTGGCGAGAAGATAAATTTGGACAATCTTTTCAGAGGGCAATCTATAAATCTATCAAAAATTAAACATGTAAGAACATGTTTTGTTTGCACCAGGGATTGAACCCAGAGGCACTTTACCATTGAGCTATATCCCAAGTCCTTTTCATTTTTCAGTTTGAAACAGATTCTCATCAAGTTGCGAAGGGTCTTGCTAAATTGTTGAGTCTGACTTTGAACTGAACTTGTGGTCCTCCTGCCTCAGACTCCCCAGTTGCTGAGATTGCAAGTGTGCACCACCATGCCTGGAAGAACATGTTTTGATTCAGCCTTTCCACTTCGAAAAAACAATCATAACAAAATGGCTGGAAAAGTGAGCAAAGATACACACACACACACACACACAGAGACATGCATCTATCTATATATAGATTGCACATCTATGTAGACATGCACACACAAGGATATACATTTATTATCTAAATGTCCATCAGTAGAGAATACATATATCCAAAGATTGTCATGCCAACATTATAAAGAATAAAGCAAGGTAACTGTATCAATATAGATACAATATAGAGGCAATTAACAGAACAGTGTATTTTCAGGTACAGTAAAAAATAATGCATTAAAATAATAAATTATTAAGTTGAAAAACTAATTGGAAATTGAATTTTTTAATAAAGTGGTTGTCTCTGGGAGAGTAGTATTTATAAAAGAACTTTTTTCCTATGGTATTTAAATTTTTACTGTACAATACATTATCAGAAAAACAACAAGGATTTTCAAAAAAATAACATGCATATTAAAATGATGAGTCTCGGGTAGTTTTTAATTTAAAATTTATGTGAAAAATAAAGCTATTAGGTCATTTGGAGTCAGACCTACGTAGGTCTAGTCAGTCACTTTGGGGCTGTGTAACTTTCAGCAGTTTTCTCAATTTTCCAAGTTTCAGTCTCTATCTAAAAAAGGTATGAAAAGAACACTATAGTTTGGATCTTAGAAATCCCCCAAAGGTTTGTGTATTAAAGGTTTGCTCTCGAGCTTGCTGCTACTTGATGGAACCTTAAGAGGTGGAGCCTGGTGGGAGGTCAATGGGAATGTGCCCTGAGAAGAAAGAACAGCTTCCAGTACCTTCCTCTTTTTATCTTTTGCTTCCTGGTTTTTAGGTGAACAGTTTTAATTTACCATGGGGCTCCTATCTTAATGTGCCACCTCTCCAGTGACCCAAAAGCAATAGGGCCAATTGGTCACATGCTGGAATCTCTAAAACTGTGAGCCAAAATAATTATTTTCTCTTTGTAATTGATTATGTCAAAATAAAATAAATAAATCTTTTCTCTTTATAAGTTGATTATCTTGGTATTCCATTAGAGAGGTAGAAAACTAACAAAAAGACGTATCTTTCAGAATTGTTATAAGAACTAGAGTAGGAATAGGCAAACTATGGTCACGGGATCCAATCTAACTTTCCAGGGTTAGAAATCAGAGGTACCTAGTAATGTTTCTATACTTATGTAAGGTACCTACTAATGTTTCTAATATTTAGCAGATATTCAACAAATGTTTTTAAGAAAACAACAGGTAGCTAAGTTTTGTAACAGAAAGAATTCTTAGCTTTCAAAAATTAATCAGAACACCCTGCTATATTTAATTCCCTTTATAGTAAATCAGTTTCTTTGCAGTATGTTAGAAGTATAATACAATAACCATTAAACTTCATCTGTGTTTTTAAAGAGATCATTAAAGATCCAACTTTAATATAAATAACAGATTATTTCAAATTCAGTCATTCAAAGGTTGGTTCAGTTTTCTCTACTCAGAAATTTGGCTCTGTGTAGCTTAGTTTGAATCTAAGTTCTGCTACTTATGGGCAAGTTATTTAATATCTCTAATCCTCAGATAACTCTCATTCATTGAAGACAACTAATAACATCCCCTTTAAAGTATTATTGTGAGATTTAATAAAATGACAGATTTTATTTATTTAGTGTTTGATTAGGGTATTTGCTTTCCTCCTTCTTAGAAGCTCCACATTTCTATATTAAAACCAACTTTATCTTTAGGATACACTCTACTACCAGTTTAATATAGGAAAGGACCATGATTCAGGCTCTTCCTAGCCAGTTTGTATGCATATGACCATCAGGCCAGAATCATGTTAGCGTCTAGTCATGCTGTTAGCAAATTTTATGTTTTAGTTGTACTTACAGAGTTTTGTCAAAAGAGGGCACTATTGCCTTGTATAAACTTGTCCTGGGGGCAAGGTTAAAAATGATTACGACTTTCTTTTTAAATTTATTTTTGTAGTTGTAGATGAACAGAATGCCTTTATTTTATTTGTTTATTTTTATGTGGTGCTGAGTATTGAGCCCAGTGCCTCACACATGCTAGGCAAGTGCTCTGCCACTGAGTTACAGTCCCAGCTCCCATTATGACTTTTAAAAATATGGTATCTGTTTTTAAGTACTGAAAGACAGTTTGAGGGGGAAACCCCCCAAACAAACAAACAAACAAAAAAAGCTTCACGTGTGTTATTCTAGTATCTAAATACTGCAAGCAAGAGAGGAAATTGGCAAGTTGTACCTTCCACATCTGCTCTCAGTTTTAGTAAACTCTTAACATTTCTACTCCTCTTCTTCAACTCCTTTCCCCAACCCAAAAAACATGTTTCTTTCCTTCTCTCTTCAGGATCCAGTTAGGGTTTCCTTGGTTAATAAAGATGAACTTAAGCACTGGTCTTCTGAAGTATGTATACTTATTTTGTGTTGAGATGGGGTCTGACTGTGTTGTGTAGGATGGTGTCAAACATGAAGTCTCAAGTGATTCCCTCCTGCTCAGCTTCCTGAGGGCTGGGACTACAAGTGAGAGTGGCCATGCCAAACTTTACTCTTACCTTTGTTTTCTTACAAACTGTACCTTAAAAATAGATATTAAGGACTCCAGATGGATAGGATGATTCGACTTAAGATTTTTTAACTCTATGATATCCATCATAATGCATATCTATCGTATGCATCCAGCAGAAACTATGTTGAATTTTGGTCCTTCCCTGAGCTAGTGGATGATATGCTGTATGATCCTCTCTCCTGAAGTTGGAATAAATCTCCCTCTCAGTCACGTAGTCAGTCACAATCTTATGCTGGGGAGCATGTGCACTTCACAGATTCTTGGGGACTTGAGATTTTTGGACAGTGCCCAAACTTTTGCATAATATTGGCTTTTCATTCTGCCTACCTGTGGAAGGCCTTAGGCTAAGGTGTTATATTAGTTATCTTTTTGTTGCTGTGACAAACTACCTGGGGAAATCAACTTAGAAGAGGAAAGATCTATTTTGGTTCACAGCTTCAGATGTTTAGTCTGTGGTGGTTGGATCCATTGCCTCTGGGCCTGAGGTAAAGTGCAACATCGTGGCAGAGGAAAATTGCTTAGCTCATGGAAGCCAAGCAGCAGAGAGAGGTTGAGGGGAAGGGAACAGGGACAAGAAACAGTCCCCAAAGCATGTCACCTCAGTGCCTGGGATCCATCTACTACAGTTTCCACCCCCTCCAAATAATGCCATCAAATTATTAATCTGTCAATGGACTAATCCACTGATGAGGCCAGAGCCCTTATGATCCGATCACTTCAGAGCCCCACCTCTGAACATTCTTGCACTGAGGGGATAATACTGATCCAAACCACAACAAGTATATTTTAAAAAGAAACTAATACATCCCTAAGGGGCCACAATAAATATTTCTCGTTAATTTTAAATACATTTTCAATAAGAACAGCTAAATTGTAGGAAAGAGGCACAAAGTTTGAGAGGGCAGAAAAAAACCTTAAAAATGAAATCTCACCAATGCAATAGAAGAGAGAATCAAAAAGTCTATCAAAGTAAGTATGTGAACTTCTTTGATATAAATTTTAAATCAGTGAGGAAAATAATGTATTATTTAACAAACAGTACAGAACAACTCATTAGCTATTTGGGAAAAGCACACTGTGCCATAACCTGATTTATTAAATAAAATAAATTCAGATGGATTAATGACTCAAATGTGAAAAATGCAACCATAAAATATTTACTAGAAGGGCTTGGAGTATAACTCAATGGTAGAACACTTGGTTAGAATGTACAAGGCACTGGGTTCAATCCCCAGCACTACTAAAAACAAAAAACCCACAACTGGATATTTTCAAAAGGCTGGCATGAAAAACACCTCATAGAACCTAAAAGCCATGAAGGGGAAAAAACTGACCTTAGAAATTTTAAGGTTAAAAGTAGGCCTAAAGGCAATAACAGCAAACTAGGAAAAAAATATATATGTGACATACAAAGGGGCATTTCAAATGTATCAAGGACTCTATGTATTAGTCATTTAAAAACTCTGTTGCTCAGTTGAAAACAGTAGAGATCATGAAATAGGCAATTCACACAAGAAGTCAAATGATCAAATATCAAAAGCAAACACTTTAGTCAATTGTCAGGATAAAATTTAAATGATTCTTCATGTATTGAATTGGCAATGATTAAAAAATGAGCAGAAGGCAGACTGATGAAAAAGCAGGACCGAGGCATTCTCACTGCACTGTAGGTAGGAGTGCAAATGGTTTCAGCATTTTCGAAGGGGAGTTTGGCAGTATGTATGAATATTTACGATTTGTATAACCTTTGATGCAGCGATGCCCTTTCATGGATCTACTTAAAGGAGATAATTACCCAAATGTGAAAATATTGGTGCACAAGGATGTTCATCACAGTTTTACTATGTTAAAAATTCAGAAAATTAAAAACAACACTAAAATTAACACTAGCAGACACTATTGTTCCCAGCAATCAATTCAATTTACGATAAAGGTCTGTATTCTATCAGCACAAAAAGATGCCTATAATGCATAATCAATGTATTGATAAGCTCTATATTTGATATGAATAGATGCTCATGACATAATGCTGTGGGAAGTAGTTCCCTTATTGCTTCCAGAACTTCACTATGTAATAAATGCCAGTTATTTAAAGTTTAAACACTTATTCTGTATATACTGAGATGCCTAGGAGGATTTTTATCAAAATGTTGAGTGATTTCCATGCATTAAGAAAATTTGAAAAGAAACCTTCTGATTTATATTTTTATGTAATATTGAAAAATTTTTTAAAAAGTATGCACAATAACAAAGACATTAAAGCTAGTTCCAAAGAAAAGAAACATTAAAAATTATATTCAGAGGACTGGGGATGTAACTTAGGGGTAGGGCACTTGCCTAGTATATGTGCAAGGCCTGGGTTCAATCCCCACCACTGGGAAAAAAAAAAGAAAAGCATAGAAAAAAAATTTAAAAATTATACACAGAGCTGATCATTTATTTTGTTTTTCAGTCAAGCAAAGAGTCGGGGAATTCAGTTTGGAGGATAATTTATAAATTACCATAGGGAAGAGTTTTTCACATTGTATTCCTGGTTATCTCTATCAAAATCACCTATGGTGCTTTTTAAACACAAAATTCCAGGGTCCCTTCCCCCACCACTACCCTGTCCCAGCCAAATCCAATAAATCATCATGCCTGGGTTTGTGGCCTACATGGTTCCAAAGCATTCCTGTGACATGTAAGTATATTTGAGTCTGAGAACCACTGGTTAAAGGAAGGAAAAAAAAGAAAGGCTACCAAGTTCAACTGTGTCATTCATATTTACACTTACAGTCATTCTTTCCCTCTCTTCCTTTCTTCATCTCTCTACCTGCTCTCCACAATCTACAGAAGCTGAAAGCAAGATGAATTAAGGGCATTAAACAGCAGGTGTTTTAGGGATTAGAATATTTAGGAAAACCCATAAAACAATTGTTATTCATAGTAACCACTAATCCTTTTGTCTCAACTTACTTGGTGCTTGGATTTTTGATGAAGCCAGTGTTTATGAAATTAGGACAGAGACATGTTGTTTTGATTCCGGTTTTTTCTAAGGCATCCAGTTCTTCAGTCAAAGCTCCATGAAATCCAACAGCAGCAAACTTACTTGAACTGAAAATAAACAGAGAGTGTTTGCAAGCTAATTCAAAAATACAGACATGTCCACTTACTTCAGACATCTGTTTTCCTTATGAGTATGGTCCTGCATCTCAGGCCCAGTACAGACCTACTGAATCAGAATCTGCATTTTGTAAGATGCTCAGGTAAATGTGAAGGTACATTGAAGTCATAGGCACAGTGACATCACAGCATCACTTAACAGAGTCAGAATTCAGTGTCGTAAATGGGTTGACAGGAAAATTGGCTGAATGTTTGTTTGTGTTATTGCTGTTTCATAAAATCCAAATCACTGTACACTGCTTCTTATTATAAAATGTTCATGAAATTCACTAGAAACTTCCCTTGGAAGATAAACTCTATTCTTTTAAGTCACTGCTTCACTTCCATAAAGAGGCCTTTCCTGACCCCCAAACTGTTTGCTAATGAAAGGGTAGTTTTCAGATTTCCATAATAGCATGTCTCAGATTTGTAACTAAACATTCATTTGGGATTGAGTGTTTTTAACATCTGTCTCCCACACCTTTGCTATGAGTTCCATGACTGTGTTGGTCACCAATGAATTTCCAGCAAAGCATAGTGCTTTGCTCTTAGCAGGTACTGAATAAATATTTATCAAATAAATGAACCACAGGGAAAAGAAATTCTTATAATAGTGCTTTCATTTGGAAATAGTGGTGAAATTATTGTAAATAAACATTATTTTTCCAGATAGGTTTTTAAAAATAGCTTTACCAAAATATAGATTCATATTCATTCACTTAATGGGTATAAAATTCACTAGTATTTGGTATATAATATTATTAATTTTAAAAATTATAGTAAAGTATTGTAAACAAAATTTGTCATTTTATACATTTTAAGAGCATAGTTTAGTGATAATAATTTTCAATTTTTAAAAAGATTCTTTAAGTCTGTGAATCAGCAATTATACAAAATAGCTATAAATTCTTATCAATGAACTTGTGCTTTGGAAATTGGAAAACTGAAAATCTTTTATGTTTTTGATTTTAAAACTTAGATATATGTTGAAGCCTTAAAAGACAGACTGTTAGATTCAATTATATAAGGTGGAAATGTGTACATTGAAAAACAACAAATAAAAATAATGATATGTAAAATTAATTTATGTGCTGGACACTGTCCTTAGTTATTCAGGTTTTATTTAATTTAATCCTCACAACAATGCTATGAAATATATATATATATATATAATTATGATCTCAATTTACCAAAGAGAAAACTAAGGTACCAGGGGTTATAGAACTTGCCCAAAGATATATGAGCAATAAACCAGACTAGTATGGTATACTCTAAACTTTGCTCCCAATCAAGTCATGACACAAGTGACAAACTGATAAGGCTTTTGCAACCTATAAGACAAGGATAAAGATTAAAATATGGTAGTTTGCTAGGGATGTAGCTTAATGCAAGGAAGTTTGTCTAGCATGTGTGAGGCCCTGAGTTTGATCCCCAGCACTGGGGGGAAAAAAGCAACTTTTATAAATGAGTAAGACAACTTTCTAATAGATAAATGGCTAAAGGACATTAGCATAAAATTCACAAAATAAAAATACCAATAGCTAGAGACATAAAAATGTTTTATTTCAGGAATAATTCATATAAATACAAGATAACAATAACAGTATTTTCCCCTAGCAGTAACAGTAAGGATGTGTAGAAATTTTTATTTGCTCGACTTGTTTTTCAATATACAGAAGATTTTCATTTTGTATAATTGAATCTAGTAATATTTTAAAATTTTGGTCAAGCTTTAACAAAAGAGTCAGAAAAAGTTTTCAACACCTTTCTATCTTCCAAAGACTTTCTGAAGACAAATTTTACCAATGTTCATTAAAATTGTGCCATGCTACTAGATCCAGTATTATCTCTAAATGTTATCCCAAGGAAATAATCAATGTTTCCAAAGATTTATGTTTAGGGATATTCCCTGGAATATAACTCATAAAAGCAATTGGAAACAATTGTGAATGTATGGTGGACAGCTGTTGTTTGTGTCCTTCTGCATTCACATTCCCTTGTTCTGGTGACATCACTGTTACCAAATACAGTGTTTGGATCCAAGTTGGCCTAGTTCAATTCAGTTACTAAACTCTCGAACTAGAACATTGGAAGGTACTTTTGGAAGGCGATAATTTTTCCCCTTCCTGTTGGACATGAAGTTTGGGGGTGTGACTATGGAATTGCTGATAGTTATCTTGACTCAGAGTGGGAGGGCCTACCTGAAACTTTACATACAGAGCCAAAAAAACTCCTCCTTTAGTCTGGGCAGTTTAGGGTTTGTGCTCCTTCTAACTGAAATAATTCTGATAAAGTCCCCCAAATAATGCATAAATTGAATAAATAATGATACACACAGTGGCATAATATGTAGGGATGGAAAATGATGTTGCACATATATATTTATTAACATGCAAAACTTACTCATGTTAAATAAAAATGCAAGATTATAAATGCAGGTTTTTAAAAAATGTATGATTACATATCTGCATTTAAAATATCCTACAGAGTTATAATAAATGCTTACCATGGTTATTTCTACATGGTGATATTACCAGTACATATTCTTTCTTTTACTAAATTGTATTTTTAAATTTTTTAAATCTCAGAGTTAATGATCTGCATGTGTATTAAAGGAATAGTGTATTTTTGAATTTTAGCATGATCCTTTATGTTGACATACATAATGCTAAAAGTGAGTAGATTCCTTCCCTTCACTTTGCAACATTACATTGAATTCTTTCTTATTACAAATAATCTGAATTGTTATTTTCTTATTACAAATTATTATTTTAAATAACATTTCCATGTACACTAATGCTCAGGATTCAGTTTTTTGTTTGTCTTTTTGTGGGTTTTTTTTTTTTTTTTTTTTTTTTTTTTGGTACTGGGAATTGAACCCATGGGAGCTGAACAATTGAGCCACACCCCCAGCCCTTTTTAATTTTTCTTTCAAGACAGGGTCTTACCAAATTGCTTAGGGCCTCACTAAATTGTTGAGGCTGGTTTTGAACCTGGGATCCTCCTGCCTCAGCCTCCCTAGTCACTGGGATAACAGGTGTGCACCACCCACAGCACTCAGTTTTGCTGAGTCTTCCCTCACTGGTAACTGGCTATTTGAGTTGACAAAATACATAGCCTGTTAATTGTTTTCTTCTGAAAATCAAAGATATCTGAGAATAAAATACTTAACAAGCAGTAAAAAGAAAAAGATTGACTTTCCCTACTATGAATCCAGTTCTGTCATCTTGCATTTTTTCACATTAATCATTAAAACTGTTGAACCATGACTCCAAAGAGATACTGAAATATTTTTTCCTAAGAGAGATTATTAGAGTTGCAGTAGATTCTACTGCTGTGGTAACTCAGCACAGGTGACCTCAGTTACAGGTGAGGACTATATTACAGGGGAAAATAATCAAGTAAATCTGTTTCTCCTCCTTTCATTTCAACAATCAGGAGCCAGAGCATATACATACTTAGTTCCATGGGGGCAAATTATTCTGGAACCTAAATGAGAGGTGAGTCCTCACTGTTTTGTGTGCAAACAGGAAAATGGAATTGAAACATGATACCAACAGATATCCTTCTGTTATTGAACACCTGCAGGATTCCAGACACTATGCTAAGTGCATTGAACGATATAGTTTAACTCCTAAAGCATCCTGATGAGTTAGATGCTATTTATATCCTGTTTTATGGGCGAGGAAAATGAAGCACAGAAAAATAGAGCAATTTGCCTAAGGTTGCACAGTTAGTAAGTGATTCAGTCCATAATCAAAATATCATTATTCCTAATAACTCTATTCTGGAAACAACCCAAATGTTCATAAACAATAGAATGGTTAAATAAACTGTTGTCTAGTCACATGATGGAAGACTATATGGGCATGAAAGTGATCAAACAATAGTTATCAATAGCAACAGGGATAAATCTCCCAAATACATTGTGATTCCATGTATATAAAAATTTTAAAATAAGCAAAATTAATCTGTGGTGCTACAAGTCAATATAGTTGTTGTTTTAAAGAAGGCAAGGGGCACTGGTGATTAGGAAGAGTTCCTAGAGAAGCTTCTGGGGTCTGATATGTTTTACTTTCAACTTGCATGCTAGTTAAGTGGATGCATACACTTTGCAGTAACTTACTGAGCTATACACTTGGGATTTCTTCATTTTTTTACAAATGTAGACTACATTTCAATAAAAAGTTTATGTTTAAAATCAGTGTCTCTGATTTTAATTACCGAGTTGTTAAAAACAACATCTGGCAAACATTGATCTCTGCTGGCAGAAATCTTCAGTATCTCTGCAAAAGTTCTATAATTCATCAGATGCTTAAGAAAAAACAGAGCCAAATCAATCCTGATCTGTTAGCTCAAATGACACCCAGTGTGAATTTTAAAAAGCCATTTCTCTTCTCAAGCTATTTCATTGCCATCTGCTTGAAAAAAAAATCATTCAAGTCTAAAAGGACCAGGATGCAAATACAGAACCATAGAATTGTGCAGCACACAATCTGCACACCTATGTATGTATTTCTTGCTTGTTTGTGAGTGTGTGTGTGGGTGTGTATGATGCTGGGTGTGTATTGAAAACAGGGCCTTTTGTGTGCTAGGCAAGTACTCTACCACTGAGCTATAACCCTAGCCCATCATTCCTGTTTTGACAGTACTCAATGAGAACCTTAATTTCTGCTGAAAGCACCATCACTAATTATCAAAATACAAGTTTCCCACACAAAGTACTTTCTCTTTTGGTTATAGCTATGAAACACTCAGTGGAAGAGAATCAAATCAAAACCCACAGAGTCACAGTGCTTACTATGGCCAAGGGAAGGGGGAAGGATGAGAGGGCTTACAACCCTGCTGGAGTCTCTGACCCTCCATGCCTATCTCAGAACCTGGTAACTAAAGAGAAGAGGTGGCAGGGGAGCAGAATGTTGTGCATTAGCTTGGCAGCAGCACCTGCAACTCTCTTTCATCAAGGAGGTGAAATGAACGCTGTGTGTATTGTCTCTTGCTAATCCCCTAACTTAAACTGGCTTCCAGAGAGACCCTATATAGTCTTGAACCTGTGCCACAACTCCTTCACCAGTGAATTCAACTTTTCTTCTCCTTTTGAAAGTTCAGCCTAAGTCTATATTTGTTTTTAAAAATCTTAGAAAACAAAAATGTGTTCAGAAAAAAAGGAAAAAGAAAGGAAATACAGATGAACAAATAGAATAAAATAGAAATAGAAATCATTTGTCAGGCTGGGGGTATAGCTTAAAAAGTAAAAAATAAAATAAAATAAAATAGAAAGGAAGAAAGGAATTATTCTTAGATAAAAACAAGACAAGTGATTTTTTTTTTCAGTACTGGGAATGGGATCAAACCCAGGGCATGCTAGGTAAACACTCTACCACTGAGTTAAATCCCTAGGTCCTAAGAATAACTACTTAGGGTACAACAGTTTGGTGTATATCTTTGAAAACTTTTGTATATATAAAAACAAAATTATCCCTCTACTCATCTATGCCTATATCTATGTATTTATACACATATCTATAGCTATATGTACAAGTACATCAATGTGGTTGTTAGAATTTGGATACTTAATTCTATAAGAGTACAGTGGTAGAAAACAAGTTTCAGCATTATAGTATGTATACATATTTGCATGGCCACAATTTGATATTTTTTTTAACTTTTAAAAATTTAAGGGGCTGGGGAGATAGCACAGTCGGTAGAGTGCTTGCCTTGCAAGCACAAGGTCCTGGGTTTGATCCCCAGCACCCAAAAAAAAAAAAAAATTATTTATTTAATTATTTATTTTTGGTACTGGGGATTGAACCCATGGGTGCTCAATCTCTGAGCCACACCCCCAGCCCTTTTTATATTTAGAGTCAGCATCTTGGTCAGTTGCACAGCTCCTTGCTAAGTTGCTGAGGCTGGTTTTAAATTCATGAGCTTTCTGCCTCAGCCTCCCAAGCCACTGGGCTTACAGGCATGGGTCACTGTACCCAGCCATACAATTGACATTATTAAAAGTAACTACTTCCTAAACTATAAAAACAGCCAAGAATTAGTAGGATCACCTGGGCTACTACAAAGGCCTCACTGATCAAGTCTTTACAGCCCTGAGGAGCACACCATTACTATGATCAACCCGTTATAGCAAATTCTACAGTTATTACAATGGTTTTTTTTTTTTTAGGGACTCTGAGGGATTTTAATTAGAAAAATTAGGTTCATGATTTTGTTTCTTAAAAAACAAGAATTACTGACTTATTAAATTTGCACCCAGTGAGCACTATGTAAAATACTGGAAATTCACATTCAAGTGAAGTGAAATAATTTAATGTATGTAACAAAAAGAACATACAATGGTATTTTTTTCAATGACTAACCATTCAATTTTTAACTGCATTGTTAAAATATTTGCAATATTTAGAATCACAAACGTTCTCTGTTACGCTGTTTTACATCTATAAAATTTTATCCATTTTTATTCATATTAAAATTATTAATATTAATTTTCTTCATGGTACACAAATATTGTTCTTGTTTTATATAATGCCTTGCTGCTAAGAAGGATGAGAAGTGCATTAAATGGCTTGTTTATAACTGAATAAGTTCCCTATAGCCATTTTTAGAACAGTCCTCTAGTTGAAATATAGAAGGCAATTAATAGTTGATAATGCTGTTACACAAGACACCATGCAACTCTATTTTAGCAATTTCAAGTCTATTTTGATAAAGGCAGTCCTCATTAGATAGGGTAAGACATATCACACAAGTTAAGTATAGGAACCAATGAAGGAAACACATGCTCACATACCAATAAGCCATTAAGAAGGGAATCCCAATTAGCCCAGCTGCTGAAGCCACAGTGACAATATGGCCATGATTATTCTTCATCATCGATGGGAGAAATGCCTTTGTAGTCTAGAAACAGTTTTTATTAAGAGAGAAAAAAATGTAGTATTTCTGATTTGCAGACTCATTAGGAATATTTTGGAACAAAGGTATAGATTTTAAACATAGTTCCTAGTACAAATGAAAAACCTAAATTGTCAAGTGTGATGACATAAGGCAAGTGGATGGGATGACCACATTAGAAAAACGAAGCAAAACAACAGATAAAAAAACTCTAAAAATTCACCTTATTTAAATGGCTAACTTCTTATTATTCCTGAACCTCCACCTCTTATCATTGATGTCTTTTACCACCTTATAAATTAAATGGGGACAATAATCTAAAATTATCAAAAGAATTTACATTTAATGTGAGACTGTTATAAAACAATTAGGGTACCTCATCAAAATACTTAGGAGCAATCATCCAGGGATAACTAAATAATTCATGCACTAAACATTTATTGAGTATCTACAATGTGCAGAAACAATGCAGAAACAAAGCAATACCCTACATTTTAACAAACCTAAAAATACAAATATAGATGTCAGTAATCCGGGAATAATAATATAAAATAATGCTGCATCTTCACTAACACCAATGTTCTTTTGATACTCATCATCCCAAACTCACATCAAAGAAATCTTTGAGGGAACTTTTCATGAACGAGTTAATCGGGAACTATTTGGAGATTTTAGAACGAGCAGTACATAAGAGATTTAAGACCTTATGAATAGTGAGTTTCATGATAAAATCTGCAATTTTTAGTCCAGGAAATAGTATGAGGATCTGAAAGCAAATTGGATTCATCTTTATAGAACCACAGATGGTGACTCAGATGGTCTCTATTCCCTTTCTGTATCTCTCAACAATTGCATGGAAATGTGAAAACCTAGCTTACATATATAATATCTGAAGTTTATAAGTATTTATTATTGTCATTATTAATTTTTTGGGGGGGCAAACAATTGGTAGAATTTGTTCATAGCATGAAAAACAAACTCTCTGTATAAAGTTATCCCTAGTACTTGAAGAAAATTTTAATATGAACTTAATACTTTTTTTTCCCCAATGGTGGGGATTGAACCCATGTCCTTGAGCATGCCAGGCAAGAGCTCTACCACTGACACTATCAGCTCTTGATTTAATACTTTTTTATAATTTGCTGAAAGATCCACTTTAAACTTAGTCTTTGGAGTTTTCAAAATAGATTTTTTTTTTTAAACAAAGCATACTCACCCAAAAATGTGCAAGTACATTGACTGCAAAGGTCTTTTCAATCTGAGAGTCTTGCGTAGCAAACAAATCCGACGTATAGACTACACCAGCATTATTTACTAAAATACTAATATCTCCAATTTCTGCCTTTACCTTTAAAAATAAAATAAGAAAAATACATTCATGGAGAGGTAAGAGTGTAGGTTTGCATGCAATCACTATTCAAGGAGAATATCTTTCTGCTACATGTGGAAAAAAAGGTTTGTTATCTACGTGCAAACATGAAAACAAAACAAAACAAAAAAGAGAAAATTTTTATTTTAGGCACCTCTATTCAAAACAGCTTCGCTAACCAGTCTACTGGGTAGAAATTTTCTTTTGCAACGTAGTCTCTTGACCTTGTTCTATTGAGTAAAACTTAGGAGGCAATTGGCTATGTAGTTATTTTTTTAAATACTACTTCAAAAGGTAAGTTCCCCAAAGTTTAATTTATTGGCAAATTCTGGGACTACTATGGAGGATCATGTAAAATTGACTATTAAGCTGGCCATATAGTTGTTTCTTTATTTATTTCCAGGGTCACTCTGTTCTATTGCTCACCAGTTATTATCCATTTAGTGACTGTAGGCCTAGGGGTGAAGTGTGGGCTAACTTTGCTCAGCCTTGAGTTGAATCCTGGCTGTACCACTATCTGAACCTTGAACATGTTACTTAATCTCTTGAAACTTCAATTGTTTCTCTTAACATAGAGATAATAATATGGCTTGCTTATGAGTTAGTTATGGGAAAAATGAAATAATGCATGTAGAGGGGCTAACACTGTCTGATATACATAGTGAATTGCTACTGTTATCACTATTATTATTATTATTTTGGTAAGGGGGATTGAACCCAGAGGTGCTTAATCACTGAGCCACATCTCGGCTCTTTTTAATATTTTATTTAGAGACAGGGTCTCACTGAGTTGCTTAGGTCCTTACTAAGTTGCTGAGGCTGGCTTCAAACTCTTGATCCTCCTGCCTTATCCTCCCGTGCCACCACATCTATCGTTATTAATATATATCACTATTACATGCCTATTTATACCTATGTGTATGGAACATGTTTGAAGATTCTTGCCCTTCTGAGGTATCTATGAGAGTACTTGATATGAAAATACAAAATGAGGTAAATAATATAAAAACTACGTATGTATGGTTTTCTAACATGCACGTGTGGTACAGGTATGTGTTTTCTTTTGATAATTAAATCTTTACTTTGGTATTAAATCAGAAGGAAGAGCACTTGAGAGATTAAAGTAATCATGTTCAAGTCTTATGTGGGCCCCGAAGGCCACTTTCGTAGGTTATCACAGCTATCATAGGTAAAATGATATCAGCTGAGGAAACAAGCAAACGAACAGGGCTAGCTGCCAAGAACAACAGAGGACCTTTTGAACTATAAAGACTATTTGTATTTAATGGGGAAGAAGTACAGATACTGCAATTTTTGCTTCAAAATAATGGTTATATATTCTGGACTTTAATATCATCAGTAACAGTACCTTTAAATAAAAAATATCATAGACTCTTGATGCTTAACCCCTACATTTTATAAGACCAGAGTGCCAAGAGCTAGCAATGCAAGGTTATCTTATACAATATTTTTACATTGCTTTGAGTAACTAAGCTTTTTGGTTGGATAGACTCTAGAGTCATAATGAGTTTTGCTATACATCATGTTTCAAATAAAAGCTAGCTTCTATGAATGGCGTTATCAATGTTTAGAGATAGTGCTATGGTGTGTTTGGGTCTGAGGGAAAGGTGGCAAATAGCCTATCAGAAGCCTTCTGTTATGCATTTAGTATGATTTCATTATTTATCTCATTTGAGTCTTACAATAATTCTATGAAGCAGAAACTCTTGTATGTACACTTTAAAGATGAGAAACACGAAACACAGAAGGATTGAGTTTCTTACTCAAAGTTCCATGGCTATTAAAGGGTAGGGTTAGGACTCGCCCAGATCTGTCTGATCTCAGAGCCCAAGACAAGGCACCACAAATAGAGAGGAAGCAAAGGTCCATCAATGTAGAAGGCTCACCACTCAGCACTAAATCTCATCAGGTTTTATTTAAATTACTTAAATGTCAGTCTAAGTTATTTGGGCCTTGATCAACACCAGTTGTACCTATATCTGCATCTCCAGTACAATATGAAAACTGTTCAGGATAATGCCCCCAAATACTCAAGAAAGCCAGGATGTTTTATGTGGTTGAACTGATAAAACTGCAATAATATCTGAATTAATATTAATCTTACAATATTAATTACTCTTTCATATTATCAAAAGTTATCATATTTCCCTGATATTCTTGAGTCTTTTTTTCATCATTACCTATTATCTCCTCAGGATCACACTGTCTGGTTTGCACATTTCTTAATAAAGAAAGCAAATCAAGAGTTTGTTTAGTGGTTTCAAATGTCCTAATACCCAGACAGCTATAGCAATTAGCTTACTTCAAAACATCTGATCATAAGTCCTTATGTATACTCTGTTTAAGCATAAAGCCTTAGAACAATTTCAATAAAAACACCATAGTTAAAATAGTTGGAATTGGCTAAAATAATAAAATTATTTTTCCCAGAATAGCCTAGTCCAAGGAGAGTGTGGAAACAAATGTTTTCTACTCAGGTAACTAAGGATGTGAAGCTAGTAGATTCTTCTGGCAAAGCCTAATAACAATATTATATAGATAATGTCCTGGGCCAGCTATTTTAAGTACTCTAAGTACTGTGCATTGTTAATTCATTTAATTCTCATTGATAACCGAATGAATTAAGCACTGCTATAATCCCCATTTTATAGTTGAGTAAACTCAGATACAAAGGTTAAGGAAAGTGTCCACAGTCATACAGTTAGCTTTAACTAGAAGAGCAGAATTTGAATCTGCCAGGGTAGTTCCTGAGTCTGTAGTCTTAACTATGCAATATGTGCTTCTGTAGGAAGGATAATCATTGTTTATTCTAGCTTTCTTATCAAATTTTTTAGGGTTAGAAAAGAGTTTCAGAAGACATCCAAGGATGTCTTCCAGGATTTCCTGGATGAGAATTATGGACTAGGTGAGAGAGTATAGGGTACTAAATATGTAATCTCCTGGGTCTTGCCCTAGACCCAGTGGAAGAAAACCTCTTCTTCAACAGAAATTGGCTCAACACCTTCTACCGCCTCCCCGGAGTAAAACCCAAAGTGCCTATAGTAGCTTCCAGGAAACTTTATGACCTGGAGCTTCTAACTTTCTGTCTCTACAACAGCATGTCCCCAGGATGTATATTTTTAACAAGCTCCCTGGAAGGCTCTGGAACATACTAACATCTGTGAATCTCAGTTCTAGGATCTAATTCTGGGTCTAGCCAGTGCACAGCCTTGGAAAAATTATAGTATTTCTCAATTACTTTGTCAGTATCATGAATGGACTTTGTCATCTCCAAAATACCTCCTAGCTCTAACATGATGTGAGTCTAACTAAATATAAAATTTTACCTTCTTTGCAGAATTATAAATATCTTCTCGATTACTGCAGTCTACTACAAAGGAATGAGCCTGGGCACCCAGCTTTCTGCATTCAGCTGCTGTTTCCTCTATGCCATGCTAGAAAAAAGCAACAAAAAGGCAAGAGAAAAAAAGAACAAATTACATGAACATTTATATCAGCAGATGAAAACAAAGGACCAACAAAATCTCAAAATAAAAGATGAATTATTTAAATTAAACTAATTTAACCTAAAAAAAAAGCTCATTACATTGTCCCTCATTTTTCAGACCACTTGTCACAACTTCTGCTACTACCAACAAAGTCTGACAAGTCACCATAATATTTTCTCTTACCTGGATAGTCAGAATAGTGTCTTAGCTACTTTCATGCTTCACTTGCTCCTTGTATTTCTTTTCATCTTCATTCTCTTAACCCAGTGGCTGGAAAATCTTCTTCAACAGAAATTGGCTCAATACCTTCTACCGCCTCCCCAGAATAAAAACCCAAGTGCATACAGTAGCTTCCAGGAAACTTTATGACCTAGACCTAGAGCTTCTATCTTTCTGTCTCTAGAACAGCATGTCCCATAGAAATATAATGGGAACCATATAGAGACATGTTTAAGTAGCTCTAAGATGGCAGCTGGTGTTGGGCCAAGAGGTGGCGCATAATTAGTGTTAACATGGCGTGATCTCTCATGACCTTTTGCCTGATTGGTTGATGTCTCTTTCGCGCTTGTGGTCAACAGATGTTCCTCATTCTTTCTTGATTGGTACCGTGGTGCTCCAATTGTGCTACTTAATCCTAAGCTAATTGGCTGCCTTAGTGTATATAAGACATTCTCTTCACCTGGGAGAAGGACGCACCTCTAGGAAGCAGCAGACCTCTGAAAGCGTAGCCTCTTTGAAAGTGTAGCACCTCTATAAAGCAAGCAAGCCTCTCTTCCTCTGTAAACTAGCGAGCAAGCAAGCAAGCAAAAAGGCAAGCAAGGAAGCAGCACAAAAAGGATAAAGTAGTTCATTCCCAGTCCGCCTCCGATAAATTCCCACGGTCTCGTTGGTGCAGGCGGCAACAGAGCCATGTATGCAACTTTAATTTTTCAACGAGCTACAAAAATAAAACTTAACTTACCAGTATATTTATGTAGATCGATTGAACAATTTGTCTCTCAGATGCCTTCTGTTGAAGAATTGTCCCTGGATAGTTGTACTAAAGCATACTAAAGCCAAAAGTCAACATCATACTATTTTTTTTTTTTTTCTTTTTTGCGGTGCTAGGGATTGAACCTAGGGTCTTGTGCTTGCAAGGCAGGCACTCTACCAACTGAGTTATCTCCCCAGCCCAATATCATATTAATTAACAGGAAATTGTTCAGAAAAAGTCAGTAAGAGAAAACATCAGATCAGTTAACAAGAAATTGTTCTGATACATATAGTAAAAGGGAATTGAAAGCATTATTTCCAAATGGATTGCATCACATAATTCAGCCAAATATGAGTCAAACACTTCATGATAAATTCCTCTTGTGGTCTTACACTTTGCTTTACTTTTGTTCCAGTGGGACTTAATGTTTTGGGTATGCATCCCAAGAGATGCACAAAGTAAAAGTTGGTGTCATTGGTTAACTTGTGCATGTAGAAGACAAGGAGAGGGTGAAAGTGGAATTCAAACTTGGGTCATGAATCAGTGAGGGTCAAACCAGGCTGAACGATGCATTACAAAACAGGTAGCAAAGTTTGATCAGAATCAGTTCCAACAATATCTAAAAGCTGGTTGAAGGGTAGTTTCTACAACCCATAGCGTTGCAGGATTTGACCCATGGACAAATTGTTCAACTGATCCTTTCATTTAGTTCAATACATCCATTATTATCATTTTAACATATAAAAATGACTCATATGATATTCTACACTGCTTCTCACACCAAATCCTTGAAATCAAGTGGGTTATTTCCATCCACAGTACATTTCAATTCAGAAATATCCGTATTTCAATTCAGAAATAGCCGTATTTCAAATGTTCAACAGCCACAAGGGGCTGGTGGCTATGACCTATTCTTGTATTTGACAGCTGAGATCTACATCTTTTTACTTCTCACTTCCCTCACTCTGTGTCAGGCTTTGCATTTTCTGATTTCTCTCTACAGAGAGAGCAGAGGGCTCACTGTGCTCTCAGCATCTTCTGATCTTAACTGTTTCCTTTTTTTTTTTTTTTTGTGGTGCTGGGGATCTTACTCGGGCCCTCATGCATGCTAGACAAGTGGACTACCCTGGTCCCTACTGTCTCCATCTTAATGAGGCCTTCTCCAGCCACCTGCATGAGATCAATACACACCCCTGCCCTCCCTACCTACAGTGTTTAACTCCCTTTCATGTTTTACTTATTTCTTTAAACTTAACACCACTCAACAATTGTGTATTTTATTATACAGTGTACCTTGTTTACTGTGGTTAGTTCATGAGGCCTGTGTTTTTCCTCACAGTTGTATCCTCAGTTCTGCATTGGCAGGTAGGAGGTGCTAGATAAATATTTGTTGAAAAAAATGCACTTCACTTCAGATCAGAGAAAGTTTGTGCGAACCAGCACTAGGTACTGGGAATCATTAACCTAACTTGCTCTTTGTTAAGGAATAACACCACCAATCCAGTGGGTTTACCATGTGCCAGAAACTATGTATCTCATATATTATCTTATATCATACTCCCGGCCTTCTGAAGTAGGTGCTGTTATTTTATTATCCATTTTGGAGAAAAGAAAAGAAAGTTCTTGGAAGTTAAGTTACCCAATGAAGAAGGAGAGAGACCATATGTGTCTGACCACACCAACATGCCAGACCTTAGCCACTATCCTATGCTGGGCCTAATTTACATCTTTGTGTGTGTAAGCACTTAATTCCTATTTCCTCTACTAGATTGTGGGCAAGGGACTCTCCTTTTTGCCACCTTGTCCACAGCGTATAGACAATAGATACTCAATAAACATTTGTTAATTGTTGTCTCAATCAACCATTCATTGTTAGATCTCATTTAATCTCATATACCTTGAGTTCATGTTCACACCCACTAAGGTATAATGGACGGTGTTTCTGGCTAAGAGGTGCCTTCCAGAAATTTTTCTGGGTCCTCTTTTCTTCCCTAAGCTTATGCTTGTACTTGTCCTGGGTGAAAAATTACTCTGGACTTCTTTTTTCCCTTTTATTGTTTTTGTTAAAGATTAGTTTAAAAAATTACTCTTGTTAATAACTATAGTAATGTTGCTTACTGTTGGGTACAATCTTTTAACTCATCTCTAACTGCAAATAGGATGCAATAGGTACCAATTTCTTACTCTTAATACACGGTTACTTTTTCTATATGATTAAGATTCAAGATCAGTGAAATCAGGTTCAGAAAGAGATTACAAATCATTTTCAGGGCAAAAGTGAAGATCCATTTACAGTACTCATTTAGCCATGGGCAGTAACTGAGAATCTTATATCCTCTGGGTCCATTTATCCTGTGATCATAAACAAATTAATTCATGCAGCCCAACCTGTAAAATGGCAATGGTAATTTTTTTTTTTCCATCTTCTTTACAGAGATGCTGTAAAGGTGTTTGGCAGCAAAATGTAGCCATGTCCACAGATTAAAGGTACCAGAAAGGAAAACATAGTAAGCACTATTACCTTATTGATATCCCAGAGAACCAGTTTGCTTTTTAGTTTGGCAAATTCATAGGCAGTCAGTCTCCCAATTCCATGTCCAGCTCCAGTAATCAGGACGATTTCTCCGGTGACTGATTTTCTTTTTTTTGGAATAAAAAGCTTGACAAAACATTCTAAATAGAAAATGATCATTAAGGGCAGAAACAGGACTAACTCCACAAGGAAATTCATCCTTTCTGTTGCTGTGAGCGTTGGTTATGGTTTCTTTTACCAATCACTCTAAATAGCTTTTGAGAGCTGTGTGGTCAAAGACCGGTGTAATAGCGAGAACAAGGAAGAGCTCCTTTACCAAAGAAAAACAACTCTGAAACCGTTCCTTCCGCTGGGCTGGGCTTTGTTAGGATTTTTGCAATTGGCTCGGGCTGCAGTGCGGAGCGGCTGCTCGCTGGCTCAGAAATCTGGGAGGGACCGAGTCCAGACCGAGCAGAGCTTCCTTGTTCTCCACTGCACAGCACCATCCAACTACGCAGTGTGCGGCCACGACAACCTTTCCCCTACTTCCTCCCTATCTCCTGAGCGGACCTCAGACCTCGGACCGCTGGGGGTTAGTTGCCCACGTGTTTTCCTAAATTTGATAAATCCAGTCTGTTAAAAAAAATAATAACTGACAGTGTTTGCAGGCCAGATGCTTCTTTGGAAGTTGACAATTGCTTAATACTAAATAAGGGATGCAAATGTAGAATTATAACTTAAAGGCCCCGGAAGAAACCAGTCCTGCTTCTGACCTAGAAGTGCTCCTACATCACATTTAGTTTGAAGTAAGCACGGTTTCTGGAAGACGGAAGGAAACTGTCCTTTCAAGGACTGCCATAATCAAGTTTTAGCAAAGTGTTTTATCATATTAAAGGGGATCGTTTCCATAACAATATATTTAACTAACCATTTTCCACTTAATTCGTTATTTGGAAACAACAACAAACTATTTCAGGGTAATAATTGTATCTTTACCTATGTTAATAGATCATTGTGTCCAAATGCATAATAAAATAGGAAGAATATCATTTTACCTGAAGATTGCCTATGTAGTTTTTGGTTTCACAGTTTATATATGTGACTACTCAGTATGTTAACTGGTGATTTAAAAATTAAAAATAGCTGGACTCCCTGCCAGACCTACAAGCCCAGTGACTGGGGAGACTGAAGCAGGAGGATTGCAAATTTGAGGCCATTTTCAGCAATTTGGCAAGACCCTGAGCTACTTAGTGAGACCCTGTCTCAAAATAAAAACTTTAAAGTGTTTGGGGCTGAAGCTCGGTGGCCAAGTCCTCCTGGGTTCAATCCCCAGTACATTAATAATAATAATAATAATAATAATAATAATAAATTAAAAACTAAATATATCCTAGTGAGTAGGATACTTATGTATAAGTAGGGCTTTTGTGCAGTAATAGCTTAATAATTTTCTGTTATTTGCATTTGTTTTTTTCAATTCAGCTCTCCACACTATTTGAATTTGGGCTTTGAATAAGATGCTCTACATTTGTGGAGGAGACTTCTGGGCAATGAATGATCACAGAAAGTTGAAATTCACAAATAGTTTATGCCCACTTCTTCTTATTTAGATGGGGGTGAGGATTAAGGGAGAGTAGCAATCCCACCAATTCTGATATCTACATTTTAATTCTGAATATATATCTTCTGCAACTTTTTCATATACTCTTCAAATCCAAGTTTTAAAAGCACAAAGACATAGTGAAAGTTTAGTTTCCAAAGTTTTTTCCACATAGTCTCTCTCATTTGATTTTCAAAAGCCTCCTATAAAGTAGAGAAATTTTTTTATATCCCTGATTTATAAAGGAATAGATCAGTGAAACTGACTTAAAAAAATTCACAGTAAGTAAAAGCATTACTGGGGCTAGATGCATGGTCAGTGATGGTCAAACATTTTTGCCTCATACCTACAGGAAGAAATTACATTTTACACGGTGATCAAGTACATTTATGGGTGTTTGCTTTTATTTACATTACTTTCATACATATTGAGGCTTAGGCTCTTCTATTTCCTATTCCATTCTATTGTAAAAATTGTATTAGCTGGGCACGGTGGTACATGCCTGTAATCTCAGCTACTCTGAAGGTTGAGGCAGGAGGATTGCTAGTTCTTAAAATAAAAGAACTGGGGATGACACTCAGTGATAGAGTGCTTGCCTAGCATGTGTAGGGCCCGGGGTTCAATCCCCAACACCACCAGTAAACACAATTTAAATATTGTATTAAAAAGCACCTGGGAAGTTTTAACTTACTAGGCTGACCAAGGTTTCTTTGGTTTTGGGAATTAACCCAGTGTATGAAAGCCGTCATACCTGAATTCATATGTGTATGTGACTTCACCCTTCTGAACAGAACTCTGTTTCCTAGTTTGTAGAATTGAAAGATTCCTGAGTTACCTGCAGGATTCTGGTAACTCTGTTAGGGGACAGACAGATGAGGATGGTGGGAACACAAGGTTAAGAGAATAATTCTATAAAATGGGCCCACTGTGCTGATCCCCACATGCTTTCTTTGATAAAAAGCAAATTTATCTGCAGCCTTTTATGGTCTAAGTGGATAGGATATGTCATATTCCTCAGCACATTACCTGTTATCTGCAAGGAAATTCAGGCAGGAAATAACCTTGATAAGAGGAACACAAGTTACTTTGAAGGGAGGGACATTTGGGACCTTTTTCACAGACTGATTCTGGAAGATAAGCATAATTCCTCCTAATTATGAAACATGTAAAAATGATTAAGAATCCAATTAGAAACAACATGGGCCAAGGTGACATAGAGTTGTTACAGCAATGGGGACTTGAAAGTCGACTGTCACCCTGCTGTCAGTCAAAAGTCAAGAGGTGGACCTGGGCAGGACTCTATGGGATCCCCAAGGAAACTGGACTTTAGGGGAAGCACATTATCTCTCTCCTCTCTGAGAGGACCCACTCTCTCTTGAGAGTGTCTCTTTTCCTTTTCCTATCCTTTGAATAACTCATTCTTGTTACTCTGAGCGACATGATCGAAAGATCAGGATTTGAAAAGGAAATCTTCTCACTGACTCGGTTTCCCAGAAGACCTCAGCTCTGTAAGAAAATGAGTTAATATATAGCACAGTGCTTTATCAACTCTTCAGCACTAGGTAAATTATAATTAACACTAATATGAATGATACGAATGTTTTTGTGAAGGATGGTTATAATGTGGATGGTTTTGTGAAATGATGATTAATATCTGCTTGTCGTAAATATGTGATCTTATGTATTTGTGCTTTTGAAAAATACCTTCGTTAGGAGGGTTTGAAATGTTTTCTGCATGGGACATCATAATTTCATGCTGCTTTTCCAGATGTCAAAGTGGTATTCAAAATAGCAACAATAGGAAAAAAGGTAAGGCTAAGGGGTCCTTCATCAGTGTCTTGAGCACTTGCTATGGCCAGGCATTATGCTAAGTGTTTCACATACATAAACACTTAATTTTATCCTCTCAATCATCTTAAGAATAGGTTCCATTGAAACCTCTGTTAAATGAAGGAAGAAATAAAGGATTAAGAGAAACTAAGCAAATTGTCCAAGGTCATAATATAAATGGTAGGGTTGAATTTAAACCCAATTGTTTGATAATTACCTAATTTCTCTCTCTTTTTCTCTTGTAGGGCTGACTGGGGATCCAATCCAAGGCCTCACATGGGCTAGGCAAGTGCTCTACCACTGAGCTATATCCCTGGCCCCTGGCCTCGCACTATGGCTTTGGGCTAATTTTCAATCTCAAACTTCCTTGAAGAGTTGTACAAATATCATGAAATACTAGGACAGATTTTTGTTGTTGTTGTTTCAGTACCTTCCTCTCTGTAACCAAAGGCAGCTCTGCAGACATTATGACATTTGTGACCCAGTTTTGGCAAAGAATTAAGTACAAGAGAATCAGATTGTAATGATCTTGGAGATGTGCCCCTCAGATTCCCTATCCAGCTACTGTGGACGCTGTCAGGAGACAGTCTTCAGGTGGTGACCTCTTCTGGGATTGCTTTAGCCGTGGAGAAATGCTGCACCTAAGGTAACTGGGAAAATTTTCTTGAACATAGAGCAAAGGTATAGCTTGTGAGAGAGGAGAATAAAAATAATATGAATCTGTAAAATGCAGTGAGGCAGAATTCCTTATTATATGTTAGAACAATAAATGACTTTAAAAACTCACCTAAGAGGAAAATCTGGAGATAGCCAATACTGTGTATTTATTCTGAAGAGATTATTCTGTGCCATTGCCCCTGTTTTTCATGGAAAACTTTGCAGCTGTTAGATTGTGATTTCTAAGGACCTAAATCCAAGTGTTTCCAATTTCTCTATTTAAAATTGAACAGAAGACTCAGACTTTCCATATGTAATTTTCTCAAATAATCTGTTTCTTACTACATGTTCTTATTTTGCAGGTTATAGCAAATAAAGCACAAGTCCCTATTACATACCGCACTGCAACATCAAAATGCACAGATTGTCCTACTGGAAAGTAAGTGAAGATGCATTTAGAATAGTCCTAATTAATTAAATTCATATACTTAATTCAGTAATTATTGAGAAACAATTTTATCAAATTTCTTGGTTTAATTTAAAAAAATTTTTTTGATTTAAACATAAAAAAATTAAACCTTAATCCATATAAAAGGAGCTGGTGTTACTGGAGTCCTAGGCAGAGACTTGAATCTGGGTGTCTCAACAAATCATTTCTGGTCACTTTGCCCCAAAAACCCAGTGGAAAAAGTAATGGTGAAAAGTAGGAAAGGAGCCTTAATCAATATAGATATTGGGAATGCAAGTGAGATCAAGTGTCTCAGTCCTGTCTTCTAGTACTGACATATGCTTTAGGTTTAAATAGAGGAAGAATTGGGGCAGAGTTTGACAGGTGTGCATAATTAAACTGTCTTGGTCAGACTGTGGTCTGGTTGATCATTATCTCAGTTCTGGTATAGCCAGGTAACTCCAAGAAGTTCTTATTGCTTGAAGGGGGCAATCTTCATTTGTTTCAAAGAATGTTTTTCTATTGGCCCTGGGATCCTGGAAGTGGGAAATTTGGTTTCCAAGAGACAATTGCTCCTGCTTGTGGAGGAACACTTAACCTGAGGTGATCTGTCTTCAAGGATCCATTATTCTGGGGAGGTGTAGGGCAATGACTGGAGACTTCTAGGTACTTCTCCAGGCGTCTGGAACAGGGTTTTGTAAAAACTGGCAATTGAATGTCCCTGCTGATCTTAAAAATATCTTAGTTACTCTTAATCTTGGTATCCTTGGTCTTGTAGGGGGATGAGGTTAGATAAATTTAGGGCTAATGAAACTTGTATTAGCATGCTTATGTGTAGAGCTGAGTGGGAAGCTTACCCAAAGTTTAAGGTAAGAAAAAAGACAGGCAAAATGAAGGCAGATATGCCAAGCTTCTTCTTGCTTTTAATTACCCATTGATCTTCTGCAGACCCAAATGAAGAGTCAGTGCTTTTAGCAAAAGCAGCTTCTAATTCTTTGTTTTAATGGGTCTGCCCTAAAACAAAAGAATCAAAGAAAATGCCATTATACTGTCCAGAAAGGCTGAGAAGAATTATTTGTTCCTTTTCTTTTTTTCCCCAAGAAACTCTTTTAGTGTTTTTATCCCTTCTAACAAAAAACTTCTAAAAGATTACAGTCAATTCTGTTTAAACCAATTCAACAAGTGTCCATACTCATTTTTCATGCAAGTAGAGAAAAAGATCTCTCTTTAGTAACCAAAAAGAGCAAGCACATACCAATAAATTATCCATAAAAGAGAAAACACAAATAATTGAATAGGAACTAAAGCAAAAAGGGGAAAGAGATGAATTCCAATGACTAGGGTTAGGAATGGCTTACTGTAGGATTAGATTTGAACTGTGCCCTGAGGGTGGGTAGGACTCTAAAAGATAGTGATGGGGCAGGACATTTCAGTCCTGCTCCTAAGTCCAACTAAAAGAGAAAAATATTATGCTGTTCCATGTTAAGTACAAGCTTCATTTTCACATAGCACCTTCTATTTTGTTCAAGATCATTAAACTCTTAAGTCCACTCAATATAATTAAGATTACTTGTTTCATCTGCAACTAAGTCGATAAAGGGACTTTTTGCCCAATTGAAAAAAAAATTGCAAATCATGATCTATTAATAAATTAGGGAGTCAGTTTTGTTGCAAAATCAACCATCATTTTAAAAAATAAAGTATATTTATAGGACACTTATAGAACATATCACAGGGTATTGCTCTGGACAATTTCTGGTGAAACTTTTATTTTGATTTTAAATAGGTAGATGGGGTGGGGTGGGGACAGAGAGAGAACCTATGTGTACTATTTACTTGGGAAACAACAGAGCAGTGTTAAGAATAGATTCTGTAACAGATTGCCTGAAGTTGAATCCTAGCTCAACTAATTACTATCTGTGACCTTGGACCTTGGTTTTAACTCCTTTAATTATTATAAATTATATAAGATCATTGTAATTTTTATTGTGCTCATCATGATGATTAAATGAAATCTTTATAAAATGTTCAGAGTAGGGCTTGTTATATGGTAAGGTATGCATTTGTGACCAAGAGTCTGAAGCAAAAAACTTTGAAAGTCATTGTTCTAGTCAAATATGAATTAACCCCATGACTGCAGACTTAAGAACTGCTTGAGGACTGGGATTGTAACCCAGTGGTAGAGCGCTTGCCTACCAAGTGTGAGGCAATGGGTTTGATCCTCAGCACTTCAGAATATAAGCGAAATGAAATATCGTGTCTATCTACAACTAAAAACAAAAAGCAAACAAAAAAGAACTGCTTGATCATTTATCAATAATAATTTTAGGTTTAAAGTATAGTCTGTGATATATCCTTCTCTTTTTAGTTCCGCTTTGAGAGGGATAATATGTACAAATATATTTTTTCTTTTTTAAATGTTTTATATTTTTTAAAGACAGATATATGAAAAAATGTTCAACATCTCTAGTAATAAGAGAAATGCAAATCAAAACCACCCTAAGATTCCATCTCACCCCAATTAGAATGGCAGAATCAGCATACTACAGTAACACGGCCAAATCAATGTTTACGGCAGCTCAGTTCACAATAGCCAGATTGTGGAACCAACCTAGATGTCCTTCAATTGATGAATGGATAAAGAAACCGTGGTATATATATATACAATGGAATATTACTCAGTCATAAAGAATGATAAAATTATGGCATTTGCAGGCAAATGGATGAAGTTGGAGAATATCATGCTAAGGGAGATAAGCCAATCTCAAAAAACCAAAGGATGAATGATTTTGCTGATAAGCAGATGATGATACATAATGGGGGGTGAGAGGGAGGCAAGAATGGAGGAAGGAGGGACTTTATAGAGGGAAAAGAAGGGTGGGAGGGGTGGAGCAAAGGGAAAATAAAAAAATAAAAAAAATATTTTTTTTATACATGTATATAGGGTAATAACGTCTGTCTCATTCTACTGTCTTTCCCATCCCCACCACCCCACCCTTCCCCTCACTCCCTTCTGCATAATCCAAAGTTCCTTCTTTTTTCCCTAACCCCCACCACCACTATGGATCAGCATTCACTTATCCAAGAAAGCATTTGAACTTTGGTTTTTTGGTTGACTTATTTCACTTAGCATGGTATTCTCTAGTTCCATTCATCTACCTGCAAATGCCATAATTTCATTCTTTTTTAAGGCTGAATAATATTCCGTTGTGTATATGTACCACAATTTCTTTATCCATTCATCAATTGAAGGGCATCTAGGTTGGTTCCACAATCTGGTTATTGTGAATTGAGCGTCTATGAACATTGATGTGGCTGCATCACTGTAGTATGCTGATTTTAAGTCCTTTGGGTATAGGCCAAGGAGTGGGATAGCTGGGTAAAATGGTGTTGCCATTCCCAGTTTTCTGAGGAATCTCCATACTGCTTTTCATAATGGTTGCACCTATCTGTAGTCCCACCAACAATGTATGAGTGTACCTTTCACCCCACATCCTCGCCAACACTTATTATTGCTTGTATTCTTCATAATTGCCATTCTGACTAGAGAGAGGTGAAATCTTAGAGTAGTTTTGATTTGCATTTCTTTAATTGCAAAAGATGATGAACATTTTTTCATATGTACAAATATTGACTACACAAGAAAAAAAAAACATTTCAAGAGGAAGAAAAATAAAATACCCAATTTCCAAAGAAAGAACAGTTCAGGGAGGGTGAGTAACTTGCATAAGGAGTTACTGACTACAAGTGGTAGGGCTGGGATTTAGATCTATGACCTTTTTAAAAAATGTTATTCAAATATAATTTACATACTATAAAATCAACTTGTGTAAAGTGCATAATTTAGTGGTTTTCAGAACATTCTCAGAGTTGTATAATCATTACCACAAATCAATATTAGAACATTTTCATCACCTCATATAGAAAGCTCATATTCATTAGCAACGATTCCCCATTCTCCCAATCCCTCTTTCCCTGCCTAAGTCAACCACCAATTTACTTTCTATATTTGCTTATTCTGAACACATCATATAAATGCAATCCCATAGTATGTTTGCTTTTGTGACTGGCTTCTTTCTTTTAGCATAATGTCCTCTAGAACTTGGATACATGCTTCCACATTGGAGGATGTACAGTTCCTTTTTTGTCACCAAATAATATTCTACTATATGGATACACCATTTTGGTTTATCCATTCATTGAAGGATATTTGGGCTGTTTCAACATTTTCCCTCTTATTAAATCTATAACATATAGATTATTAAATCTATAACATTTGTGGGACTCAGGATGTAGCTCCATGGCAAAGTGCTTTCTTGGCATGCATGAGGCCCTGGGTTTGATCCCCAACTCCATAAAAATAAACAAATAAATAACACATTTGGATACAAGTGAAATTGAAGTTTGAGAGAAAACTGGATTATCCACTTCTTGCTGGTGAGTTGAGTTTGTGTAAATGTAAACCTCTGCAGCCAAGAAAGCCCATTTTAGTGTTAACCGCTAATCACAGCAGGGGATGCCTGCCAGTGTCAGCTCTAAAGGTCACAGCTGGCAAAGCCAGACTCCTCTCCAATACTATCAAGGGGCCTGTGGCAGCTCTTAATGGTCGACTACGCCCTCCAGTGTTGCAGCAGACCCCAGCAGCTCATCGCCAATTTCTTCTTTTTGGGTTCTTGTCTTGAGAATTCAAAGACTGAAATCCACAGACAAGGAAGAGTGAGTGTGAAAGAGCAGGATTTTTGAAAGTGCGGAGAAAAGAAACAGAACTCTCACAGGGTGATGGGATGTGATAGGGGTCGCTGCTCGAGTGTGCTAGTCTAGGGATTTATGTAGTACTTGGGTCAATGCTACTGGTCCAAATTTGTGATAATCAGGTTTTGGAAAAGTATCAATGTTATTGGTCCAAATTATGCTAATCATGTCTTGGAAAGTATCAATGCTATTAATTAGCCCTGCACTCTCCATTCAGGTCTGCCCCTACTTCCTTTCCTCACTGCTCATTGGCCCAGGGCTGGGCTGGCAGGGGGTGACAGATGAGCATGTCCTGACTTGCCTTGGCCCTGGCTCATCTTGCTTCGGTCCTGTGCTGGCATGCTGGGTTCAGGCACAGCCCTGAGCCTTGCTGGCTCCTGTGCTCCAGCGTGCTGGGGCCACGGCTCCACCACTCCACCACTGATTTTATTAATGGTCTGAATGTAGGGCTCTGCGACTCAGCTAGGGAGTCATGTCACAAGTATTATTTTTGATTTTTTTTTTTAGTTGTAGATGGACATGATACTTTTATTTTATTTACTTACGTGGTGCCAAGAATTGAACCCAGGGCTCCACACATGCGAGGCAAGTGCTCTACTACTGAGCTGTAACCCCAGCCCGGTCACAAGTTTTTGTGAGAACACCCAACATTCTTCCTTCTTTACCACCTTTGTTGTCTGCAGCCTTACAAGTGGCACAGGGGTTTTTGTTCCCTTACTTTCCTGAAGGTTTGGAGAGCTACCTGTTCCCTTGTCTTATGACCCCTACTGTGTGAATTATGAGTCTGTTTACCATGTGCTATGTACCTGTCAGCAAAAACCTTTGAGAGTTCACTGCTCTTTCATACACACTGCAACTCAGGCCTCTGAGCTCTGCTGGCTCTACTGCTGTTGTGCAATGGTAATAACAGTTACAGGTTAGAGACCGATGTGCAGAGAGGGGTTCAAAAGAGGTCAAGAAATGATAGGCTGACCTTTCACTCAGTTTTATCACCCATTCCTGGGGCTGTCTTCATGACCTTGACAGCCCCAGGTACAGCCCTGCACCCCAACTCGGAGTCTCCCCTTTTCTCACTATCAGCCCTAACCGTCCAACTCACACACATGGGTGAGCCCACCAGAGCCACTGCTTGACCAGCATCCTCAGTTAATGGGCTCTTGCACTTCCTACTGCCAATTGCGTGACTGTTCTTCCCTTCCAATCTTAGCTTAGATCCTGTGGCTCTTCATTATAATCATTCTTCTTATAATATAATATAAATCTGCTCCCCCGCCCTTTCCGCTGCAGCCATTTTCCCTGCCTCCCAACCACTTGTCAGTCTGGGAACATCCTAGCTAGCTATTGGTTCATCAGTCAGCTTGCAAGTATCCTCCGTTATAGGTCCCCTATTATCCCAGTGGAATTCAACTGCTTAAGGATAGCTTCCCCGCCATCTTTTCTCATGCTTTCTCTCTCCTACTCACTTTCATGCTCTCTCCTCCTGGCTTCTCTCTCTCTCTCTCTCTCTCTCTCTCTCTCTCTCTCTCTCTCTCTCTCTCTCTCTCTCTCTCTCTCTCCCTGCAGGAAAACACTCTGTTTGCTTAATAAACCCTCTTATGTGAGTTCTGTGACCGGAGTGGTTTCTGGGTTCTTACCCTCCTAATGTTTGCTCCTTCCATTGGACTCACCTGGGCCAAGATCCAGCTGTACTTGAACCCCACTATTTTCTGCATTGTGCTGTAGGAAGAGGCTGAGCCTTCCTGAAACAATCAAACCCCCTCAATCATGATGACTGAATTTACATACTCAGATTTCAAATCGGTGTTCAATACTCTCTGGGAGAAAATTTCCCGTGATATCTGCTTTTCCACTTTCTGAAAGGGAGTTGTCCTTTCTTCTTAAACTACTTGGACTCTCTTTCGTACCTCATTCTCAGCTGATGGCCTTATGTTCACTGAAAAAAACAGAAATCATCACGAGGAATGTCTTCACAGTCTATCCACCACATCCATCAAACTTCCTGTACCTAATCCCAGGCTCTTGTGTCCTTGATTGTTCCTAAGAATGATTTGTTTCTGCTCCTCCCTCAGGACAGCTCTCCCACTGGGCACTAGATCTAATCCTGTCCCATCCCCTAGCCTTTGGCAATTAATCCCTCTTCTTTGTGATGGAGTTGATTTTCCAATAGCAAGTAATTGTTTTCTGGAAGAAAAGTCTTCCTGCCTAAGGGATTGGACCTGTGACACTTACTGAACCATAATTTAGCTGTAGAGGAAGAGACACATTTTTCTCTAACCTCTTAAATCCACTGGGGTGGGGGGCTGTGAATTAAACTGACTAAAGATTATCAAGAGAAAGAAAAAGGCAGATTTTTATTCATGTGTATATAGGATTTCACAGAAAAATGTGACTCAATGAGGGTTTGCTTATCATTTTTTATAGGGAAAGGAAAGGGGAGGAAGAGTTGGTCATTTATGGAAAAACATGATTTTTAGGAAAGATAAATGCTCCATTAGGAAAAAGAATGGGAGATATGGTAGTTTTGTGACAAAGTCTGTTTAAATGTTGCTGTGGTTTGAATGTGTTCTCTCAAAATTCATGTGTTAGAAACTTAATCCCCATATTCATGTTGATGGCATTTGAAGATCAAGACTAAGGGAGGTAATTAGGGTTAGAAAGGTCATGAAGTTGGGGCCCAAGATGGGATCCGTGGCTATACAAGCAAAGAAAGAGAAACCTGAGATAACTCATTTCTTGTCTTGCTGCATGGTGTCCTCTGCCTTGGAATGAAGTGTCAGGAAGGCTCTCAACAGATGCCAGCACCACATGCTTGGACTTCTCAACCTCTACAACTGTACTGTAAGAAATAAATTTCTACTCTTTAGAAATACCCACTCTGTGGGTATTCTGTGATAGCAGCAGAAAATGGACTAACGACAGGTGTGGTGCTGACTTCTCTCCAGTGGTAAGGATCAGTCTTCCTTGGTTGTACAGCTCCCTGGGAGAGGACTTATTTCAATTGAGTTCATTTGGGAGAGTCTGCTTTTTGGCAGATAATAGGAAAAAAAATTCTCAAATGCCTTCTGCTCAAAATAATTCAACAGCTACTCTGAACCCTTTGTACTACTTCATTGCATCATTCTTGTTGGTGCACATTCTTATCTCTTATCTTAAACACGAACTTTGTCTTACGCTTCTTCTTCACCTACCACTTCAGTTTATTCCAGACTTCTCATTATACATATAATAAAACACAATCTCCTTGCCCTCTTTTACAGAGTTCTACTGTAAGGAAAAATGCAGCTCAGCACGGGACCCACGGTGGCTCCAGCCCTTCCGACGGAACTGGTGCTCCGCATGCCCAGTCTCAGTTGTGGCTCAACAATAGCTCCCAGAAAATCCACAACAGACACAGGACCTCACACAAGAGACTTTATTATGCAGACGACTAGCGTGTCCACTCCGGGGGTTGGAAAAGAAGGGAAAAAGAGAGATGGCTTTGACGCTTCTCCCGGATATGGGAATCTCCCAGGCTAGAAGGAACCAATAGTGGAGGAGAATACTTGCAAGTTGACTGATGAACCAATAGCTAGCTAGCATGTTCAGACTGACAAGCTAGGATGTAACGTGGGAAGCAGGAAATGGCTGTAGCCTAGGCCGGAAATTCCTGCAATGTAAGGGGCGGGCAGAGCAACTTTCAGACTGGCAAGTTAGGTTGTGGTGCAACGGAAGGGGTGGGAGATCAGCTTTGTATTACATCTACATAATGTGGTCTCTTCCTGTTTATATTTAATCTTATTATCACTATACCTTCTGTAGAAACTGAAAAGAGAACACAATTCCTTTAAGATTCAAGAACAGTAGACATAAATGGTATCTTGTCACAAATGCATAAGAAACCACAAGGAAGAAATCAAAGAAGATTTACTAATATAATAGAATTTGGAAGATCATTTGGAATTTCCTCCTTGGAGGTATTAATTGCTATTCTAATAATATCATAGAGTTAATGCAGTCACCTTGGCCCATATTCACTTGCTTGTCCATGGCTATTACTTGGTATTTCCTAGGACTGAGTAATATGCCAGGAGCTTATTTTCAAACAACAAATAGTTCTCTGCCATGAAAGACGGAGTCCTGCTCCAGAGCCCTAAGGGTTTTGATCTTGACTCTCTTACTAGGACCAACCAGAGACTCTGCAGAGCCTTCCTGTCCATTGAGGGGGGTTCTCCTGCCATGTCCCGCATGGATGAGGGAAAGAGTTTCTGTTGGAGGACGGTGCCGGCTTTCAATTAATCACCAAGAAACTTATCTAATCAAATAAACACAAGAGTCAATAATCTTTTCAAATGGGAGGGGGCATGACAGATTGGGCCATGCCAGATCTGGCCTCTAAAACAACATGGAGGAGCCCACCTTTACTTTTCTTTATAGCCACACAGATAAAGAGGGACGAGGAGGGGCTTCTTCTGTGAGGAACAGGATGAGGTGGGGTTAGGGAAACCATTTGCTTAGAGAATTAACATTTCCTCAGGCGGTGAGCCACCTGCACAAGTCACCTGTACCAGGCTATCTGAAACAGTCTCTCATGACTGCCAGGTCCGGGGACTCAGACCCCTGTATCCCATGACTCAGCCAAACCTGATTCTGCTAAACATGGATGGCTTCCCATAGTCCACTGCTACAGTTTGTATCTTGAATGTCCCTTAAAGCCCATAAGTGAAAGATTAGTTGCTAGCCTATGGTGTAATGGGGAGGCTATAGATCGTTTAGGAGGTAGATCATGGTGTAAGGAAGTTAGATCATTGAGGGTATGCCCATAAAAGAGATATTGTACTCCTTTCTCTCTCTCTTTGCTTCCCAACTACCATGAGGTAAGCATCTTTGGTACACTGAGTACTCCTTGCCATGATGCTCTGCCTCAAAAGCAGTGGAACCAACTGACCATAGACTGAAACCTCTGAAACCATGAACCAAAACAAACCTTTCTTCCTTTAAGTTGATTTTTCTGAGGTATATTGTCATGGTGATGGAACCTGACTAACATATCCCCCGTGGATAACTCTTGTACCAACAAATCTTGAGGGTTATGTGGGCCAAGATGCAAGCAATCTTGTAACAACCTGGACTTGACATGTTACACTCTGTCCTCTTGCCTTAATAAAAATTTTAGCATTCCAAGTTAGTCTATAAATGTGTTAAAGCAGTGTCTCAATAGCCATACTTGTGAATATGTGACCTTCAAAAGCCAACGAGGCCATGATTAATTATCTCTCTTAGTAGTGGATGATATAACATATGACAACTTGTTATTTACCTTGGAGGGATTCTTCAGATTACTGAGCTTCTAAAATTCATAGATGTGGCAGATTTCTTAATTTGTATGGAGTTTATTTCCACCCTCTGGTAGTCACATGTTTCCCTAGGGACTCCAGAGTACATGCCCCTCTGCCCACTGGCTCCAGTACTTGTGATGTTGTCAACATAATGGACTGGAACATGCTAAGTAAGGCCCTGTGGACTGTATTTGTGAAAGAGAACTATAAAGTTACTAAAACACTGGTGTAAGTCTCTCTCCTTTCCAAAAGGGAACTGATTTTGATTCTCCTTAAAATTATAAGGATTAAAAAAAACAATACACAAACTTAACAATTATATACCAAGTGTCAGAGACTGTATTTTAGTAAAGATACCACAGTGGTAGAGCATCTAAAATTGGGGCTACTATCTGATTAGTCTTATTAGAAGCCATCTATAGCATCTACTACAATCCATTTGGTTTTGGCAAGGGCCATAAGAGTGACTTGAATGAGAATATTATGAGGACTACCACCCTTCTTCATAAAAACTGTGATAGTGGTGCTAATCTTTGCTGTCCTGTGAAGAATTAATTCTTATTTACTTGACCCTTCTCTTCATAATATCTCATCCATAGCTCAGGGAACCAATGCAAAGTATGTCTATTCAAGTTACTCATAATAAACCAGAGAAATAACCAAACAGTGGTCAGAGATGCAAAGGATCTCTTGGGACAAGATTTCATTTATCTCCTATTCTTCATAAACTTCTGAGGGGTCCTGATAATTTCTTAGGTTCCCTGGTAACATTGTTAGATCAAATACTGTTATTGGGAGGCCATAGATCATCTAACAGCCCTTAAAAAAGTCTGGGTATTACCTTTTTCCCCAGGATATGATTACTCTGGATTCCTAATTCTGTTGTTACCTCTGCAAGTTCCTGAAACACATGCTTCCTGACGTGCATGGAGGCCAACAGCACCAAGCACCCAGCAACTTCTGCAGGTACTCCATCCCCCAAACATCATTCCTTGGCACCCTAGAGGATATATTTCCCACAAGACCCAAAGGGTATTTCTACAGATGGGTACCAACACTCACTTGTCTGCCATCTAGTGAGCCATGGCCATAACCTTTTCAATAAGTTCTTAATCCCAACGTGGGAATGAAGAACTTTTCTTTGATCATTGTCTTTTACCCCTAGTGGTGTGACTTTTCCTTATTTCTGCTTTTCCTATGTACTTCAGCATTTTCTACTTTTTGTGTGCGTGTGTGTAGGGGGTGGCACTGAACCAAGGGGTGCTCTACTAATGAGCTCATCCTCAGTTCTTTTTATTTGATACAGGGTCTCAGTAATTGCTAAGGTTCTTGCTAAATTGTTGAGGTTGGTCTTTAAATTGTGGTACTCCTGTCTCAGTCTCCCAAGTTGTTAGGATTACAGGTGTGCACCACCATGCCCAGCAGTATTCTCTACTTCTAACTAGCCAATCACTCATCATGCCAATTCCCTCTTATAGTTATAATTATTCCTGTTAAACTTTTCCTGTTTACATTGCTGTGTGGGTTCACTGATTATACCCAGACTGATACCACCTTCAAGATTTATTCCTTTCTTGCCCCTCTGGTTCATGCCAGTACAAAAAAAAGCAGGACCTGTAAGTTTTAGATTATACTACATTTTCCTGGAGCAGGGACTGTCTCTCCCCATTATTGTTGTGCTGCAACCTGACCAGTATTTATTGGTCAAGAGAGAATGAAAGGAGGCAGGAGGTCTTTGCAGGGTTTTCCAGTGAAGGGAGACTTCTATACCTTTTATAAAAAGGGGGAGAGAGGGAAATACCCATGCAGGCCTGGAGAAGTCTGGGGAGTCTGGAAGTTCAAAATTCTTAGGTTCCCTACCCAAATATTCTGATTCCGGCTCCAAGTCTTGATCTTTTCCTATCAGGGCTCAAACTCTGTCCTCATATACATAGTGAACTGTGCATTCAGTCTTCTTTAAATTTCTCCTAGCTCTACAATTAAATCCTGTCTTCACTTTTTGTTCAGTCTATAATATGTTTGCTTCATGTAAGGTTTTCTTTAGTGCCAAGGAAGATTTCTGAATTTTATATCATACCTCCAGAAGATAATTAATCTGATTCTGTAATTTTTTTTTCATGACACTTCAAATCAGCACCTCTATTTCTCAGCAGAATGATTTCTCCTATAGTATTTAGGAGACAATGCCACCTGTAAAAGCCAAAGCTTCACTTAATACTTGCACTTCATCCACCACAAGTGAAGTCTTAGTAGATGTATTACTGTATACTCCAGTAGTTATCACCATTCAATCAGTTGCAGTAAGGTCCTTATTGCTGTGCATGATCCAGTTCCAGAATCCTATTCTGAGTGTCTTATTCCATGGTTACTTCCCACACCAACTCTCTTAGCCTAGGTTACCTCAGGAAAGCAGATCCCAAGGGTTTAAATGTGGAGAGTTTGTGAAGTGATCCTAGGAGAGTGAGTAGGAGAACTATAAAGTATACAAAAAGGGAAAAAAATAAAACCAGTATAGGGTGTGTTATGGATATAGTCACTGCAGTGGGCAATTGACAGTCATGATTCTGAAAAACCATAGAATTCAGAATTTTCCACCTCAGCATGGAAGAGAAGAGCATTTATCTACAGGTTTTTGGTCTCCATTTTCCAAAAGGTTACCTGTGGAGTGCACCTCCAGGTAGTGCAAGTAGCCTCCATGACAACCAGATTGGGTCCTTGTGGGTGTACCTTGCAGCGTTAGCATCTGAAAGGCCCCAGAGCAAAAAGAGAGATACGTTGTGCAGTTGAGTGGAAGTGCTATAAGTTTACTTCTGGGAAAAACTGGTTGTGGCACAAATGCTGGGGTAAAATATGGACAAGAGAATGTGGGGTGGGGCACAGTGGATGTCTGACATGTGAACAAGGAGAAGGGTATTATAAAATGAAGCTCCAAGAGGTAAACAAATGCTGGACTCTGCTGGATCTTGTAAGTTATGGTAAAATATTTGAATTTTATTCTAAATTTAACAGGAAACCATTAAGAAGGTTTTAAACAAATGGAATAATGTAATTTGACTTGGGATTTTAAAAGAAGGTTAAAAAAAAAAGAATGCTCTATTAACTGTGTAGAAAATGCAGCTGTGTCAATTTTGGGGCAGTAAAGAGGAAGTACAGAGATCAATTAGAAAGCTATTTCAGGAGCCCAAGAAAAAGATGCTGGTAGACAGGCATAGGATGATGATAGTAGAGGGCATATGTTTGAGTTGGAGAGATCATTCAGGTTTAAACCAGATAGGATTTACTGATGGCTTGGATGTAGAAATTAGCAAAATAGAGAACTCCAGTTTGATTCTTGGGTTTTTCTTATAGGAAATATGATATTCATATGATCCAGCAATTGCATTTCTGAGCATATACTAAAAAATAAATTGAACTGAGCATTGTTGTATGTGCCTGGTCCCAGCTACTCATGAGGTTGAGACAGAAGGATCACACGAACCCAGGAGTTCTATGCTAGCCTGAGAAACATAGCAAGACCTGATTTCGAGAAAATAATTAAAAAAAAGAAGAAACAAAAACAGAGACTCCCACTGATATTTGTATACCAATGTTCAAATCAGCCTTATTTACAATAGCCCCAAAGAGGAAACAACTTCAGATGCCCACTGATGATTAACAAATAAACAAAACGTGTCTACAAATACAGTGGAGCACGACTGAGCCATAAAATGAAATGACATTCTGATACATACAACGACATGGATGAAACATATTATTTTTCTTAGGGAAATAAGCCATGAAAAGACAGATATTGATTCTTATATCTTATGTGAGATATCTAGAATAGTCAAATTCAGAGAGACAGAATGTAGGAGACTTATTGTCAGGTTGGGAATGAGTATGGTGTTTCAGTTGGGAAAATGAAAAATTTCTAGAGATGGAGAATGGTGATGGTTACATGATATTGTGAATTATACACACTTAATGTCACTGAATTATACACTTAAATGGTTAAAATGGTAAAATTTTTATGTATGATTTACTAAAATAAAAGAAATGCAGTATTGTATTCAACATGGAAGATGCTGTACCCAAACTGTTAACAAATGAAAAGCACATATAGGCTGTTAGATAAGAATAGTGTAAGGTGGAAAGATGGGGAGGGAACTCATAATTATGGAAGCACATTCAGGTAGCTTTTCTACTATACACTTTAGTTTCTATTTGCTGTAAACTCACAGTTCTCAGTTCCTTCTCTAGCTATAAATTCTGACAAGAGGTCACTAATGGAACCTTATGGAACTTGCTAAAAAGAACAAAAATTATTTTCTTAAAATATAAAAACTATTTCATGTTTTGTTTTTGACTAGCAGTTAAACAAAGTAACTTTATTTTTTTCACATAACAAATGTCAGTGAAAACTTTGAAGTTTATTTTCAGCTGCAAAAACACTTTTTCTGAAATCTCTTTCATGTAACCCATAATAACAGTTGCAAAGATTGTCCTTGAACAACTTTATCTTGCACAATAACTAATCTGAGATAGAGTCAACAAGACCTTCTTTTTAAAAAATGTCCTGTTAATAGATTATCTGTTGGTCTCTGGGAATGTCCTTGATCATGTCTCCATCCTATTTTATAGCACTAACAGCATTGAGAAAATGCTTGTCACTTTACACAGCATACTAAGAGTTTATTTCTTGGTTCCTGCCTTGCTGAAGCAAGCAAGGTATATGAAAGATTAGTTAAAATTTACACTGATCAACTAAGACTTCTGAAGACATATGGAATATTGCATAGAGTGTGAATTAGAAAGACTCTCAAGGAACCTGTGTATTTTATAGTAATAACCCTGTAGGTACACTAGCAGACTTCCTAAAGAAGGGAGGGTAACGAGAGAGGGAACTTGATTTTCTGAGCACTTAAATGTGCCGAAACTACTCCTAGCAGAACTACAGAAGGGCTTTTGCTTGTTCTCATTTTATGTCTAAGGCGTCCTATTCTTCCTTGAGATCTCATCTCAAGTGTTACTTCTCATGTGGAAGGTTCCCAGACTTGGCCAGATTTCCCTATCATATGTTCTCAGAGCACCATGAACCTCTCAATACAACATATATCATATTCACAACTTGGTATTTATGTGATTTTTTTTTTTAACCAATGTTTATCTCCCCAGTTAACCTATAGGTTTATAGGGGCTGCCTCAATCCACCAATGGTCGTCGGTTTTGCTCACCATTACAGCACAGTATCTACCACAGTGCTTGCACATATCAGGTGTTTAATAAATAGTGAACAAATGCATGGTTAGGAAATTGAGCTTAGAACCATATAGACCTAAATTTTAATCTTGATATAGTAAACAGAGTGAGGACCCCAAAAGATGCGAGGTCCAAATTCCTGGAACCTATAGTATTACCTAACCTGTAATATTATCATTGAGATGATGATATTATCATGAACAATCTGGGAAGCCATGTGTCCTTATAAAACACAAGTCAAAACATAAAAGGGGGAAGACATCATGACCACAAAAACAGAGATTAGAGTGATGTGACTCTAAGCCATGGAATGCTGGCTGCCCTCAGAAGATGGAAGAGACAAAGAATGGAGCCTCTGGACTCCTGCTGACACCTTGATTTTGGTTCTGTGAAACTGATTTCAGATTTCTGATCTTCAGAACTGTGAGAGAATGGAATTATGTTGTTTTAAACTGCAAATTTGTAGGGTGCTAAAGATATAGCTCAGTGGTAGAGTACTTGCCTGGCATGCGCAAAGCTCTGAGTTTGATCCCAAGTACTGGGGGAAAAAATCAGCTAAACTACAAATTTGTGGTAACTTGTTAAGTAGTTAAAGATAATTAATATACGTGGTCCTACAAATTATTAGATAGATTTATGACCTTTAGCAAGTTATATACCTTTTAAGTTCTTTGAGTCTGTATTCTCATCTCTACAGTAGGGGCAACTACACCAGATGTCCTGGTAAATATAGTAATGTGTGTAAAGTACAGAGAAAATAGCAGGAACTGTATTGTAAATGCTTGAAAAGAATGATTACAATTTTTGTTATGCATTTTAAAAATCATCTTCTTTAAGAATTCTCATAGTTCCATGATGTCAAGGACCATACCTCCTTATTTTACAGGGGAAGAAATAGGTGTGGAGAAGTTAAACTATTTGCTCAAATTACATGGTCAAAATTTAAAATATTATAATTTGAATGTTTTTGAAATATTTTTTAATGTATTTTTAAATATTCTGAGTATCTTATTTCCCTGAGGCACCTTATCCATTGAAATAATGGTTTCAGTGTTTCAGAGGGAAGGTCAGACATGAATTAGAACAAAGACGTGTCTGTCAAATGGGATTTTTTGAGTTTCTAGCACAGGATTAATCTTGAAAGCAAGGCTTTGTGAAGTGAGAAAGGATTTAAAAAATTCTTTTAGCATTACCAACTAACAAGAAGCAGGACCAGTAGATGTGAAGTTTTTCCTGATTGAATGATCATAGATCAAATGAAGAAAATCCTTGCCACAAGGAAGAAAGAGGGTAGAAGCTACTAATGACCCAGTAGATTATGGATAGAAGGGAGAGATGATAGCAGTGAAAGCAATTATTAAGAATCCAGTAATCGGACTCCCTACTCTGCTGTAGTTTGAATTTTGGATACCCCACGTGGGCCCATGTGTGAACAATTGGCGTAGTCAGCAGTATCCCAAAAGAGGATGTGTTGGGTTGACTCCAGAGTTGGGAAAGGGCATGGGGGGATAGCTGTAGGGGACATCTCAGACTGGCCATAAGCCTCCATGAAGTTTGAGGTGACTTCCCCATCAGAGGGGTGGGGATTACCATGTGAGTACAGGAATGCCCTGAAAACACAAAGAAGGGTCCTACAAATGTTGGGAGCAGCACCCAAAGTAGTCACAGAAAAGCAAAAGGAATTCAAGGTAGTTATGGGATTCAAGCAGAGTAAATACTGTTTCTCTGTGGGGCAGCCATTACTGCCCACCTATATCCTGCTGTTTAGCCCCATTTGTCCCCCGAGATCACCGCCATCAGCCAACATATGGCCTGCCTTTTGAACAGAAGATTGCTACTGACTGCTACCTACCATCTGCCACTTGCCTGTTTGCTGCCTCTTGCCTGCCCACCACCTGCCTTTCACCTAACCATGGTCTGCCTCCCTGATGGTTCACCCACCAATGGTATGGTATGTTAACCTGCAGACCGCCTGCAGACTGCCAGTGGATTGCCCACTGCCTGCTGTTGCCTGGAGGTCCATTGTTACAGTACCCACAGATGAAGTACTAGAAGCCTTCAAGAACACTATAAGACTACAGGGTAGATACTGTACTGCTTCAATACCATACTGCTAGATGGGAAGACACACAAACAACATGAAAAAACAAGGGAACAAAATGCCTCAAACAAACCTAGATGTTCCAACAATAGAATCCATGGACAACACAGTAGAAGAAATGTCAGATAAGAAGTTTAGAAAATGCATAGATTGATCTTCAAAATAAAGGATAGTATTAGAAAATACAGGAAGTGAAAGATTACTTCAATAAAGAGGCAGAGATTATAAAAAGGGATCAAGCAGAATTCTCAAAATGAGGGAAACAATAAACCAAATTAAAAATTCAGTGGAAAGTATCACCAACAGACTAGACCACTTAGAAGACAGAAACCCAGACAATGAAGACAAAATATATACTCCTGAAAATAAAATTGACCACACAGAGAAGATGATAAGAAACCATGAACAGAACTTCCAAGAAATATGGGATAACATGAAAAGATCAAATGTAAGATTTATTGGAATAGACAAAGGCATGGAGATACAAACCAAAGGAATGCACAATCTATTCAATGACATAATATCAGAAAACTTCCCAAATCTAAACAATGAAATGGAACATCAACTACAAGAGGCTTAGAGGACCCCAAATGTACAATATTATGGCAGACCCACACCAAGGTCTTATTATAATAAGAATGACTAACATACAGAATAAGGATAGAATTTTAAAGACTTTGAGAGAAAAAAATCAAATTACATAATAGGAGAAACCAATTCAAATCTCAGCTGATTTCTCAACCCAGATCCTCAATGCCAGGAGGTCCTGGAATAATATATATCAAGCTCTGGAAGAAAATGGATGCCAACTGAGAATTTTATATCCAGCAAAATTAAGCTTCAAATTTAAAGATAAAATAAAAACCTTCCACAATAAACAAAAGTTAAAAGAATTCACACCTGGAAAGCCTGCACTACAGAACATTCTCAGCAAAATATTCCATGAGGAGGAAATGAAAACAAAAAACAAAAAAACAATGAAAACCAGGAAAAGGGAGGAACTACATTAAAGGAAAGGTCAATTAAAGGATAAACTAAGTCAAGTTAAAAACTGAAAATAAACCAAAATGACTGGGAATACATATCACATCTCAATAATAACCCTGAATGTTAATGGCCTAAACTAATCTATCAAAAGACATAGACTGGCAGATTGGATTTTAAAAAAGACCCAACAATATACTGTCTTCAAGAGAATCACCTCCTAGGAAAAGATATCCACAGACTGAAGGTGAAAGATTGGGAAAAACATCACTCATATGGACTGTGAAAACAAGCAGGGGTTTTCATCCTCATATCAGACAAAGTGGACTTCAAACCAAAGTTAGTCAGAAAGGATAAAGAAGGACATTTCATACTGCTTAAGGGACTCATACACCAACAAGACATAACAATCATAAATATATATGCCCCAAACAATGGAGTATCTACGTACATCAAACAAACCCTTCTCAATTTCAAGAATCAAAAAGACTACAACACAATAATACTGGGTGACTTTAACACACTTCACTCACCACTGGATAGATCTTCTAAACAAAAACTAAGCAAAGAAACTGTAGAATTAAATAATACAATCAATGATTTAGACTTAAGGAACATATATAGAGTATTTCATCCATCATGGAGTGAATACACTTTCTTCTCAGCAGCACATGGATCCTTCTCTAAAATAGACCATATGTTATGCCACAAAACAACTCTCAGCAAATACAAAAAAATAGAAATATTCCCCTGCATTCTATCAGATCATAATGGAATGAAACTAGAAATCAACAATAAAATAAAAAATAGAAGCTACTCCAACACCTGGAGACTAAATAGCATGCTGTTGAATGATGAATGAATAAAAGAAGAAGTCAGGGAGGAAATAAAAAAAATACTTAGAGGCAAATGAGAACACCAATACAACATATCAAAATCTCTGGGACACTATGAAGGCAGTGCTAAGAGGAAAGTTCATTGCATTGAGCTCATACATTAAAAGAATAAACAGTCAACAAATACATGACCTAACATTACATCTCAAAGCCCTAGAAAAAGAAGAACAAATGAACACCAAAAGCAGTAGAAGACATGAAATAATTAAAAGCAGAGCTGAAATCAATGAAATTGAAATAAAAGAAACAATTCAAAAAATTGACAAAATGAAAAGTTGATTCTTTAAAAAAATAAAATCGATAAACCCTTAGTCACAATAATGAAGAGAAGGAGAAAACTTGAATTATTAAAATTCAATGATGAAAAAGGAAATATCATGATGGACACTACTGAAATACAGAAGATAATTAGAAACTATTTTGAAAAGTTATGCTCAAATAAATTAGAAAGTCTTGAAGACATCAACAAATTTCTAGAGACATTTGAGACCCAAACTGAAGCAGGAGGACATACACAATTTAAACAGAACAAATTCAAGTAATGAAATATGAGACACCATCAAAAGCCTACCAACCAAGGAAAGCCCAGGACCAGATGGATTCTCAGCTGAGTTCTAAAAGACCCTCAAAGAAGAATTAACACCAATACTCCTCAAACTATCCCATGAAATAGAAAGGGAGGGAACCCTTCCAAACTCATTCTATGAGGCTAGTATCACCCTGATACTCAAATCAGAAAAAGACACATCAAGGAAAGAAAACTTCAGACCAATATCCCTGATGAACATAGAGGCAAAAATTCTCAATAAAATTCTGGCAAATTGCATACAAAAACATTAAAAAGACAATGCACTGTGATCAAGTGGGGTTCATCCCAGGGATGCAAAGCTGGTTCAACATATAGAAATAAATAAACGTAACAAATCACATCAATAGATTTAAGGACAAGAATCATATGGTTAAATAGATGCAGAAAAAAAGCATTTGACAAAATACATGATCAAAATACTAAAAGAAATACGGATAGCAGGAACATACCTCAACATTGTAAAAGCTATCTATGCTAAGCCCAAGGTCAACTTTGTTCTAAATGGAGAAAAATTGAAAGGATTCTCTCTAAAAACTGGAACAAGACAGGGATGCCCTCTTTCACCACTTCCACTGAAATACAGAAGATAATTAGAAACTACGTTGAAGTTATATTCAAACATCGTCCTTGAAACTCTAGACAGAGCAATTAGACAGACAAAAGAAATTAAAGGGATATGAATAAGAAAAGAAGAACTCAAGTTATCACTATTTGATGACAACATGATTCTATATTTAGAAGATCCAAAAAATTCCACCAGAAAGTTTCTAGAACTAATAAATGAATTCAGCAAAGTAGCAGGATATAAAATCAATACCCATAAATCAACTGTGTTTCCATACATAAGTGATGAATTCACTGCAAGAGAAATTAGGAAAACTACCCCATTCACAATAACCTCAAAAAAAAAAATTAAAACGCTAGGGAATCAATCTAACAAAAGATGTGAAAGACCTTTACAATGAAAACTATAGAACACTAAAGAAAGAAATTGAAGAAGACCTTAGAAGATGGAAATATCTCCCATGCTCTTTTATAGGCAGAATTAATATTGTCAAAATGGCCATACTACCAAAAGTGTTATACAGATTTAATGCAATTCCTGTTAAAATCCCAATGATATTCTTCATAGAACTAGAAAAAGCAATTATGAAATTCATTTGGAAAAATGAGACCCAGAATAGCCAAAGTAATCCTTAGCAAGAAAAGGGAAGCAGGAAGCATCAAAATATCAGACCTCAAACTATACTACAGAGCATTAGTAACAAAAACAGCATGATATTGGCACCAAAGTAGACATGTAGACTCATTAATCTCATTAGGTACAGAATAGAAGGCACAGAAAAAACCCCACATAAATATGGTTATCTCATATTAGACAAAAGTACCAAAAACATACATTGGAGAAATGATAGCCTCTTCAACAAATGGTGCTGGGAAAAATGGAAATCCATATGTAACCAAATGAAGTTAAACCTCTATCTCTCACCCTGCACAAAAATCAACTCAAAGTGGTTCAAAGATTTGGGCACTAGAATAGAGATCCTGTGACTAATAGAAGAAAAAGTAGGCCCAAATCTTCATCATGTTGACTTAGGACCTGACTTCCTTAACAAGACTCCTAAAGCGTAAGAAGTAAAATTAAGAATCAATAAATGGGTTGGATTCAAACTGAAAAGCTTCTCAGCAAAGGAAATAATCAATAATGTGAAGAGAGAGCACACAGAATGGAAGAAAATCTTTACCACTTGCACCTCAAATAGAGCACTAATCTCTAGGATATAAAAAGAACTCAAAAACTTAATACCAAAAAAACCAAATAACTCAATCAATAAATGGGCTAAGGAACTGAACAATTAACAGAGAAGAAATACAATCAATCAACAACATATGAAAATATGTCCATAATTCTTACAATTAGAGAGATGCAAATCAAAACCATTCCAAGATTTCATCTTACTCCAGTCAGAATGGCAATTTTCAAGAACATAAGCAGCAATAAGTGCTGGTGAGGATGTGGGGAAAAAGGTACTCTCATACATTGCTAGTATGACTGCAGATTAGTGAAACCATTATGGAAAGCAGTATGGAGATTCCTCAGAAAACTGGGAATGGAAAAGTTATCCCACTCCTCCATTTGTACCCAAAGGACTTAAAGTCAGCATACCACAGTGATGCAACCACATCAATGTTTATAGCAGCTCAATTCACAATATCTAAACTATGAAACCAACCTAGGCACCCTTCAACAGATGAATGGATAAAGAAATTGTGATACATATATACAATGGAATAGTACTCAGTCTTAAAGAAGAATGTAATTATGGCATTTGCAGATTAATAGAAAATATCATGCTAAGTGAAATAAGTCAATCCCAAAAAACCAAAGTCCAAATGCTTTCTCTGATACGCGGATGCTGATCCATAGTGGTGGTAGGGGGTTAGGGAAGAATGAGGGAACTTTGGATTATGCAGAGGGGAGTGAGGGGAGGGGTGGGGTTGTGGGGATGGGAAGGACTGTAGAATGAGACAGACATTATAACCCTATATGCATGTATGATTACATTATTGGTGTGACTCTGCACCATGTACAGTCAGAGGAATGAGAAGTTATGCTCCATTTGTGTACAATGTGTCAAAATGCATTCTACTGTCATGTGTGACCAAATAGAAAAGATAAAAAGAATTTAAAAAGAAAAGAAAAAAAGGTAACATAATGGAAAAAAAAGCTACAAAGAGAGGCCTGTTTAGCACAGATTGATGCAAAGATGAGCTGTTGCAGTGCATAGAACTTGCAGCTGAGTGTCTGCAGGTCATAGCATGCCATTATGCTAAACTGAATGGATGTCACTGACCCATAGTCCATATTGAGGCATGGGTGACTAGAGAAAACTGGGACCCTCAGATGTGGGATCCACTCAGGGAGTCCAATTGCCAGTGAACTAGAAGTTGAGGTGGAGGATGAAGATATAATAGCAGCTAGACCAGTGATGGTTCAAAACTTGAGGAAACAGCAGGAGTGGCTTAAGTAGCCGACCCAGATCTACTCCACATCCACAAAGAGATTTACATACCACCCTGAAACACTATAACCCAGCAGAGCTGGTGGAACTGGGGTTCAAGTTCAGTTAGAAAACAAAAGCAAGTACCTACGTGGTTACTCCACTTGTGGGACACAGGAGCCGATGGGCTTATGTTGAGTGATATAGAATTGTCTAAAATGGCTTGCACTGCTTTATGTCAACAGTTTTATACCAATGCCACTGATGAAAGTGTGTGGTATTACTAGCTTAGCTGCTTCTGGCCATTTGCAATACATGGTTAAATTCTGGAGTTATTCCTAGGCCCAGAGGCACCTGGGCCTCTGTGGAAGAACTACAGAGCTATTTATGTGCAGCCTTTCCCAGGATCAGACAATATGACTTTTACTGCCAGGATGAGGGATGCAGTGTTACACATGGTCCCTCCATGGTGCCCTAACAGCAGTATTATCCACATTAGTATGGCAGCTCCTCCAGTAAGCAACACGACTGATAACAGATCTAGGGGAAGCAGAAAGATTGCAGCAGAATTTGGGAGTCTAGAAAAAGCTCTTTAAGTCTCCAGTAAACAGATATGGGTGAACTTAATAGTAGCAAGAGTAGATGAAAGGAAAATAGATACACAATCTAAGGCTAACCTGGTATAATTGTAGAATCAATGACCAAAGAACAAGAGATTTCAGCCATTATCTCTCAATGAGAAAAATGAAGGTATCAGAAAGTCAAAATGAACTTCAACTCTAAAAAGAGATAAAGAGAAGCATCTCCTTAGGAGAGGCTGTGAAAGCAGAGACCACAGTTCTCCCTGAGGAGTCTTTGAGCCTTGGATGTGGGATGAGGAGGGGAAAAGTGAAGGTTCTTGGATTTGAGCCATGTCTCTGGATGGGAGGCCATAAATAGACTTGGCAGTACATTGGTCTTCAAAAAATATTCAGAAAGTAGCAGCACTGGTGGACACAGGAGCTGAATGTGTATTGATATATAGTAATCCCGACAAATCCTCAGGCAGGTAAACTGCTGTTGATGGATATAGGGGGGAGAACAGTCAGAGCCAAGCTGTCACATTGACATCAAAGCTTGGATGCCTGCCACCCACTGTAGCACAGAGCTTGAAATTAGGTTCTTTGTCTCATGAGTTTGAAGAATAAAATTCATAAACACAAGGGTGAGAGCAAAGTAACTGTATTTATCAGAGTAATAGAAAGAAAGCAGAGCTCCCAAAGAGGGAGGGGTTCTAAGCAAGAGATTCCGAAGAGTGGCTGTCATCTAGGGATTTATATAGATCTACTGGATTAAGGAAATCAGCTCCCTACCCAATCCGGGGTAAGGCATTCAGTGTCTACGAGGTATTCATGCAGCCTTTAGTCCAATCAAAACATCAGTCAGGCATTTTTCTTCTTTGGAAAGGCATGGACCCCAGTTTTATAGGTCCTGATTTTAAAATAGACTTTTGTAAATTCCTTAGCAAATATCTGAAGGTGTTGTTTGTGCTCTACTGGCCAGGAAGTCACCCAGTGGTCCATCTCCCTGTCCTCTCAGCTTTATCTCTTCCTCCCAATGTCATCACCCCTACCCTGCGTTCATAGATCCCATTCCTGAATATTTAATAGGTGTTGATATCTTGGGGTAAATGCCTACAAACTACCATAGGGGAATTCTATTTGCATTGCCAGGTGATTAAACATGTGTTTACTATAAAGCCAACATTAAGAGGGCTTGCTAACCAGCCGCCTTTTTTGACTGTACGCCGCTGAATTGTTGCCTCCCAAACAATATGGCTCCATGATGGCTCCCAAGATATAATAGACACTATATGTAAATTGGCTAAAGTAGACACAATTTTCCCAACCCACAGTCCTTTTAACTCCCCAGCATGAATGGTAAGAAACCCCAAAGAACTTTGCATATGATAGTGAATTATAGAGAATGAAATATGGTGATCTATCCTATCCACTTTATGAAGCCATTCCTAATGTAGCCACCATTCTATAAGGGAACATAACATTATCCATTAGACTTTGCTAATGCCATCTTTAGAATAAGTAAAGTCTCTGAGAATAAAGGTCCATTTGCTTTCATGAGGGGAGCTGGACGATTAATGTTTGCAATATTACCTAGAGCATGTCTCCATCATACCATCTTGTGTCACAGTATGGTAAGAAACCTGCTGCCGGCATTAACTGGTAAAAACGTTCACATAATGATCACATCAGATTCTCTTTCAGTGCTCACCAAGGATACTCACATGCTTTTTCTTCATTTGCAAAGGAGAGGGTAGGCCATGAATTCTGCCAAAGTGCAGGATTGTGGCTTATCAGTGAAATTCTTGGGTGTTGTTTGGTCAGGAAAGACAAAGGTTATCTATCACGTCAGGCTGTGATAGATAAAGTTTATGTGTTTCTGTTTTTCAAACATCATCATTGGATTGGCATTGGGGACAAGGACAAAAATTTGTGGGGTTACTGGGCTATTGGAGGGGTTTCACCCCTCATCTGGCTCAATTATTAGTACACCTCTATAATTTGTGTAGAAGGGTTACAGTACAGGATTGGACTGGCATACTGAGGCATTTATTTCATCAAACCAAACCAATAGTCAAGCAGGCACAAGTCCTTGGGACACTAGACTTGGAAACCTACTGTGCTTACCATCCATGTTACTCTAGATGGCTTTTGATGGGGCTATGGCAGTGGATTAAGGGACATAAGACATCCATTGAATGTCGGTCACAGTATGGAAATAGATAGAGGAATGCTATAGTTGTTGGAAAAAAACCCATGTGCTACTTGTGTTGCCTTCCTAGCCATGGAGCCCATCACCAATCAAGGTCATAACTACCTATATATGTGTAACAGGAGTTCACTTAATGCTTTAAACAACTCTTGCTGCTCTGCCACTGCGGCTTATTTTAAAACTGATATTTCCCCCCCTTTTTTCTTCTACCTCACCACCTTCCTAACCTTTGGAGAAACAAGGTTACCCTTCTTGCCATCGTAGGCCATGTTATCTGTCCTTGAGTACACATGCCAGCGGAATAAATAAATTCGGATCTTGGGACTGAACTGGCATCAGAAGAACTAAGAAACTGCTCTTTCTCTCTCAGGGCCACAAGAGAATTTCGACCCCCTAACAAGGTTCAACTGGAATGTGGCCTTTGAATCGCCTTTCTAAAAGCCCTCTGTTCCCCCTGACAAGCAGATTCACAGCCTCTAGGACAGGAATCCCCTGTGTTTCTCCTTGCGAGCAAAGAAATGAAACTTCGTTTTCCTTTTTTCCTCCAAATTTAGTCTTCATCATTGGATTGGCATTGGGGACAAGGACTAAGCTTTTGGTAACAAGTGGATGGCTACATCAAATGGCCAAGGCTCCATGATTGGGGGTAGCTCAGAGGGCAACCACTAAGAAATATGATAAATACCTTTGACAGAAAGGAATACAGAACACTTTGCCTCTCAACTTAGAACTTGAACAGTTCCTGGGACCCATTACATATGTAGCAGAACAGGATGAAACATCAGAAGACACACTTTTACTCCCTTCACCCATACAAAAAGGCCTTTCTCCAACATCAGAGCCAGCCTGGCACACTAATGGATCAGCAAAAGGAAACCCCCCAAAGTGAAGAGCTGTAGCCTCTCATCCAGTGACTGAGATTGTGGATTGATAGAGGACAAGGAAACAGCAGCCAGTAGAATGAATTGTGAGTGGTATGGATATTTATTGCTCACAAAAGTGGGCCATTAGCTATCTTTACAGATAGTGGAGTTATATTCAGAGAACTTAACAACAAGACTGCTTCAATGGAAACAATAGTAGATGATACATGGCAGACCTCTGTGGGGAAAGAGATATGATAAGATATTTGGTATGGTGTCCAAACCAAAATTGTTACAATGTACCATGTAATTGCCATTGTCCTTTCTGATTTATAGGAAATGATGAGGCTGACTAACTGGCGAAGATAAGATGACTAGAGCAAACCCCAGTAGAAGAAATTGCCACTTGGCTACATCATAGATTAAAGCATGCAAGTTGGAAGAGTATGTGAGCAGCTGTGACATACTGGGGGCTGCCCATAAAGATGTCTAATGTTGTTGCTGCATGCTAGAACCGGTCAGTCAACACTCTCCATCACAACTGCATACTACCAAGAGACATATTAAGCGAGGTGATGTCCCTCTTCAGCAATGGTGGATAGACTACATTGGCCCTCTCACATTATCAGAAGGGACCAAATATGCATTGACTTGTGTGGCTACTGTTACAACCTTGGTGCAGTCCTCCCTAGCAAAAAGAGTCAATCAAAAGGCAATTGTTAAGGGACTGACTGCCAGACTGCCATGTGTGGCACACCACTGGTAACTGAGAGTGACCAAGGAACTCATTTCACAGATCATGACATACAACAATGGGCTCAAGACTGGGTCATACTATGAATTTTTCAACTGCCATGAAATCCAACAGGAGCTGGATTAACTGAAAGAATTAATGGCCTGCTGAAACAAGTCTTAAAGACTGAGAATGACTCTATGCAGGGATGGATTTTCCCTAGGAGAAATCCAGACATGAGCTGCCTGAAGCCGTTTCTATTTTATCTTGTCCACAACTGCCAGTGTTAAGGTTACAGATAAAGAACACATCACTGAATGTTTTCTTAAACTGGGCTGGCGCACAAGTAACAATTTACCATTGCCAGCTCCTCAAGACATCACATCAGAGACAAGGAACATTAGCTGGCCATGAATGTAATCAGTAAACCCCCAGTGGTTTGCCTTTCTGGTCCCTTGTGGAGAGGAAGAATGTCTAAATGTAAAAGAAAAGCCTATAATGTTGGGAACCTGGCCTTCACAAGTGCAGGTGATGTTATTCTTGGTGCTATCACCTGAGAAAAATTTTCTATCAGTTTATGGCAGTTTTATATTCCAGAGTTGTCTTATTCCTTCTATACCCCTGAGATGCTAATAGATGGCATGGTTTACTTGCCCAGGCAAGCCTATTTGCAGGCTACTTTATGAACACAAGATTACACAGTAGCCTGCATACTGCCTCATGGAGTTGATTTGCTATTACTGATGTTTATTAAACATTTTTCATCTTCTCCATAGGTAAGCAATAAGTAATGTATTCTTAGACTGAGTAATAAAAATTGCACATCATGCCAAACAGAATGAATGTTGCATCTACTCAGAACTCTCTGTGACTGCAGCACAGAATTTCCTTGGATGTATCACCTGCAAATGAAATGGAATAGACTTGGATGCCACTGACTAGACAGAAAACACTCACCTGCAAAAATGGCCTTCATATGATTACAATAAAGAAAAAACTGTTTGATTTGATTAGAGACATTAAAGATTTCTCAAGTACCTGGGTATACTTATATATGGAATGGACTTTCATGGGAGGTAGCAATTAAGGTTGTAGTTAAAAAGTAAACTTTCCTTTGTGTTACCTAGTATGGTCATAATAACAAGATGGTGGATTTTATGCCTGCCCCTCTATGTGAGAAAAGTCAATTCAGCAGATGTCCTCGTTCATCACCCCATGTTGCTCATGGGGCTTTCCCTCTGCCATGGGATATATCACCTATATGTGATGGCTACTAAGGATGGCTTACCTACCTTACCACTCAATGTAAAGGTCTTATTTCCCAGCCCAAGTTCTGCCTCTTTTACCACATATACCTAGTAAATGGGATAGCATAACCATACAACATACCAGGCACTGGGCCATGCCTTCTGGTGATTTTAACCATTAGCTAATCTTTCCGCACAATCTACAGTGATTGATGTAGAAACTTAGGTCTTGACTTTAACCTCCCACACTGTTCATGTTCTTAATAAGACTAAACATGCCATAATGTTGTTAACTGAGGAAACTACTCTGATAAGAAAGGAAATTTTTACAAAATAAGATGGCATTATTCTCATGGCTGCCCAAAGTGGTATATGTTCAGTCTTGGGGACAGAATGATGTGTGTATATGCCTGATAATGGACACAATTACTCATGCTTAAACCCCTGTGTCTAAACAAATTAATGACATCTTTATTACTTTAGCAAGTTTGCAGATAGGTTCTTGCTATTGTAAAATATAGATGCAAGATTCCTCTGGAACCCTGTCCAAAAGACTTTTTTGAAGATGTAAAAAAATATTAGATTGTGAGGGATATGATGGGGCTTCTGGGGCATTGAAGGGGTGGAATGTTGGGTTAAATACTAATTTGTGCCTAAGAGAGCTAATAGTAAGAGAGGATCTCTAAAGAATGTGATGATGAAAGAAATGGAGAGGGGAAGCGTGTCACTTCCCTTATCTCCCATCTTTAGAAGAGGACATAAACAGAATGACACTTGTTGTAAACTAAAGGAACGTACTCATAAAACATCTGAGAAATCCACTGTACAGTGGGCATGCAACCTATCTTATATATTCCCCCTGCTTATAGATGAGTCATGGCCCTCCACTGGATGGCCTGTTGCCATGAAAAGTATGGGTAATAAAATGTCTAAAACCTCCCTTTTGAGTCATCCAAGTTCTTTCTTTGGGAATCTGTAAACAATGCATTGGGGCATTTGCAGTCCTGGGGCTGAACACCATCTTGTAAACAACTGTATTCCTGGCACCCATGACAGTGCTTGGTAAATAGTAAGTAAGTACTCAGTAAATATTTGTGGCACAATGCAATAATGGAAAAAGGGGGAAATAGTTAATATTCCTAATCATTCTTATTTTAAACATACATATTAATTTCAATAATCAGATACATGGTTATTCTACTTAAAAACTTTCATTTCTCAGTGTCTCTTGCCTATCTTAGTATTTTAAGATGCCTCTGTCCTTAAAGCTGATATGGTTTCTAAATTAAGAAGAAAATAAAAGTGCTCACTTTTCTTAGGATGATATGCACTTGATTAATTTTGGAATGTAAGTAAGTTGATGAGAAGGTGTTTAAGTTCTGCCCAAGAGTAACCTGCAGCATGTGTACTTGCTACACTCTCAGAGGGAGTATACCTCTCTGAAGGGAGGAGCCCAGAAGACCTGAGGTCTGAGTCCATTGTGGTTCAATTTCAGTGCACAGAATGGTTTTGTTTGCATATTGTGTGGTTCTAAAAACTAGCACCACTCTAGACTCCCCTCAATGTGGAGTTAGAAGAGTAAGGTGTAAGGGGCTTCCTGTGAGAACTTTCTGTTACTCCCTTTTATGAGAGGTGTTGAGAGTCTCTGCCTTACTCCTTTTCTCCCTAGTGACTAATTTGCCAGCAAACTTTTGATGAGCTGAACATTGCAAACAAAGCCTGCCTAACATGGGTCTGGTTGAAGTAGTGATTAATGGATGCTAAGAACATTGAAAACAAAGCTTATCTGAGCAAAGAAAGCCAAGTGCTCATATTTTATTTAAGACAGGGTTTCCCTACATTGCCTAGGCTATCCTGGAACTCCTGGTCTCAGGACAGGGTCTCCCTATGTTGCCTAGGCTATCCTGGAACTCCTGGGTTCCTGAGCAGCTGGAACCACAGCTACATCACTGCCATGCCTGGCTTGATATTTATCTTTGAAGTGCATATTTTAATAAAAGTACTTTGTTACCTGAATGAGTTGTCAATGATAAACAAAAGTTAGCTCTAGTTAAAATGTTAAGGAAAGATTTTATAAGTACTTTTTCCAAAAGGCAGAGAATACAGTATGAACTGAACTCTACTTCCCTGAAAGAAAAGGTGGGAGATGTTTTAAAGGCTGTGGCATGTTAAAGTAAAAGCACTGCAGAATCTAAAATGTTTGTGTGTGTGTGTGTTGATGTATATGACCAAGCTATTTGGACTTAACTGGCACTTATCCAGAGGAGAAACAAATTTCTATCTTTATGACAGAAGACAGTGGTGCAAATTGAAACAAGTCACTTCTCACAAGGACTCAGGTTAGTATGAGTTATGTTATGAGTGTCTCAAGTCCAACAGGGTTGTGTGGTAGGGAAAGAATTTATAATTGCAAGCTTTCTAAAGTAACTTCCCCTAGAGTGTTACAGCACTGGGGCCTTCTGGGAAACTGAGGCAGCATTACTGCTCTCTTCAAACCCTGATTCTTGGCATTAAGTCAGAAAGATTTAGACATGTCACTCACAGTAACAGGGATGAGTTTATTGAAGGGTTAAGAAAAGGGAAAAGGGAAACTCTCAAGGGAGAGAGTGGGTCCTTTCAGAGAGGAGAGGGACAGTGTGCCTCTCCTGTACTACAGTTTTATTGGGGATCCCAGAGAAATTTCCAGAGTCCCACGTAGGTCCTCTTCTTGACTTTTGTCTCACAGCTAGATGGCATCACACTTTCAAGTCCCTACTGCCATGGCAACTTGAGGTCACTTTGGTCCATGCTCACCAGTTCTAAATGGATTCTTAACCATAAATTCTTACAGATGGTTAGGAGGAACTATCCTTATTTCCCCGGGTTTTGGGATCTGGTCTGTGCAAAGGGTCATAAAATTCTCCCCCTTCAAGAGTAACTTGGGTTCCTTTTATGGACAGTATTTCAAGCCTGCATCTCTTCTGCAAAATAACAGGCAGTTTGCTGAGAAATGTGACATATCAAGTCCACTTAAGCTGAACTTGAAATAAAATGCTTCTTGGAAAAGAAAGCATATGGGGGGTGGTGGTTTTCAGCACAGTGAGCCCATTTTATACTCTTAATCTCCTGTTCCCACCATTCCCATTTGTCTCTTCTTAAGAGAAGTGAAGACACCTATCTGCATATGACTGGATTTTGACTGGAACAACAGTAAATTCTACTAGCTTCAGGTTCGGGCAGGCTTTTCAAGAGGGTCTGGGGTCATCTCAAAGACACGCCCTAATGCTGCTGAGAACCATGCTAGCGGGTGATCAAATCTTAGTGCATAGGTTTAGTCAGAGTCACTATGTGCCAAGAGTTCTGCAGCTTTCAGGAAAAGGGTTGTTAAAATTTGATTAACTGGTTTTTAAATAGTCAAATGTCTGTAAGATAGTACAATGTCTGCATCTGAGCTGTATCCCTTAAACAGTGGATTATGTATTTTAACATTACGAATTTGCTATATTAATCATGAATACAAAAAAAATATAAACCAGATCATGAACTGCTTTGGACAACTTAGGTTTCCAACTTGGCTAATGTCTGCTTTTCAAGTTTATTATCCAGGCTGTGTGCCTACTTTACATCCTGCTTATTCAGCCGCAAGTTTCCAAGGGCCACACCCAGCGAAGCCCTGCGAAATTTACCAATCGCAGAGAACGACTTGTTAAAAAAGGTAGGGAAGCGCCTCCAGGTGCGTGGACTCCAGGTTCCTTTTCTTCTTCTGAATATAACCACCGATTGTTCAACATATGACTATGACGCGCGTGGTTCTTCCTTTCGCTCAAGGGCTCTTTTCTCCTGCAGTCTGGGTACTCCCCTCCACCTCGCCGCAGTACGCTTGCGCAAATTCGGCCGTCAGCCAGGACAGGCGCTGCCAAGTCTGCACGGCTTTTGCTTTGCGACGGGGTCGTAAAGCACCGCCACGCACGTGGGTCGTCATGGGTGCCGGGTGGCTGTTCCCGGCAGCTGACCCTGGGCTAGTCAGCTGTACTTGAGTGGAGATTTCTGTATAGCACTGGGGAAAGCGGCGGTCTGTTTTGGGAGGGCTTCTGGGCTGTGTATATTTTTGGATAGACACAGCTGGAGAGCCGGAGAGGTTCCGGGTCCTAGTGCCCGTAGATATCCGGAGCCAGGGCTTGAGCGCTGGGGCCTGCGGACGCTGAGGCCCAAGCCAAGAGCTTAGCTCCGCGAAGCCGCCCGTGGGGCGCTGATGGCCGGACGCTCCCTGGGAAAGGCTTTAGCCACGGTGTCTCTCTCAGTGGCCTTGGCCTCTGTGACTGTCAGGTCCTCAGTCTGTCGCAGTATCCCGGCGTACAGGTATTCACCCCTCCAGGTGCCGGCCCCTATCCTGAGACCTTGGGTTCAGCGGGTGGGAATCCGCTTCCTTTCCGCGTTTTCAGTAGGCTTTGCTTCTGTCCCCGATTTACGCAGCCCCATACCAAAAACGAAACCAACCAAACAAACAAACAACAAAAAAAAAACCCTTCAAAATGTATTTGATTTTTGAGGGAAATTAGTTCTGGGACCCTTATTGACCTCTGATTTTGAAATTTGTCATCCCTTAGAAGTCATCAACATTGTAGTCATCAGAGAGATCAGCGCTTGTTTGGGGTTCTGTTGTCCTGTGTCATTTTCTTTTCTGGTTAATTTCGTGGACATTGGCTATATTTTATTAACATAAATAGTCGTTGTTTTCTCTATTCGGGAAGACTGATTGACATTGGCTGTTTGTATTTGGTTCCTAATCTGAAAGTTTTCAGTCGAGAGTGTGTGAGCTCGTACCAGGTGTACAGACCTGAATCCTTTTACCCCAGAATTTACAGTAGTGGTATAGTTTCCTCAACTTTATTTTCTAGTCTGATTTGTAAAGTTATTAAACTTGTTTCTGCTTTGTTTTCTAACACCCAATATTCATGGTAAGGGTCTTAAGCCAACAAATATGTGTGGAGTACCTAGTTTTTAATGTTGCAAAAGTATCCTGGAGGAGACAAAAGAAATGTATCATCAAGAATTTTAATATTCTTTAGTAATTGGGGAAAATCCAGACAGTGACAGTTTTACAGTTTTTTGAGTTGACCAGAAAGTTTCAAATGTCTGTTTTCTAGAAGAAGTGGTTGTATATGGATTATCATATTTCCAGGTTTCCCAAAAGGATCTACCACAACATAGCTTGGTGGAGAACATTGTATATTTTGTTTCTGTGAATATATGTAAACATGGCTGAACTAAAGATGAAGTAGAGATAGTATTGCATAGTGTTTAGACCCTGAACCTCTGAGCCAGTTTGCTATGATTTGGTTCTGATTCTGTTCTCAGTTGTGTGACCTTGGTCAACTTACTTAACCTCTCTGGGCCTTCATATTCTTTTTTATTTTATTTTTTTTCTAGATTAGCCTTAATGATCTTATTTCTAAAAGAAGAATAGTAGCACCTAAATTCAGTGTTGAGGATCAAATAAGTTAATAATATTACAATATTTGGAACAATGTCTCACACAGCATGCACTCACTATATATGTGTAGTTGTTATTATAACTATTATGATTATTGCAATTTTTTTGTTGTTTATATTTAAAGCACATGTCACTGTTACATTTCTTTTTTCTTTTTGGTACCAGGGATTGAACCTGGGGGCACTTAACCACTAAGCCATATCCCCAGCTTTTTTGCATTTTATTTAGAGACAGGGTCTCATTGAGTTTCTTAGGGCCCCAGTAAGTTGCTGAGGCTGTCTTTGAAATCAGGATCCTATTGCTTCAGCCTTCTGAGTCACTGGGATCATAGGTGGGTGCCACTGTGCCTGGCAATATTGTATTACTTTAAATTTGCCAGTTTTGGTAACTGGATTTTGCTTTGTAAGATGAACTTTATCAGCTACTTAATTGCCATTTGTTAGGCCAGATAAATTTCTTGCATCTATTCAGTAATGCAGTTGAGAGAGGCTTAGGCCATATATGTTAAGTATGTCACATTACACAGAAGATGTAAATGGCATTAGTGCTTCTTTGTAGGGTAAGATGAATTTTTGATGTTTTTCTTGCAAAATTAAAATTATTTAGAAAAGTGAACAATCAGGTGTGTTGAATTTTCTCATTTGAATAAGTAGCAGATTTGTGGAATTCCATATGTTTAACCTTGCTAAATCAGGGAACAGAGAACCCAGAGTCACTTAGAGAACATTTTTTGTACCTGTCGAGGTGGAGTGTAACAAGATCCATGTTGCCTGTGGACATTTTTTTTCCTTCCCTGCTCTCAAATATTGAAACATAATTCTTATTTGTAATAGAATTTATTTAGAGACCAGGGCTTCATATATTTTGCTTTTTAAATCACATACCTGAAATCTAATTTTGATAAATCTGTTTCATATTTGTACATTTTTATTGAGTATGAATTTTAGAATGAGTGAGAAAGATCTTTTCAGAGTAATCATTATTTGGATTTCCACAGTTGTGGCAGCTAAAGCAAGCAAGTTGTCATAACATGAAAACAGTGAATAAAACTACCACTTTTAATAGAGTTAATCACAAGTTGAAATTCTCCTACTTTACACTACTTTTCATTCTCTCAGGGGATATTAACTTCTTTACTAGTTAGGCTCTCCCTGAATTTTGGGTGTTTGACAATATTCACAGATGCAAAGGGAATGCAAAAACAAACTGGTGCTTGTTTCGAAGTCTTTAGGATGAAAGAAGCTTGAATTGTACAAGTGCTATAGATAAAAGAACAGGAAAGAATTAAACCATAAAAAAATCAAGGAAAAAAAGACAGTTTGGCAGTTTTTTAGAAAACTAAACATATTGTTATTGTGTGTCTCACAATTCTTGGTATTCATCCAAATTAATGAGGTTGTGTCCACACAAAAACCTGCACACAGATATCAACTTTATTCAGGAGTGCCAAAACTTGGATACAACCAAGATGTCCTTTCATAGGTGAATGGGTAAGCTGTGGTACATCCAGATAGCGGAATAATAATTTCTAAAAAAAAATGAACTAGTTAAGTCATGGAAAGATGTGGAGGAATCTTGTATGCCTATTATTAAGTGAAAGAAACCAATCTGAAAAGGTTATCTGATTCAAACTATATGACAAATCTTTTTTTTTAATGTTTTTAGTTGTAGATGGACACAATGCCTTTATTTTGTTTATTTAGTTTTATGTGCTGAGAATTCAGCCTAGTGCCTCACATGTGCTAGGCAAGCACTCTACCACTGAGCCTCAGCCCCAGCCCCTATATGACAATTCTTGAAAGCAAGACAATGAAAACAGTAACAAGATGAGGAGTTGCGGGGGAGAGATGAATGAATAGGGGGAGCACAGATGATTACTCTTTAATAGCTTATTTTTTTAGAGCAAAATTGAAGGGAAAGTACAGAGATTTCACATATATCCCTAACCCTTATGCATGCATAGCTTCCCCCTTATAGTGTATCCCACAGAATGGTACATTTGTTATAGCCGATGAACCTGTGTTGATGTGTCATTGTCACCTAGAGTCCTATAGTTTATATTAGAGTCACTCAGTGTTTTATTTATGGATTTGGATAAACTGTATAATTACATGTTTTCATATGTTCATCATATATATGAAACACATTGAAAAGTGGCCAGGAGGAGGTGTGATAGGCAGTCCTTGAAGGTCAGGTTAAGAATTTTAATCCTCAAACACCATTACCCTATGTAAATGTATGATTACACAAATGGTATGCCTCTACTTCCCGTACAGAGAAACAAGTTGTACAAGTTTTATTTACAATAAAATAAAGAGTTTGAAGAACAAAAACAAAACTTTTTAAGTAAAAAAAAGAATTTTAATCTGTTTTTAATAAGTTTAAATACATAATTTGACCTTAATTCATAAATTTGATCACTTGATTCATATCTCCCTTTATTTAATACGTTTTGAAAGTCCTTTTTCCCTTGCTTCCTTTTCTTATCCCTTCTTTCAACCTGCCCCCTTTTCTTCTTTCTCTTCCTTTTTCTTCCTCTTCCCCTTTTTCCTTTTTCTTCTCCCAACCTTTCCCTCATACTGTGCTTTTTTTCTGTCTCTACCTCACAGTGATACTATATTTTCTAATCCATACAGATATGATTAAGTTTAAAGACTTTGAGCTGGGAAATCATCCTGGATTATCCAGGTGCATTTGATCTATTCAAGTCCTTAGAAATGGAGTCATGTTCTAGACTGTGTTCAGAGAAAGAAGTGACTACTGAAAAATGGTCAGAGAGAGAGAGATTCAGTATTGTTGTCTTTGAAGATGATGAAAGGGGGCCATTGCTGTAGAACCATGGTACTCTCTAGAAACTGGGAAAGTCAAGGCAATGGATTTTCTCTAGAACCCCTAGAAAAGAATGCAGCCTTGTCAACATATTTGCTTCTGCCCTATGAGATCTGTGTTGGATTTCTAACACAGAATAATATAGAATTCTAACATAGAATTCTATGTTACAATTCTAACATAGAATTGTAAGATCATAAATTTGTATTGTTTTAAGCTGCTGAGTTTGTTATGGCAGCAGTAGAAAATGGTATATTATGTATATACTGTTACATAAAGTCATCATTTTATAAAATTAAGATCTTATTGTATACAGTTTTCTACATTTTTCTTTTTAAACATTACCATACAAAAATACAGCCAAGTCTTTGATGTTATTTTTAGCAGCAAATTAATTTCTCTACATCCTTTCCAGTACTTGCTCTGTTCTTTCTTTTTTCATAATGACCACCATAATGGGTATGAGATGACATCTCCTTGTGGTTTTGTGTTGCATTTTTGCTTATTTTATAATTGAATTGTTTTCTTGTTGAGTTATAGGAATTCTTTACATTTTCCAGATTTTAACCAACACTTTATCAGAGATATGATTTATACTTTTCTTCCATTTTATGAGTTCCCTTTTCACCATGTTGATTGTGTTCTTTGTTGGACAGAAATTTTAAATTTCAATGTCCAATTTACCTAGTTCTTACTTTTGTTGCCCATGTTTTGGTTGTCATATTTAAGGAATCTTTTCAGATCCACTATTGTGAAGCTTTCCTGTATGTGTTTTTCTAAGAGTTTTATCATTTTTGGTTTATGATTAGATCTTTGATTTTTTTTTTTGTTTTGTTGTTGTTGTTGTTGTACTGGGGTGGGGGTCAAACTCAGGGCTCACATGTTTTAGACAAGTGCACTGCCACTGAGCCGTATCGCCAGCTCTGATCTAGTTTTAGTTAATGTTTGTATATGGCATACAGAAAAGGTTCAACTTCATCTTTTTGCATGTGAATAGCCAGTTTTCCCAGTATAATTTGTTGAAAAGACTGTCCTTTCCTGGTTGTATGGTCCTGGCACACTTGTTGAAAACATTTGGGGAGTTAAGGAATCAGTGTAGGTGTCCATGAGTAGATGAGCGGATAAAGAAAATGTGGTATACCTACAAAATGGAGTTTTGTTCAGCCATAAAGGAGAATGAAACTATGTTGTTTGTGGGAAATTGGATGGCGCTTGAGAGTATTTTGTAAGTGAAATAAGCCAGACTCAGAAAGTCAAGGGTCATGTGTTTTCTTCTATGTTTGGAAGCTAGAGAGAATAAAGGAACAACAAAGGGGTTGGGGAATCTTATGAAATGAGAAAGGAGACCAACAGAGTAGAGAAAGGGGACAGGGAGGAAGGCTAGAAGGGAAAGTGAAAGTACTGGGGAAAAATTGACCAAATATCTTCACAATAATTATGTATAATTATATTTCATCAATAAAAAATAATTAAAAAAAAAACTTTTGGCCACATACATAAGAAGGTTTTTTTCTTGAACTTGCTATTCTATTCCATTTATCTTGTGCCAGTACCACACTTTTGTGAGTGCTGTGGTTTTGTAGTGAATTTTGAGATTGCAAAGTGTGAGACATTGAACTTTATTTTTCCTTTTCAAGATTGCTTTGACAGTTTGGGGTCCCTTGCGATTTCATATGAATTTTAGGATGGAGTTTTCTATTTTTGGAAAAAATAGAATTGGGGATTGAAGTGAATTTGTAGATTACTTTGGGTAGTTTTAACATCTTTACAATATGAAATCCTTCGAAGAACGTGGAATGTCTTTTTATTTATTAATATCTTATTTAATGTCTCTTAGCAACCTTATGTAGTATTCAACATGACAGGAATTTTGCCTCTTTGAAGTTAATCACTAAATAATAATTCTGTGCTATTTTAAATGGAATTGTTTCCTTAACTTCCTTTTTGGATTGTTCATTTTTAGTGTTTTGAATATAAATATTTTGTTGAATTCATTTATTCCAACAACTTTCTTCATGGAATCCTTTGCATTTTCTACATAAAAGGTAATGTGGGGTTGGGGATATAGCTCAGTTGGTAGAGTGCTTGCCTCGTATGCACAAGGCCCTGGGTTCAATCCCCAGCACCACAAAAAAAAAAAAAAAAGAAAGAAAGAAAAAAAATGATAATGTGATTTGCAAATAGATAATTTTATTTCTTGCTTTCCAATTTGAATGTATTTTATTTCAGAGCTGTCATCAGTTTACCATGTTCTCAGAGTCATTTTCTCCACATTAGGTGTTCTAATTTAGGGTCATTGGGAATTTTAATTTTTATTGTAAGAATATTGAGAATCTAAACTTTAAGGCAAGAGGAGATTTGTGTATGCTCTGAGGTGAGAGTGAAGGTTTAGTTATTTTTTTGCTGTGCTCTCCAAATATTTTCTATCCCTTAATTTCGTTAAATTTTGCTCTAAAGCTATTTATATAACTCACATGTATGTACATACATACACACACATACATATATCTATCACAGTCTAACTTCAAATATTACTACATCGATTATTTCACTACTTCATTTCATTGAATGGAAGAACTTTACAACAGTAAAATTTTCATCTTCCCATTCTTTGTGCTGTTTTTGTCATGTTCTACACATATGTTAGACTATAGATGCTTTTTAAAAAATATTCCTTCACATAAGCAGTTTTACTTCATTTTTATGGTTGAGTTATAACAAATTTTTGCTTCTCCAACAAATAATACAAAAGTAAATGTGTTCTTTTTTTTTCAATTAAAATCAGTGAGCAGCCTCCAATTAATAAAATTTAACTAAATTAAAATTTTTTTTTCATATTTAAAAACCTCTTACAGATGCCTGATATAAATATATATCAAATTGAATTTTCTGGTTTTTAAAAGCTTTTAAAATTGAAAACTGTTTTTTGTGGTCTTTGAATTAAGTTTTTAAATTAACATATTTTTGGTATTTCTGTAAAATGTTTCTCCTTTTTTTCCTTCCCAGAAACTCACTTTTATCCTCTTGGTTTCATCTTAACTCCAGCATAATGTCTAATTCTAATGGTGTCAAAGACAATTCCCACAACAAGGCGAGGACATCTCCCTACCCAGGTTCAAAAGTTCAAAGAAGCCAGGTTCCTAATGAGAAAGTAGGCTGGCTCGTTGAGTGGCAGGACTATAACCCTGTGGAATATACTGCAGTTTCTGTTTTGGCTGGTCCCCGGTGGGCAGATCCTCAAATCAGGTGAGCAAAGAACCTGTCATTAGCTGGGTATAAGACTTTTAGAAAAGTGAATATATTTGTAAAATTATTTTTATGATTTATACTTGAAACATTTTTTATCTGTTTGACTTTTATACAATTCAGTTTCAGTATTTGCTTGAATTTTTGCCAAAGCTAAGAAGTTCACATTTGTTAATTTTGGGGGGAATTTTATGAGTACCCTTTATAATAGGTAAGTCCATTTTGACCATTTGTTATGAAATAACAGCTGGTGGTATCTATTTTCATGTGTTTTTTGGGTTATCAATAGTTTATCTTTCAGAGCTAGACTTGTATTTGAAGTAGTGAAAATATTTTTCAGATACTTTTTCAGATTGTTGAGAACAGGATGATAAGAAATTACACCTCTGTGAAAAAATAGAAAAGGGATTGATAAAGGGTGGGCAGGGATGGGGATACAGAGAGGGAGAGGGAAAGAGAAATATTGATTGAGACTTGACTCAAGTAAAAATGATCTCTTGATTAAATTCATTGAAGTGCAGCATTGGTGCACATTTTATATTTCTTTTTTTCCCCTAACTTCATCAAAGTATAATAGACAAAAGTGTATATTTAAGGTATAAAACTTGATATTTTGATACATGTATATGTTGTGAAATGAGTGCCACAGTAAAACCAACTAACATACCTGTCACTTCACATCGTTACCTCTTTTTCTTTTTTTTGTGGTGCCAACATATGAGATCTACTTTCAGCAAGTTTTGGGGATACATTATATTATTATTAGCCATGGTCACTAAATCGTACATGAGATCTCTAGAATTTATTCATTCTGTGTAACTGAAACCTTGTATCCTTTGATCAACATCTCCCCATTTCATTCACCCATGTTTCTTTTAATAATAAATGTTATGATAAATATTTTTCTTTTTAAAAATTAGTTATTATTTTTCTATGGTACTGGGTATTGAACACAGGGCCTTGCATATGCTAGGCAAATGAGCTATTTCCTCAGCCTTTTCCTTTTTTTTTAAATTTCAATTTTGAGATAGGGTCTACTAAGTTGCCCAGACTGACTTTGAACTTGCGATTCTCCTGTCTCAACCTCCCACGTTGCTGGTGATAGAGTCGTGCCATCATGCCTGAGTAGTTACTGTTATTAATTAGATTTATTTTTATTATTATTATTATTTTTTAGTGTTGGGGAGTGCTAAGCTTGCACTCTTCAACTGAGATATACATCCAGGCTAAATTTATTTTTAAACTTATACATAGAAACTGTTCATCTTAATGAGGTACTATGTGACGTTTTGATGCACGTATACATTGTGTGATGTTTAAATGAGGTTAAACATACCTGTCTTCTCAAACATTTGTCCTTTCTTTATGGTAAAAACATTCAAAATCCTTTCTTCTAGCTTTTGTATACAGTACATACTGTTTTCTGTAGTCACTCTCCTTTGCAGCAACACACCAGAACTTGTTAGTTCTAAATGTAACTTAGGACCCATTGGTAAACCTTTTCCCATTCCTATTTTCCCAGCCTCTGGTGATGTCCATTCTACCCTCAACTTCTGTGAAATCAACTTTTTTTTAGATTCCATATGAGTGAGATAATGTGGTAATGATAGAGGCTTTTTATGTATTAACTGTGATCTGGGCAGTGTACTCCATGCTTTTTTTAAAAGCATTATTTTACCTTATTCTAATAACCTTTCTGGAAAGCAAACATGTTTATTTCTCTAGAAAAAAAAAAAAAGCAGAAAGACAAATACCACATGTTCTCACTCATATGTGGAAGCTAAAAAAGTCAATTTCAGAGGTTAGGAAGAGTAGGTGAGAGGTTGGATTAATGGTACCAAAGTATAGTTACACAGGGAGAATAAGTTAAAGTCTTGTACAGCACAGTAGGGTAGGGTGACATTAGTTCCTAATAATTTGTTATATGTCTTATAAAGAACTAGAAAGGAAAAGTTTGAAGATTCCTACCACAAAGAAATGATAAATGTTTAAGGAGATGGAAATGCTAATTACTCTAATTCAGTCATCATACTTCTGTACATGTATCAAATTATCACACTACCCATAAATATGTACTGTTTTTATGTCAATTAAAAAAAAACAACAGAAGATTGAAGCACAAAAAAATTGTCCTTTGCCTATGGTTACAGAGCTGGTAGATGGTATAGTTTGTACTTGAACTCAGACTGATTCCAGAATTGATTCTCTTTTAACTGTTTTGTTACAATGACATCTTACTTTTAGAACATTTAAAAAAGTTTGATTCATTGAGTAAGTTTATTATAAATGAAAGTCCTCACACAATAATTATTGTGAACTCCCTTGTGCTAAATAAGACATTTGCTAATTGAATAGGTCTAGTAATAGTTCATTAGGTTATTAAGCTTCAGCATGGGTTTATTTCTGTGATTTGATTTTGACTCATGGTTTCCTTATTGTATTCACAGATAATGTCTGTAACTTTATGATAGTCTTAGGATTATTAATCATGCAACCATCCTGTGGAGAAATTATTAGTTTTAAATAAGTTCCATTTTCCCCATTTTAGAGGTTGTACATATTTCTATATCTATTACACATAGACATTTGACTCAATTAAGATTAATAATATTGGCAGGATGTTATATAGTGTAAATAGAGGAAAAAGGAATTTTTTTTGTTCTTATTTATTTTTTAAGAGTTAACTTTGTATCTATCTAAGTCAAACCTTATTACTAATATTAATGCTTCAATTATAATTAGATTCACATTTTTTAAAAAATGGTGAATACTGAGAATCTCTTGAACATTGTAATCCTGGTTTTATAATTTCATGGTTTTTATCATTTAATTTTTAAATATTTGTGGCAGATTGGCTAAAAATCTTGAGAGAATGTCTGGATCATTCAAATTGTATATTATTCCTAAAACAGATCATAACCATTTCTGTATTTACTTATCGGAATTATTAAAGCAAGAAAAAAGTGAAACCTATGTCAAAACCCAGGAACTACCCAGTGCCACACAACTCTTTATCCACTATTGGTATAGTTATATCAGTGATGCCCTAGTGGTGAGCAAAGTACTTAAGTTACATAATTTAAATGAGAAAAAAATATTTTTGTCGAGGGTTGATATAAATGCAGTAAAGTGCATTTTTTTTAAGTGTGCAGGTGAAGCTTAATAAAATTTTGTTTGTATAGCTCTGTAACTACAACCCAGGCCAAGACCTAAAACATTTCTAGCATATATGTGTGTTTTTAATCTACCTAATGCTTTTTGTATAGTTGTGGGATGAATTCACTGTTTTAAGAGTATACTTTGATAACACTAATTAGTATACATTTGAAGAAATTAAGATTTTAAACAATAGAAACATCAAGATTATCAGATGTGGCAGTGCACACTTGTACTCCCAGCTACTTGGGAAGCTGAAGCAGGAGGATTGCCAAGTTTGATGCCAGCCTCAGCAATTAGTGAAACCTTGTCTAAAAATAAAATACAAAAGGGCAAGGGGTTTAGCTTAATGGTAGAGCCTGCCTTGTTTCAACCCCCAGTACAGAATAACAAAACAAGCAAACAAAAGAATATCAAAAGGAATCTTATTTTTGGAACTACAAAATACTAATCCTATAATGTTCTACAGACAACTTTTTGTTGCTGATGGTAATGTAGACTTTTTTTTTTTTATTGCATGGGGAGGATCTTTGGTTCTTTTGCCAGTAGTTCTTCTAAGAGTGATTTCTAAATCTAGTAATAATACACATCCTCGTAATTTTTTTTCCTTTTAAAGTAACTGTTCTGAAGAAATTAGATGGATTCGTAAATAAAAACTAACCCTTAAAAATTTATTCTTTCAAATAAGCCAGTCCCAAAAAACCAAAAGTCGAATGTGTTCTCTGATAAGCGGATGATGATACATAACTGGGGGTTGGTGGAGGGGTAAGAGAAGAATGGAGGAACTTCTGGTTGTGTAGAGGGAAATGGGGCAGGAGTGGGTGGGGGAAGGAAAGACAGTGGACTGAGACAGACATCATTACCCTATGTACATGTATGATTACACAAATGGTGTGAATCTACATTGTGTACAACCAGAGAAATAGTTGTACCCCATTTGTGTACAGTGAATCAAAATGCAGTCTGTAAAAATAAAAAAAATATTCTTTCAAGGAATTCACTTATGAATAATAGACTTATATTATTAAGTTATTGGTAGTATTGAATGATTATCTCTTATTTTGCATTGGTATTCTCATTACAGTGAAAGTAACTTTTCTCCCAAGTTTAATGAAAAGGATGGACACGTTGAGAGAAAGAGTCAGAATGGCCTGTATGAGATTGAAAATGGAAGACCTCGGTAGGTATCGGGAATGGAGCATCTTATAATAATGGGTCTGCAAAATGTAGAAAAGATAACTAACATTTATTATGTGATCATATGTGCCAAACATTGTACAAAAATTTGATATATATGATCTAAATAAATCTTCCCAAAACTGTGGTGGTATATTTTTAGTTTCAATTTATAGATAAGAAAAAAGTGTAAGTAGCAGAGGCCAAATTTGAATGCATTTTTTCATAATTTTATCTTCAAGGTAGAAATAATTAATTGAATAAGTTAACAGAAAGGATTGACAATTGTAGTTTTAGTTGTTATTGATGCTTTAAAGAAAGAATTTATCCAAAGTAAGACTAAGAATGTAACTAACCCAATAATTATGACAGTAATGTTTTTATGTACTTTGAAAAATGATTTTTCTGCACAACTCCACAATTATTTTCCTTAAGAAGACATAGAAGTGAGGAGTAAATGTAAAAATTAGCATACCCTACATAAAATAAGAGAGGAATTGCAATCATGGTTATAACCATATTTTTAGTTTCTTTAGGACAGGAAGTGGTAGTGTTTCTTTCACTCCAACCTGGCCTTCAGTTTTGCTAAGTTCTTTCCTTAGTAATAACTTATTCACTTTTCAATGATTGAGTCTCCTCAAGTTAACTCTTGAATTTGACTTATTCCTTAGGTTCTAGAAAAGAACCCAGAAAGGGTAAAATTTATGAAAGGATATATACACACATAAAACAATAGGCAGCAAAGCCAAGATAGGTTCTTGTTTTAGTTATGATTCTAACAGAAGCCAATTTCTATTTCCCTGTAGGTTGGCTTCATTTTTTTCTCTTTGCAAACAACTTTTTCTGCTTCTCAGGCTATAGGATAATTTCTGTATGTCTGTTTCACAGTTTCTAGTTTATAAGCTATAAACTTGGTCATTACACAAAGTGACATTCTCTTTATATTGGATTTGATTATTTGTATTCAAGGGTGTGTTTTTTATATGGAGTAGAAAATGTTTGGTGACTATCCTGCCCTTCTTCCTGTTATTACTAATTAGATCATTTTATTGGTATATAATGAAGGTTGAACATTTAAAGAATGTTGACTAGAATAAAGTTACTCAGGCATGAGTATTGATATATTTATCTGACAGACCTTTAACACTGGGTTATGGCATTAGATTATAAAGCAAATTGATTTCTATTAGATTTCTACTTCACTAAAATCTAATTTTATAAAAATGATACCAATATCTCACTTTGTGTTACATTTATGCAAGTGTGCCTGTGTACGTATAAACATATGTGAGCATATATATACATGTATACAAATACACCTATGTATATATGTGTATATATGTACATACACACACACAGGTAGGTTTTCATACCAGTATCACACTGTGTGTTACAAAATATATTTTACTGATACACTGATAATAGCAATGTTCAGAACCTACTTAGGCAAAATGGCCTTAAAAATGTAATATAAACTAATGGGAAGGGTTGTAGGAGACTGGAGTAGAAAAAGAGAATGATGAGAAAGTGAAGAGAAGTTGGCTATCCTGAAAGATAAACTGTTGTAGAGATAGATGATTAGGTACAGAGCATTAAGAGTCCAGTAAGGTTTAGTGTGAATTTCAAAGGACATATGAAAACTGAAACAAATTTGTATATTGTAGAAACACTTTGGAAATCAGGTCATATAGATCAAACCCAAAACTTAAGACAAGTGCAAAAGAAAATATAATGTGAATAATGATTTCAGTATAATGTGAATATGATTTCAGATATGTGACAGCACTGCTGGATTTATGAGGAAATACATTTTTCTCTTATAGCTTCTAGTGCATTTTGGGGGGTTATATCAAGTTGGGTTAAAAAAGATGAACATATGCAATTGATTTTATTTTTTTTCTCCAGAAATCCTGCAGGGCGAACAGGATTGGTTGGCCGGGGACTTTTGGGGCGATGGGGCCCAAATCATGCTGCAGATCCTATTATAACCAGGTGAGAACCAAATAAAATATTTCAGTAGTAAAGAGCTAAGTGATCAGAAATATGCACACTGTAGCTATATGTGTGTTTGCATGTGTATAGATACATATATATGTGTATGCATATATGTAAACCTACATGTTTTTATGTATACCCATATACATAGGTATATTTCTATGTGTATATATGTTTAATATATGTATGTGTAGATATGTATACACACATAAATCTGTATTTTAAAGGGACATGTAAAATTATCATGATATAAGTGTAAAGCTGTAGTTTTATGTTGTACGAGTAAAATAAGCATTTAAAGTTAGCTCGCCAGATATTTATTGGATTTTCTATTTGTTTTTGGCATTGAGTAGGCACTGTAGAGGGTATGTATAAGAATCCAAGGTCAATTATTTGATGTGGATTCTCGATGTAATCAAAAGATGCAGTAAACACAAGATATCTGAGATTGCTGCTGGTATAACATGGCATACTCTTTTTTTTTTTGTTGTTGTTTTTAGATATACATATAGTAGGGTGCATTTTGACATATAATCATGGAGTATAACTTCCCATTCTTGTGGCTGTATGTGATGTGGAGTTACACTGGTTGTATATTCATATATGAACATAAGTTATGTCTGATTCATTCTACTCTCTTTCCTATTCCCATCTTCCTTCCTTTCCCTTTTATTCCCCTTTGTCTAAGCTAATGAACTTCTATCCCCCAAACCCCTTATTGTAGGTTAGCATCTGCATATCAGAGGGAGTATTTGGCCTTTGATTTTTGGAATTGGCTTATTTCTTTAAGCATGATAGTCTCTAGTTCCATCCATTTACCAGCAAATGCCATAATTTCATTTTTCTTTATGGCTGAGTAATATTTCATTGTTTATATATACCACATTTTCTTTATTCGTCTGTTGAAGTGTACCTGAATTGGATCCATAGCTTAGCTATTGTGAATTGAGTTGCTATGAACATTGATGTGACTGCATCACTGTAGTATGGCATACTCTTTTATAGTAAACTTTTTAAAATAAATAGGAGTACACTCTAATGTGATAATAAAAAATACAGTAAATGTATTCATTTATTATTATTATTTAAAAAATTTTTTTAGTTGTAGATGGCCACAATATCTTTATTTTTTTATGTGGTGTTGAGGATGGAACCTCACACATGCAAAGCAAGTGCTCTGCCACCGAGGTATAGCCCCAACCCAAAACATACTCATTTATTAAATATCATTATTATTATGTACTGTACTTAATTGTATGTGCTATTCTTTACATGAACTTACAATAGATTTTTGTGTAATTTTGTTGCAAAAAATTTTAAATGCCAAAGTTAAGAAATATAAATTGGAGCCATTGAAGGTTTCAGAAAAAGGGAAATGCAGTCTTTTACTGAGGCATGCCTATCCAGTTAAACAAGATCTTGTTCAGAAGGCTGTTAGGAATCATGAATCAAAATAAAAGAAGGTAGGTGAATTTAATGTTTAGGTGGACTTAGCCATTTCCACAGGAATTATCTTTTGAGTGCATCTGGAATATTCTGTTATATCTATTATTCTTTTTTTTTTTTTTTTTCACTTTTACAGTTTCTTTATTGACCAGCTCTTTCTCCATCATGGAATTATTACTTTCCTTCTTTAAATGATGCAGATACCCTTAATGTTGTTACTTCCTTAGTTTTGATATTTTGGATGCCTTCCTTTCTTCAAGGAGATTTTGTTTTTCTCTGATCTGAGCTATAATAATGATTTGAAGCTCTAGGAAGTTTGATTCTAGGAAGGCAGCTTATTTGCCTTATTTTCAAGTTACTGAAAGAGGCACTAATACCCACCCTGTTATATTCTCTTACTTACCCTTTAAATTCCCTGCCCCAAGTGATCTTTACTCCTCAAGTTTTCCCTTTTTTCCATCTGTCTGTCCTTTTGTCCATCTATTCATCCACCTACTTACTAACTTATCTACCTACCATCATACATATTTTTCTATCTACAATTCTCTTAGAGCCTTTATGGTTTAAATGAGAAGGAAGAGTGAATGTATTCTTATGGATAAAGTAAAATATATTACCAGCAATACCAGTTTCATTCCAGTGTTGGTGAAGTTGGCTAAACGTAGGAAGTTTTGAAACTTTTGGAGGAGAACTATAATGCTAGTAAGAGGACAAGAAACAGAAGAGAGAATTTGAAAACTTGAATGTTAACAATCCTTATGGTTTGGATCTCAAATTTATCCCAAAGGCTCATGTGTTAAAAGCTTGTTCTCAACCTATGGTACTATTGGGGAGGTTGGTAGAACCTTTAAGAGGTGGGTACTAGGGGAAGTAAATTAGGTCACTGAGGGCCCTTGAAGAGGATGTTGGGATTCTGGCACCTCCCCCTACCACCACCACCTTTGGTTTCTGACCATCATGAAGTGAGTAGTTACCTCTGCCATATCCTCCCCCTTAAAATGTACTGACTTGCCACAGGACCAAGTGCACTGGGACCAACCCACCATGGGCTGAAATCATAGACCACAATAAATCTTTCACCCTTAGAATTTGATTTTCTCAGGTGTCTAATCACAGCAATAGAAATAAACACAGAAAATTAGTACTGAGAAGTGGGGTCATTGCTGGGATTATACCTGACAATGTGGTTCAGACCTTTGGAATTGGCTTATGGGAGAAATTTGGAGAAGTTTGGAGAAGCAGACTAGATAAAGCCTAGAATGTTGTAAACAGAACATAGTAGGTGATTCTGGTGAGAGCTTAGAAAACTGGAATGCTGGTAGGAATACAAAGAGTAAAAAACCAGGCTCATGAGGTTTCATGTGTGAATGAGGACTCTATTGGAAACTGGACTAGAGTTCATTTGTATGTGTTACATTTTGGCAAAGAACTTGACTACGTGCCCTGAGACTTTGTGGAAGGCTGAGTTTAAAGGTGATGGGTTAATTAATCTTATAGAGGAAATTTCAAGGCAGCACAGAAGGCAGTAGCAAGGTATTATTGGCTGCTTTTAGCCAGATTTGCAGTGAGATTTGGGAGCAAAAAGCAGAGTGGAAATATTTGGAAAACTTACAGTTCAGCCAGAATAGGAGAGCAGTTAGAGTTGTTTTCAAGGAGGGTGCAGTTGCTACAGAGATTAGCACCATTGAAAAGAAGCCAAGTGCTTTGCTCTGGGATAACAGAAAAGATGCCTTGTGGGTATTTCAAGCATCAGCTAGACCCCACCCATCATAGAGTCAAAGATATAAAAATGTACACTTGTTTCAGAGACTCTCATTTGAGAAGAGAGCCCTGAGGTATCCTGCTCACTCAGGGCCAGCTATAGAACTGTTTCCTTGGGATTCCTTCTTTAAAAAAATTGTTTATATATATATAAAATTATTTATAAATATATATATATATATTATATATATTTTAGTTGTTGATAGACCTTTATTTTTATTCATTTATTTATATGTGGTGCTGAGAATTGAACCCAATGCCTCACACATGCTAGGCAAGTGCTCCACCATCAAACCACAACCCAGCCCCTTCCTTGGGATTCTTTTCCCTACATTCCGGCACTCAGAGGCTATGCAGCCTTGGGTCTAGTGGGCCCTGGTATAGCTCCTACAGTTGGCAGACCTTGATGGTGTTCATGTGATGCTGGTTTTGAAGGTATCCAGAAAGCAGCAGGTATGTTTTCATGAAGACTTCCACCAAGATTGCAAAGGAAATCTTGGAAGGCCAGGTAGTGTATGGTAGTGTAGGCTCCCTGTAAGCATGCCCTTACAGGGTGATATGTGAAGCTGTGAGAGTGAAGCCAAGACTTTGATGGAGATTCCAGAAGTTAGAGATGCTAGGAACGTGGTACACCTGCTGAGGGAAGCTGCAGGCAGTGAGCAGAGTCAGCAAGACTGTAGGAATGAGGCTGCCTAGTCCTTTTGGAGGTCCCTTCATGTTACTCAGTAATTGCAGTGAAAGACATGGAGTTAACAGCATTTGATGTTTTCCCTGCTGTGTTTTAGTCTTATTTTGGTCCTCTTCTTCCTTTCTATGCGCCTATTCCTTCCTTTCAGAATGGGAATGTTTACCCTGTGCATGCCTAAGCATTGTATTTTGCCCAACCATTGTGTTTTGAAAGTATGTGACTTTTCGATTTTTACAGAAGTTCACAGCTAACAGTTGCCTTGAATCTCAGAGGAAACTTTGGACTTGAACTTTTCAGCAATGCTGGGAACTCTTGAAGATGGACTGAATGTATTTTGTATTGTGAAATGGACATGAGTCTTTGGGGGCCAGGGGCATAATGTTATGGTTTGAATCTTAAAATGTCTCATGAAGACTCATATGGTAAAGATTTGGTTGCCAGCCTGTGGTGTTTTGGGGAGGTAATGGAACTTCTAGGAGGTGGGGCCTAGAGGAAGAAAGCTAGGTTTTCAGGGGCATGCCTTTGAAGGGGGTACTGAGACCTTGGCCCCTCCTTCTCTCTGTTTGCTTTGTAGCCTCTATGAGGTGACAGAACTTCTCTACCACAAGCTCCTGACATGAGTTGTTTCCTCACCACAGGCCCAAAGTGATGGACCTGTACTTTTAGGTTGATGTTTATTATCTTTATTAAGATAATGTAATATAATGCATATATTAATTGATAAATTCCTCTAAATAGATGAGTGGCAGGAAAATGGAGAGACAAGAAGAAGGAAAGATGTTGAAGAAAGAATTAACAGGTCTTAAATGGATTATTAAAAATACTACTCTACTACAGCCATTCTGCTAGGTTCTACTCTGGGTTTCCCATAATAGGTATTAATATATCCATTTTACATATTTGAAAATGGAGTCTTAACCTGGGTAAGTGATTTACCTAAATATTTCAGATGTGAAATTTGAATCAGGGGTATGTAGCTTTAAATATTGTATTTTTTCCTTTACCCATAATGAGTAATCAGAATCACATGGGCATGAAGATTCCATTCCCTTTTCTTTCATATATTTCATGATTCAGAACAGCATTGTATGGTGCAGAGTTTCACAAACCTTCCAGTTCTGAATCTTCTGGGCAAGTAAGAGATTTTCAAATTCCCAGTAAGTTCCTTCACATTCTTTAAAGTTAAGATGAGATGGGAAGTGTTGTATGTTACTGTGAATAAACTTAGTTCAAATGATTAATGGCAATATCATTTTCTTTTCATTTTTGGTTAAACATAGGAAGGTATTTACCATCAAAAGTGGGTAGAGAATATTAATAGGGCATATGTTATCATATATCACATTGTTATCACATATTACATGTTAATGATAACAGTAAATAATAATGAGGTTTGTTAATTACAATGAAACATTACTTCTTTTGTATCAAGAAATATTACTTTTACTTTTATGTTATATATCAAGTACTTATTAATAAAGAATATAACAAAAAAATTTCTGCTTAAAATCCTTAAATAAGTTCCTTCAAAATAAAATCTGAGGACACAAACATTGTAGGCCAACTGCTCCTCATCATTTTGGTCCTGTCTTCTTACCTGGCAGCATCTCTGTCTTCTGCTTCTTGTTGCTCCTTTCTGGCCATGCGTGTTAGACTGCCTGGATGTGGAGCAGGGCTCTGTGTTATGTGTATTTTCCTATCTCCTAGTAGTAGGTGCCAGTAAATATTTATGAGTGAACAGAACTATCCTTTGTCTTATGACCTCTCATCTGATTAATGCATTCATTCTGCTTTTTGATTTAAATAGATAGCAATAGTAAGAACTCATATTTTAGAACCAGATTGCCTGGGTTCAAATCTTGGTTTATAGTCTTATTAACCCTTACCCTTATTGTCTTGGGTAAGTTATCTGACTTCTCTCTGCCTCATTTCCCATGTCTGTAAAATAAGATAATACAACTACTTTTATGGTGTTGTTTTGAAGCTTAAATGAGTAAATATCTTAAAGCACTTAGAATAGCATTGGGTATATAATAAGTACTATATAAATAACTTTTAGTAAAATAAAATAAATCTGTTCTCTCTCCATTTTTACTGTCTCCACCTTCAGTCCCATCCTTCTCATCTTTTACATGGATCCTGGTGACTTTTTAGCTGGCCTTCTTGTCCCTAGTCTTGATTCCTTCCCAACCAACCCCCTTGCTTGTCAAAATGAGTGAGTTTTCTAATATCCAAATTGTTGTGGCTTTATCCTGCTTAAAAATATTTTCTGGCTCTCAAAGCAGACGAATTTTATGACTCCCATGTAAACACTTTGCCTACTTCCTCATCCCCCATCTTTCCCCTCAGTGATACCCACAGTACCAGACCCCATATAGATGTTCAGTTTCTTGAACACATTATTTTATTTTATTGCTTTGCTTCTTGCATATGTTATTCTTCTGTCTGGTATTTTAAAGATAGATATTGTCTTTTAATAGTTATTCTTTCATTTCTATTTATCCTATTCATCAAACTGTTACCATCTTGTAACTTATTCATATACACACATTTAGCTCTACTGATAGAGACTGTAAGTTCTTTCAAGGGAGAATTTTGGGTTGGATATGATAGTCAGCTATTATATAACAAGCAGTCTGGAGACTCATCTGCAAAATAGAATATTTTGTTGAGTCTCATCCGGAGAGATGACTAGATCATAGATTTTTATTTTGAGTTAGTATTGGAAGTTTAAAATCTTTACTTCACTTAAGAGACCATCAGAACAGTTCTTAAAATTGGAGGTGAAAATTGGTATGATGGAGGTTGAAGGGGAAGGTATATTTGTCATCTCTGGGAAAGATGATCATAGAAAAAGTGTGTTCTGAAATTAACACTGCTTAAATACTTTTGATAAGATCATGTAATTCAATTCAAAACAAAATTCGATTATAAAATGGAGTGAGTTTTTTTTTTTAAATCAAAAGAGGGCATAAAGATAGAAAAACACTACTTTAGACACCACATGAAACTGTATAAGGTAATCTGCTTTTCTGATAACTCATGGGGAACTGTTAAATGCTAATGTTGCCAGGTCTTTTTTTTTTTTTTCAAACCTATAATTAAAAAAAAACAAAAAACCCTTGGATTTAAAAAGAAAAGTTTATGACCCTTCCTTTCAATTCTGTTTGCTTTTAAACTATTTTTTTTTTGGATAGTACTTTAGTAAAAACTTAATATCCTGAATTTTCGCTAAAGAAAGAATATAGTATCTTTTATGTGTAGTAGACGTCTGTTCTTGTTTTTAACAATGCTTAATATAGAATATTTCAAATGAAAAAAGAATAGTTTTTTTGGATAAAACTAATTTAAGGTAAATGTGTGTGTGTGTGTATATATATATATATATATATATATATTCTTACAAAGAAAAATATATCTTATAATTTTGCCTTGGCCTGAGCTAGAACCTTGGTCTTTGTTCTAAGTCAGTTGTGATTTTTCATTACTATTCTCAGGTGGAAAAAGGATAGCAGTGGAAATAAAGTCACCCACCCTGTTTCTGGCAAATATATCTTACAGTTTGTTGCAATAAAAAGGAAAGACTGTGGAGAGTGGGCAATTCCAGGGGTAAGCATTGCAATGAAATCAAATTAATGTTTAAGTCCTTTTAATTGCTTTATTTACTACAGAGTTATTGTGTGGGATCTTTACTAACCCATTTCTCCTGAGTTTCTCCCCATTTCCATTATTTTTCACTGTAATGAAGTGGCATTTTTCAATAACAATTGTAGAATCTGAGTTTAATTCCAACAACTTTGTAAAAACACACAGACTTTGAAGGTAGATTTAAGCTTGTGTTCTGGCCTTTCCACTTGTAACTGGATGACTTACACTTCAGACCTCATCTTTAAAATAAAAGTAATCATATCTACCTTACAAGATTATTAATAGCATAGGCACTTACAATGTGGGATCCCATCTCAACCTCTATTCCAAATCAAAGGTAGTATTTTTAAGCATTATTTATTGAATTCTGATACGTTAGACATAGTGAAAATGATAGCATTTATTACTTATTATTCCTTTTAGTTTAAAAAATTTCCATATTATCAGGAAAAATATACTTTTGTCAACCAAGTATACTTTTAGTTTGAATTTATGTCAGTAAGATATTTGAAGTAACTTTTAATATATGTATCATATATATGGTAGAGGTTCTCTATTTTGTGCTGTATTGTGAAATGGAGATTTTTTTTTTAAGTAAGAAAAGTTGTTTTCTATTTTTTATTTTTTAAAAATACCCTCTCCCTTTACCAAAGAAAGAAGAATATTATTCTCACCCTTGGTCATTGTGATGGTAGTTTTATTTTATTTTATTTGTTTAAATTTTATTTTTATTTTTACAGACTGCATTTTGATTCATTGTACACAAATGGGGTACATCTTTTCATTTCTATGGTTGTGCACAATGTAGATTCACACCATTCGTGTAATCATACATGAACATAGGGTAATGATGTCTGTGTCATTTCACTATCTTTCCTTTTCCCCTGTCTCCCCTTCATTTCCCTCTACACAATCCAAAGTTCCTCCATACTCTATAAATGTACTGCTATTGGTAAGAATTTTTTTTTTGTAGGATAAGAATAGAATGGAATTAAAAATCTTAGCTGACTCTGATAAAAACTTAGACTAATTATTATGAGTCAAATCATCAAACTTCACTTGTGCTCAGTGCAACAATATCATGATGTTTTCATCATAGTATCTTATATTTTGTCATTCTGATCAAAAGGTAACTGTGATCATTGATAAAATTTTGAGTTATTTATCTACTCAATGTAATTTGAGTATTTTCCCTTTGTTGACTAATATCTTAGACATTGAGGGTACAACACAGCAACATAAACAAACATTCCTATCTTATAGTGCTCACATTCCAGTAAGAGAGATAGTAGAAGTTAAATATATTTTATCTTAGAAGGGGCTAAGTATTAGGAAAGAAATTAAAGCAACGTAGAAGACTAAGACATGTCTGAGAATTCACGATTTTAAAAAGTGCAGTTAGTGAAGTCCTTCTTGAGGTGGTATTTGTAATCTGAAGGAAGTGAATGAGTGAACCATGTGGGCATCCAGGAAAAAACATCTTGGACAAAGGTTATAACAGGTGCAAAGGGCCTCAGGTGGGAGTAGGTCTGGTGTGTCCTGTGAACACCAAGGAGGTCAATATGATGGAATCCAATGAACAGTGGGGAAGACTCTTATTTGCTGTATTCTTTCTTACCCCTGGCCTTCTTTGCTTAATTTAAGTTTGGAGTGTGTCAGGAATGAATTTGATTGGCTCACCATAGGCTAACTTTGGGCAATCACTGTGGCCAAATAGATGAGGTACGTTTATGGCAGCTTCTACTAGAAACAAATGATTTAGAGAAGAGCATATCACAGAGGAATGGGGGCCATTATTATGGGCCAATTGAATAATAGTCTATTGTAACTCAGTAAATATTTCATGAATAAATCAAACCTATTATTCCTTTTTTTTTTTTTTTTTTTGAATAATGTGATTCTTAGGGGATGGTAGATCCAGGAGAGAAGATTAGTGCTACACTGAAAAGAGAATTTGGTGAGGAAGCTCTTAATTCATTACAGAAATCCAGTGCTGAAAAGAGAGAAATAGAGGAACAGTTGCACAAACTCTTCAGCCAGGAACATCTAGTGGTAAGAATTGGTGGTTCCCAGAAGGGATTTAGTCCTGTGAATTAATAAAAAATGACTTAAAATTCACCTGCAACCTAGAGGAACCTTTTCTAAAGAAAATTAAATCACTTGTATATTTGAAAAATATATTCATAAAAACAGATTGTAGATCTTCACTTTAAAATACATTTCTATTTAAACTTTCATAGCTTAACTTTAGGTCAATTTAATCATAATTTATTTGTTCCTTTTAATTTTTTCTTTAGACCAGGTATGACTAAATATGACAGATAAGCTGTTTTCTTATCTGCTGAGTACCCATCCAACAGAACCCTCTTCCTGCTTTTTTGTTTTTTGCATGAATCCGCTCTCTGAAAGGACATTCACATTTTGAGTTTTATAAGTCTTTCAGGTAGATAACTACTTAAGTCCCAGGTCTATTTTGTTTACATACTCTCTGTAATTAAAAAAAAAAAAAACCTTATAAGATATATGTGTATTAATAATAAGGAAAGGAATAGATTTTCTTTTCTTTTCATTGACTTTCATTTGGATTACTTTGTTTTCTTTCCAGAATTGGAATTTCTTAATCTTTTATCTCTGTTATTCAGTTTTATTTATTTTTTTGTTTGGATCACATTTGTGTTAGATCACTAGATCCAAATCTTTTCATGTATTAACAGCATGAATATCTTAGTTTTATTTATAGGTCTCCTTTGTTTGAATAGAAGAATCTACTTTTCTGCTTATGAACTTACAATCACAGAAATTATATTAAAATGGAAAAATGCCGAAATTGTGGAGCTTTTAAAAGAAATCTTATGACTCAAAAGGACTGTTTTCAATTTTTCCTGCTATTGGGGATTAAACCTAGACCCTCCCACATGCTAAAGCACATGCTGTACCATTTAACTACATCCCCAACCCCTCTTACATTTTGAAATTAGAAATCTAAGGTATGGAGAGTTTTGTGAATCTTAAAACTGCCTCAAAAGAAAATATTGTCTCCTGGGAAATTTAAAAGAAGTGTATGAAAGCTACATTAAAGGGTCTATGATATTTATGTTTCTTTTAAAAACTTTGATAAAATACACACAACAAATTTAACCATTGTTGTGCAACAGGATATTTACATTTCTGAATCTAGTGAATCTTCTAAACATGTTTTTGTTCTACCATTTCTGTTTTACCCTAGACTTTTTTTTTTTTTATCTGCCTCCTTTTAAAAATAGATATATAAGGGATATGTTGATGATCCTCGAAACACTGATAATGCATGGATGGAGACAGAAGCTGTGAACTACCATGATGAAACAGGTAATTTTATACTCATGTTTATTGGATTGACTGGAATTGAGGATCAGTGTAAGTCAAGAAGCCTGGGGCTGTTATACCTGGACTATTTTAGCATTTTAGTTAAATTAACTATTAGTTTTAGAACTATATTTATTTGAAAGCGAAGTTGTTGGCTTTGAAAGATTACATAGAATAAAGCCTCAAAAGTGTTATTGCCAGTAACTATTGGTAGTGTATGAAATTAAGAATTTATGGGCTAAAATGATGTGTTTTAAAAGATTATCGTATTATTTGTATAATATATTTCCATTTGCATAAGACAAAAATGAAAGCTATTAGGAATTTGTATGGGTTAGTAGGGCAATGATAAAGGAAATGGGATTCATATTTGTCTTATTGTTTGAATTATTTTAATAATAAGCACACATTGTTAAAATACTAAACAATATCAGAAAGATTCCAAATACTGAGAAAATTTAAAATGAATGCTTTTTTCAGGTCTGTGGATTTTAGAATTTATTTGGGGGAATCAAATCTGTTATAAAAAGAAGGAAATCTATCTTAAAAATTATTTTTATACATTGATTAACTTCTCTTGAAACATATTTGATTGCCAAATTGGACGATTTCTTAGGTATTTGGTATTTATCTGTAGCATAATGAAGTGAGAGTACTGTGTATCCAAGAACCAAATGTTCTACTCATGGTTACTCTGAGCTGTGCAGCCATGTGCAAATCGATTTTCCTCTTGGACTCAGTTTATTCATTTATAAAATGGACTAGATTAGAAGATCTGTGACTTCTCTGTGCTTTTGGTGGGGGAAACTCCTGGCACTATTTCCATTATACAACTACTTTAATATATTAAAAAAATCATCCTTCTGGTATCAAGAACTTAGAAGAAATATACAAGTAGAACTTAAGAGTCAGGTTTATACAACGTGAATAGTGACAAATTTGTTATTTTGTTTTGGTGGGGGTAGTTAAAAAAAAATAACTGATCCTCCAAAAAGGTTGATTACATAGTTTATATGTTGTTCACTGTTTTCATTTCACTTTCCTTTCTCTCTTTAAATAAATAAATAAATAAATAAATAAATAAATAAATATTTCTGAAGTAGGTATCTAACTTTGGTCTTGATGTTTACTTTGTCTCTTCAGACTGTGTTTTTGACTTTTAGCATTCCTGAAGTGTATTTTAAAAACTGGACACGATTTATCTGGTAAAAGAAATTAAGGCAAATAGGACTTTAGTGTGAAGTTTTGTTTTTAATCTGGCCAGAACAGCTGTGTTTATTGCTAAAGATATAGGAGTCAGAGAATAAAATTTCCTCTAGTGTCCTTGTTTTTTATCTCCTCTGTTGTTTTGGGGTTACCTTAGAAAATTCTTAATAAGGTCTGAGATGTGCCCTTCAGTTGTGTTCCCCTTTGATGGTGAGTTTTCGGGGAGAAGCCAGTGATTGTGTCTCAGCCTTTTAGTGAGCCTCTACCACTGCCTGTGACCTTTACTGGTGCTTCTCGGCTTCTCTTCCTTTCTCATCCTTAGGTCAGACAGGAAGGCAGAGTGCTGTGGAATTAGATATTTCCCTTTTCAAAGGTTGGTTAGGCCTCAGTAAAATAATTTTCCACAAGGGCAGTATACTCTGAGCACATTTTAAAATGGTTACTTTCATTTTGCCCTTCTGGAAACCAAGAGGGGATTTCCTCTAGACAGGGGGAAGCAGTGTGCCCTCTGTTGGATCTAAAAAGAATTGTTAATTTTCAATTCAGCTTTTTTCTGTGAAGATAGGCATTGTGACTTCTGAACTCTTTCAGACCATCTATCTCCTTTTAAACTTTTAAAATTTTTGTTTAGTATAATGTATTAAGTGTCCAGAGGGGTGAGTAAAAGAACCTTTCAGATATATTAGTTCTGATAAGACAATTAATATTAGAGAGTTATTATTTAGATAATTTGATTCTTTAACTTTTGGATTCAGGTTTACTTTTTAGTTCTTGTTGCCTGTGAATGCTTGGATGTTGCAGTTATAATGAGGATGCACATACAGCTGTCATTTTAACATTGGAATTTAGGAATCTATGTGCTAAAATATAAGAATAGTTCTTTCTTTTAAGCATTACCTTTATTATTTCATTAAAAGTAATTATTATACTGGTAAAGTTGATTGAAAGTTAGAGAATAGACGATGTAAAGAGGGAATGCCTTTAACAGGCTTGCCTCATTTCCTTTGGATAAATTCTTCAGAGTGGAATCCCTGGATTGTTATTTACCTTCAGTGCCCAGCTTAGTGTCTAGTACACACTCTGATATTTATTTAATGAATGCTTATCAAGGGACATTTGCTTTCTAAAAGTACCTGATAAACATTTCCAAATTGTCCTACAGAAATATGTTATTTATAGTCCTAAAAATGATGGAGAATGCTTATTTTAATTTTTAAAATAACTATAGTTAAGAGATTTTAATAAATGTATTTGTATGCATGTGTAAATATAAATATTTTCTGTTTTTAATTTTTTTGGTCATGCTGAGAAAAGTCCACTTAAGTCTCTAGTTATTTATGTTTGTGTGTGTATGTGTTTGTATGTCTGTGTGTGTGTGTGTGTGTGTGTGTGTGTGTTTCTCATTCAAGTCTAATTTCTCATGTATTTTTTTTTGATATAAGGTTTCATACTCATTGGATACATTTTCTTTCATAAACATACTATTCTTACCTTTTTAAAGAGAAAATCTTTTCTTATTGGTGTTCAACTTGAAATTTAGGAAGTTAATTAAAATGTGGGCAATTTGGAATATTTTAATTTTTAATTTTCTTGGCCACTAATACAGTAGTGATTTATGATTATTTTTATGAAGAATACTTGAAGATGTAGTTATGCTGGGAAAAAGAAACTAATGAATTCCGTTTTTTTTGGTGATACTTTTCTTTGGTAACCAGGTGAGATAATGGACAATCTTACCCTAGAAGCTGGAGATGATGCTGGAAAAGTGAAATGGGTCGACATCAGTGATAAACTCAAACTTTATGCCAGCCACTCCCAATTCATCAAACTTGTGACAGAGAAACGAGATGCACACTGGAGTGAGGACTCTGAAGCCGAGTGCAATGGGTCATAGCTTGTGGTGTCCATGTAAGCCAGAGGCCAGCAAAGGAATGTGCACTGAAAAGAAGGCAGTGACAGAATTCATCCTATAGAAGGGCAGGGTAGTTCGCTTGGAGGTCATTTTATTCACTTTCAAAATGGTTTGTATTTAGAAGGTTTTGCATCGGAAAAAAATCAGTAAATACAATAAAATGGAATTTCTACCTTTCTGGTCAAAAGGATTAGAAATAGTTATATTTTGTATGTATTCTACTTAAGCATGGCTTAACCCAAATTTATTAACTGATGCTCTTGAAGAATTGTAGTTAGAACAAAGATAAATTCCCTATCAGATGTAACTCCTGCTTTCTATCTTGTTCTTGTTTGTTAGTTCTTTTCCTCCCGCAATCTGAGGTTTGAAGGATGTTCATGCCACATCAATCTTTCTTTGGAGGAGTATTTCTGTTGGTTTTGTTGTTTAATGTCTAATATGATTTTTATTTAAATTATTTGCTTCATATTTTGCTTCGTATGATCTTGTTGAAGCTGATTTCAAAAGTGGAAACTGTATTTTTGTCTTTGAGTCATCCATTTTATAAGAAAATTTTCAGTTATTTTGGTCAATAAAGATCAAGATCAATGAATAAGAGCTCATATTCTCATTTTTCAGAACTTCTAAATTAAAAAAATATGTCTAGGGAATTAGTAATTTATGGAGATTTCACTCTACTGCAATTACTATATATCACAAATGAATTAAAGATGGATGTAAAAAGGAATTGAAATCAGGCAGAGACAGAAAGAGGTTGTTGTGAATTTAGAGTGCTTTTCATGAGAAATGAATGTTAAGGATTGAAGTTAGTTTTTGAGAGATACTTGGTTAATGTAAATCATGGAGGAAAGGAGAGGGTTGGTGTACTAAGGTCTTTTGGAGGCAGGGAAGAGGAAAGAAAAGAATATTACTTGTTCCAGTGGACATGTGTATCACACTTTGGCTAAGGATATCTATTGGAAAGTCCCATGGTATTGACTCCTGACAAACTGCAGTATGGACTCTCAGAATTCCTTCTTCCTCACAGTTAAATTATAGATGAGACATCTAAAGAAAAGGAGGTTTGGGGAAAAGGGGCATGGTACTTTTTTCAGATGTTTGAAAAGGGTACCAGGCTTACTGTGTAGCTACCAAGCAGAACTCGGGCTAAGGTAAAACAAAGTGGTGGGTTTTTTGTCTTGATTGTTGTTGATTTGATGTATTGACTTTTTTGGTGGTAAACCTGAACTGATCTGGGAAGAGGCTTTTTCCTCTTAGTGTAAGTTTTGCAAAGAAATATTGCTATGTTTGATTTTAGGATACCTTGGTCTCTCTGCAAGAGTTATATTGTGAGGCTTAATATGATATTATTTTAAAATTTCATAAAATCCTGGTCCTTAGGATTGTGCTCATTGGTTACCTTTTCCCAATGTGAAAGAGCTGGCTTCTACTTTTACTGTTTGACAAGAAGTAGTTGCTTCTTCCTGGCAATAAATAGAATTCTTTGAAATTGAAACTACTTATGAAAGCTCTCAAAAGAAAGTTTGAGAAATTGTATGAAAATGTCATTTACTTAATTTTTAATAATTTTGATATATTTGAAGTGAAATTAATAAAGACATTAGATTGTGTTGAAATTTTATTTAAAGTATGACTGAAGCAGATGGTTTATAGATAACAGATTCTTTGTGGTATTTTAGAATTTTCACTAGAACATTGACAGAATATGAAAAATGATAAAACCACTATCAGCTATAGATAAGACAGATGCAAATAATCTTCTGATAATTGTAACTATTCAGCACCATCTATAAGAAAGAAAAATCAGATTAAAATGTTAGTTTAAGACCTTCCTGTAGAAACATCTGGCATCTCTGTTGCTAGGTTATGTCCCCTTCATGTTTGCTTTTCTAATGTTTTTTAGATAATGAAATTTGTTTTTCTTTTAGAGACTGAGTAAGTAGCAATGATAGATCCCATTTTCTGAATATCTACCTCATTATCACTTAATCCTCACAACAGTCCTATGAAGTCAGGTGATATTCCATTTTATAGATGAAGAAATTGAGATTTTGAAAGATTGCCTAAGATTTTATTCAGTAAGGGACAGAGCTTAGGTTTGAATTCTGGTCTACCTAGTTACAGAATCTGTTCTCTTCTCTATTGTACAATAACCCTACTCAGGTTATGAATCTTTTGTGATTTATTACTTTAAGGATGCAGATAGGAAAAGTATGTCTTACATAAATGATTCTCATGTTAGTCAAAATAATGCAGTTTGTGACTTGAAATCTAAGAGCCACTCCTGATTTGGCTAGCATTGTTGAAATTGTTTGCATAATTTTGAACTGAAGACAGTTTATTTGGTAATATCTTTTAATCTAAGATATCAGTATTTGTCTTGCCAGCAGACATTCTTGAGCTTTTGAAAGAATTTCCAACTCAAATAAAAATGTATGCTAAGTTTATGTAAGGTCATAATTATCTTAAAAGCAAAACATTTGGTAGCTAAAGAGGGAATTTGAAAATTCTAGCACTTTTAGAGGCTACTGTTGTTTAGAAGTGTAAGTTCTTTTATGCATAGGACTTCTGGTTATTATTTTCTCATATTTCTGGAGTTTTAGTAAATAAACTGATTTAAAAATACATCCTTTGAAGAAATCCTTTGTAATTAGGTTGTCTTGTTTACACGATTTCATCATAGTATTAATATACCAACATGGACACAATCTCAGGTGATAAAACACTTATGATAAAATATTTAAAAATATATAACAATGCTCTCCAAATAGAAAAAATACTTAGAGATTTTACTAACCATGTATAATTTGTGGCATAACAGTGACAGGATTATTTCTGTTGAAATAGAAAATACAGATTATAGTTATATGAAACCTGTCTCTCCCATTTTATGGCTAATGTGTTAATATTGATGTGACTGTGTGGGTTGGGAGTAGAAAATAATGTGACTCTGCTGTACTTTAATGTTGCTAAATTGGACCTTGAACTGTCTTGTTTACAACATGGAACTTTATTTTTCCCACTTTGCCTCTGAGGGCTTTATAGAAGTATTTGAAGTGGTAAAAAAAAAAAAAAAAGTACTAAATTAAGATGGGTTAATTCTGCCATGTGTTTTTATAGTTCAGAGGAGTTATTACCTTTCTCGATATTGCCACTTACTTTTATAAATATAAATAGAGATAAAATCTTACCCCAAGGAAGCCCTATAAATAAAAAAAATATTTTAAATAAAATTAAAAAAAATAAGCTATTATCTTCAATTCATTCAGTAAATTTGTAGTTTATCATAGCATAAAATTTACTTACCCCTAGTTGGTTCAAAATAGAGGTGATTAACTGTAAAAGAAGAAAAATCAATGATCAGGACTATCAATGGATTTATTTTTAACTTTTATTTAATACATGTATAAATTAGATTATTTTGTATATGAAAATGGTTTTCTTGAAAATTTCATTTTATTGCTTAGGATTTTATTTACATAATGTAAGATTTTAAAATGAAGATGCAATACCAAGATTTACATTCTTTTAATTTATAGAAATGTTTTCTTCTGTCTTGTAAGTATATTCATTATGTTTGACTCTCACTCTCATCAGTCATAGAGGAAATTGTTTCATGCAGAAACTTTGATCTAAATGTCTTGGAGGAAATTGAGTTTATAACTCATGAGTTCTAATAAGGTGGGTTGATTCTGCCTTGTGTTGAGATGACTTGAGTAATAAGTGAATATAGAATTGTTCTCAGTCATTAAGATTGTTTTGGGGGTTCGAATTTAACAGCTGTGCTTTATTTTGTATCTAAATGAATTGGATTAATAATAATTTTGGGGGTTCGAATTTAACAGCTGTGCTTTATTTTGTATCTAAATGAATTGGATTAATAATAATTTTCAGAATGAATTGGCTCATTTTATGCAGGGTATTGTATATCATATACTTATAAGCTATAGGTTAATAAGGAAAAATATATTTACCATTATGAATTCATTAGGTGTCAGGACCTAGAATAAAGGAAATATAAAATAATCTAGGAGTTATAAATTCAGCATTTTAACTTTTTTGTTATAATTTTATATTAGCTTGGTAAATGAAAACATGCTTTTTAGAATTCTTAGCATTTAAAATATCTATCAAGATTCATATTCACTAATATTTTAAGTATCCCCTCTTGGTTTGGTGCCTCTTTCTCAAACCTATTTCTGGAAACATGTTCATGTTTTCTTTTGTGTACTCCAAACATAGTATGGACTTCTTTTGAAGATTGTTAAACCTGTGCTTACTAGATTGAAAAAATATATACTTTTGAGTTAACATTATGAAAGAAACTATAGTAATGTTATTTTCTATATTTTTAAGAAGAGTATCATTTTAAAAATTAGAATTAATATATTATAAAATATATAACATTTTTGTTTTTTGACTAAAATCAGTCTCATATAATTATCACTAATTCAGTAAAATCCCATCAAAAGTAAAATTTTAATATACCATATGTACCATGACCATAACCCTAAATACAGTTCAAAGTTTTCTAGGTCAGATTACATTTCAGTAAGAAAGTATCCCCACCCCCCCATTAAATGTCAAATGTAAGCATAACATTTTAGAGGCACAATGAATTTTATAAATCATCTATTTTTACTATTTTGCCTTTGAGAAGAAGGTAAGGCCCAAAGGAGCTTGATTATTCCAGTGTTAAAGAACAGACCTAGAGTTGGCATCTCCAGACCAATTTGCTTTCACATTTTCTATTGGTCCCAGGGTTTGTTCCACACAATCACTGAATGTATCAGGTTTTAGGTCTATATTTGTACATTGATTTGTTCAAATCAGACAAAATATCAATAACTAGTAGACCCCAAAAAAGAATGCTAATCATTAATTCTTGGTATAAAATCTCTTCAATTAAAATCTAGAGATTTTCAAGTTTATATTTTGTATTCATTTAAATATTTTCTTGAAGCTTTAAGTATAATTACCTGGTTTGGATCGTAAGGAAAAGGAAAAGGAATTGGAATCTAAAGAAGGGAAAAAAATGAATTATGAAAAAAAACAAACTACAGACATTTCCTTTGGGCTTTTTTCCTCACTACTCATTCACTTATTCTTCCAACCATCTCTTCATCCCCATGCTTGACATGTGTATTGAGCAATTGTTCTGTGTCTAGGACTGGGCATAACAGTACACAAGACACCTCCCTTAGGAAGCATAGGATTCTGTATGATTTATTTTTCTTTCAAGAGGTATGGTCATTTTGCTTGATCTTTCAAAAGTAAAGCCTGACAATCTGACTTGTGAATCAGTGTTACAGTTCTTGCAAATTCCAGTGGGCTTTACTTGCCTACTTTTAAATACTATTCTGCCCTCTAGTGGTAGGAAGAGTTTCCATTTCCAATACTAGTGATTCCTATATTCCTTTTTGTTCCTACATATAGATACATAATTTAAAATAAAAGATGTTAATGAGCCAGGAACAGAAATAATAGTGAATTTATCATTGCATTTTAAGTAATATTTATAATAATTTATTTTAATTTGTTGATATCCTGGATAATACTATTCTTTAACAAAAAATTCTATTTGATGAAATATAAACGCACATACACAGACTCAAAAAAGAAGATGTTAATGAAGACTACTAAATTATAATTAAAAACTAAAACTTTAGGGTTTTAAACTACTTAAATCATAGTGAATTTCAGCCAAAAAAGGGAGATAGTGTATTTAGCTCCTATTAGAAAAACAAAATAATTAGCAATTAATTATAAAAGCAAGTACCCAGAAATCAAGCAGCTAAAATTTGATATGTGAAAACATTAAAGGGAAAGAAATGTTCCATTGAGGACAACTTTAGCCACAAATTTCCAAAGCCTATTTACAGTTGAAACAGTTTGAAATGAACTATAAGGGGAAATGTTTTTTACACTTAGATATAAAACTAAGTTAAGAAAGTTATGTTTGTATTTTAAAGATATTTAGAGAATCAGACAAGAAATCGGACAAGGTGCTATTTTAAAATGTGTTTGAACTTTTTGGAACATCATTATTTAAGTATTGTCCAACTTTGACATGGTCCCAACCATGTGTTGCAGCCTCCTTGTATTAATTATTCTTTCCCCAAATTGCCTTGTGCTTTTCAGATCTGTGCCCCTGCACTTACTGTTCTTCCTCTCCAAATGTCCCACTCCTCATCCTTTGAGACCTGGCCCAGATGCTAACTCCTTCTTGAAGTCTGACTTGCAGCCTAATCTAGCTTTGTATGTGTGTAGGAGCATTTATCAAACTGTGTTGTAGTTTTCGTTGGTCAATCTGTCTTCCTTATCAGATTATGAACTTATCTAATGCTTTTTGTGTTTCTAGCATTCACCATCACCCCTATTATGTGGTAGACACTTAGTTGAATGAATGCTGTCTACAAAAGTGTTATATATAGACTAAAGGAAACTGTTTAGTGTTCTTCCAGCCTTTATTAAAAAGGTATATAAAATATATTAGGAGAGATAGGAGCAACCCCAACAAAAACAGAAATAGTTTGTTTGATCTTTGATAAAGAGTTGTAGAAAGCTGGGGAAAACTTTTTAGAGAAAAGAAAGCAGCAAAGATATTTAGTAAAAACAAAAGAATGGATGTCATAGAGGTGGTGTCTTATGAAGAGTAACTAGCGGGTATCAGAACGTAATCAGTGCAGATAACATCTTTTTGATGGCAGGCATAGAAAGACACTGGAGGAGGTTATTGATGATTTGGGGGAAATTTGCTCATCCTTTGTCACACCCCATCACAAGATATGCAGGAACAGGAGTGTGAATTGCTGATGCCTGGTGACCTATTTCCATTTGAAAATTCAGAAAGTTTCATAACCATTGTCCTACTAATCAATTTGATATTCCCAAACCCATGCTTACCGGGGGCACTTGTGGAGGTTGGGGAAATAAGATCTGAGGGAAAAACGGTGACACTTGTAGTGGGAAAAAGTTAAATCTCTATGAAAAGAAATATAATGTGAGTGATTCCGACAATGAAAACACTTAAAATGATGAATGTGTCATTTGAAGATACAACTAGAAGTTTACCTGTGCACTGGAACTTCCTCCAGATTGTTCAAACTTGTAAAATAACAAGAGCAATAAAGTAAGGCAGCAAAAGATAGTAAGTGATCCATTAATTTGGTTTTAAAAGAGAATAGATAACAATTCACCATTGAGCATTATACCTGACAGTGATGTAGCTTCACCTCTGAAATAGAAGCAGTTTAATATCTAATGGGAAAACCTGAATTAATTTTGTCCAATGATTTAGAACATTGGAGTACTTTTTGCCTTTAAACTTATATCCAATGCCTTTATTTACATTTCTTAAGATTAGTTGTGAATAACGTGCCTTAAAAAAATCTCTGAAATCAATAGTGTTCTCTGGTTTTTAACATTTTTAAGTTCAAAGTGAAGGGAATATGGGAGGGTAAAATTAAGTTTTGTATCCCCAAACTCAAATATTGAAAGATCCCTCACTCCTTTGAAATCTCATTTGTTATAAAATGTGCGGGGGAGAGGTTTTTTGCTTAGTTAGTAATGCATATTCAGACTACAGTAAACACAGATTGAACTTACAGGTCTCATACAAATGGGAAGGCATGGTTATAGTCAGTTGGTAGCAGAAGGTCTATAAAGATGAAGTTAACTGGTGTTCTGGAATTACTGTATTTCATGTATTCTAAGATGCCGTCATTCTAAAATGCAACATTATTTCATATATCACCACTCCAGAAGAAAAACACTGCTGTTTGGCTGCCATAATGCTTCATTACATCACATTTGAAAGATATTTCAATTTCAGTGATGCTAAAATATGAAAAGTACATATCAGAATTAATGAATTATGTATACTGGAACATTTCCAGGAGCATAATAATCTTAAAGAAACAGTCAATATAAATGGTTTGGAGCTTTAGACAGTTAATACTTGTCAGAGCTGAAGATGTAGCTCAGTGGTAGAGTGTTTCCCTAGCATGTGCTGAAGCCCTGGGTTCACTCCCTAGCACTGCAACAAAATAAAACAGTACTTGTCAACTGTGGCGTGAAGAATGTGGCCTGGATTAGATTTTTATCTAGGAGCACTATATATGAATATATCTTTTGATCCAGATATGGTTTTCAAAATTTGAACTTTATTTATTTTTAATTTTATTTATTTTTATTTTTACAGACTGAATTTTGATTCATTGTACACAAATGGGGTACAACTTTTTTATGGGTGTACATGATGTAGATTCACACAATTCATGTAATCATACATGTACTTAGAGTAATGATGTTTGTTTCATTCCACTATCTTTCCTTCCCTTGCCCCCTCCCCTCCCCTCATTTCTCTCTACACAATCCAAAGTTCCTCCATTTTTCTTTTACTCCCCTGGCTTCCACCCCCGCATTAGGTACAGAGTGGCAATTATCAAGAATACAAGTAACAATAAATGTTGGTGAGGATGTGGGGGAAAAGGTTCACTTATACATTGCTGGTGGGACTGCAAATTGGTGCAACCACTGTGGAAAGCAGTATGGAGATTTCTTAGAAAACTTGGAATGGAACCATCATTTGACCCAGTTATGCTACTCCTCAGTTTATACCCAAAAGGCTTAAAATCTGCATATTACATCTACATAGCCACTAAATGTTTATAGCAGCTCAATTCACAATAGCCAAACTATAGAACCAACTAGTGCCCTACAGTAGATGAATGAATAAAGGAAATGTGATATGTACATACACACACACACACACACACACACACACACACAATGAAATATTACTCAGCCAAAAAGAAGAATGAAATTATGGCATTTGCTGGTAAATGGATGAAAGAAGACTTTTATACTAAGTTAAAAAAGGCAATCCCCAAAACTAAAGACCAAATAAATGTTCTCTGTGATATGTGAATGCTAACCCACAACAAGGAAGGGTAACGAGGGGAAGAAAAGAAGTTCATTGGATTAGACAAAGGGAAATGAAGGGGGGAGGAGGGATGGGAATAGTAAAGACAGTAGAATGAATTGGTCATAACTTTCCTGTTCTTATATATGAATACACAACCAGTGTAACTCCACATCATGTACTACCAGAAGAATGGGACGCTAATTAGAATAAGTTATATTCCATGTATGCATTATATGTCACAATACACTCATGTATATTTAAAAAGAACAACAAAAAATTTTGGACGGGTTTATCTCTATACTGGACTCAAATATAATTCAAGCATACGTTTTTACATTTGTAACTTAGTAATCAGTACAGGTAGTCTTAAATATTCCTTGGTATAAAATCAGATCTAAAAGACTCTTATGGTGTCAGAGAATTTTTACAGAACAGCCTTTTAAGAAAACCTGAGATAGTTTAGGGGAAGGGTATTCTAAATGAAGATCAATTCAAACTGCTTAATTTAGACCAAAGTCACTGTAGAAACTTGTTCTCTATTGTGAAGTTTGCTGAGAGCTTCCTATGATTTGAGTTAGGACTTTTAAGTACTTGAGATATATTTTACCATCTCCACACTATTCTGAGATTGTTCTTTTAACTCATTTTACAGGCAGGAAAACCATGGGTTAGTTCCTTGACCAAGGTCACTTAGTAAATGGCACATGGAGCTGGGATTTGTACTAGGAAGTACATTGAACTGAGAGAGTGGTGAATTCCTGAGCTCACGACTTTCCTGGGTTCCACCCTCTTCTTTTGTGAGATGAGAAGACATAGGAAATGCTTTCTAGCCCAGAAATACAATGACTTTAAGACTCCAAATCTGAAATTGAGTCAACAGCTGAGGAGGGAGTACTCACAGGGATGGGCAGAGCAATGGCAGTGCTCAAAAGGCCAGCCACAATGAGAAATTTCATTCTGAAGGTAGAGCCTGGAATTGAAGGTCAGGAGATCATTTCCAGTTTTCTTTTAAGTCCTGTTTCCATTATAATTAGATAGTTGAGGTAGAGATGTTGAAATAATGGTCAAGTTAACTCCTGCCTCCAGATTCAGATTCAGGTTGTGTAAACCCAGAAGAGCATTTTAAAAAGTGTGGAATGCCTTTCAACCAGACATGCCGTCTCTGACTCCTAATACTGCTCGCCATCTCCTACCCTTTCTTATAACCCACAACCCAGCCTGTATCTGTTCAGTTGTTTGAATTGTGGTTTCTATACTCAAATCTTTAATCTTTAATGTTGCATAATGCTTATTATTAGCAATATTATTTATCATCGTGGCTGAAACGAGAGGACAATTTTTATGTAATACATAAATAAATCTGCTTGGAGCTTGTCTCTCCAAGAGACTTACCAGACCTTCACATAGTCTGTATGCTGTTATTGATGAACACAGTTTCTCAGGAAGAGAGTATATAGGAAAAAATTTGTAAGGTATAATGGGTTGGTAGAAAATAATTATAGTATGAATAAATTCAATAAAGCAACTCAACATAATATTTACTGACCTGTTGTTTGTGCAAGTAAACATTTAAATGTTTTAAAAATACACTTAATTCAAATGAACTTGCTGTGAGTTTCAAACCAAATCACTGTACCCCAGAATTTGATTTTGAAAGAACTTCATCATATTCTTATTAATGCTTACTTCCAGTATGTGAGATAAGTTATAACTATTTATAGATAATGCTTTAGCTTTTTATATATATTTAAAACTTAATTCTAAATTTTCTTAGTGCTACTTTGCTGGAATTTAGACAACTTATTTCCTTTCCATTTCTTTTTCATGTCTTTCCTTTGTATTTTTATTGCTCATGAATTAAAACTTTTGAAGTTCTTTCTTGCTTTGATAAGTGGATCTTATCATTAAATTAGCCAACACAAGAATATCTTACATTCTTTTATCTAGTGCAATAGAATCATCCAAATTCTCTCTCTTTAATTACCTTTGCTTCAAATGGCCTTCGGAGCAACAGATTCGGGAAGCAGTGTGATCTCCTAGAGCCTCTTTACCCATCAGGTGTTTAAATCATATTACTAATGCCTTTATAGTCACGGGCAATATGAGTCATACGATTCAAAGCTAAACCGAACAATTGGTTTTCGGACTGGGAATTCCAACTTTAGTATCTCAATTACACAGAGATTTAAAGCCTGATTACTAAGAAAATAACTTCATCTCTTTGGTTGAGGTTAGAGTGGATCTTTATCACAACAAACCCATAATTAAAAATGATATCTGTCAAGAATATTAATGTTTCTATAATGTGTCATCCAGGTATACATATGGAAGCCTTAGCTGCTAGAGAAATGTAAGGTTTAGAATGTTCTATGTTAAGTGCTATTTTCATTTCAAAATGAAAATTATCTTCAAATTAAAAAGTTTAGTAAATAGGCAGTGTCCTTAGCATTAAGATTAATTGAACTTAATTGTTTGGAAAGGACATGGTTTAATGTGACTCTGGTTAAAAGCAAGGGACTTACTGAGTGAAGAAAAAAGATAAAAATAAAGTTAATTGTAGTGATATCTTAAAAGTGAGATAGAAAGATGTTTTTGAAGACCCTCTTTTAAATATTGTAAGTGGAATAAAGTGGATGACAGCATCTTTTATTGCTTTGCTTCAGACTTTGGAAAACTGTATGGTCTCATTTATATAAATATTTCGGGGATCCAGCTTTAACCACAATAGTTACTAAAGAAGAGCACAAATAAAAGCACACATTTTCTATGACTTTTTCCCTATCAGTTTATAGTGGTAATGTCCATCTCTCACCACACTATCATGACACTTCATGGCTCTCCACTGACCTGTTTTATCTTTCATTAACTTTATTTTGAAAAAATGGATTGTGTAGAAATTTTTTAGATTCTCCTCCCCCATGCACACAAACAACTGTACAAAAGTTACAATTAGTTGGATCAAGATGTGCATAGTAATCCACATTTTAAATTGAGTTTGGCTTAAAAGCACTTTAATTCAATTTTTCCTGTTGAATTTATATAATGATGAAGGATTTTCATGAGCAACTACTATTTTTACCTCCAAGTATTGTTTTCCATTGGAAATGTCTCACACTTTTCAAATCACACTCACTCTTTTCTCTTGTAATAAGGACTAGAAAGCACAATTATAATTTGATTTGAATTGTGAGTCCTGGGTTGATCATTCACTGAGGGATTATCTAAATAAATTTGTTTATTTAAATAAATGCCTAGAAATAAAATTGAATAGGCATTTGGATTTTTTATGGACTGTTTATTAGGATATTAAGATATTAACAATACATGTTAAGCACAAATATTCCATTTTATTGAAGTGCACATTATGTTATGGACATTATGAACACATTATTTTTTAAGTTTTATAATTAGTAATTATGAATTGATGCAGAGAGTGAAATCACTATGAATTAAGCTCCTATTTATATAAATGGTTTACAGTCTTTTGTATATACTGACATTACTTAATTTTAAAGTTCTATTTCCTAAGTTAATGTTAAATGCTTGGTGTATATATTTTACCAAGCAGTTATTCTCATTGTCTTCTCATACATGCAGATATTTTGCTAAGTATATATCTACCAGTATCATGGCTGCATATATTTCAGAAGTGGTTAGAACAGAGGAGAATGCTGGAAAGTTTGACTTCTTCAAATCTTAATTCAAAACAGGAGGTTTTCATCTATGTCTTCTGTAAAAACAAAAACAAAACAAATATACTTTTAGAATGTCACCAAAGAAATGTCAACAAATACTGTTAGAGCTGGGAGATTAGACAGGCCACCAAATAAGGCAGGACAGTGGTGCTTGTGAACCCTGCTAGGACATCAACATCACCCATGAAGTTTAAACAATATAAATTCTTTGATCTCATTCCTGGCCTCTGGAATCAGAATTTCTAGGGGTGGACTGATGCCAGGTAGGTATGTAGATAACTCTGCAGGTAGTTTTGAATCACTGATAAAGGAAGGGCAGGTTAAGTGGCGGTCTAGCCAGGAAGTGCCAAATACAATAATCTATAAGGGCAGTTAAAATTTCATAGAGGCAGATGTATAGTGCCAATTCAATGAAACTTCCAATGGAATAATTTGCAGAAGAACCTATTACCACACCACTAGAAGAAAACATAAGATATCATGGATATATAAGATATAAGATATATATGATATACTATCCTGGTCTATCCAGCTGTACTTGGGTGTGCTTTGTTAGATATTTATAGCAGATTAATTTAAAACAAACTAAACTACTACCCTGCCTGGGGCACCAGGTAAATTTCCTGTCCATTGTAAGTCTTTAGCCCAGAGAGTTGAAAGAGTATAAACTTTAACATATTTTCTTTTGAGCACTGGCTTTATTATTAAAATGGAGATACTATCTTCATTACCTGTAAATTTATATTTGCACACACACACATGCTATTCTGTATTCTTTTGGTTGTTCAGATGAGAGATGTCTTTTCTTTCTTTCCTTTTCTTCCTTCCTTCCCCCTCTCTTTCTTTCTGTATACTGGATATTGAATCCAGAGCCATATACATGAAAAGCAAGTATTCTACCACTGAGCTACACCCCAAGCCCTTTTTATTCTGAGACGGTCTCACTATGTTGCTCAGACTGGACTTGAATTTGTGATCCTCCTGCCTCAGCTTCCCAAGTAGCTGCAATTATAGATATGTACCACTGTACCCTGTGAGAGATTTCCTTTCTGTTGACCTTAAGCCTAATTCCTCTACCTGTGCTCAAGATCTCTTCTGATCTCAGGATTCTCCTTCTATTTTCCTATTTTTTCCCTTATATTCAAAGCCTTCCCCCCTACCCGCCTCTCTCTTTACTAGATCCTTCCCCTTGACATTTAAATATCCTTTATATATTTAGTCTCTTGAATATTGCCTGGCTCTATGGAGACCACTGATAAAGTGAATGAATAATGAAAGAATGAGTGGACTGCTCAAGCCTTTTTTATTCTAAAAAATGCTTCCCTCAACTCTACATCCTCTTCTAGCTCTTTCCTGCCTCCAAACATTCATTCTTTATTCTGTTTCACTTTTCATTCTTTCTCAACATGTAGAATCTGGTTTCCAACCCTACCATTGCACCCAAACTGCTCATACCAAGTATTATGGTTTTGATATGGAATATCCCCCAAAGACTCATGTATTGAAAGCTTGGTACCCAGGGCGAAAATACTCAAGAGGTGGGGCTTTTCGGATCATGAGGGCTCCTAAGTCTATCAGTGGATTAATCCATTCATAGATTCATAATCTGATGGCATTTTTGGGAGGTGATGGGGCCTAGGTGTAAGAGGTAGGTCAGTGAGTGTGTACCCTGAGGGTTTATCTTGTCTCCAGTTCCCTCTATGCCTCCTTTCCCTCTGTTTCCCGCCCCCAGGAGGTGAGCAGCTCTACTCTTCCAGGTGCTCCTACATCACACCCATAATAATGGGACCAAGTGATTATGAACCCAAACCTCTGAAACCATGAGCTAATAAGAACAACTTCCTTCTGTAAGTTTCTTCCCTCAGGTATTTTGTCACAGTGGATGAAAAACTAACACACTAAGATCACCAGTATATCCTATTTCTGTGTTCAATGAATATTCTTAGTCTTTTTCCTCCTTGACATCTCAGCAGCTTTAGGCACACTCAAGATCTTCCTCCTTCTTGAAACACCCCCTTAACATGGCGCTCTTCTGATATTCTTCCTTCCTTTCAGTAGAGACTTTTCATTCTCCTTGGTGAACTCTTCTTCCTCCTATATCCATCATCTGGGTGGTGGCCTTTAGCATTCAACTCTGGACCCGTTTTCATGTAACTTGACTCGTTTTCCTTGAGAGAATTAATTCCCTTCCTGTTGTCAATTACTCTGTGTGTGCTCATAATCCCCAACTGTGTATTTCAAATCTAAAAATCTGTCTTGAAATGCTGACATATATTTAACTGCCAATGATACATTATCTCCTGAGTACTTCAAAATTCAATGTCATTTGAAAGGAAATTTGTCATTGCCCCCAAATCTGCTTCTGTCCTGTGTTTTCTATCTCAATAGACCTTGGCTCTAGTTATCCTGCCTGACCCAAGCCAGCACCTGAGGCATTGTTATCTCTCTTTCTCTCAGTCTCTCAACTGTCTACTCCCTGTCCCTACGTATTTCTTGTCAAATCTTGTCTTCTTGTTCTACATGTTATATATCTTGAGAATGCTTATATTTAAACATATATCTTTGAATATGTTATTTCTCTATCTCCCCATGGTCACTCCTCTAATTTGTCACAACTCTTACTTGTATTTAACACAATGTGTTCTCAACTATCTGTGGCTTCTCCACAATATAACCAGAAAAATCTTTCTTAAATAAAAACCCAGGGAAATCACTCCCTACTTAGTGATTCCCCAGTGCTCTTTGGATAATGTCTCTAAATGATTTAGTAGGATCTGCATGATCTGACTTGTTTACCCTATTAGTTTCATTTGGAGAGTTTTTCTAAAGATTAACATGTATAGATGTCAAAACATGGTATGTCCTGGGCTCTAAATAAATGAAGACTCCTCCACCAGGCACTTGAACCCCATTTTTTACAGGTTTAAAAAAATGAGACTCACTGAGTACAAGTGGCATGCCCTATGGCACATAGCTAGTTAATGGCAGAACTGAAATATTAAAACACAGTTAGCTAGATCAGATCACGGGCAGTTAAAATTCAGGAAAACACTTGCTAAAATCTGTCTTTTCCTGTGATTTTCCCAGCCCTGAGGGAAGGCAGGGTATACTTACAAAGAGATTTTTTTTTCTTTCCCTAGCTGTATCCCAAAGCAGTAACTTGTTTACTTGTTCTGCTGAATATTTAATATCTGTTTTATTGGTTTATTATGTGATAATTCTTTTTCTTTTTCAAAATAACATAATGACAGTCAAACCACACTACACAAACAAGATCATTAGTGGCTTTGCAAGTCACTGGACTTTAAGCGCTTCCTGTTCTCCCAGACAACCCCACAGCACAGAGCCTGGGTGAGCTCACACGCTGAAGAGCTGCCAGAAGATTTGCAAAAGAACAGTGAAATGCAACTCGTTTCCTTAAATAAACAGCATCTGTCCAAATTTGCCCTTTTATCAGGTCTTTAAAATCACATGTCCTATAAAAGGGCACACCTAAATATGTCCTATCCCAGTTAAGTTCTCCCCTCTTGATAATGGTGGGGGGATGCAAAAAGGTGGCACAGTTGTATTTGTATATTGTATATTTGTCTTTTTAATAGAGAAGTTTTAAAACAGTTTAAGCTATTTTTAGAAATACATTTGAAGTTTTGTAAGTACTCTGGTTGTAGAATAGATGTTGGAAAGGAAACTGACATTATCTCTATGGATATGGGTCTTAATAACTTACAAGTACTAATAGGGTTCAGCCTCCAGGGTAACTGCCATTAATTCCCTACCTCTTATGTTACAGCAGGGTTGGCCAGTGTGACCAACAGAACATGTCAGAAGTAATGGTATGGGCTTTTGTCTTGGATTCATGCTCTTTCTGATCACTCACTCTGGGGTCAGTCACATCCCATGCTGTAAGCAGTACTGTGGTGAGGCCCATATGGTGAGGCAGTGGAATCTGCAGATCACCAAATGAGTGAGCTTAGAAGCAGAGCCTTCCGTTCTAGTCAAGCCATTAGATGACTGCCATACTGACTGACAGCTTGATTTCATACTGAGAGTTACTAAGTTAGAACATCCAGGTAAGCTACTTCCAGATTCCTGACGCTTGAAAATTGTGAGAAATTTTAAACTGCTAAGTTTGGGGTAACTTGTTATGCAGCATAGATAGCTAATACACAGAATTAGGTGCTTACGTGAATAGACATTTTTCATTATGGTTGTGTTTATTTCACTGAATAATATTGTAGGGGAAAAGGACTACTCTTTTGGTTGACCTATTAATCAATAAACAGGAAACAATAATCTCTGTTAGGCCTTCCTCATGCTCTTAGTTCTTTCCAATTTCAAGGCTTTCTACATCAGCATGAAGAATATTTTTAAAGTATTGGCTTACCTCTTTTTGGAAAATTCTGACTTTGGATGAACTTACTTTTCTTTACTGTTTGATTGCATATTCATCCTACATCTGTGTCATACATATATTCCTAAAACCTCTGCTTTAGATGTTTTTGATGTTTAATGTTGATTTATATTCTGTGAACAGTTTTAGTGCTATCTTTTTGGAAATGCTTTATAACTCGATATTGAAAACATGCTTGCTCATAAAAGTCTACTCTAACTTAAGAAAAGGAAGTAGATTAAGACATAACCTAGCATAACAAATGTCTAAATTTAAATTCTTCCATTGCAAGAGTAAAGAAAGAACCATTTGATCCCTCTTGTTCCCTAACACACCAATCACTGAAGATGTAGGCATGAGCCAGTTTTGGATTAAAGGAATAATATCTGGTCACAATTTGTGATGTAAGATCCAATGTTTAATTAATAATGGATTCTAATGTGTCTTCTGACATCTCTCCTTGTCAGAAGCAGCCTTGCTGCGCATGTATGAGTTTGAAAAGTTTACCCGATAAAGAGATAAAATAAGTTATAGAGTCCTCTGAGACTTGGCACAGCTCTCTGGATTCCCATAGTTTCTTAGGCTTTTCCAACTGCTGAGAATGCAATGCATATTCACCCTTGCTCTGAAAAGCAGTGAAAAATGACCTTGCAATGACAGTCTGTGTATGAGATGGTCCTGTTTGGGATATGACACCTCATTGCCTCTAGGTTTCTTTTGGATCCTACAGCAGGACTTCTCTGTTAGGACCTTTAGGGTTTATTTGGGAAAAAGGACATCATTCTCCTTGGGCTGATGATGAATTTACCTTCTTTAATTCCAAAGCAGTGGCCCCACTCCTTCAAGGTGATGTGCTTATCCTTGTTGGGGTCACACTCCTCAAAGAAGCGGGTTATGCAGTGCTCCATGGGCACCAGGGATGCTCGCAGAGGAGCAAGCTCAGAATGTGTCAAGACTCTGCAAGGAAATAAATGGCAGCCTATTAATTGAGTGACTTGTGTATAAAGATTTAAATCTTAGGATCACCAAGGACAGTTTACTTCCACAAGGTTGCTGTGTGTGCCAAATAAACAGTATACAACTAAAAAGTCTAAAATGTTATAAATAATTTTGTGGGTGAGATGGAATGTCAGTACCCAATGTATGACTTTAGTGGGAACTGTCCTCCCTTCACCCTAAATCTAGAGCATACGTAGAGTCACGCTTGTATTGCCTCATTCCAACCCACTGGCTATACTTGATTGTTCCATATGTGGGCACTTGACCCATGTTGGGCCAGTCAGATTATCTTGAGAATTTAGAATCAAGAATGAAAAAGCTGGAGGAGTTTCTGTGGGAAAGTAGATCTTAGTATATAAATGTGGGAGCTGTAGTGTAGTCATATTCTCTTATTTTCAAAGCATTTTTGTGTTTTAGACTCCCAAACACCATTATTTGGCATTTAATTGTTCTAAAATGGAACCGAAAATTTTCCCAATTATATTTCCTTTTCCCTTTCACTAGATACCATTATATCAGAGAGTGACCTAGTAATGGGAAGGTAGAGTTTTTACCTGTCTGTAGGATGTTGGTCAAGTTCATTAAACTGCCAGTGCACAGGATAAACATACATGTGGTAGTTTTTCTTAAAGTCCCTTAAGAGAAGTTCAATGGGATGGTCCCCAGCCAAAAGTCTCTTTTCATCCAGATAAATTTTCTTGACCTGTTTTTAAGAAGGGAGAAGATTGTCAGAGCATCAGACAAGTGTAATGGAATTGCCACTTGTTCAGCTTCGCTTGAAGAGTAACAGTGACGTGACAGAGGAAAACACACTCAGGCATCATGTGCATCAAATTAAATGCCTTCTAGTCAATACTGTAGCCTTCCTTACATCTACATAGAATAACAGCTGATGTAAGAAACTTGTGGTTTTCAAAATAAATTCTTTTTGAGTTTTTCTTTTAACCAGTAACATTCCTTAAAACTATGAGAAGATTTTAATGAAAAGAACTGAACTGATTTGAGCAAAATATTTGATTACTTAGTGAAAAATTCTGCTCCTTCTACAATTGATATACTTCATTCTTCATCCCCTACGTGTTCCATCCAGTGCCTGGTTAGTCTGCTTAGCTCTGATTTGTGGCTGCCTGGCTACCCCATAGAGATTCCAATTTTCATATCTAATACTTGAAAGGCTATCTGTGACAATGTGTTAAAGAGGGGGGAGTCAGAAATTATCCATGAGCAGTGCATATGAGACTCTCAGCTTGTGACATTACCTATTATTTCATTGAGCAATTGGAAGTAAACAGAACTTCCACCTGTTCCCATGCCTAGCTGTCCCAGCTTCCCTCGCTGTTACCAGTGATGAACTTCCTGTGTTCCTGTTCTGAGCCTCACCCTTCTCCTCTGCCTGAAATACCTCCTCAAGAAAACCCTCTAGAAGTTGGGCACATTCTTTGCTCTTTATCAAATCCTCCTTACTAGTTTATTTGTAGAAACATACAATCATCCTCTGCCATCTCTAACTGGTCAACAGGACTTCTTGAACTCACTTTCTCCTCCAGTTGCCACTTCATTTCTCCTTACCCACTTCCAGTAGCACTCCTTGAAAGTATTGCCTATACTTGTTGCTTCTACATCCTTTCTCTTAGTCTCTCTTGAACTCTGTTCGTTCAGACTTCCTTTGCCTGGATCCACTCTGCTGCTTGTGTCAAGGCCAGTTATGACCACCATATGCTAAATCAGTGACAGTTAATGCACACCCTCCTTCTTTAATCTTTCTTCATGTTTTAAAGCACCTGACATATTTTATGCATGTTTGCTGATTTGATATATTTGCATAGGTTTATATTTACATACATATGTTTATACACACACACACACACACACACACACACACTTATTTGTTTGGAATCTGTCTCATCAGCTAGAATGTGGGCTTGTGAAGGCAGAGATTTGTTTGGCTCCTTGCTGTATCTCCGGTACTTAGATCAATTCCTGAAATCTAGGATATTCTCAATAACTCTGATGAAATATCTGGAATTAATATTCTTCACTTTTTAAGCTTAATATATTGTTATGGTTTAGATATTTGGTGTCCCCCAAAAGCTCTAGTGTAAGACAATACAAGAAGGTTTAGAGGTGAAATGATTGGGTTATGACAGCCTTAACTCAATCAGTGCATTAATTCCCCTGATAGGGATTAACTGGATGGTAACTGTAGGAAGGTGAAGTATGGCTGGAAGCGGTGGGTCATTGGGGGCTTGCCTTTGGGATTTATATTTTGTTCCTGGAGAGTGGAGCTATCTCTCTCTCTGCTTCCTGGTGGCCATGTCCTGAGCCACTTTCCTCTGTCATGTTTTTCTGTGTGATGTGCTACTTCATGTTGGACCCAAGCAATATAGTTGACTATCTATGAACTGAGACCTCTGAAACTATGAGTCCTAAATAAACTTGTCAATCTCTAAAATTGTTCTTATCAGTTTTTTTGGTCACAGCAGCAATAAAGCTGACTAAAACATATCACTGGCATTATGAATAATAGATTTTCCTTATATATCTATATCAGGCAAACAAAAAATCAGATTTAAATATGTTGGAGTTTATTCTAATTTGGATCTGTAATGTCTCCCAAAGTTCATGTGTTAAAGATTGGTCAGCCTGTGGCACTACTGGGAGGTGGTAGAAGGTTGAAAAGGTGGGACCAATTGTAATCCCTCTGTCATAAGGGAGGATACTGGGACTCTGGGCCCTCCTCTTTCTTTTTTTGTCTCCCAGTCCAACATGAGGTGAGCAACTTGCTCTACCACATGCTCTATGTCATGATGTGCAGCCTCGCCACAGAACTGAGAAACAGTGGGACCAATTGATCATGGACTGGAACCTCCAAAACTACAAGCTAAAATAAATCTATCTTTTTTAAGTTGTATTATCTCAGGTATTTGTTATTGTACAGAAAGCTGACAACACATGGCCTGGTTATACAAATGCTAAATATATGGTAACTTTGTTCAACCATGCTGGCTCTAGGTATGAATTAAAGAGCCCAGATTCAAAGGCCATTGCCCTTTCAGTAGGAATAGGGCAGTTTGACAGTGTCCCAAACCTTGGCAGCATGAATAGTGACCACTACTAGAATGTTAATCCCTGTGGGATAATCGTGTGTGGGAGGCAGAGTGGGCTTCTGCCGTTGAGTAGAGGTAGGTAGCTGCCACCACATCTTTTTTCCTCAGGCCCTCTGGACAGACCCTTAGGTAGCAGACCCATGAATAACTTACTTTACTTCTCTGCTTCTCATTTAGATAGCCAGCATGTTTAGGGTTAGGTTCATAAAGCTGCATGAGGATATTCTTGAGCCAGTCTCTCATCCGTAGAGGAAACTGAGCCACTTCAAAGTCCGTACAGGCGGGAATAGCTGTTATAAGCAGAAAACACACTGTGATCTTTGGGCACTAGTTCTGCCTGTGGCAGTCCTCATAACAGGAAGCTTGATAACTTCTGGAGACCTACGGGGCATTCTCACTGCCCCTTCATTCAGAGATCCTTAATTGTGGTGGCACCACAGATTTGCCTGGCATGTTTTAAAAACATATCAAATGCCAGACTCCATTTGAAGAGATTCTAATTATTCTAATTTGATTGCTGTAGGGTAGAACCTGTACATCAGGAGTTTTAAAACCTCCAAAAGTAATTTTGGTGTGCAGCTAGGGCTGAGAATCAGTGCTGTAGAACCAGAGAGCAGGAATTCAGAAAAGGAGGTCACAAGAGCTGTTTACTAGAGAATGAGAGGAAAAGGGACGGCTTAGGCTTCGTTTACACTATGGTAACAAGGAATGCTAATTCTCCATGGTTTAAAGAGACAAAAGCTTATTTCTCCATCCTGCTACAATTCTAGTACAAGTTGGTAGCAGGGTTCTGCTGCTGCCTCCCTGGGGCTCATCTTTGGCTGCTACCATCTCAACATAATACCTCCAGGTTTGTGGTGGTAAAGAGAGCAAACGTGGAGAACCACTCCAGCTTTGAAGTGCTTCTGCCCAGAATGCATATGGATGATTGTGCTTCATTCCAGTGAACAAAGCGAGTCATATGACCACACCTAACATCAAGGAGTCTGGCAAGTTTAATTCGCTTGAGTGTCTGCAAGGAGAGGAGAACCAGAAACATGGGTGAGCACTGCCAATGTGGAGAATCACTTATCTGTAAGGGGAGCCAAACACAATTGAGAGTATCCTGGGGAAGAAAGATAACTTAAAAACAAGACAAAACAAAACTAAAAAAACTTCTGGAAGAATATGTTGTCATAAAAACTTTTGATAGCATCATAACTTAAATTGGGAAGAGGGCAAATAATTTAGTAAAATTCCAGTATCTCATCTCTATTATTTATTAAAATTCCAGTATCTCATCTCTATTCATGGATAACATTATCATAGTGGTTCTGAGCCCTGGCTGTGTATTAGAATTGTCTAGGTTACTTGAAAAACAAATGAAAAGGCAATGCCAGGGTTCCAACCCAGTTCAATTAAATCAGAATTGCCTGTGGTTAAGCCCTGTGAATTCTTATTTTTTCAGAAAAAAAAAAATCAATCTCCCCAGTTGATTTAAATTTGCAGCTTGAGTTCATGACTATATTAGCCTTATCTTATTTGCATATGTAGGATTCAGGCATGTACAGATTCACCCAAAACCCTCCCAGAAATGGTGGTTGGCAGAAGGGATGGAATCTTACATTTGCAGACTCCAAAATAATCCAACTGCAGTTGGTGTCCTTTTTTGGTTCCCTCCAGTCTGCACTTAGTAGCAAACAGATGACAGGAGCTCGCATAGGTCTGGTTGTCTGTGCCACAAGCCTAGGAAAGACAAGTGAGAGAAAAAGTTGATAGACCCTAATGCTCTTTGGAGAGTATTCTGCTCCTGAAAGCTCACAGTGTGTCTGGTAAATGGTGCTGTGCCAAAGATGTAGTCAGGAAGGTGAGATTATTAAAATTGCTGTTCTCCAATTTGGTGTCAAACTATATTCATAGCCTAAATGCCACTGTTGTCTTTTTATGGAACCATTGAAATACTTTGATTTTTCTGGCATTTGTTTCTATTCAATATCACTTCAGATATTAGATTATAAACTATGCATCTACCTTTAAAAAAAATTCAATGCAAACTACTTTCATTCAAATTCCTGGCATTTTGGCGTGTCTTAAGGACTACTTTGATGAATACTTACTTGGTCAAGGGGTTTTGCTGGAGGACAAGTCGCTGGATCTTGGCAAACACAGTGGGGTTTTCCCTGTTGCTCTGCTTTGCAGATGTGTCCTCTTTTGCACTGGAAGTTTACACAAGAATCTAACAGAAAAGTTTGAACAGGAAACGTGGACTCAGCAAAATTGAGTATATAAATGCAAATTTATGTTAATTAGGCAGAAATTTTGAAATTCTGAAATTTGAAAATTTAAAAGCAAGAAAACATTAAGAAACTGCTTTAACTGATGTGTTGATTTCCAGATGGAGCCTTCTGGCATCAAACTTTGATATGATTGTTTAGCTTTCTTGCAGCCGTTTGGTTTGGTGATGTAAAAAGAACAAGCAGTTCTTCTTGGCCTGCCTAAGATGAGCATAGTCTGAAATATATAGTGCAGTGTTGTGTGAAATAGTTAGAAGTTAAATGAACCATAAGAATTTTATTGTGTTGAAATCCCAAATGTTTGTGATTAGGGTAGGAATTAGGCCCTTAGTTAAGTATGGAATCTAAATTTAATAGTAAGTTATGGATTTGAGAATAAATAAGGCAGAATTAATTCTCAGAAGCAAAAAGAGATAGAGAAAAGAATTCTAGCTGTGTACTGTATCTCAACAGGACTTTCAGTTTGTAAACACATTGTTTCATAGTTTATCAAATAGGCACAAGATAATATCAACAATTTATGGAAATATTTCCTTGGGGAGGGATGGGAAGAGGGAAATTTCTGGTCATGAAGTGAGGGACAAACCCAAGGTGGCAGACCACATCTCTTCCTTGGGATGGTTACAAACAGCTGGTTCAGGCACGTACCCACACTGTGAACCCCCACATTGCCTTCACTTGAAGCGTCATCTTCGTTTGATGAGCTGCCTGCTTTCTTGGCCTTTAAAATAACGAGAGCAGAAGTTATACTCTATTAAGAGGAGAGTTGTTACTTAACTGTATTCCTACTGTGTGTGTCTTCACAGAGTTTTTTTGTGGTCAACTAATGTCAGATCTCAAAAAGGAAAACAAGTCGCAACTGCAGAGAGATAGAGAATAACCTTTGGAGAACAGAACCCTTCTCTAGCTTCAGTCGAATTCAGTGCCATATCTGGGGGGATTATGTGATAGAAGTTAGGATCTTCTCTTTGGATTTGGGAAAACACTAGCAATGTGTTATTATCTTCTGATTCTGTAGTTAAGACAGTGTTACATCATTAATCTCCATCAAGTCGATAAAGCTTTTCTAGCAGGATTTTAAAATGTAAGAAAACTCCTATCTTAGAATGGCAGCAGAGTTCTCAGTATTCGAGATTAGTTTTGAATTTCTCACCAAAAGCTGTGCCAAATCCTTTGGATGGGTGGCTGCAAAGTTTTGCACAAAAGCTCCAAATGATTAAATAGTCAAATAGCAATATACTTATCCTTGCTCCCTGCTGCAATTTCTGGATTCTCATTTTGGTATGTGTTTGCTTAATAAAGTAGTACTTTTCATTTTTATAGCGGACTCAACAAACATTGCTGGCTCTCTCCCTATGTCAGAGGTACATTGTTTGACACTGAAGCTTCAATTGCAACAGCATGGCACCTGCCTTCAAGACATTAGAGCTGTGGCCATCAACATCTCCTATTTTTCAGGTCTGTCAGAGCCTATTCCAGCTAGCCCCAGGCACTTTCAACTGCCGTCATCTGCATTTCCCGCCCCAGAAAACCATGCGAATTTTCTTGGTCTGCTCCAAGGAGTGACTGGATGTGGTGGGAAAGTAATGCCTCTCTAGCATCCCTCAGCCAAAATAGATTCCCTAGTTACTTAATCTCAAATGGAAAAATTCTGAAGAATTTTCTTTAGATGAATAATGATGCTCCTTTCATTAGCTTAGTCTCCTTGCCTATATCATTTCTCCATTCCTCTGTTATTCCTTGTACCTCTCAAATAACTTTAGGGAAATACAAATAAAACAGGTGCTGTCAGTCTAATAATGGAGATGGACAGAAAAATAAATAATTGTACAGGTTGAGCATCCTTAATCTGAAAATTTGAAACCTGAAATACTCCAAAATCCAAAACATTTTGATCACTGATATGATACTACAATAGGAAAATTCCATACCTGACTTCATGTGATGGAATGCAGTCAAAAGGCAGACATGCTAAAAATATTACATGAAATTACTGTTAAGCCACACATATAAAGTATATATATGAAACGTAAATTAATTTTGTGTTGAGACATGGGTTCCATCTCCAAGATATCTCATTGTATATATGCACATGTTCCAAAATTTAAAAAAAAAATAAAAAGAAATTGGAAACACTTGGAATCCCAATTATTTCAGATAAGGGATGCTCAACTTATCATCAGTATTTTAATAATATACTGATAGAGATACTCACAAGAGACTGTGAGAGCACAGAGAAAGGTCATGGCTACTTATTGATAACTAACTTTCCTGGACAAGCATCGTTGTAAATAGTCTCACCTCTTGGTAGACTCCAGGCTCACTGGTGTCTACATGCTCATTCTCATGTGCTCTTTCTTTCGGCTCCTCATATTTGAGATGGTAGGAAATGGACTGAGCTCTTTCAGCCTCTATAAAGTCCTGGCTTGGGATGATGTCATCCTCACTTGCACTTTGCCTGGGACCATCATTACCGGCATCATCAGTCTCATGATTTCTGGGCATGATGTTCCCATCATCAGTAGGTTCCATGAACAAAGCCTCAGAAACAGTCTTTTTATCCATGTCTTTGTGCTTGCCAATAGCTTCAAGACCCATTTTTCCTTCTTGGCTCTGCCATTCAGTATCTTGAATGTGCTTATTGATGTTTGATGCATTGTCCTCTTCTGCTTCTGCATTGGAGTTATCCTCCTCTTGTTCTTGGTTACCCTGCCCAAATTCATCCTGCATTTTGCTTACCTGAGTTGGCTGATTGGACTCTTCCAAAATATCATCAGATTTCTTATCGTCTTCCTCTTGCTTACTGTTAGAATTCTCTTCAGGAAATTCTTTCTCCCATTCTTGGTTATCATCAGGGCTACCAATTCCCCCTGGCTCTTTTTCCTCTTCCTTTTCTTCATTGGGAGTATTAGAATCCTGCTCTTGGTTTCTCTGATCCCTTAGGTCTTGGCTGTGTGTATTGTTCTTGTTCAACTGATGATGTGGATCACTTATGGGTTGTTCTCGGTTTTCCTCTCCCTCTGTGATGTTTTCTTGTTGGTTAGAATCCACAGAGTCAGAAGCAGGGAAATCAGTGCTCTCAGGGAGGTTTTTCTCTTGAGGCTCACTTTTATCTTCTCTTAGATCCAAGCTACCTTCGGTTGGTGAATACTCCAAATTCACACTTAAGTCACCATCGCCATCCTCCTCATCCTTCAGTCCTAGCTCTTGGCTGTGAGTCTTGTCCTGTTCTGCTGACTGTTCATGGTTTTCCTCTTCTGACTTTAATATTGAATATGTTTCATCCTTAAAAGGAAAAATAAATGTTTGTTTTTTAAATAATTGATAATATAATCATATTTACAATTCCTAAGCTAACCTTTAATATTCATCCTTCTTTTTCTTCACACAAAATTTGTAAATGTATTAATGATGTTCTTCACATTCTGTGGCCACAGATTCAACCTGAACTTGAATTTTGTCAAGTGAAACAATTATATAGCCTGTTAGTCCAAGGAGTAAAACTCATTAATCTTCATATCTTCTAGTGATTGGAGGCAGTTGATGTGATCATCACATTTCAAGAATCTAAACTGAGGACATGAATAATGTAGTCTCTTTGACCATGATACTGAATCTTTTCTAGAAATAAACAATTACATAAATACAAGAATGCTATTTTTACCTTATGGTTGGGAAGGTTTTCCCTGGATACTGCAGCTTCCTTTTCATTTTCTGCGGCTTCAACACTTGCACTGGGAATTTCAGTATTGTCTGGTATTACTGATGTTTCAGTTGGTTTGGAATGATCAGATAGAAACCTTGCATTTGTCTGAAAAAATTAAAAATTTGCTTGTGTCATTCATCTCTAGGTACCAATTTAAAAAAATTATATAACACTTTTGTTATCATCATTATTAGTAGCAGTTTTCCTCATTCAGAGCATCACTAAATGATATTTTGTAGAATATTTGAGAATACAAGCAAATGCCCAGAATAATGTTAAGTTAAAGCAAATTTCCACTGTTAAGAAAAAGTTATATATGAAGAGATTAGATGAAAATTATTCAATCAAAAAACAAACAAAAACCTTCAATAATTATGTAATGATTTGATAATTCAATAATAATTATTTCTGAATTTTGGAATTATTTTCTGTTTTTCAAACTTTTAGAATGCATTAATACTTAATAATTTTGAAAAGAATTGTTTTGCAAAAAGTTGGAATCAAATAAAACTTGCCATAGGATATAGTATTGTTCATTTCCATAACATTTAAGGATTCACTGAAAATTAACAGAAAAAGTTATAAAACTTTTTACTATCAACAAACTTTTAACACTGTTGGCCTTAATATCCATCAGGAAGTCTATTAATAAAAAAGTTGATCTAGAATTAATTCAAAGATTGTGTGAAGTAGAGCACCCAGTCTAGTAGAGAAAGGCAGCTATGGACTATTTCCATGACAGCGATGGTGGTGTCTGTTTCTAGAAAGACAGGGCACTAAGATGGAGATTTGGGCAGTGATGCATGATGGGTAGGTGTGATCTTGTGGATGGGGAGAGCAGTGGAAAGTCATCTACTAAAAAACCTAAAATCCCCCCCATCTGTTGCTTTTCATGAGGGCCCTTGTTGGCAATTCATCAAAATAGTCACCTTTCTTTCTCCTTGCTCCTCACTTTTTTTTTTTTTAATGTGGTAGTAGTGCTGGGGACTGAACCCAGGATCTCATGCACACTGGATAAGCACTCTGCCCATTTCTTTATGACTTCTTTCAAAACTTTTATGAAAACTATTAATTCTCTTAGTTATAAAGGGGACAAGAAGCAAAAGAACAAACCAAATTTAAAACAGATTTATACCCCATGGATCATTTTATAGTACACAGCACTAAAGGACCTGCTCGTGAAGTAAAAATGAGCCAATACAAGTAGTCTGAGTTTTACACTTACCTCAGTTGCTAAGTATCCACTGCAACTCTATAACAGAGATCCCATGCCAAATACCTGCCTCATTTTCTTTCATAAAATATCTGGTAATTGAAATTATTATATCCACATCTATATTTATTTAACATTCTCTCTGGAAGTCTCCTGACCACTCAGAGTTCACTTACCTCTGGAGAATTCATGCTGGTGAGGAAAATGATACAAGATTTTTTAATAGCTCAAAACTATGAAAAGATATTTAGCTTTTTAATATTTGCCTGGGTCTGCGTATAACAAATTACCGTGGAAAAGAAACATCTGGCATGTCTTTAGGCAGACATGTCATTCAAACATTTGGTTCACATACAGTTTTAACGCCTATTTTCAATGCTGCAACCCTTGCAAAGGCAAAACACATTTTCAAGAGAAAGCAATGGCTCTGTGGGATCTCCTTTCTTTATTAACTTGTCCCAATTTTGTAATTTCAAAGTACATTGTGTAATTTCAACTGGCGTAGTTCCCTACTATTTAAGCAGGATTCTTCGTGGTGGTCAGAAAATCTGTTTTCTATGGACCACTTGATCTGGGTGGCATGTAGCTTATTTTTGCTGATGCAGCTGTCAACCTGAAGCAGCAACCAGTTATCCAAAAAGCAAGGACAGGATCTTAAACTTAGAGATGAAGGGAGGGAAGGGGCTATAGAGAAATTACTTTGTTCGAGGGAGGGAAGGGACTATAGAGAAATTACTTTGTTCGTTGATAAAAAAGAAAAACACAACACAATTTTTTTGCTTTAATTAAAGGTGATATGGATCATTTGTAGAGCATCTAAAATGATTATACAAACAATTTTTCTTAAAACTTTGGTGTCGTTTTGAGTTTTCTAACATGGTCTGATTTGTGTGTGGCAGCTTGATGGCTTGTGAATGCTGAACTCAGTGTATCTTACCACGACGTGGAGAATGCTTTAGTCCTGTCTACTCTCAGCCTACTTGTTTGGACAGTGCCTCAAAAATGAGTTAGGAATCCATTTGTGATTACCATCGTTCCCACTGGTTCCTGTTTTTATTGTAAGACTATCAGAATTTCTCAGCCAGCATGTGTTTGATCTTGACGAAAATGCTATATGAGTATGGATGTATATATATATGCCCTCAAGTTAAATTCATAGATTTCTTATACCAATATGAGATCCATAGGAGAATTTATTTTTCCTGTTCTTTTGGTATTTGTCCTATTCCATGGTTAATAAACTGACAGCCAACACTTTCAGCTGTATTGATTGTATCTTATAGAACCAGATAGACCTGAAAAAATATTATCTTGATTTTTAGTCATGCATTCACTGTTTGCACAGGAAGGAATGTAATTGAAATAAAAACCAGAATTTCAAGCCACTATATAAGAACATTTCCTTTTAAATAGTAGGTTTCTGAAGTAAATGTCAGGAGGGAGAGATGTAATAACAGAGGAAAGGAAATTTACCGGGATTGCAACTGCAGTTCCCAAGATGTATAGGAAAACCAGCAGCGTCTTCATGCTTTCTAGGCCTGTGAACCAAGAAGATAATTTTAGTGATGGGTAAAAGTTGCCTTTAGAAAGATTAAAAGATAATCTTAGCAAATACTGAGTTTGATATTGTCTTCTTTATTTGGAGGAGATTATTGTCTTTGTGGAATAGTATGTCTGAAAAGTCAGATAATGACAGTTCTTACCAGTTTTGTCCCTCAGAAAATTACTTCTTAATTTTTTTGCCTTTACAACTAAAAGAAGTTTTGAACTTTCAGGAGAACTGGACTCTGGCTCTGGCAATGTCCCTAACCAGCCAAGAGATCTTAAGACAATTTTCTTATTCTTTCTTAGATACAGCTTTCTCATGTGATGAACTGTGAAGAGACAGCTTAGATGATCCTCTTGCTGTAATATTTTAGAACTCTAAAACTGAAAATCTATGAATTTCATGAGCTCCTAAATACTGCTATCTATTCCCCTCAAATTATTAAACCTAAAATATATTCTATGATTATTGTATCAAAATAAAATATTTTATATACAGAATTTAATGTTCAGAGAAAATATGTAAGATCTTCTTATATCTCTATTATTGAAGATCAATTAAATATTTTATTCTTTTAATAAATGCTAATTGTAAACAATCACTGAAAACTGAAGTTTCCTTCCTCTATTTCAAAATTTAACATTCATCATTCATTCCAAAAGTATTTATTAAATTTATGGAAATTTAGTTACTTATAGGTCAGTGTATTATTGTTCTAATTGTTCTTGAAAACCAACAAATCTGAAACAATATAGTTCAGTGTAGTTTGGTGTATAGTTGAATAACATTTGGAGCTGCAATACTCTCTATTGTGAAGGTCTGTGCTATGCATTGTGGTGTTTAGCAGCATTCCTGGCCTTGACCCACTAGATGTCAGTGTCAATCCACTAGCCCTCACTAGTTGTAACAACCCAAACTGTCCCCAGGCATTGACAAATATCCTATGCAAAGTGACTTTGCCACAATTGAGGAATACTGGTTTAGCAGAAGAAGACTAGTGCTCTCAGTGTAGATCTGAGTTTGGACCCAGGACCAACACTTGCCATCCATGGGATCTTTGGCAAGTTGCTTAATGCCCTCAGATTCTCAGATTCCCCATCTTAAAATGGGGATAACATCTCTGATGGTTAATTTTGTATTTCAAATTGACTAGGTCATGAGGTGCTCAGATATCTGGTAAGACATTGTTTCCAGGTATCTCTGTAAGGGTTTGTTTGAAAGACATTAGGATTTGAATCAGTAGATTGAATAAATCAGATTTCCCTACCCCTTGTGAGTAAGCATCTTTCAATCTGTTGAGGGTCTGAATAGAACAAAAAACAGAGGAAGGAAGAATTCTCTTTGCCTCTCTGCTCAAGTTGGGACATTTGGCCTTCTCTTGCTCTCAGGCTGGACTAAGCCATCAGTCTTCTAGTTCTTAGGCTTTGGATTTAGGCAGAACTGAGACCTTCAGTTCTCCTGGTTCTCTGATTGTTATAGTTAGACCGGAGCTATACTATTGGCCTCTCTGGGTTTCCAGAAAGGGAAGATATGGGAAGTTTTTGGCATCATAATCTTGTAAGCCAAGTCCTCATAATAAATCTCTCTTCCTCAGTTGTATTTTTCTGGAGAACCCTAATAAAATATTTGATTTAGTTTTGAAAATTTTATAAGTGCTATTCATAATAATACCTGATATGCAGGAATTGCTCAATAAATTTTAATTCTTTCCACTCTCATCTTCCAAAGAAGTTGTGATTCTTAAATAAACAACTTTGAATTCAAGAAAATAATACAAAATTTGCTGTAAGTCAGAAAAAACTTTCCAGTGGAACATTTAGCATCTATTTTGGCCACAAACTTACCAAATTTCCCTTTAACTTCAAGATCTTTCTTACATTTATCATAAATAACAATGGACTGGAAATTAGGCTAAAAGAATCTTAACACTTTTTTTTTTTTTTTTTTTACAAATGGGCAGCAAGAATAACCAAAAGTGTTGTGGATCAAAAAGCTTTTTTTTGAGTTTGGTTTTTATAGTGGTTTTATAGTTTTAAATTTGGGAAAGTATTACCTTTTTAAAAATTATTTATTTTTTAAATTTTTTACAGACTGCATTTTGATTAATTGTACACAAATGGGGTACATCATTTCATTTCTTTGGTTGTGCACGATGTAGATTCACACTATTCATGTAATCATACACGTACATAGGGTAATGATGTCTGTCTCATTCCACCATCTTTCATACCCCACTCCCTCTCATTTCCTTCTACATAAACTAAAGTTTCTCCATTCTTCTCTCACGCCCCACCCCCAACCCCCATTCATCTTACTCCAATTAGAATGGCCATTTTAAACAACACAAACAATAATAGATGTTTGTGTGGATGTGGGGAGAAAGGCACACTTTTACATTGCTGGTGGAGTTGCAAATTGGTGCAGCCACTCTGGAAAGCAGTGTGGAGAATTCTCAGAAAACTTAGAATGGACCCACCTTTTGACCCAGTTATCCCACTCCTCAGCTTATATCCAAAAGACTTAAGATTAGCATACTATAGTAACACAGCCACATCAATGTTTACAGCAGCTCAGTTCACAATAGCTAGATTGTGGAACCAAATATTCCCTTTTAATTTGACCACAGGAGGGTTGGAATTGCCTCCACATTCCTAACTCTAAGTGTAGCTGAATGTGTCAAGAAGAAATGTATCTATTTGGCTAGAACTCGCATACTCATTCACTATTTCCTTATTTATTGAATGTTTCCTAGACGCTAAGTACAAGGATACAGTTTCTGCTTTAAGAGTTTTGAAGGAGGGCTAGATTTGGTATCCCAGAGGCTCAGGAGACTGAGGCAGGAGGTTCATAAATTCAAAGTCAGTCTCAGCAACTTAGCAAGGCCTTAAGCAACTCACCGAGATCCTGTCTTTAAATAAACTATAAAAAAGGGGCTTATTCATAAGTGATGAAACATCTGAAAGGGAAATGAGGAAAACAACTCCATTCACAATAGCCTCAAAAAACAAACAAACAAAACAAAAAAAAACCAAACTTGGGAATCAATCTAACCAAAGAGGTGAAAGATCTCTACAATGAAAACTACAGAATATTAAAGAAAGAAATTGAAGAAGACCTTAGAAGATGGAAAGATCTCCCATGTTCTTGGATAGGCAGAATTAATGTTATCAAAATGGTCATACTTCCAAAGGTGCTATATAGATTTAACGCAATTCGAATTAAAATCCCAATGACATTTCTCATAGAAATAGAGAAAGCAATCATGAAATTCATCTGGAAGAACTGTTTCATTTCATGTCTGTGTTCCTAATTATTGTGCTATACAGAAGACATCCAGAGAAGGTAATTCTTGAACTGGAATTTGAAAACTAATAAATAGTAGTGTCTAGTCTGTTTTTAAGTTACTATAACAGAATACCTGAAACCAGATAATGTATAAAGAATACAGATTTATTTGGATTTATATGGATCTAGAGACTGACTGGGAAGTCCAAGAGCATGGTACTGGACTCTGCTCAGCATCTGATGAGAGTTTTCTTGCTGCATCATAAAAGGAGGTGGATATCACATGGCAAGACAGGGCAAGAATGCCAGAGAGAGCTTACTTACAATGAAGTGATTCCTTCAATAACCCACTAATCCATTCATGAACTTATTCATTTATGAGAGCAGAACCCTCATGATCCAATCATCTCCCAAAGGCCCTGCTTCCAAATATCATTAATATATGTGTTTAAAGACTAAGTTTCCAACCTGTGAAATTTGGGAGACACCTTCAAAGCACAGCACCTTCAAAGTAGTTAGCTATATGAAGCATGGGAAGTTCAGGTGGAAACAGCATGTGTGAAGATTCGGGGGCAGAAATCCTAAAAATTTTGGGGGGGAATTGGAGGAAGATAAAGCTCAAAATTAAGGCAGATATGTGGCTTGTGAAAACCTTTGTGCATTAAACTAGGAATTTTAAATTCCAACTAAAAAACTATGGGAATCCAATGAACGACTGTAAATGTGGAGGTGATATAATTAGATCTGTACTTTAGAAAGGGCTTTTGGGACAACCGTTTGGAAGAAAGACCAGCAAAGAGACCTTTAGGAGTCAAGTACAATATCAAAGTGAGATCGTATTAAGAGTTTTGAATTTTAGCTGTGGTTTTGGAAATGGTGAAGGGAGGGATAGGTCCAATTTGTACTGCTTCATAAAAGTCAATTGTCAAATTTCAGGAATTCTGTATGCCAGGAATTTGTCAATGCCAGAAATAAAAATTTAACTATATACACTTATAAATTAATTATATTAAAATTAATGGAAATAATAACTCAGAGCACAGGATTTTATAATTATTTTACTATTATCTAATAGTAAGGTATTTATACCTTTATTTTTAGGTGCAAATACTACATAATGTGTGCTTCCAGTATACATCTCTTCCTGTTTCTGTTCCAGGATATCATATAGGAGTTTAAAGTCAGTCATTATGGGAGGATTCCATCATGGAAACCATGAAATGTTACCCTTACCCACTCAGAGAGCTGACTGTTAAACATTTGCCAGAACATCTCTGGATAGTTGTGAGAAATACCTAAAGGAAGAGCAGACAAGACTTCATGACCAGTTAGACACTGAGGAGATGAGAAGGAAGAATCTTAGGTTAGCATATTTCTACTTTAGACATCTGGGTAAATGGTGATGTTAATCATAAAGATGAGGGATTATTAGGGAGAAAATGTGGTTTTAGAAGAAAGACGATTTAATTTTAAACTTGTTGAATTTGAGTAGAGATATCTAGTAGACACTTGGATAAACTGGTGTATAGATAAGCATAGAGTTTGGAGCTAAAAATATGGTTTGGGTACTATTTGCTTGAGAAGATATACAGTGAACAAAGAAGTCTGGAGATCAAACCCAGGTAAATAAAGGCTTTTAGGTGTCATCAGAGAATGAAAAGAGCTAAAGATACAAAGGAGGGTCACATAAGAAAAAGAAAATGTTAAATGTCACAGAGAGGTCAGAGCAAATAAAGCCAGGAAATTATCAATTGTGGTTGGAAATGCAGAGATTATGAAATCCTCAGATAGAACAAGTTTTTATTTTTATTTTTTCAACAGGGTTGGTGAAAGAGAGTCTGAATTGAAAAGGGTAAGACAGTGATGAAGTGAAGACAGTGAGTGTGGACCATTTTTTACAGAAGTTTGATTTTGAAAGGAAGGAGAATAGAATAGTAGCTAAAACTGAATGTGCAGTCTTGGGACATTTTCATGTTTAAAAATGGTCATTCAACTATCGTCCATGCTGAGGGGAAAGCATAAGTAAAGAATGAGAAATTGGAGGTAAGAGAAAAGAGAGAAGATATGGTAAATACTGATGGCCCTCCATGAACCACAGCTCATGGGCTTCACACCCTTGTGACTTGTGGCTTGCTTGGGCTCATGTGACATCAGCAAGCATGATGTAGCAGAGGCTTGTTAAACCCTTGCACATTGGGGTGTGTCCTCCTGTGGAAGCCTCCATCATGCTCTACAAATGCTTGGACTAGATTACTAAATGCTGAGCCACGGTGTGGAGAGAACCCTAGAGGATGAGGATATCTTGGATGGGTCAGTCTCAACTGTGCTTCCAGTTCACTTGGGCCACAAGTGATCCAGACAAAACTCAACTGAAGAACCACTCGGCTGAGTTCAGTCCAGACCGCAGAACCAGGAGAAAACAAGGGTCTATAATTTAAAGCCATTTAATTTTGGAGTGGATTGTTAAACATCAATGGGGAACTGAATCAGAGGAAAATAGACAAGTTGCCTGAGCCATGGCAGGACAGTATTACATAGAGTTCAAAGATATAGCCTCTGAAACAGAACTTTCTGGGCTTTAATACTTAATTTGCAGAATCTTGGGAAAGTGTTTTAGTTTGGGGGGGGCTTTAACTCATTATGCATAAAACGATGTGAACATTAAGTAGACTGATGCAACCCCAGTAAGCCCTTGATAAATATTTGCTGGTCTGATAATAAAGAATAGGGAGAAGGCGTAACTTTGCAGAGAAGGAGGGATTCTTTATTCTTTAGGAAAAAAAGCATGCCTTTAAGGACAGATTGAGACAGGGCCCCAGAAACATCAATTCATTAAGATGGATTTAATTATGGCTTCTTTATAGCATTTCAGTGTATAAAGTATCTTCCTATATACAGTCTCTTTTGATTCAATGAGGAAAGGAAGGTACACAATGTTTAAATATAAAGAAAAATTAGATTGAAGAATCTAAATGATTTGGCCAAATGTACAAGGCCTAAGAGGTGGTCAAGAATAAGAATGCTGAGTTTTAGACTTAGTGTCCGGTGTTCACACAGCACAAACTAGTGGGACAGGTTACAGGCTAGAAGTCAGAAGTTGTGGCTTCAGGCCTGGATTTGCCAAGTACTAAATGCCAGCATGAACAAATTAATTAAAACTCTGCAACCTTTATCTACTGAGTGGGAATAATAATTCCTTTCAGTGTCAAAGGAGCCATTGAAGCAGAGAGGCACTTTGCAAACTCTGAAGTACCATGTGATTATTATTTCCCTTATTCTGCCTGCTGTCCCTCAACAATATTATCATTATAATCACTTATGTCTTATATTGTTTGATGTAAGAGTAACGAATATGCCTTAAGTGTGATCACAGGAAAAGAACCTTTCTTTGTCTCCATCGTCCTTCCAAGCCTTCCTCCCCTAGGTGATTTCAAGCTACCCAGGAGCCCGAGATCGGGGACATATTTACATTTGATTCACTCTTTAAAAACAAACCTACTTGACTGATAATCTTTACATTTGATAAGAAAATTCCTGAATGAATGTGTTTCTATTCTCAAGTAAGAGGTATTTTCCTATTAGCTTTAACTCAAAGGAGCAGGTAGAATACTGAGACTCCTGGAATCCTTTCCACAGATGTAGCGAGATGTTTAAGGTATAGAGCAAATATAGAGTTTGCTGGGTAACTTTGGGTGGCTGGTTGTGCAGGCGTTTTGAGAGCCCATAATCCAGGCATGGGTCCTGATCGCTTCCAGCATTGTCCCAGGATGGAACTGATTTTTAGGAGTCTTGTGTTTATTTTCACTCTGAAATTGAAAACACAATTTAAAGACAGAATATGTCCATGTCATTTAGAATGATTCAAGTAGGAAACCATCTCATGTTTCAATTATAAAGAAGATGCCTGTGTTGAATTTATAATGTCTGGACAGTGTGGAGCAATCCAATATTTAGAATTTAGAAGGCCTTGACTTCTATTGTTTTCTGCTTTGTCCTTCAGACCAGTCATGGGACATTTTGGGCTCATTTAGCTAATTGTATTTGCCACACATCGATGAAGACAATTTCATGGTCTTTAGAGTCTTATTTGAAGAACTAAACAAATGTGCTGATTTGCATAAATAAGAGAGAGTAGAACTGTACTGGGAAATGAATGATATTTTGAAAACAAGTGAGTGTCATATTGAAGACTAAGGGAGACTTAATTTGCTGATGCTTGCAAAGTACTTTGAAAATGAAAACCATGATGTCCTTGCTCAATATGATGAATACCATTTATTCTTGGATATGTAAAAAGTCACTTATTTTGAGATATTCAAATTTGGTGTGCTGTGTCTACAAAATGCAGGTTTTTATTTTGCAGAAAGGGAAAATAAAATTCTAGATGAAAAATGCACAAATGAGACAAGTTTTTGAATATACATAATAATTATTCTTGAAGATTTAAATATGTGACATCCATGTGAAATTAGATAAATGCTATTTCCCCAAATAAATGAACTTATTCAACAATGACAGCACAGGATGAAATTGGAATATCTATCTTCCAGGCCTGCAATGCCTTTTATCAGTCAGGAGATTTTGGTCAAGTCACTGGTTTCTTTTTCTACAAAAACAGGAGAAAAAATAATATATTTTTCCATTTGTCTTCTAGAGTTGTTTTGAGACTGAAATGTGATCATCTAGTCATTTGGCAATTTTAACAACTATAAAAATGAAGTGAAAAAATGTCATTTCTTGAAATACTTTAAGGCAGAAAATTGCTTAACCCCAATAATTAATAATGCACGGAGACTAATTCATCTCATTACTTAGTGTCCTTCAGTAATTTCTTTCTTTTCTTCCCTTATGCCTCTGTCTATTTTCCTGGATCTAGAGAGGCTAAAGATGAGGGAAGGTGGGAAACTTAAAGGAGGATCTTGTCTTGTTAGGAACAAGGTCTCTTAATTGCCCAACTTCACAGAGTTGGAAGTTGAAACTTTAAAAGATGACAGCTAGATTGCATCTTGTAGGCCAGGCCATTCTGGGGAAACCTAGATTTCAAATGCCTACGATTTGGAATTTCAAATGCCTAGTGTTCTTTCATTGGCTTTCCAATGTACCCTTAAAACAAATATCTAGGTGAAACATTTGGTCTGAGAGAAGTAGGTCTCCCACCAAGAAACAAACATTCACAAATGTCAACTTCAACTCACATTGGGTAACTGTCTTGAGATAGTTTCTTATATTTTCATTTAATACACATAAACATCATGGTCCAGAAAAGATGGCTGTAAATTCCTTGTTGCTCATCTCATTGAGAGGTGGTTTAATTCTTCTCCCCTTGACTCTGCACTGTCCTTGGTGACTTGCTTGACATAGTGACTGAGTTGGAAGTGATAGATATTCTGGGACTTTTGAGGCCAGGTCATAAGAACTCTGGAGTTTTTATCTGAATTTCTTGGAATAGTTGTTTAGGAGCCCTGAGTCAGTTGTAAGAGACTGTCATGCCACAGAAAACCATTTAGCAGTTCCTGATGATTTCTGCTTTCTATTTGTCCTTGCAAAATACAGGACATGTGAGTGGAGCCAACTAGGAGACTCCAGGTCAGTTCATTTGTCAACTGAGTAACCCTGAGTGACCTGCCCAATTTTGTGACCTACAAAATCTTGAAACATTATAAAATGGTTATTGTTTTAAGTCACTAAATTTATAATTGGAATAAATATTAATATTATGTGTGAAATAGCACTCAGGTATATTCATTAAGTTATATTAAGGGGAGAAACACTTATGTTCATCAAATATTATTTTATTGATAAACTATACATTTTAAAAATTGACTTTAAAGGTAGCTAATACTATATATGCCAGGTACTGTGATAAACCCTTCACCTATGTACCACCTATGCATTCGTACCTGTGATCTCATGTCAACTTCCTAGCAATATCCATCCAGTGGAAACTTTCTGAGTATCCTACTTTGCCTGTGTTCACAGTCTTTTCCACTGTGCACATTCCAGTCATGGAAGTCAACGGACACCCCAAAAGGATGGATTTTCAGGGACATTCTCAATGATCTTGCTCTCTTTCTTGCTCAGAACTTAGTACATTCCTTCTCTTCTATAATTGTAATTGAGGGATTTCTTTAATTACATCTAGATGAGTCCCACCATCTTCTCACAGCAAGACGGTGCAATGACCACCTCTCCACGCCTCTTCATCATTCCTTCAGAGCTCCTCATCATACCACTCACTAATCTCACTGTGCCTCATTCTAGAACTCCATAAGGCATGGATCCATGCACCAGTTCTTTGTTTTCTCCTCAGTCATTTGCCTTCAGAAGCCCCTGCCCCTCCCTGCCCCATAGTGTAGTGGGGGAAATTGTTTTGGTCATATTTATTGTTCGTTGCTGTCCTTTTGTTTCCTCTTTCTCTATGATTGCAGGGTTTTCTCACATTTACATTAATTTATCCCCCCCACACTATGTTTGTGTGTTCTTTGGGGCACAGATATTTTCGTACAGAGTGGATATACCACAAAACTAAGAAGTTTGAGTTTCAGGATTTTTATAAAAGGCCCTATACAAAATCCTATACATGATTTTGACTCTTCTATTTTTTAAAAATAAGATCCCACACATTGTATGAACTCCTGGTTTCACAAATCCTGTGCCCACTCCTAAGTATGGCATGCCTGAAAGCCTGTAGCATTTGCAATGTTGTGGGATTTAATAATGTCTAAATGATTTGCTTCATGTTATTAATAGTGTGACAACTCTTTTTGTAAAGTCTAGGTCATAAAATGATCAAACAGATGAACCCTATTCTTTTTCTGCCTTTAGCTCTACTCTCTACCCCTTAATTTATTTTATTTTCTACCTCCTTGCAATTTCTTTCCTCTGAATACCCAATTCTTGGCTTTCTCTTCTGACTACTTTTATTTGAATTTCCTTCATTAGTTAAAATCTACCAGTATAATATAAAACCTCTTTGGATTCAGTGGAAATTGTCTCCCTTTTGTTAATAAGTAAGTCAGTTGTTAAAGGCTGCTACTTGGGAGAGGAATTTCAAGTGCTTTCAGCTCTGTGAATTGACCAAGAATTATTCATTGGGGGAATTCTCTTCCAGGATTAAGAAAAACAGCAAATAATACCTAAGAATGGTTCCCAGTAGACTCATTCTCATGTATTTGGACCTTATGGGGATAATGGTGTGCTTTGAGGAGATTGTAGTTCTGATGTGAACCACCAATGAAGTACTTACTGCAAGCAGGAGACCCCTCAGGATGCAGCCTGTGGATGAAGCTCCTCCACACAATCTTCCTTGATTGGGCCCAAAACGTTTAATAAGGGAAACAACTGCTTGCCCAATGGGGTAACATTATCCTTTGCCCACCTTCCCAAAAGAAGCAGATATTATAACTCCTGATGGACTTTAGGGCTGGAGTTTAAGGAGTTCTTTGAAAATTGGGTAAAAAACCGTATGTAGCTTATTTGTGCCTTCAGAGGGAAAGCTCTAGGAAGCTTCCCTCAGGCAAGGAAAAGGCAGCTGGTTTACAGCTGGTCCTTGGCTATTCCTTTTTCTTCTCCCACCCTGGGAGGAGATTTTCCCTGTGAATATCTAGTCATAGCCTCTCATGGTGATCCTCTAATAATGGGTTCAGAAAATGTTCCCTCATCTGTTCCTACAACCCCTGTGGCCTCTGCTTAATCTGTCCAAACTTTGGAAAATAACTACTTAATCATACTCTTCTCAAGTTTCCAAATTTGAGTTTCCTGCATCAATCCATCATTTTCTTTCTGGGTTCTTGACTGATTTAAAATTTATGATTCATTTGAATATCTGCGGCCAATGAAGTTGCCGCTCTCCTGCCAAGAGTGCCCCGTTTTTAAGTCAGTGTAGAGCCACCTTAACAGCTACACTTGGTTTTTAAAATTTTTAATATATATATTAAATATATATTTAATATATATATATAGATAGATAGTTCAGCATGCATGCTAAGCACATGCTCTACCACTGAGTGATACCCCTAGGCACTAATTTCAGTTTTTAATGGACTATAGCAGCCTTCATATTTGAAGATAATTAGAAGCTCAAGATACTCAAATGTGATAAACCACCCAAAACATGATTTTACTGATAACATCACAAAATTTGAAAATGCTGTGTAATGGAGGAGCTTCAGAAAGAAAGATGGACAACTAGTCCTGGTACTTTATTAGTATTCTCCCTTTTCTCTTTGCATGGCGTCTCCAGCATGTTGACACCAGGATTAGTATGGGACCTTGGGAAGTAGTTAGTAATTTTATTATTTCAGCAATTATAGATGTGTGGTAGGCACATATATAATATGTATTTCCATAAATAACATAAAATTTGAGAACTGCCTCCATTTGCCTCAGGTTTTAGGAATTTAGGGGTGACCCTTTGCCAAGATGCACTGTTACTTCTCACTAACCTCGAGTGACAAGCTTGGACAAAGGGTCGTACACAGTGTTAAGGTTATCAGAAGTAGTATAGGAGAATGATGCCCTAAATAGCTCCCTTCTTGCATTTTTCTTATTTATCATGGCATTCCAAGTTCAGTAACGAAAGTCATTTTTTTGAATAAGAAATGTGTGGGTGGAGGGAGTAGATGTTGGTTCAAGATTCACTTTGCTTCATTAATAGATCACTAGAAAATTCCCCAAACTCCTGGTATCAGATATAAAAATAGTTTTCTTTTTTATAGGAGTGGGGATACTAGTAGATTTAGGACCATTGTTCTTAAGCAAGGTAAATCAAGGTCACTGTAACCTTTCTGCATAGTCGCCTAAGAAAGAAGGCAGAACAGGCATATCCCCTGCTTGAAGCCCTTTTGTTTTGCTTCTCTTTGTATTAAAAGGATTGGCTTTCACCATAGGAGAGGTTGTAATTAGATTTCACCATGAAAGGAAGTAGTAATTAGATTTCTCAGCAGCTCCACAAGTCTGTTTCCTTGGAAAAACAAGGAAAGGGGACTGAATATCCTTTCAAGTAGCTGGAAATGTAACCCAGCCCAGCCTGCATACAGCCCAGCCTGCATACAGCCTGAAAGGCACCGTGGAGCGGGCCATGCACATAACAGCTACTCCCAATCTCTGATAGAGAAATTTCCACTTTGGCCTCTCAGACAAAGTACTCAGTCTTCCAGGTGAGGGTTGGAAAAGTCTATGTGTAATTGCTACGTATTGCTTGGGCAATGCATTAGGTAGGAAACATAAGACATTCCTCCCAATGAGACTCTCTGACTCATTTCTATCTCTTTGTCCTGAAATTTCTATGTACTGGAGAAGAAAAGGGTGTCCAAAGTTTGGCGTACCCAAAAAAATCATTCTCCATTTAGACAGAGTAGTGAATTTACACAACCAGAATCTGTTTGGGGTCCTGTGGTTAATTCTGTGTTCTTTCTTGTAATTGCTTTCCTTTCAGGTATATAGTATTTTTTCAGAAATTTAAACTAGAATAAGATTAGGTGAGAGCAAATTTTTTTCTGATTTCAGTTCCTAAGTTTTTAGAACATTAATTATTGTATTAATTAGAACATAAACTTAAATATAAAGATATACATTTTATTTTTGAAGTTCTGTGTACTGCCTGGTCACTTAAACTTACTGAGCATAAACCTGTCTCCACTGGCCACTTCGCCTCACTGTTCCTCTTCTTTCATTTTCTCTCCCTTCTCATTCTTTTTCTCCTAAGAATGAACAAGCTTTGTGAACACTGAGCTGGGGTTGGGATAGTCACTCACACCTCTGGAAGGATTGCTTCTTTCTATTGGCCACATCAATGGCTCTTTGGCAATTTTGGTGCTTGTAGTTTTGCTTCGGATCTTTCTAACTGAATTTTCATGTGGGTGCCTTGATTTCCAGTTGCTGGCTCCTCCACTGAGAGCCTCAAGAAAACTCTAAAGTCCTCCTTCCTTCTAGACCATGGAGTTCTGCTTTAGTGTTTTTGGTTTTCAAGGCAGATGATGATGATTTAGTATATTTTTCTCATTTTTTTCTGAAGTCAAATCATCTAGGAAAGATATACCATGTATCCTAGAGAAAGGAGACATTTGCTCCGACTCTTGTCCCTGCTATTTTCTTTTTCTTCTTCTGGTTGGTATTTTGTTTCCTGGAGGATGTACATCCACACTTCCAAATAAGGCCAGGTATCCTCTGTTGAATTTGTTTATATCAAAGGAAGCCTGTAGGCTGCTATTTTTAGTAGTTATTATAACTATGGAAAAATTTCCTTTCTGAGAAAGGTAGCAAACAAAATGATTATTATAGATACTTCATAATCAGACTCAGACAGAACATGCTCCTTCACCTTGTCTTTACATGAGAGTCAAAGGCTTTGTTATCAAAGACCAAATCCCTTAGTCATATTTTGGCTACTAAATACATGCTGTTACCTGATCCAGAGTTAACAGTGATACTTTGGGGCTTTTAAAGTATTAATGAGTCTCTGGGGAGAGCTCAATGGTTTGGCATTCAAGTTTTCTGAAGGATGAAAACAAAGCCCTTTTTGAGTTCTCTGCTGACATCAAGGTGTCCTGCTCTGGGAATGTATATGACATGCTCTGACTCAATGATAAGCTTTTCTGACATTTATCTGCCCACCATTCTTCCTAACTGAACTTACCACCATCTGGGTCTCAGCTAAGGATAGACATAGCTCCTGCCTGTTGGGGGTTTGTAGTCTAACCAAAATTCCACAGAAATGTTAAAGTTATACATTTAACTGGGCTCAAGCATAGTACATATATTTAGGGGACAGAGAAGAGGGTTTTATGGGGAGTTGCTAAGGACATACATCTCCCACTTCCCTGTCCTGGCACTTAGAGGAGTTGATTATCAGTTAGTCAAGTAGGCCATGATCCATCTTACTTCAGGGTTTTTGCACAAGATTTTCAAGCTTCTGAAAAATTCTTTTACCAGCACTCAGTCCTCTCATTCACCACCCAATGCCCTGCTCCCAACACCCACGTAGAGTTAACCTGTATTCAGGGGAAGCCATGTTGACCTTGAGTGGAGGTCAATTGGTTCCTTTACAATACTGTCTTAGAACAAAGGTGCTATGTCCTCGTAACATTTATTTCAGCATATAATTATATATGATATGTGTTCAAATATAATGTGAATTTTTTCATTCCCCCAAATCATGCCATAAAAGAGACGGATCTGTTGCATAAGCTAGTGCTTCCGAAGTCTCTCACATTAAAGGACACTGTGTCAATTACTTCATTCTGAACAACAAAGTACCATTTAAGAGATCAATCTGAAATAGTCTCAAGCAATGCTTGTTTTGTTCATAGGAAGGTCACCTTGGCAGAATGGATGATAAAGGAGTTAAGGATATTTAAAGAGGACTCAGTCATTCTAGAGGTATGACTTCATTACTGCAAGTGTTGAAATTACACACTTTCAGAAAACCACACTTACAGATTCAAGTGGTTTTACATAAGTCCTTTAAAGAGTAGTGGAAAAAGCAATATGGTGAGTAATTAGAATGTGGAGAGCATCACCACAGAATGAGGACTTATGCCTCAGGATTACATCTGCAGCATCAGCAGGTTTTTTAAAGGTGTGTTATAAACAACCTGCAAAAGGATTGATGATGTGCTCAGTATTAGATAATTACGGAGTGGATCCAGTGCATACTGATGACACTGATGTAAATGTGTATGTATGTGAAGAGTTTTAACAACATTTTTTCAGGATATGTGAGACTGGAATCACTTTTATAAGTGTAAAATATTTGAGATGAAATGAGATTTTAAATATGTATGTATAAAAATAGATCAAGTATTCTAAGTATACATTATAATACATTATCCATTTGTGCATTCAGGTTGGTCAAAATTTTTCATTAGAAAAATGAAGATGGCTTTGGATTCAAGGTCACTTTATGTTTGGGCATTTGTAATTTTCCTTAATGTGATGATTTGATTAATAATCATTTCCCTAAGGACATTGTAAGCTCCTCAAGGACACAGCCCTCTCTGGCTTGGCTCCCTGTGCATCTCTGGCATTTCACAGCGTGTGGAATACTGGGTGAATATTGGGTATGTTTGTTGATTGAGACACCAGATAAAAATATTATTTACACAGTTGCATGACCTAGAAAACGCTTGGGGCTCTAAAAAAGAAACTTTAATAAAAAGCATTCTCATTAATGATGTTTTAATACCTCTTGCCCTAGTGTTAATCAAGATGAGAAGAATCTTCTTTACTTTTTAATAGAGCAAAAAATCATATTTACTTCTTTTTTTTTTCTCTTTAGAAGTCGGTGCTTCACATTTATGCGATGATATTTCAGAGGTCACTATTACAATGTGTTCAATGGGAAATTCCAGGTTGAAAAAGAACTAGCAGAGTTAGACCCAACCGTGAAAAGAACTGTAAAAACTGCTACTTACTGGGCATTCACATCCATCATTTCGATTAATCCTACAATGATTTTTATGAATTAGCTGTTATCCCCTTATAACAAGTAAGGGAAATTGAGGCTCTTGAGCCGAGCGACCAGCCTTTGGGTTAGATACTGTCATAAGTTTCAGATGCAGACTATCTCATTCAACTCCCATGCCAATTTTATGACTGTTATTTTTCTCTATTTTACAGATGAGAAGACAGAGGCCCAGAGGGGATAAGATTAAAAAAACTAGAGAGGGTGAGTGCCAGGATTCGAACGGAGGCATTCCCCTGAATGGCAGGGGCGATGAGAAGAGGCAGTGGGAACTTGGAAAGTGCATTGATTGTGGTGCTCAGTGTGTTTTATTAAGTGAGGCCATTTCTATTTCTCCTTCTTTGCCTTCCCAGTTGTTTATTCCTTGCACCCCACAGTAGGCTGGCCTCTGTTTTAGTAGCTTTCTTGTTCACTTTCTTAGTACCTATTCACTGAATCTTTAAAGGAAACACTTAGCTACTGCTACTGGTGTACATAAGTTGGTTGCCTAATAGGAAAGGGACAAGCCAGGACTGGAGACTTCATTTCTAAAGAAGGATTTTGAAGCCGACTAAGCTATTTCACAGAGCCGGTCATGACTCCGGAGTCTCTCTATGCTCTTTCATCACTATGACGACAGGCTGCTCCTGCTTCACACAGCCAGAAAAAGCAGCTGACATCTCAATGCTAGGAACATAGGGGAGAGGTTGACAAAGAAAACAAGAAACAAAATAAAAAAATCCCTTTCTTTTGAATTCTGGTGAGAGAGGAAAAAATACCCTCTAGAGTAAGTCAAAACCCCCTATTCTTGCCTCCAGAAAAGATTTGAAAGGAAAAACGTTGGGGGCCTTCTTCTCTGTCCAAGTGGGCCAATAAAGCAGGATTGACTGCAGAGCGGCAGGTCTTCTCTCTGCCTGATGGTAACTGTGGCAGAAACGCTCCCTGGTGACTTGGAGGTTAAGAAGCTGCTAATTGATGAAGCAGTGGAGACCCACCGTAACAAACACCTCAAGTTGGATGCCCCCAGGGGAATCCAGTAGCACCAGATTTACTTTTACATTTTTTGGATTAAGAAAAATGTCCACTCACAGACTGTTTCCTTCTGGATCTCAGTTTTACTCCTGAAAACATCATTCCAAGTGCATAATAGATATCTCACTGGTATATGAGATTTCCTATGAGTAATCAATAAAATTTCCTGTGTTTTGAGTACTCTGCCAGGTGCTCTACTTGGTATTAAATAAATATCTCATTTGATTCTTCAATGACCTCATCTGTGAACAGTATTATCATCACTTTGCTTAAACAGTCCTGGAGGTCTGAGACTGCCTAAGTTCACACAGTTTGTAAGAGGCAGTGTGAGGATTCCAGCCCAGGTCAGTAAGATTCTGAAGCCCATGCTCTGTCCATGCTGCTGTGCTGGCTCAGAGGCACAGACCTGGCACTGACATATTTTTATGGAACAACATATACAAGTCAAAGGAATGAGCCTTGAGGGAAAGCTAGAGTCAGCTATCTTCTTAAAGTTTTGACACAAACACATAGGTAGGCCAGTACTTTCATGTTAACATTGATTGATTAGTTACTATGTACCAGGCACAGCTGCTTTCTTCTCCTATTTCTCATAATAAATGTCTAAGATTGCTAATTTTAAGAATTCCATTACACAAACGAGGACACTGAGTCACAAAGAGGTTAAGTCATTTGTTTAAAGTCACAGAGCAGTTTAGTGGTAAAGTCTGAATATTAATCAGGTCTATGTGGTCTTAAGTAAAGCAGACCTCTATGGTCATGTTCAACCAGGACCCACAGTCTTATTTGCTTTACTAGACCAGCCCCCTACCTTTGGTATAATCGGTCAAGACCACATACTCTGTTTTCCATAGTTGTGTCCAGGTTTTGATGCCCAAGACAAAAACCAGGCTAGTGATAGCTGGGACCATCATTGTGAGCTCAGCCTTTGGCAGAAGATGCCCTGTGAGACCTCTGGCCTGGCTGGGCATCTCTTAGAAAGCCAGATCCACCAAAGAAGTTCTTTCAGATTTATGGGGTCCCATTTTCCTCCTCTGAAGATTGTTCCAGAGTGATATGTGAAAATAAAGTGCACCTCAAGTCTTTTAACAAGTTGTTTGTTTTTGATGGAAAATGTTCCCAACATGTTCTGGACATTGTGCTTAACTTCTCTAAAATAGCAATGTCCATGTACTGCTACAAGTCAACTCAGTAAAAATAGCACTCAAGAGGAAATGAAGCAAATAATGTTTTGGAGTTGCCCAGATATATCACTATGCATTTCATTTCTGTCATCACTATTTATTATTTTTACTTAGTTGATACATGAAACTGGGGCATGAAAAGCTATTGAGGATTAAATCCCAAAGGACAAGGAAAAAAAAAATCCCCAAGTATTCTAATTGCTCAAAGGTTGTACAAAAATTCTCTAAAGGAAAAAGTCAAACTTCATGAATGATATGTACATACTCTTTTCCAAACTATGGAATGCAGCATTAGTTAATCAAATAATAAGCAGATGAGATAGATTGCTCTGCTTTGCTAGATCTTGTTGGATGATCAGAAATAAAAACATAAATCTTTCCCAGGAAGGGTGCCTTTAAAAAAATTGTCATAGTTAACAATAGTCATAACCACCACTGTTTAACTGAGCTGTGAACAAAAAAAGCTGTTAAACGTGAGAAAAGGGGAGAATTAAAAAAAAAAAAAGATTTTGCTGAGTTGGACTGAGTGAACATTTCTATTCAGTGTGCTTAGGCCCCGGATCAGAGCAGAGTGCAGATACATTGCCAAGGTGACATATTTAACCTCTGCAGATGAAAGGCAATGCAAACGAGATACTTCTTCTGCAGTACCCTTGGTGTATAGTTTCAACAGTATTGATCTGCAGTTGAAAGCAGTGTTTTCTCCTGCAGGGTGACCTTTAATGCCTGAAGGAATGAGTAAGCCCTCCTTGCATTATTGCTATATTTTAAAAAGGGAGAACCAGAAATGATAAAATCTTGTAATGTAAGAATTATTGTATCCCTTTAGCTCTGAAATTCTCTTTCCTCCTTTTTGCTTTTCTAAATAAGACTTCATCAGGAATCAGAGAAATTTTATGTCCCTTTGTGTGCATTTAAAAAAAATGATAGAAGGGAGCAAGAAACAGTTAAAAACCTATAAAAGGAAATGAGGAAAGAGATAACCTAAAATAACTTAAAAATAACAAATAAGAATATAGTATGAGAGGGATTTTTCTACCTCTTAGAAAAGCAAAATGTTCCAGTTCTACATTGCTGTTAGGTACAGACTGGCGCTATGGTGGTGATTGAATAACTTTAGATAATTTAAATATCGAAAACATACAACTTAAAAAACTATTTAATTGGGAAGTTTTTAAAAAAATCCTTTTCTTATGGTTTATCATACATTTCAGGATTCAGACTTCATCAAGATCTGAATGCTTCTCTGATTAACAATAGTTCTATTTCTGTTCTTGGTCTTTACTAAAACTATCATTTATTAGTACTTGCTACTTAATCTTGTAGGAAAAAACAAGGAAACATGAATAACAAAAGGTGAAATTCTCTATTCAGTAGCTTTCTGTAAATCAGGTAAAAAGGTTTTGTTTTTTTTTTTTTTGGTAAATAAATGACTTTATATTATTTAGGCAAAAATATTAAATAGCTTTATCAGATTCAGATTCATGTAAATCAGCTTAACAAAGTAGCAAGTAGACAATATAGTAGACAATTAATTAGACAATATAGTAAACTTGATAAAATTTACCTTCAGATAGGTGGCTGGATGCAGAGCCTCGATAGAAAATTGAAGTTGAATCCCCTCTTTGCACACAGCCAGGAAATAAAAGTTTGACAAATACCCAAGAGAAACTCTTTAAATCCCTTCCATCGTTAGCTGTGCTTCTTTGCCCAGAAGCACATTCAAGTCTATTGGAGTTGAAATTCTGCTGCTCTGTCAACTAGTCAGGGTCTGAAGTGACAGACGAGAATTTGGAGGTTGGCACCGGGGAGTATTTCAGATTGTCACCGTTTTTGTTGCAGATTCCTGGATTTCTCTAGCAGGCTAACCTCTCACTCTGAGGGCAGGGTGAGCTTTGCAGACAGTGCAAGCTCGAAGGGAAAGAGCTAATTCTGCTGGCATGCATGGAGTTAACAGCCTCTCCTCAAACCCTTGTTCTCACAGGCTCATAACTTGGCCAGAATATAAGCACTTGGCTCTTTATGCGTTTTTCCCTTTTTTTTTTAAACCACTCTGAAAGGTTTCATAGGCAGGATGCCTTTATGGGGGATTTTGATTTTAAGACCGTGAAAAGAAACTTCATGCTGTTGTTTCTTCCAAAAGGCAATTGGGGAGCAGGAGTTAAAGAAGAGGAGAATAATTGCAACAGATGCATTTTTACATTGCTCGATTGGAAATTGTTCTCGCAAATGCAGTCTGAATTTTAATAGTGGGGTGCTTCAGCTACTTTAGCATTTCTCTGAGGGAGCGTTGCTCCTTATGGTACAGAGATGATTCAGAGATGTTGCAATTTGTAGACTCTTCTCCCCACAATGCAGCTCCCTCTTATAAGCCCGTGGTTATAATGTTTGGTTTATAAGAAGGGATTTTCCTGAGAAATAAACTGGGAGGGTGTGCTTGTGTTTGACATGCATTTTGATTATTTATGATGTGTCTAATCGCTTCTACTGCTACTTCTGCATTTAATTTATTATGTGCCAGACACTGTGCTAGTGGCTTTTTATACAGTATAGCAGTTGATACTCCTAACTCTATCAGAGGTAAGTTTCACCCTTTCTACTTGAGGGTAGTGTAGTTCGGTGGTTAGGTATTCAGACACTGAGCCCATGCAGCTTGGGTTTGCATTGTGGCTTCACCAATTCCTAAAGGTAAGACCCGGAACAGGCTTTACCAGCTTTCTAAGCTTCAGTGTCCTTAGCTTAAGACGAGACTATGAGTATGAAAACCATAATAGTATCTATCTCAGGCAATTGTTCTGAGTTAAAAGTACTTTAATACAAGTAAACTGCACAGAACACCCACTGCCACCTCATAAGCACTCTAAATGTTAGCTCTTATGGTTTGAATGAGGAGAAACAATGCTGGCTAACCTAAGTGGTTTTCCCCGGGTCTCCAATCATAACTAGGAGGGTGGAATTCCAAGTCAGCTACCTTGTCCACTTGTGCTATTCAACTGTAAACCTTCTAAGTTCCTTGAAGGTGGGGGATGTGCCTCCTTTTCTGCAGATGCCTAGCACAGGTGCTTTGCACACTGTAAATGTTCTATTAACATTAGACGAATGGTTCTAACTTAATTTAGATTTTCTAAATGTATGCCAAAATCTGACAAAAGCAAAACAACCCAACAAAAGCAAAACGAAATAAAACAACGACAACAAAAAAAACCCCCCAAAATCAGCAATAATCCGAGGCAAGTATCTCCTCAGTCAAATCCCTCAAAGAACTTCAGAAACATTTACCTTATTTATTTTAAAAATACTGAAAAATAAAGGTGACAAGAATTATCTCTATTTTGCAGTTGGGGAAATTTGGGAGCAGAGGAAACTGGGCAATTTGCCTAGGACCAAAAACATGTCGCAGTGCAGCTGGGAACTGTCTCACTCCTCTAGAATCAAGATTACTTGCTCCAAATTGCCTTTCCAGGGACAGGATGAAAGCATGTGACCTCTCTTTGACTCAGACAATAGGATGTTTTTCCTTACTCAAGGTCTGGGATGTGAGCAGTCTTTGGGAGGAAGGATAAAGGGGTGGGCTGTATTTGTCTTTGCTTCTTCCCGGCCTCTCAGCACATCTGGTTTTTGAGATGTGGAAGACACAGGCACCTTTTCTCTTAAATCTCCCAAGGGGCCTGGGAATGGTGAGACCATTGCAGGGTATGTAGGAAAAGCGTTTCTGAGGATTTGTCCTAATTGGTTAAGGACATTTTCTCAGGGACCCAAGTGTTAGCTTCTCTGACATTTCTCATTTATTTGAAATGGATTTATGAGGTTGATTTCAATTGATTACATCAATTCAATGAAAATGCAGAGAAAGTTTTAGCTAGAGAGCTATGGAAAAATATTTGACAAACCAAAGTGTTTTTCCTAACACTAAAATTCAGACATTTCTATGAAATGATCAAAATAAAATTTCTCATAAAAATCTGTTAACAAAAAAGTAATTTGGTTAAAGCAAACTGAATTCAGTCTTAAATGTACATATATATGTAGAGAGTTCATTTGTAGGTTGCAAGCTTGAGAATTTTGATTTTCAGTTTTACGGGATATCTTATTAATCTATAACATGATTAAAAAATCCACTGTATTTCTTACAGATAAGAGTGAAAACTGAATTTAAAAATAAATAAAAGGACTTTGAATTTACAATGTCTTTGAAGTATGGCTTTATTTTGGGAATGTTCATTGGCACATATCCAAACTCTTATTGTTTCTGAACCTGTCATTTCTAAAACAGTTTATAGCTCATAGCTGAGGACAATAAAAGTACAACAATAGCCACCTAACAGAACTGTAGCTCAGATTCAGAAAACTTACACAATCTCTATGCATGATGAGGGAATTTTGACAAAGAGCTTATTCCACTCCAGTATATGAACCAACCCACATAGAGTCAACATTGGCCAGAGATCTGAAAATATCAACATCAAAGTTGAATCTGATGAAAGCTGTAGGGAAATATCTGAAGCCTATCTGTGAACTGTACCCCTGTCTCCTGTCCCACTCAGGGGTTCTGTGAAGTGGACAGCCTTCAATGGCAGGACCAGAGAACACAGTTTAGTCATCCCTTCAGGCCTTGGCATCCGTAGATTTAATCAGCCATGGATCAAAAATGTTTGGAAAAAAATTGCAGTGGTACTGAACATATACAAACTTTTCCCTTGTCATCATTCCCTAAACAATACAGTATAATAACTATTTATCTAGCATTTATATTGAACTAGGTTTTTATTTTTTATTTTTGTGGAGTACCAGGGATTGGACCCAGGGGTACTTAACCATGACTGAGTTACATCCCTGCCCTTTTAATTAATGAATTATTTTTAAAATTTTGAGACAGGTTCTCACTAAGTTGTTTAGAGCCTTGCTAAATGGCTGAGGCTGGCTTTGAACTTGGGATTCTCCTGTTTTGGCCTCCTGAATTGCTGGGATTACAGGTGTGTACCACTGAGCCTGTGGACCAGGTATTAGAGGTAATCTAGACATGATTTAAAGTATACAGTAAGATATGTGTAGGTTATATGTAACAACATCATTTTATATCAGACTTGAGCATCCCCTATTTTGATTCTGAGAGACAACTGAGCTCAATCGTCTTTGTTGTGGATAGAACAAGTCTCTGAATGTTGTGAAAGAAATATCATAGTTCCTGCCTACTGAGAATCTAAGACTCAAGGCATAATATCATTGTCAAAAGGTGGCACAATTGCTAGGTGCAGTGGCACATGCCTGTAATCCCAGTGGCTTGGGAGGTTGAGACAGAAGGATCGCAAGTTCGAGGCCAGCCTCAGCAACTTAGTGATACCCTATCTCAAAATAAGAAATAAAAAGGACTGGGGATATAACTCAGTGGTAAAGCATTCCTGGGTTCAATCCCAGGTATTAAAAAAAAAAAAAAAAAAAAAAAAAAAAAGAAGATGACACCGTTCCTTGGAGTGGTTGAGTGTCCTAGGTAAAGGAAAGTTGCAGGGAAAAAAGAAATGTCTATAACAATCTTGGCTGGGACCTGACCTATAGGACCCTCTTCCTTACTTACCCAACACATTAGTTTGCTTGCTATAACAAATACCACTAACTGAGTGGCTTAAACTATAGTTCTAGAAGCTGGAATTCTAAGATCAAGGTGTTGGCAGATTTGGTTTCTCCTGAGGCCTCTGTGCTTAGCTTGTTGATGGCTGCCATCAGGCTGTGTCCTCACAAGGTCTTTCCCCAGTGCATGTGTGCTTCTGGTGTCTCTCTTATAAGAACACCAGTCCTATTAGGTTAGGGCCTCAACCACATGCCCTCATTTAATAACTCTTCAAAGTTCCCATCTTCAAATAGAGGTACAGTAGAGATTAGAGCTTCGATTTATGAATTTTTTGGGGGGGGCAATTCAGTCTATAATTTCAATTATGTCTTATAGACCTTGATATTTAGTTCTCTGTGGGTCTTTTTTTCTTTTTTCCTTAAACCCACACTCAAGTCTTAATTCTGGTTTACTAACCTATGCCTGCCTGTATAATCTCCCCCATCCCCCACAACTTATCTGACACTGAACCAGTTCAGGACTCTCATCTTGATCTTGGTTATCAACCTCCTAGGTCAATTCCTGGCTATGGGTTCTTGAAAGCAATTACTCTGGCCATTGTTTCCCAGCCCAACCCTTCTATGGGATCAGTCATACATTCCATTGTCTTATGCAGAGGCTAGACATATAGGAGGCAACCAACAAGCCAGAGAGTAGCAAAATGTGTACAATATTCTTCTAAATATAATGTTGCTAATGTAATTCACTGCTAGTTTTCTAATAAAAACCTTTGAAGCAAAAGAAGAAAAAAAAAAAAAAAAGAGAGAGAAAGGTCTGAAGTAGATGTATTTTAGATGTCAGACCAAGAAGTTTGACCTTTTTACCTTAGGTAAATGTATCTCTGAAAAGTTTTTCCATTGATGGTTAGGAACTGTAGGAAGTATCTATCTTAATTACACCTATCTATACTTGATGTTGTAGTAACAAATAACCACAAAGTCTCAGGGACTCACAACAACAAAGGTATTGTTGTTTGTTTTATTCATGATACCTGTTTATTGCAAATCTACTACAATTCCGTTACATGTCTTCACTCTGGGATTCGGGCTGATAGAGCAGTTCCCTTGGGGAAAAAAAAGAGATATGGAAAACTATACTTAATTTTTAAAGCTTCTGCTTGATAATGTATATCACTTGGTTGTGATATACTTTAGCTCCACCTGCATTTTATTGACTGAAGCTAGCTATATGATCACACTTGATTTCAATGGGGGTGGGGAGTATATTCTTCCTGCCTAGAGGAGGAACCATAGGCAAGAAAACCAGTAAGCAGAAGGCAAAGGACTGAGTAGACATTTCTTAAATGAAGACATACAAATGGCCAATACACTTATTTAAAAAATGTTCACTATCACTAATCATCAGGAAAAAGCAAATCAAAACCACAATGAGATATCACACTTTAGTTAGAATAGCAACTATCAAGAAGACAAAGGATAACATGTACTGGTGAGGATGTGGAGAAGAGGAAACCCCTGCATGTTGTTGGTAGGAATGTAAATTAGTGTAGCCATTCGGAAAACAGTAAGGAGGTTCCTCAAAAAATTGAAAACAGACTGCCATATGATCTAGCAATCCCACTACTGGGAATATATCCAAAGGAAATAAAATCAGTATGTTGAAGAGACATCTGCAATCCCACATTTATCACAGCACCATCTATAATAACTAAATTATGGAATCAACCTAAATATCCAACAATAGATAAATAGATAAGTGAATAAAGATTGGCATTTACACAATGAAATACTTTTAAGTTATTAAAAGAGAAGGAAATTGTGCCATTTGCTACAACCTGTGTGGCCCTGGAGGATTTTGTTAAGTGAAATAAACCAAGCACAGAAAGGCAATACCACATGATATCACTCCTATGTAGAATCTAGAAGAGTTGATCTCATAAAGGTAGAGACTATCATGGTGGCTACCCAAGGATGAAGTCGTTGGGGGCTGGGATGTTGGTCAAAGATTACATAATTATAGTCAGGTAGAAGGAACAAACTGTAAGATACTTATTGTATGGCAAGGTTTTTTATAGTTAATAGTGACATATTGGGTTCTTTAAAAATATAAAAATAGAGGATACTATGTGTTCTTACCACAAAAATGATAACAAATGGGATGTACACTTGTTCATTATCCAGGTTTAACCGCTCTACAATGTATATACAGTCATGCAGTACATAACAATATTTTGGTCATCAATGCACCACTCATACGATATTTTTCCCATAGACCATATGGCCTAATGATATTATAATCATTTTAGTTTATGTAAGGACATTCTATGATGTTTGCACAATGATAAAATCACCTAACAATACTCTTCTTAGAATGTGTCCTTGCTATTAAGTGACACATTATTATACTTAAAAATATCATGTTGTACACAATAAAACATGAGTTGCCAATTGAAATTATAAAAAATAAAAAGAAGGGTTTAGATTAGCTACGAGTGATTTCAATTATATGGTTCTATATCATTTTAAGAGTTACACATCATTTTCCTAGATCTGCTGTAACAAAACTATCATGAACTGGCCAGCTTAAAAAATAATAATTAATATTCTTGAAGTTCTGAAGGCGTCAAGGTATCAGCAGCACATGCTCCTTCCAAAGCTCTAGGAGAAATGCTTGCTTGTGTCTTCCTGGCTTCTGGTGGCTCCTAGAAATCCTTGATATTTGCTTATAGCTGCATCCTACCAACCCTGCTTCTGTCTTCACATAACCTTCTTTCCTTGTGTGTCTTCTCTTAATCTCTTTGGGAGAAGAAGTTCTGTTGTAAGGACACCAATCTTTGGATTTAGAGCCTACCATAATCCAGTATGACCTTATATTATCTTGGTTACATTTGCAAAGACCAGTTTTCAAATAATGACACATTCACAGGAACCAGGTGTTGACACTTGTATATATCTTTTTTGAGGGTCACAATTTAACTACAGTCTCTGGCCCCTCCAAATTCATGTTTTTTCCCACATGCACAATACATTCATGCCATCTCAATATTCTTAATGTATTCCAAACTTCTTAACTCAGTCAGTCCCTCATCAATTCTAAGTCCCAAATCTAAATATTATGAACTAAGTTCCAAATGTAAATATTATCAAAAGTTCTAAATCTTACCTTCTAAATTATTTAAATTAGGTATGTAGGAAATTTATATTGGGAAAAATTTTCTCTCCATCTATAAAACTATAGAGCAAATGATCTGAGCTGGGCATAAGAGGATCTCAAGTCCGAGACCAGTCTGCAACTTAGCAAAAACCTCTCTTGAAAGAAAAGAAAAAAAATATGCTCCCCAAATACAATGGCATAGTTGAGATATTTTCATTCTGAAAGGAATAAAATGGAAGAAATAAAGGGAATAATGGGTTCTCTTATTCCAAGCAAATTTAAAACTCAGCAGGGTACAATATGGACCTGATAATGATCCTCTGTGGCTCAGTCCTCTGACCTCTGGCCTACAGAGGTGCTGCTCTCTGGGCCTGCTGAGGTCCCCCTCCACCAGGCCCTTTGGAGTTGCATTACTTTTCTAGAGTTGCCATAACAAAATACCATAGACCTAGTGGCTTAAAGAACTGAAAAACATTTTTTGTCTTACAGTTTTAGAGGTTCTAACGCTAAGCTCCAGGTTTTGGGAGGGCTGGTTTCTTCAGAAGCCACTTTCTTTGGTTGCAGGTGACTGTCTATTTCAGATGTCCTCATATAGTCTTTGTTCTGTGTGTCTTTGTTTTGATCTCCTCTATCAGTTCATGAGTCATATTGGATTAGGTCATATGGATAGGACTTATTTTTGCTATCATTACTTTAAAGGCCCCATTTCCAAGTACAGTCATATTCTGAGGTAATTCAACATATGAATTTTGGTGGGGGGGACACAAATTCAATCCAAAGCAGGAGTCATGACTCCCTTTTCTCAAAGTATAACATATGCTTGTACCCATAAAGAATTCTGGAAATCTGACACCTTCCTCTTATCTTGTCTCTGTCCCTGTCATCCCAGATCAGCAGTATTTCTGCTGATGTAACATTCTTAAAAACCTTGTGGGTCTTTTCACAGGAGTTAAGCCATCAGACCAGAGGATCCTATATGGGTCAGTCCTAGGTAAACCCATCTGTACTTCTGGCTGTGCTGAGAAGATTGACTGGATCCTCAAGTCTCACTCACATGCCTAATCTTTATAGCCAAAGTTTGCCGCCAGTATTCTCTCTCCAGTATGCGTTCTCTTATTTTTGCTATCTGGATAAGCTGAGAAATTTCAAAATAAACAAGTTCTGGTCACTTTTTGTTAACAATTTCTTGCTCCATATATACCTTTCTTCTCATATCTTCCTATAAGTGGCCAAAGGAGATGAGGCCACACTCACCATATGTTGTTTGGAAATCTCAGTTAGATATCTAAGTTCATCACTTGCTCTTTCTGCTTTCATCGACCAGTAGAATGTAATTCAGCCAAGTTCCTGATACTTTGTAACAAGGACCACCTTTCCTCCAGGGTGAAATAACTTGTTCATCACTTCCTGTTTATATTATTCACCAGAGGCACCTTGAATATTTGTATTTCTATTGATATTCTGGTCATGATAATATATTCTCTAAGATGATAAAAGAAACATCTATAGTTCTCCTCACTTCTGTATGAACCCTTAACAGAATCTCCTTTAATGTCCATATATCTACTAATAACTCTTTTTTGTGGGGTGGGGGATACTGGGAGTTGAACTCAGGGGCACTTTATCACTTTGCCCTATTCCTTTTTATTTTTATTCTTAAAAAAATTTGAGGCAGGTTCTCACTAAGTTGCTGAGGGCCTTGCTAAATTGCTGGGGCTGGCCTCAAATTTGCAATCCTCTTACCTCAGATGAACCAGTAGCTGAGATTACAGCTGTGTGCCACCACGCCTGTCTTACCAAAAATTCTTCAAAGCAATCTAGACTTTTTCTATCATGTGTTTCAAAATTCTCCCTACCACTTCCATTATCCAATTCTAAAGACACCTTAATGTTTTTTCAGAATTTATTAAAATGGTACCCTACTCTCAGTACCAAAATGTGTCTTACCACAAAATTACCACAAAATGGATGACTTTAAAAAATAAATCAGTTTTTTTTTTGAGTTCTGGGGGTTAAACATCAAAGATCAAGCTATAGAAAAGGCCACGTTCTCTCCAAAGTCTTTCCTTGCCTTTCCTAAAATCCTGGCGACCCCCAGTAACCTTCCGCATTCCTTTTCTTAGGGCTGTTAACACTCCAATCTCTCCTTCTATCTTCACCTTTCCCTCTGTGTGTCTCCTCTGAATCTCTGTGTATCCTTATCCAAGGACACCAGTGACCTTATCTTAACTTTAGCATATCTACAAAGACTCTATTTCCAACAAAGTCGCATCCACAGGTACCAGGCATTGAAACACAAGTGTAACTTTGTGAGGCACACAATTTAACCCAGAAATGGTGGTTGCAGATTTGACTCTAAACTTTCGATTGACCAAAGGAATGAGGATATATGATTAGTGGGAGAATTCATAATGTCCCATAATATAAGCGAATTTCAGAAAACAAACAAACAAACATATAAAGGCACTATGTAAAGCCAAAGATAGTGACCTTGCAGATCCTTAACATTCTAAGTTTTGTTTTGCTCTTTCCTACATCCCCATGTGAATAGGTAATAAATAAGTCCAAATTCCAATTCAGTTAAAGAACTGAATAGCAAACAATGATCTGTGACAGTTTAGCTTTTATTACATAATGTTGACATTAGCAAAACTCCAAATGTAATTTCTATTTGTGATTCGATTCTAATCTTTGTTCTTTGGGTTTGGTTTGAGCTGAGTGTTCTGTACTGTTGGATGAATTTGGACTGGTCTGCAGGATGAGTGGGATGAGTCCTTTAGGAGGATCCAAGGAAAGACTCATTCTAAGTGAACAGGAAGTTAGGCAGACAGGATTATCTCAATAACAGTTGCTGGAGGGGTGGAACTGTTTGTTTTTCTTAGATTTGACCTCAGCCCAGCTTTCAATGGATCAATTTGCATCCTTTTAAGAAGGGAACTTGATTTAAACAGAACAAGTCATTTTAATGTAGTTTCTTTTAAACCCTGGAGCATATACAGCCCATCTTTGATACCCATATGACTTAGTATAAAGAAAAGCACCACAAGCTTTGGTGGCGTGGATGCTTCCTCAGTACACAGAACTACCCTGGCATCTCAGCTGTGCTCCATGCTTTGGTACACTCCAGCCATTGGCAGCAACGCTCAGTGGACACACTCGGAGTGCAGGTGGTTCAGGTGTTGCCTGGCAGAGGCAGAGCGCCTGGTGGGGTTGGCAGTGTCTAGCAGTGATAATGGTGCCCACTAGAAGAGGCAGGAGCTGGCAATGCCTGGTGAGAGGTGACCAAATTGTGGACCTCAGAGCTGTGCTGACCTCATCTACTTTCCAGGCAGAGGATACCCCAAAGAGACTATAGCAAGGGATCGTGACACCAGAGACATGTGGTCACTGGGAAATTGGGGAAGACGCATAGCAGATTTCCAAGGTTGGCCAGGAAATAATGACTGAGTGTAACGTTGAGGCTTAATTTGTCTAAATTTAATGACATTTGGAACTGAAGTTCAATGCCTTCTGTTTTCTTGTCCCTTCAATTCTTCCTGCATCCATATCAGGTGCCAGAATATCAAAAGACATCAAAAAGGCCTGATGGGATCTTGCTAATTTCTGATGCCATTGAGCACTATCAGAACACCATAAATTCTACTACCATTCTAGCTAAATCACGCTAACTTTCCTGAAGATAAAGTGCGTTTTAAAATCATTGGTCTTGCTGGAGGAAGTATAGCAGAGAGTTGATGACTCAGAACTGAATTCAAGTCCCAGCTCTGATATTTCCTAGTTGTGTGACCTCTCTGTGTCTTGGTGTTTTATCTGTAAAATGAGGATGATAAATATCTACCTCATAGGATAATCTCAAGGAACAGATACTATTTGTACAGTGTTTTACTCAATGAATGATTGGACTAGGACTCAATAAATAATGATGATAATGATGATGGCCACCAATAAGGAGTCTAAACATTGCTGGAGATTGTGTCATGGAACCTTCTGTAATAGGACATAAAGCGCATCCTCTTTTCCCATGGATTGCCTCTATACTTGGTGAGGAATGATTTTCAGGCAGAAGGGTGAAACATATCCTATTAGTCAAGCTCTGCAACACTGCAGCTGCTCACAATGAGTCCTAAGTGGTTTCTTTCTCAGACAGAGCCCTCATTGAGTTTTGGGGGATTTGGATTGGCTATGCACAAGCAGCATGAGCTTTGTAGCTACCCTTTTGTTCTGACCTCACCTTGGGATAGACACGGAGCCCAATTTATGAAAGCTCCTGGCATTTGGCCCTCTTATCCAAGTGAGGTGCAGCTGGACTTTATATTTCTGTGCATTTGACTAGCACGATGTGTCTTGTTCACCAGAACGGAAGTTTATATCCTCAGGCCTTCTAATGGGTGAGGTCACTTTGCTGTTATTAGCCAAAAACCGCCTTCCTCCCAATCTGTCTGATTTTTTTTTCCCCCTATAGTGCTGAGTTCCCAGAGCAAGATATTTTAGACTATGAAGGGCTGCTTGTGTAATGAACTGATTCTGGAAATTTGTTCTGGTGGGCGTGTTTTCTTCCTGGTTTTGAGCAAGGGTTTTCATATTTTAGTTATTTCAGTTGTGAAAGAGCAACGGGTTTGGTAGAGAGGTTTTGCATAGTCTGGTTGTATTCATCATCAGTGCAATGGAAGCCAGTCTCCAGCAAATGTCAGGAGAGCCGAGTTATGGCTATTTGAAGTCCACATTGACATTAACTGATGGGCAACTTCAAAGGAGGCAAATTGAATAATTAGTACAATGCCTGTTGGTCCTTGCTAGTCTAGTATTTTTTAAAAATTCTTTTTCATTATTACTTCCCCAAGAGATTTTGATCATTTTCTCCAAGTGTCTCCCTCTCCCATGAAATTGTAATACCACAGATAATATATCTATTCAAGTTCACCTACATCTGTATTTTATGTACAAAAGAATAGGATTTCAGTCATGTCTCCTCCTCCCAATGAAATTTGCCCCCTTGACTGATGAGCCTCATCAATTGATTAAAACATGTGTCATACTTAAAAACACCCAAGTGTTGTGGTGGAATCCACTGGTTATGGCTGGAGAAACTGAGTCATGCATGTTTTCCCATGGATCTCTATACAATACTTCAAAAGCCCTCATTACTCTATTAATTTTTATGAAAGAATAAGGCAGAAGCACTATTTTAAAAACACTACAGTAGTTTTTCTGAGGAAATACAGTTGAAATTTTCCCAATTATAATTTTTTTCCATTTTTTTAGCACTATTCATGTCGTGTGCTTAAGTTGTTAGAAATCTGGCAAAAACACAGCACAAATAGCTCTCACACACACCCTTAGTCATTCCTGTGATCAGCATCCTGATGAAAGCCCTGATAGACTCATTGGGTCGTTTTTCCTACTCCAGACTCACATTCATGAATGTAATTACCCTTGAGGGCCAGGGAGGTCCATGAATTAATGAAGAGTGTCAGAAGTCAGAAAAGGGCACACATATACACACACCCGGCAGTGATGACTGGCAGGTGACATTTGGCCTTTGGCAATGCATGGGACTTGGGAACTGGAAAATATGCAGCCTTCCATCTAAAGGTCACAGGCCCTACTCACTCCTGTAGTCTTATTGTCATGGAGAAACCACAGTCCTGTGTTGCCAGAGGATTTTACTGTTTTTAAAGAGAAACCAGAATATAAATTTTTGTATGATTATTAAATATTGACCAATCTCTTTTGGATAAAATAAAAAGGGTCTATGAACTGGGTTGGGCTACAGCACTAACTTTTGACCATTGTTCCAGATATTCTCCCTGACCCCTGAGTCCAATCCATCCAAACACCATTTTGTGCTCCCTCTCCCCATGTCCCTCTTCTTTTTCAAAGCTTTCCATAACTTTCCCTTGCCCACCAAGTCACTTCTGTACTCGGAAGTCATGCATTTAAAGCCATCTGCCACTTTATGTAATATCTTTCCTTCCCTTATCTGAACACCAGTGTCTTCTCTTTGCTTAGTAATTTTCTGCCTCTATGCTTTAACCTAGCACTAAGTAAAATATTGAAACATTGACCAATGTTTTCTATATCTGAAAACTTTATGCTTAAATCCTACCAATCTGTCAAGATCCAACTTAGATGTCCCTTTCCAGGAAGCCTTCCTTGCTGGGTCTGGTAGGAAGTTATTCTTTCTGCAAACTTCAATAGCATATTATTTTTGATAAAGTTCTTGGACCACCTGTACACCGTCAGTGTTGCATCCATATTTAACCTGTGCTAGAATGTGTTGGCTCACAGAAGCAGCTCATCCACTGTCCCCATTCACTTTCCATCTTGGGACTTGTCCTGTGTCATAGGGGAGTAGCATTTAATTTAGGTTTTTTTTTTTCCCTTTGGTATTTTTCACTTTTTAATCACACATTATGGTTATTCGTATAGGGGTTCTTTCTCACCTACTAGGTAGCATTTTCAAGCAGAGATAATTTCTTATACGATCTTGATTTCTCCCAGTGGCATGTACTTAATATTTGTGAAATGATTCTTGCAACTTCACTGATTGCTTTATTCCTAGATCACTCCTTCCCACATTCCCCAAATGTTCCTAATCTGCTTATATGTTATTGGAAGAGGGCCAAATTGAGAAGGAAATTGTAGCTACGAAGGGTAACGTATAGGGAACCATCAGGCTTCCCGTGGATTTGTATCGATCCCTCTACATGCTCTAGTTCAAAAGTTAAGCCTTTTAAATGTTTTAAAACATTGACCAATGAATATTTAATACAAAGTCAATAGATCTATGTTTTAACATGGTGTTAAACATCTACCAGGGGATTTTTAATTTTTTTAATTTTAAAGAATGGCCTGAAATAGAACTGAAGACTGAGTGATTCCCGAGTTACCCGACTTGAACAAAGGCACTTGATTTCTCATTCCTTGCCATGTATACAGGCCAGTATACTTGGAAATGGCCACAAGAGGGGAGTATGAACCACAGTCATCTTTTACAGATGAATGGGATCAAGGAGTCCTTTGTCCAGAATGGAGAAAGTTCCATCCTGAACTAAGGTCAAGGTTATAATCGTATGCTTTCCAGTTGGTTGTCAAAGAATGAAAGTGGATCTGCTCTTTCTGTGTTCACAGAGACTCTAACCTCAGTGAGCAGCTGTCTAGGTATACCATGATCCTGACTGCAAAAATATATTTACGGAGAACTTCAAGGACCTGCGGTCCCCACCCGTTGTTTTCTCTACAGTTATTTTACCTGCATTAGAACCCTGAGAAAATTGTGTTCTTAGATCCCTTTGTTTTGGCTCCTTTAGAATTATTCATATTGAATTGTGACTTGCCATTGCTCAATCCTTGTATTGAAGGATGTTAAGAAGTAGTTGATAAAAATGTATTATATCAATGTATGGTCGCTGTCCATAATTTCATTAAATCTTCTCTTTTTGAGTATCCATGGGAGATATTTCACTCAAAACCTGGAATGTTCTATTTTTCCTGAAAAACTCGTTTGTGTTTACTTGACTTTGCTGATATTTTAAACTGTCTTGCTTTTCTCTTTTGGTTGAGAGGAGGCTTCATTTATCTAACCGATTTGTATGGAGCATCTATCTATGTCAGGCACGGCTGTTTCCTGATAGGAAAGGAGATAGGATGAGGAATAAAAGGAGAAGGATTTCCGTTCTCATGAAGCTTCCAGTTCAGAGAGAGATACTCATTTATCACTCAGATGGATGTATAGACTATAAGCTGAAACATGCTAGGAGTTCAGAACCTTGCTCTGAGAGCGTAACAGGAAGGTTGGCCTCCCTCGAAGAAAGTGCCCTTAAAGCCCAAGGATGTGTAGGCGTCACCTGAGGGAAAGGGGATGGGGCCCTGGCATTCCTGACAAAGGTGACCACTTGGTGGGGAGGGTCCAATGTGCATTCTGGTAACTGGGAGAATTCCAGGTGGACTGAGGTGCACTATACATGGGTAGGAAAGTATGGGTTAAAGTTTGAGAGAGAGTGAGGTTTGGTGTCTTGTTATGTGTTTCTGCTTGTCAGTTTTACCCAGGCTTTTGTTTTCTCCTAAATTCCTTGTTCTATGTCATCTTTCCATCAAATATATTTTTGTAGAAAAAGATAGAGTATAAATGAAAATTTATTATTCCAAGTTGCATCATAAGCAGACTCCATCTAGAATTAAATGAAACCAGTTCTGCACTTGACCACCACCACCGAGGCTCCCCCACGTCCATGGTGCTCACGTGTGGATGCAGGTATACTGTCCCACCCTGGCTGTGTCTCTGGACTGCAGCATGGCCTGGCTTTGCTCTGATGTCACGAGGAGGCTCAAGCTACTCCTCTTTCCCAGCACATCAGAGCGCTTCTTAGAAGATGGGTTTATTGACATTTAGAAATAAGATTCCTGCCTTCTGGTTCTGTGAAATGTTATAGCCAGTTGTCTTGAAAAACATCCCAGGAATTAACAGGTCAAGTGAATAATAAGGGAGTATTTCATAGTTGCTTTTTTTGGTAAATCCTTCATTCTGCCAGCTTTGCCAAGGCTTAGAAGGTGTTGGTGAAGGCTCCTGAAGGACACTTCCATGGTTAAGTGTTCTTGCCCTCATCTGTCATCTCTGTTTTTGGTACTGAATTGAACCAAGGCCCTAATGGAGACAAAAAAACCAAAACATAGCAATGTCTCTTACCTTTCCTACATCAGGAAAAAGCCTGATTCTGAGCTCTTATTCATAGTAGTAGTCCTTGCTTCTTTTAAAAGAAGAAGGTGAAAAGAAAGAAAAGAAAATTAATTGGAGATCACAATTGGAAGTAGTTACCCAGAGGGCTACTCACTCATTCTGCCTCAGCCAGCCAGGGCTCCTTCCTGGACTTCAAAGTACACCAAGCACATCAGTGCCACAGGACTTTTGCACAAGTCACTCCCTCTATCCAGAATGTTCTTCCTCTACATGATCACAAATTCAACTTGTTACCATCTTCTAGTTTTTGATTGAACCTTATTTTCTCAGTGAGGCTTACCATGATAAACCAATTCAAAATTGGTTCTCTTGAACTCCTGATTCCTTTAACCTTATCTTAGGGGTCAGAAAATTATGGCTTCTAATAATCTGTTTTTATAAAGTTTTACACACTCAGTTTAAAAAATGTCTTGAATATTACTTATCCAACTTGGCAGAGATGAGAGGCAATATGGGCTACAAAGTCTAAAATATTTTCTACCTGGATCTTTATAGAACATTTGCTGACATTGCCCGAGTTAGTCTACTTTTCATCTTTATGACAAAATACCCGAGAAAGTCAACTTAAAGAAGGAAAAACAGGGCTAGGGTATAGCTCAGTTGGTAGAGTGCTTGCCTCACAAGCACAAGGCCCTGGGTTCAAATCCCCAGCACCACAAAAGAAAAAAAAAGAGAAGGAAAAACATTTTTTAACTTACAGTTTTAAAAGTTTCAGTCCACGGCCGGCAGGCTCCATTTCTGAGCCCATGGTGAGGCAGAATATCATGGCAGAAGGGCACAGTGGAGGAAAGCTGCTCATCTTGTGGTGACCAGGAAAGAAAGAGGTGGGAAGGAAGGGACCAGGGACAACATAAACTCTTCCTGGCACATCCCTAAGGACCTACTTCCTCCAAGGAGGCCCTGCTTTCTGAAGTTTCCACCACCTTCCAATATTGCCATCAGGTATAAACCCATCAATGGATTAATCTATTGATGAAATCAGTGTCCTCATGATCCAATTTCCAAAAGCTGCACCTTTGAAACTTGCTGCAATGGGGACCAAACCTTCAACACATGAACCTCTGGAGGATATTTTAGATCCAAACTATGACTCTGCCCTGTTCAATATTTTCTTGTTTCATTTATAACCTTCTAGAGTATAGAAGTATCTATCTATCTGTCTCTCTATCTACCTACCTATTTGTTTTTTTTTTTTTTCAATTTCCATAAGGGTAGAGATTTTTGTTTGTTTATTAATACATTTCAAGAATCAACAATGCATGGCAGATGGCCAATAATTATTTGTAGAATGAACAAATGATGAATGAATAAATATAAAGTGTTCCACAAAGATTAGGAATCAGTTTTGATTGCTATGATTATTTAAATATTGCCACAACTTCCAAAGGGGAAGATGTGCCTGGCACCAGCATATATATTCTTGACCTAACATGTAGGAAGTTGTGAATGTCACAGGCCCCCTCAGCAGGAAGTGTAGTCTTATAGGTCTGTCTCTGAATCTTATATACCTGCTTACCTCTACTAGAACACCCACACAATCTCAAAATAAACCCCGGAGGAAAAGGCTCTTTTATAAAAGTAAACATTTTTTTGCAGCTCTAAAACTTTTGGCTTTGGTTGGGGAAGTGCTATTTTCACATTCAGACAGAGGAATAACTATTTTTACACTAAAGCCAGACAAGACTTAATTATTGAGCTGAATGGGCAGGTGTATTTTCAAGCTATGTCTTTATTTCACTTAAAAGAAGAGAGGAAAGGATAAACTTGCCTTTAGACCCAGGAAATAAAAGGCTTGGTCTTCCAGTTCCTTTCAGCAATTGATAAATTTTTTCCATGGGTTACATTTCTTGAACACGTCCACAAACCTCAGTTTACACAAATGGCCTCTGGACTGTGTGAAATAGCCACGTAGTCACTGCAAGGGCATTGAAGAGGACAGCATTTAAACAGAATTGTGAAGCTCATTTTTATATCTGCTCACTTTTTGATCATCACTCCAGCTGTAGCTTTCAGAAGCTGGGATACCTCATAACTGCTGGTCTCAGCTAGGGTGATGTGACATTGAGCAAAATCTGGGGATGGTTTGTTGTCACGACTGGGAAGGTGCTGCTGGCATCTTGATGGGAGAGACCAGAGGCTGTTTGACATTCCACAGTGCCCTGGATGAGTCCCTCACATACCCCTCAGCCCAAACTCCTCGTTAAGAATTGTGCCATTCAAGATGTTGGCAGTACCATGGTCGAGAAATGGTACCCTATGAAACAATTAACATGTTCATTCTTCTTCCTTTGAAGCCACTTTCTTTCTTGTTGCCTTGGCGATGTCATCACTTGCAACCCAGGGTTCATATAGAAGCCTGTTACTCCTTTACTGGAGGAGACAATGCTCATAAAACCCCAGGAGCCATTTGAGCACTGAGCAGACCCAGGGAAGAACATCATTACTGTTGATTAGAGAGGATTATGTGTCTCCAGGTTTTACAGCTGTATTTGTTCAGGGCTGATTTTTAAAAGTTTAAATAGTGCAAGGAAGCCTGGAATTCATAAGTCAGATATCCCCTGTTGGGATCACGGAACATAGGCTGCAGGAATCCACTGTAAACTCCACATCCGAGGTGTTTGTTCTTCTCAATCTTTCCTTGCATGTCCTGTTCCAGAGCATCCCCTGCCCTCTCTCCAAACTTATCCCCTAGGTGACCTCCTGGCTTTCTTCACTTCTTGTTTTTCCTGAAGGCTGCCTCTGTTCCATCCTCCAACTCCTCTCCCCTTGATTCACTGGATTCAGTATTCCATTGACTCTTTTTTGCTACTCGAGAATTCCTTTGGGGTTTCACATTTCACTGAAGCCACTTGTCAGCAATTCTTACCCTTACTAGGAGAATTTTGATGACTAAAATGTCCATCTTAATGTAAATGTTTTCTCTCAAAAGTTTAATCATTTCCTTCTACCCAGTCCAGCTCAATTAATTGACAACCAGATAGTAATTAGTACAAAAAAAGAGGAACAAAGAAAAGAATCACTTCACTTAAATGTTAGTTTGGGGCACAAAAGTTACTTTTATGGTTCTAAACCAGATTTCTGATACCATAGATACCTAAATCCCCAAGGTTTTGGTGGAATAAACCATGTTTGTTTGTTTTTAATTTTGTAGAGGTCTTGGGTTCTTGGGGACAGAATGTGGCAGTGACCATCACATAAATGAAGGCTGTGGCTGACAATCCTGAAGTGTTGGAATCTCCTATTGTTGACATAGAGTATCGTCTCACTAAAAGAATACATCTTAAGGTAGGATTATGTGCATTTCTACAAAGGTCTCTAATAGTTGTTAAGGGAAGGTTAGTGATTCCTGTCCTTCAGGGTGTAAGAGAGATATAAAGGAAGGCTCTCCCACCCCACAAGTGGGAAACACTCTAGATGAGAAGATTAAGTTGGATGGTCATTGGTACTCCCCAATATAAATTTTTATATGCGTTCTTAAAAGAGAAGTTTGCTATCTATATTCATTAAATTCAAGGGACGATGGGATTTACCTTTTATTTGTGCCTTATCTCACTCAAAGTAACATCCAAAGTCCCTATGTTGGTCTACAAGGTCCAGAGGTGGTGACACCATGATCTTGCTGACCCATCTGCTACTACTTTCCACCTACTCACTCCCTACTCACTCGCTGTGCTCTACAACACTGGCCTCCTTGCAGCTGCTCAGACCTCTGGACATTCCGTCCCAAGGCCTTTGTGCCAGCTTTTCTCTCTGCCTGGAATGTTCTTCACTTGGCTCACTCCCTCATCAACTTTAAGTCTTTGCTCCAATCCTCCTCAATGAGACCTCTTCTGGCCATACTATTTAATATTTCAAACCATTCCTTTTCCTTCTCTCCTCAGTTCTTCGGAGCCTTCTTCTTGGCCTAACTTCTTTTGAACCCCTTTTTACATTAATGATATTCTAAGAAACTAAATAATTTAACCATTTTTGATACATTACGTTTGTTTATTTCCTGCCTGATTCCTGGGAACTTTTGACTGCTTTGTTTACAAATGTATCTCAAGAGCCTAGAGAAACAGTGCCTGGCTCCTGGTGACCTTTGGGGACATAACTGCTGACAAAGTAAATGGGTTAGTTAAGCACCACAGGGATAAGAGGTGCATAGGGCAAGAGTTTTTATGAAGAATTCCTGATGTGAGTGGTTTGAAGATACCACTCAACTAGGATGAAAGGAAAACAAAATGGAGATGAGTACCATGTATTGCACGTTACAAATTTTCCTAGGATTTACCTTTCTGGCAGGTATCCATGGGATAGAAAAATGGTTAGCTAGAACTAAGAGATGCTCAGAGGCAGCTATTTCTAATGGATTTTAGGTGCGTGTGTATGTCTGATGGAGTCCAAAGAGAGAAGGACGTAGGCATTGGCTAGTATGGCTAAGACATTTCTGGTCGCTCATGTGACTTCTTATACCTGCCACCTGGATATGCTCAAGCCTTGTGCCTGTACCTGTGGCATGCCATTCGATTTTATTTTTATACTCAGACAAAGATGACAAACTCAAGATATCTCTGGATATAACCTTAAATACCTCTCAGGGCCAGAATGAGACAAAACAACTTCGTTTTTACCAGACACAAGACAAAGATGACTCATCAGACAAAACAAATCTAGTTTTACAAACCCACCTGCTCACCCTTATGGAGCTGTTTTAATTCAACACTTCAGTGTGCTCTTGCTGAATTAGAAGGAAGATGGAAAAGTTATGAGAAGATGAAAAAATCTTGTTGGTTTATGCTTTTACCTCCCCTACCCCAGTCTACGGATGCTGCCAGTAAGTTCCTTTTGTGCGTGGAGCTCTGCGTCTGAGCTCTGTATCAATGTAGCGGACTAGAGTCTGGCTGCCTGGGCTCACATCTTCTTTCCATCATTTATTAGCTGTGTGACTTTAGGAAAGTTATATAACTTTTAAAATCCCATTTTCCCACCTGTAAATGTATTGGATTATTGTGAGGAAAAATGAACTAACACATGCATACAGAGTCTGCTGCAGTGTCTTAATAAAGCATTATTAAAGCAGACTGCCCATATTACACTTCTGACTTTACTCCTTACTTTCTGGGCAACTTGGGGCAAGGAACTTCACCTCACTTTGCTTCATCTCCCTTGTTCTCAAAAGAGGCAAATTGCTTACTGCATGGGACTTGTTAAGAGAATCCAATGAAGTGGTTTAGATTGACAATTCAGGAAATACTGGGCATATAGCAAGTGTGCAATGAAAGGTCACCTCCATTATTCTTTGTTTCTCCTAATTTTTTTTTATCATGGTAAAATAATCTAGCATATAAAATTTCCATTGTAACCATTTTTAAGTGTATAATTTAGTGGTATTAAATATACTTGTAATGTGTAACCATCACCAACATCCATCTCAGAACTCTTTTTATCTTGTAAAGATGAGACTCTATATGTGAAACAGTAACATCTCACCCAGCCCACGGCCACTGGTGGCCACCATGCTACTTTCTGTGTCTGACTTTTCTAGGGGGTTAACTTATCTCACTTAGCGTAATGTCCTCAAGGTTCATTCGTGTATCAGAATTTCTTTTCCTTTTAAGGTTATGTCAGCATTTCTTTTCTTTTAAGGTTGAATAATACTCCAGTGTGTGTATGTGCCACCTTTCTTCACTGATGCATACTTGGGTTGTTTCTAAGTCTTAGCTATTGTGAACAATACTGCTAAAACAGGGTTGTACGAATATTTCTCAAGAACTCACTATCAACTATTTTGGTTATGTATCTAGAAATGTAATTGCTGGATTATGTGGTAATTTTCTTTTAAAATTTTTAAGGAACCACCTTACGATTTTGCACAGTGGCTGTGCCTTTTTACATTCGTAACAATACATAAGAGTTCTGATTACCCTACATCCTCTTCACCACTTGTTATAGTCTATTTTTTATAGTAGTCATCTTAACGAATGTGAAGTGATAACTTCTGTACTCTTATCTACCACCACCATTACTGCTATTACTATTTCTATTACTACAATCACTGCTGTTGGAGAACTATTTACTATTTTCTAATTTCAGAGCATTTTATAAGACTTTTTCTCTTACTTCCATAATGAAGGCCCATCTCTAAAGACCAAAAGTAACTCACAGTTATATTTGCAATGTTATCAGTTACCAGAACTCTTTTGAATTTGTGATTAGATGCTATTTTGTATGATTGGAACTCTGGCATGTACCAGTGTGATTATCTACATAGCCTATATTTAGAATTTTAACATATTTCATCTATGGATAGACTGATGTTGAATCAAAGCATTATAGAATCTAAAATTTGGAGTAAAGATAGATAACTGTGTTAAAATGCCAGTAAGAGGTAAATATAATCACATCAGGAAATGGCATCCTTAAGACTACTAAGTCTGACTTATTTACTGTAGACATGTATTGTTTTTATATTTAAAACAAACTTTTAAAAAATTACAGACAAAGTTTATGGTTAGTTATTTACAAGTTGAGAATCACCCTACAATTTATAGGTAGTATTCTGTTCCATAAGAGCACATCCAGAACATTCTTAGGGAGTTAGCATTTTAAAATATAATCAATGGAAATTAATATATTTGAGAACTAACATATTAATGAAAGTTGAAAAAAGAGGGTTAGTGTTGCAATGGTAAGTCCAAAAGAAGGTAAGTGACTCTTTTATAGAAAGAAATTAAAAGTGAGTCTTTTTCTGCAGCATGGACATGGCCCAAGAATGATTTAACCCTATTGACTGTGATTGTAATTCATCCAGGAATATCTAAAATGAAGGGAGCCTTTCACTGGGCAAGCATGGCTTCATATGTTCCTGTAAGAACATCCCACGTCCTGTACTTTCCTTCTGTAAACATTTGCTCTGAGGTTTGGGCTGTTGCATGAACTCATCAAGCCAGAGGAAATGGGTACCCTTTCTGTGGGCTGGCTTTGTCTGATATTGTTATATGTGACATGCTAGCTTGCAGATAAGTCTCTTGGGATTTTTTTTAAATACTATTCTTGAGTTCATATTATCACAGGTACTTATTATAATTTTGTGTTAGGAAGTACTATTTCTAATATTTATTTATTTTTTTTTCAATTTTAAATTGGACATACAATAAAGGAAAGGTAATGAAGAATACTGGTAATAGTAGATGCTGACAAGAATGCAGAGAAACTTGGATGGCTCCTATCATACTGGTAGGAATGTAAACTGGGACAGCTACTCTGGAAGACAGTTTAACATTTTCTTATGAAACATCAAACATATACTTACCACTGTTGGGCATTTATCATGGAGAAATGAAAACTTATGTTCACAGAAAAACCTTTACATAAATATTCTTATTATTTATAATAACCCTAATTGGACACAACCCCATTCTTCCAAAAGGTGAATGGAGGATGAAGAAACTGTGATAAATCTATGAAATGTAGTATTACTTTGAAATACAAAGGAGTGAATTATTGATGCACACACCAGCTTGGATAGACATCAAGAGCATTTGCTAAGTAATAAATGCCAAACTTGGTAGGTTATCTACTGCATGATTCCATGTGTGTCATATTTTCAAAATGCCCCAATCCTGGACATGAGGATAGTGAATACAGATCAGTGGTTGCCAGGTGTTAGGGACAGAGATGGAAGGAGGGTATAACTATAAAAGGACATGACAGTGGAGTTCCTTTGTGGTGATGGAATTCATAAACATGATAAAATTTCAAAGAACCATATGAAGCCATGAGTGCATGAAGATCAGTAAAAATTTGAATAAAGTCTATAATCCAGTTAATAGTCTTCCTGTTTATTTTGGAGTTTTTTTTTTTTTTTTTTTTTTTTTTTTTTTTTTTTTTTTTTGCAATGATAGGGATTGAACCCAGGACCTCTTGTATGGTAAGTGTATTCTCTATATCTGAGTCACATCCCAGCCCCTTATTCCTGGTTTTGATAAAGTGATATAGTTATTTAAGATGTTACTTTTGAAGAAAGCTGGGGGAAGCATCCAAAGTACCTTTGTGTGTTATTTTTGCAACTTCTTGTGAGTAGATTTCAAAATAAGTTAAAATAATGATTACATTAACACATCAACTATGACAGATTTAGTTATTTCTTTAGTGGAGGGTAAGGCAGGGAAGAGGGACAGAATGAAAACTAAACTGATAATCTGAACATTCCTACTTCTATCTGTTTATCCTTCTGAGAGTATTTCTTATGAAGAAAAAATTTCTGGGATACAGTTTGAAAACTATTTCTGAAAAGGTTGTAGAAATTTCTTGAGAGAATGAAAACAACCAAGTAAATAAGTAATCTAATTTTTAATGAAGAAAAAAATCTTCATAGCTAAAGTGATTTGATGTATTATTTATTTTGACTCAGGGTTATAGCTTCCAAGAAAAATGATTACAAATAACCTCATGTTAGACATGGTAACAGAATCAGATTCTTTGTTACGAAATTACCAGTGTCAATCTAACCATAGCTAAAATACTATTTCTTCTATTTCAGGGAAATGAAATTGTTGGTGGGCTTTCCTTAGAATTCGTTTAAAGCATCAGTTAGCTGGTAGAGCAGTGATTTTTTGATCTGAGATCCTGATTGGTAAGATAAGACTGTTACAGAACTGTTTAGCATAGCCAAGCACAGAATTGATTGCCAATAAAAATTGTATCTCAAAATATTCAAGAAATCTTTGCTTCCATGAAAATTTCCTCCCATTTTGGTGTTTGAACTGCCAGGCGAGTAGAAATGTTTCCAGCAGTATTGGTACAAATGCTTTCCTGCTCAGATGTACACAAACGTGGTTTTGACCTCTCACTCTCCACACCAGGCCTATCTACCCAGGGCCCCAATATGTCTCTTCTTCTGGTGACCAAGGCCTGATTGCTGCTGTGGGACAGAGGCAGGGCCTGGGAGTAATTACAGAGTCAGCCCTGCGGTCGTCTTCCAGGAAATGGCAAGTAGCACTTGCCCTAGTGTGTCCCGGCAGACTTCACTCAGGGGACAACAGGAAACGTATGCCTTATAAGGACATCCTGCGGCTGCTGCTGCTGTTTCCTGCAGGACTGGAAGGTAGACATGTTTTCTTTTACCATTTCCACTAGCCCTTTCTAAATCCATTGGGGGCTTGTCATTAAGAAAGATTTGTGCATGTATGGTGAGCCCCAAAAGAACCTGAATGCCCTTTCACATGAGAATTTTTGATATTTGCTTTTTGACTTTCTTCTGACTTCCAGTGACTTTGAGGATGTTTTTGCAGTCCTTTCAACACTATTATCTCATTGCCAAGTCTCCTGGAAAGTTCTTCAAAGAGCTTCTCTGCTTTTATCATTTATTTGGAAGAACAGTAGCTTCATTAGTTTCTGGCCAGAAATGAATTACAAAAATATAGTTCAATTCTCAGAATTAAGCTTATTGGTTGCAGAAATTCAGCTATTCTCTGAGGTGTTAAATTTCAATGTGTGATATGAAATTAGAGCAGGAGGAGAGGAAGTAGGTTGTTTGTGGGGAGACAAGTCAGACAGGATCTTCTCAGGTGTCCTCACTGTCTACTGCCCTTGGCAACATGTCCCAGTTTCCTCCCACAAAAGGGATTTTATAGGATTGCAATGTAAAAGGAGGCCATGGCAGGAAAAACCTTGGGATAATACTATGGGATAGTATGTGGTCATTAAAAATAATGTATTAGTGCTCATCTAAATAATTTGCAGGAATTTCTACAAATTAATGTCGAAAAAGAAAAACAATGAGAGAGAGAGAGAGAAAGAGAGAGAGAGAGAGAACAGAATGTGATGGTGTATGGACACTCAGCATTGATTTCTTTCCCTTGTGGCTTGCACCTTTGGCAGGGGCAGTGGTGATTGAGAGCCTATGTTGGACACACACAGTTCCTCTCCCTGTCCCAGTGGCTCTTTCATCCGCCCAGACAGGAGTGACAGTGGGTTGTGGATGGCAGAGGCTGACTGATGTCAACCAACCAAGACAGTTTTTCTTCCTGGTTGTAGGTGCATGTGTTGCAGGTGGTGTTATCCTGTGATAGGAAACACTTCATACTTCAGCCTTGTTCTCTACTGTCCAACTACATGACTATTTCCAAAATTTCTTTTTTTCCCCCTATGTTTCAATATTTTTCCCCTATGTTTCAGTATTTTTCCTTTTAGGCCCCTATAGTGACTTGAACAGTGTCACCCTACCCACAAATTCTGGTCTACCTGGAACCTCAGAACATGACCTTGCTTAGAAATAGTCTTGGCAGCTATTATTGTTTTAAAATGATGAGATGAAATCATCCTGAATCTAAGGTGGATCTCCTTCTTATAGGAAGAGGAGAGGATACAGAGATGTGATGATAGGAGTGAGGAATGATGAGTCTACACAAGGCAAGGAGTGCTGACGATTGCTGCTAACCACCAGAAGCCAGGAGCGAGATGTGGGAGGCCTTCTTCATCAGAGCTTCCAGAAGAACTGCCTGGTTGCCATTTTGATTTCAGACCTCTAACCTCCTGAACTGGGAGGAAGCAAATTGAAACCACCCAATTTATGGCTATCTATATGGCAGTTGTCGGAAACTAGATAGTTCCTGATCAGCAGGCCAAGCATTTGCCACTGCCCATAAGTCTGTGGTTCATGCCCCTTTTCAGACAAACTGGATGATCAGGAATACAATCTGAAACATCACCCATGGGATGAACTTTATCACTCAAGGCCACCCCTGAACTTCCATGATAGCAGATGGATCTCATAGAGTAAATGTTGGAAAGAATGTAGATCAATAGATTAGCTTGTGCATTACTTGTGGGAGTAAAAATTGGTTCAACCATTTTGAAAAAAATTTGTCATTATCTTTTAAAGTTGAAGATTGATAAATTCTATGGTAAGTTATGCTACTCTTAGGCATATACTATACTAAAAAAAGTTTATGCATATGTAGGTTAGGAGATATGTACAATATTTTCCACAGAAGCATTCCTGTTTGAAATTGCAACTTAAAAAAATCCAAAGTCCTAGTAACAGAACAGAAAAATTGTGGTACATTCATACAATAAAATATTACAAAGAAAATAAATTTATATAAATGAATTCTTGAAATATAATTTGAGTAAAAAGTAAGCCCTTAAGGATTACATATACCACAATACCCTTATAAAATGTTACAAGCAATTAAAACTACCCAATACATTTAAAATTTTTTTAAAAAATTTTATTCGTTCTAATTAGTTGTACATGACAGTAGGATGCATTTATACATTTTGATAGATCATACATAAATGGAGTATAATCTGTCATTTTTCTGATTTTACAATTGCAGGATCCCATTGATCATGCAGTCATGCATGTATATGAGGTAATAATGTCTGTTTCACCCAATACACTTTTAGTGAATTTCTATTGTGGTCAAATTGTAGTTTTAAAAAGCAAAGGGAAGAAAAATACAAGTTGCAAAGCAGTGGTTACTTTCAGTGGAAGGAGGCAGGGGACAAGATAGGACATTCTAGGTAAAAATTTGAAATTATGAATGTTCTAATTTTCATGATGGTTGGTGTGAACAAATATTTATTATTTAAAGAACAAATCAGTAAGTTAATAAATAACAGATTAAAGAAGGCCATGGCTGGACCAAGAATTAGACTGTGTCATGGATCAAGTTACACAATTAATCACATTTTAGGCACCAGGCAGGAGAAATATAACTACTAGATTTTTTTATTGTACAAAAAAGTTTCTAGTTGAATCAACCTTGGGGGCAAGAAAAGGCCTGGATCTGGGATAGGAGAAGAGACAGGATAGAGACTGAAAGACAAAGGGAAAGAAACCTCAAGAAAATCACAAAAGCAGCGTAGGGAGAAAGGCTTGTGAGAAATTCCCCGTGGATGTTCCAGGAGCCTGGAAATCAGGCGCACCACAAGGATTCATTATAAGTTGTTTTCTGCTCTTAGGTCTGGTGTTTGCAACCTCCGTTATCTACACTAACATTTTTGCCACATAGATCTAACAAATAATAAGTAATAAAAACCTTTTCCTTCATCACTCAGCCATTCCATACTAATTTTTTGAGTTCCTACTGCTTGGAACATAGTACAAAGGATAGAGTCGCAAACAAAGCAACACGTCTTTCCTCTTGGAGCTATTATATAATTTTCCAGATGATGCTAAATGCCGTGGCAAAAAATGAAGCAGAGAAAAGGAGCGAGACCTGGAGAGCCAGAAGTAGCAGTGATTACATTAGTGGGACAGGCTATCTGGGACTTGGAGACTTTTCAGCTTTACAATGGTGAAAATGTGGTATACATTCAATAGAAACTGTCCTTCAATTTTGAATTTTGATCCTTTTCCAGATAATATATAGGCCAACACTTTTAGATTTTTGGACCCTGGCAGTGAACTTAGTTTCCCGTCAGCCATGTGATCATGGGGCAAATAGCTGAGGCTCTAGAGTATACTGTGTCACTAGCATTTTTTTTTTTTTTGGGATCTAAGTATTTAATAAATTGTATGAAGTATTCAACAGGTTATTATAAACTAAACCTTGTATTGATTTTGCCTAATTGTGGGCTATTGTAAGCATTCTGAACATGTTTACAGTAGGGTAGCTAAGCCATGATGTTCAGTGGGTTAGGTGTATTAATGCATTTTTCAAAAGATTTAAGATGATTTCAGTTTACCATGAGTTGTTTCATTAGCATCTTCACATACAAGTGCGAAAACAACTAAGGCACAGGTCTACACAGCTAATAAATACACTGCTTGGATTGCCATCCAGGAAATCTGACTCCTGAATCTGTGGCTTTTATCCATTTACAATTCTGTCTCTAGTAAATGCCAGTGAGATTAACTGAACAATGTTACAATCTCACTCAACAGCAAAGGAACTGAACTGTCTCAAAGAAAAGTACAGAAGTTCTTATTGACCCATCATTTTAAAGTTTCTTGTTATGCTTTGGAAAAACTTGCTACCTTGGATTTTTAAGGTTTTTCAAGTTTATGATTATCAGCTCATGAGTGCTAGAAGAAAAGATGATTCATTGGTGCCCAAATTAAAGTGCAGCATGTTCTAAGTGAAAACAGTCCAGGGTTAGTTGATGACTAAATCTAAATGCCACATAAAATATGTCTTTTTATTTTTAGATGCTCCAGGAAACAAAGATATCCAGGTAAAAGCACATTACAAACTCTTGGTAGACTTACCAGACAGTCTAACTTAAGCATTTATTTTGAGTAAAAAGAACTTGGTTTTTTCCCTTACAATGGTCACATAATTTGCTTTCACATTCTTTTGTCTGCAGTTATCACTTCCACTTAAATACACAGAAACTTCTGCTTGCATGGAGACTTTTCTCAACTTCTTTCTCCACCACATTCCATAGTAAAATATATTTAAGTCGTAAGTTGCCTTTCCGTTTTCTACAACTATTTTAGTATTTCTAGGTTTTGAAACACATACATGAACACACACACACACACACACACACACACACACACACACTCCCCATAAACACCACTTCTTCAAAAAAGAAAAGTTTTTGAGCTCATGATTTCTTTATTTGGAAGTTTTCTCTTCAAATTCCATAATAAATTTGTCCTTAAGAGCATGAGCAAGGTAGGCTGTTTACAATGAAACACCAGGTCATTCTTTTTTGAACTAGAAGAGTTTCAGGGTATCTGGTAACCTTGACATTGATACTTAGAAACTACTCATGATCACAGAATTAACCTTGGCATGCATGCATGCTAACCTATCCCATTCTGTTAAAACAATGCTTACTGGGCCCACTGAATTGACTTCACAATTCGTCATGAATGATGGTCCACTCTTTGAAAAGCACGTGCCCCCAAGTGAGACATCCCTGGCATCTCAAGGGGGTGGCTTTCAGCCTGGACTGAACATCAGAATTACTTGTAGAACTTTTCAATAGTACAGATGCCCAGTCTCACATGGGACCTATCAAATCAGAACATCCAGGAGTTAAAGTTTCTAAAATTTTTCACTTGACAAATTTGGGACAACAGTTGGGTTGGGAGAGTGATAAGAACAGCAGGTTCATTTGTCACTGAGAATTGAAATAAGTGAAGTGCAGGGGTGGATCTAGGTTTTGTAAGGCCTGAAATTTTTACAGTTTTATTCTTTTAAAGAACCACATTATAAAATTAGGTAAGAAAACAATTGCTTTTAGAGAATGAGAAAATAAACTCCAACAAATTACTAATTACAAAATGATAAATCCCATAAATATAAAAAATAATATTTTTACTAATTAACTTCATTACCCAGGTCTTTGATACTTTCTCTTTTACATTTTTTAGGTTGATAATCTTTGACTAGAAGACAGACCAACTCTTTGGCTTAGCACAGTTGATCGAAGTTTATTTTTTACTGATGATAGTTGAGAAGGTTCTTTCAACCTCCTGGCTTATTATTGGAAATGCCTGGGATGGTCGTAACAAAATACCACAGACTGGGAGACTTAAACAACAGAAATACATTTCCTCACAATTTTGGAATCTAGAAACCAAGAGCAAGGGGTTGGCAGTGTTCGCCTCTTTCTAAGCCTTCCTCTTGGCTCATAGATGGCCCCACTCAGAGTCCTCTCAATTGCTCTTCTTGCTGCCTTGTTTGTATCCTTATCTGCTCCCAGAAGGCCACAGGTCATACTGGGTTAGGGTCCACTCTCATGATCCAATTTTAATTTGGTTACCTCTTGAAGAATTATCTCTAAAAGCTGTTTCTGGAGGTTAGGTACTAGGAGTTAGGACTTCAGCATATACATATTTTTATGGATAGAACCAGGATTTCCCACATGCTAGGCAAGTGCTCTACCACTAAACTACATCCCCAGCCCCAACATATAAATTTTGAAGGGGCACAATTCAGCCCATAATTTGTCAGATTTGGGAAAGCACCTCTCAAATTTCTTTCATCTGTAAGTTGAAAGATTTTAATACATTAAAATATTACCTGTACAATAATTGGTTTTAATTTCTTGAAATCATTAACATTTTAATGAGCTTGGCATCTCTGTACTCATTTTATTGGTTTATTGCAATATCTTTGTTGATGCCAAATCAGGAAAAAGAAAAAGCTAGAAAAGAAAAGGAAAAATTGAAAACATTTTCTAGTAATTAATTTTTCCTCATTATTTAGATTTTCAAACAATCCATGTTACATCCATTTTAAACTTGTCATGTTTTCTTAATAAATTACTGCTTTTGGTATGATCTGGAAAAGGTCTTGTAGTCCCCTTCTCAGTATTAGATTAATTTCAATTTATTTCATTTTTACATTTATTGCATCTTGCTTTAGTCAGTTTTATCACTGCTGTGACTAACAGACCTGACCAGAACAATTATAGAGGAGGAAAAGTTTATTGGGGGGAGCCCATGTTTCAGAGGTCTCAGTCCATAGAAGACCAGCTCCACTCCTTGGGGCTCAACGTGAGGCTGAACGTCATGGTGGAAAAGTGTGGTGGGGGGAAGCAACTCACATGATGATCAGAAAGCAGAAAGAGAGACTCCACTGGTCAGATAGAAAATATATACCCCAAAGGCTCACTGCAAGGGACCCACCTATCCCAGCCATACTCTGCATTCAGTTACCACTCAGCTAATCCCATCAGGCGATTAATTAGCTGATTGAGTTAATACTTTCGTAACCCAATCATTTCTCCTCTAAACTTTTTTGCATTGTCTTACATATGAGCTTTTGGGGGACACTTCACATCCAAACCATAACACTTCTGTTTTATATTCAATTAATTTTTATTTTAATTTGTTCTCAGGTATCTAATAAATTTAAATTAAGAAGAAGCTATGCTTTATGTTAGATGAAACCATTAATTTGTAATTTTTCATGGGCTAAAAATAATTCCTAAACTTGTCAAATTGCAGCTGAGTTTTATTGTCACTTTCATGAAAAAAATCATAATTTCTGGTGTTTTTACAATTGTGTATTATGCATGACTGAGCATATAATCCGCAGGAGATCTTCAGTTTTGGTACGGCACAGAGAGGAGCTGAGTGCTCCACTGCTATTTTGCACATCAGTTGCTGGAAGCATCTTTATAGACTTTCTTCTGTCTCCATCCAGTGCATACCTTGTTTCTCATCAACTACCCAGGTATTCCCCATGCTGATTGCTGTAAGAGGTGTTCATTTCTTCAACAGGTGGTCAGGGTATTCCTGGAAGCTGTTTCTACACCGGGACAGTCAACAGAGAAATGACTGAACCACAAAAATATATTCTACTCAACTCAAACTGAGTATGTTCCCATTTCACCTTCCATGTTGGCCAGATTCCAAAAGAGCCTATGGCTGCTCCAGCATTAGGGGGTGGAGGGAGAGCTCAGGGTGGAAAGTGATAGAGGTCTTTATTAATCATGGTTAAAATATCTTACTTTATAGATTTCACAAAAACAAACGACCATCTAAATATATTGCTAGGACACTCCCAGACTTCTGAAAGGAAGGTTCTGCATCTTAAATTTCATTATTTTTATGAAACTCTGACTCTGACAGATGACCAGGAACTCTGTCTCCATAGTATAAGTGGTCATTTGAGGTGTCCACCTAGAACAATAGTTCTTCAAAACATGTCTACAAATTGGTGCCAGTCCATGATAAAGGTATCAGTAATATGGAATGAAATGATATCTCTCCATGATTATTTATGTGCTTAAATTCTTTCTGATACAAAACATTATTGTAGGCTCAATTTGAATTTTATTTACCACACTCCCTTAGTCATTTCCCAAAGGAAATGACTTGAGAGGAGAATGATATCTAGAAACCTTGACCATATGCTTGGTGTACGCATTACTACAGGGGTGTCATTGCTTCTAGGCTTTCTTAGTAGACAGAGTGAGGATATATAAGCATGCATATACCTATACATATACACATTAATTACAATTTCTATCTGTATATGTGTAGTAAAAAATGATAAGTTCATATTTTTACTTCCAATTCCAATTCAATATTTCAGATTCTTTCTCATCTTCCTTTTTTCTATGTTTTAGACGTTGCCAAATTGCATTCCACTTCAGTCAAATAAATTTTGGTATCTTTCAGTTAGAATCAAAGACACTGTGAAAAAATGCTTGCTTCCTACTGATGATGATGATGATGTTGATAATGATGATGATGACAATGATCATGGCTAGTCATTGATAGCAATATTTTGGAAAAAAATTTCCAATGGCATTTTCTTTGTTTATGAATTGCCTTGATTCAGAGGGAAAAAATGAAGAAGGCATATAAAACACACAGTCAAGAGATTGAAATAGTTGATAAAAGGGAGGGAGAAAAAAGGGTAGGCATATAAATTGGAGCCAAAAAATAGAACTAACAAAAGTTCGCATTTGCAGGGCATGGTGGTGCATACCTGTAATCCCAGTGACTCAGGAGGCTGAGGAAGGAGGACCACAAATTTGAGGCCAGGCTCAGCAACTTATAGACTCTCAGCAACTTAGTGATACCCTGTCTTAAAAATAAAATGGACTGGAGATATAGGTCAGTGATAAAGCATCCTTGGTTCAATTCCCAGTACCAAAACAAGCAAAAAAAAAAATTTAATTAATTTTATCAATTTCTTTGGACTGAGACAGAAATGTATCTGTAGGTTTTCTAATTCTTTCCATCTGGGTTTGAATCTTAATTCTGGTACCAACTAGATCAGGTCCTACCTGGACAAGGCACTTAAACTCCCAGTGCCTCAGTTTTCTCATTTGTGAAACAGAAATAAAAATAACAATTATCTTGTTGTGGGAATTAATAAGTCAATCCATGTAAAGCTGTTAGTGCTTAGCATTTATGGAATTCTCAATAAAATCTAGCTATTATAAGCTATTACTTTGACTAGTTGAGGGAGGGTTATTTTAGGTTACACAAGAATAAAACAAACAAAAGTTCTGAAAATTTAACATCCTTTTTAGCCTTACCCCCTATTATTTTTCTTAACTAGACACTTAGCATGTAAGCTAAAGCCTTTCCAAGCTAAGGTCTCTGTCCAAGATTAAAAGTATAGCTACTGTGTGTAATTCATTAAAGTTATGTTCTTTAGTTATCAACTAAGGGGGTGGGCAAAAGTAGTAAAAAGAAACTCAGGGACCAGGAAAGGGTTCTTGTCTGTATCAGTAGAAGTAGCAGCAAGCTGATTTCCTCAGAGGTGAGCCTACAAATTTGCACAATGTTCCAATAAAAACTTGTTGGAGATCTCAGGTCCAGCTTCCTAATGCAGCACATCCACAAGATAGAATCTGAACAATAGTTGCATCTGCTCTCTAATCCATGAGCAAACAATGTCTGGGAGTCTGAGGAGCAATGTCTGAAGGAAGGCCAGCTTGGGTTTCCAGAAAAATAAACCCCAAGTATTTGAGTGAAGTAGCCTAGGGCCCCTTGTTATTTCCTTTTGTTACAGAGTTGGGACCTTCCAGGAAACTGAGGTAACATGAAGATCCCCCTTCAAACCCTGATTCTTGTGATAAAATCAGAAAGATTTCAGACATGTCACTCAGAGTAACAGACATGAGTTTATTGAAGGGATAGGGGTCAGATAGGCTAAGGGAGAGAGTGGGTCCTCTCAGAGAGGAGAGGGACAGTGTGCCTCTCCTGCACTTCAGTTTCATTGGGGCTCCCAGAGAAATTTCCAGAAAGTCCTGCCCGTGACTGACAGCACTTTTGACTGACAGCAGGATGACATCAGACTTTCAAGTCCCACTGCCATGGCAACTCTAGGTCACTTTGGTCTGTGCTGACAAGTTCTAATTGGATTCTTAACCATAAATTCTTACAGATTTTATGGTTAGGAGGTATTATCTTCCTGAGTTTCAGGATCTGGCCTATGAAAAGGGTCACAGAAATCTCCCCGTTCAGGGTAACTTATGGACATTATTTCAGGCCTGCATTTCTTCTGCATACAACAGGTAGCTTGCTGAGGAATGTGACCTAGCCTGTCCACTTAAGCCAGGGAGAACTGCAGGTAAATTGCTTCTTGGAAAACAAAGTATCTGGGTGTCAGCACAGTGTGCTCATTTTATAGACTTACTCCCTTAACTCACGTTTGCACCACCTGCTTCTGTCTTCTATCTACCACTTTTACATTGGTTATTTATTGATCAAAATTATCTTAACCTTTTCTCCTTGACAGTGACTAATCAAGAAATCTGGTCACACCTTCAAACTGCTCCCATTCCATTAGAGAACAGAGAAGTTTACTTTCCTACCTTATATGAAGCTATCTCCTGTCATTTTTAATACATAATTCAAACATAAAGATTTATCATTGTTTATGAAGAAAGTTCTTTTCTGCTACTTTTTGTGTGCCTGTTTAAAAATCTCCTTTATAGATTTGCCAACATCAGTGCAGAGCAGGATCATTTTAGAAATGCAATTTTATATTGTGCTGATTAAGTCAAAATTTGTACTCTGATCTGTGTCCTTTAACTATTTTTATCCTCTGACATGATTTTAGATAATGATGAAAGATAGCCCTGTTTCAAACAACAAGAACATTTCTGAATAATGGATCAGTCCTTTCCTGATTTGCAACTTGGGCATGTTGGTGACATTAATTCTAACATATCTTCAAACTTTGAAGATGAATGGGATCTTCCTGCTCCCCCCCCAAGTACAGCTGTCATCAATTTAGACAAAATACAGACATAATTATGCTCCTGAAACACCAGATTGGATGGTGTAAGCCTGAGTGCTTTGGCAATCCTCCACATGAAGACCCAGGCCTCCCAAATGTAGCCAGTTTTCTCTCAGAGGGGCTGATCCTTGCCTCATCTGTCACTCCCATAGAGAGCAGATCCTTTGACATCAGTGAGAAGGTGCTCTGTGGAAAAGAGGTCTGCGAATTAGTTCCATTTGTGGAAAATTAATATCTATTTGACTACATGCATCACTGAGATACTGATTTATGTGTTCTAACTTTGACAGTTTTAATTTTAGGTAGAAATCATTAACTTGCAGGGCATGTTTTGTTTGGTAGTCTCGTGTGTGTGTGTGTGTGTGTGTGTGTGTGTGTGTGTGCGTGTGCGCGCGTGAGCGCATGGGTGTGATTTGCTGTGGTTTCCCTGCCGATGGGTTGGGATCCACCTCTACTCTTTCTGCCAGCCTGCTGCTGTCATCACCCCACACCTGAATAAAGGGCTGTATTTCCAGTAGTGTTGGGCAATTCCCTAAAGCTCTGGAGATGGCAGCAGAGATGGGGGTTGAGGGAAGGTACATAGAGTGCGATAATTGGAAAATAACACTGTGGACATTCACCCCGTTCTATCAACCTCGTAAATCATGTCAGAGCTGGACTCCAGGACATTTTTGCATTGCCTATTCTACAAGAAAAGGGAAAACATCATGGTCATCATCATCATCATCATCATCATTATCACAGTTAACTTTTACCTAAAACTTAATATGTCCCCACATAATACCAAGTGCTGGGGCGTTCTCTTAATTTAAGATAGCAAGTTACAGTGACAAAATTAACCAAAGTTCTATGCCATTTCCATTATATCAAATGGTTCTTCAATAATAAATCTTAAATCGTCAAAAGCAACCATTTAGCTTATTTGTTGTGAGGAGGTCCAATATAAAATTTCTATTCTTTGAAGTCAATAACTCCTATAACCAGTATCTTATAGTTAAGCATACATCAAAAAGATTTTTGAGGAAAAATTCATTTAAATCAGATTTTCTGCCCAAATTCTTTTAATCATCTTTCGATTAAATTGAAGAATCTTATGATTTCATATAAAGTGGTAGAAAAATATAACTGTCAGTCCTATTTAAGGTTGCTTTAGTCCTTTAGCATGAAGCAATAATTCAGACACTGAAAGGAGCAGACTTGGATGTCTGACGAATAAATGGCAAGCCCCTAGTGGACAGCAAGCCAAAAAGACTTAAGTGTCACCAGAGCTCCGCACAAGGGAGACAAGACATCATCTGGACCAGAATTGGGAAACAAGCCAAGAAGAAGGGTATATAAACTCCCCTCTCAGACAGCTCCTCGACTCAGCCCAGATCTCCTGACGAATCCACCTCAGCCAGGTTCGGGAGCCCCGCGGATCATCGGTGGAGACTGCCCAAACTCCGCAGCTCTGTCGGCTTCACGACCAACCGAGCCTGCCTGTCCTCGATTCCTTGACCATGGGCTGGAGGAAGTTCCGAGACCAGCCGTCGTCTTCTCTCCGACTAAGATACGTCGCATTCGGGGTCGTCGAAACCGACAAGGCAGAGAGGACTTTGGACTATTTGATTGAGGTGTGTTTATTTGCCATACGATTTGATTGATGTGTGATATTAGGAATATTAAGGTTTGTGTTATCCCGAGTGTATCAAATAAAGCCAACTTGTTTGGAACCAAATTCTAGTCACTCGCCTCTCTGCAGCTCGCGACAGACACTCAACATGAAAATAATTCAATTACTTAAAGATGTTGAAAATAATATTGTGGTTGATTACACGAAGGCTTCTGCCCTCTGTAGGGAGTAGATTATCTACCTATGTATACATTTGAACTTCTTAGTTTCCCAACACAGAGATAGAAAACTTTGGACCCTTTCTTTGGATCTTTGTATGTTAAAACACTTATAATATATTGTCATCCCTCTGTATCCACGGTGGGATTGGTTGTAGGACCTCCCATGGACATAAAGATCTAAGGATGCTATTACAGTTTGGATGTAAGGTGTCCCCGAAAAGTTCGTGTGTGAGACAATGCAAGAAGGTTCAGAGAAGTGATGGGGTTGTGAGAGTCTTAACCCAGTTAGTGATTTAAGCCCTGATGGGATTAACTGAGTGGTAACTGGAGGCAGGTGGGTTGTAGCTGGAGGAAGTGGTTAATTGGGGGTGTGGCTCTGGGGTACATATTTTGTATGTGGAGCATGGAGTCTCTCTCTCTACTTCCTCATCACAACGGGAGTTGCTTCCTTCCACCACACTCTCCCCACCTGATGTTCAGCCTCACCTTGAGTTTCAAGGAATGGAATGGACTTCTATGGACTAAGACCTCTGAAACTGTGAGCCCTCAACTAAACTTTTCCTCCTTTAAAATTTTTCTGGTCAAATCTTTTAGTTGCAGCAGCAAAAATGTTGACGAAAATAGATGCTTAAGTTCTTTATATAACATGGCATAGGATTCACATACAGTCTACGTACCTCTTCCTGTATACTTTAAACATCTCTAGGTTACTTGTAATGCCTAATACAATATGAACACTAGGCAAATATTTGTTGTACCATACTGCTTAGGAACAAATGAGATGAAATGAAGTCTGTACATTTTGTTACAGATTACATTTTTCAAATATCTTTTGAAATATTGGTTGAATCCATGGGTATGGAACCCACAGATATGGAGGACAAACTGTATTAAATAGAAAACGAGAAACTACACATTGTTAAGCACTAGCTCTAAATTTTAATTTAAATCTGAGAGCAGTTTGTTCACTTACTTCAGAGTTAGCATATTGGTAGCAAATGTGTGTCTATGCTTTCAATCATGGGCCAGTGGAAAATATTGCTAATTGCTTGAAACATTTGTTTTCTCTAAAGCAGGACTCAAAGCAGCCTGGGAACTTGAACTCTGATTAGCCTTTACTAATCAATCATAGTTGGCAACTACAAAGAAACCTAAATCTGAACAAGATTGGTGGAGTGAAGCAAAGTCAATACCCTAGTTGAGATACTGTATTATAGTTTGCAGGATGTTACCCTGGGAGGGAAAATGAGTGAAAGGTACACAGGATCTCTTATTTCTTTTCCTTTCTATTTTTGTATCAGAGACTGAACCCAGGGGCGTTTAACCAGTGAACCACATCCCCGGGCCTTTTAAAAATATTTTATTTAGAGACAGGATCTCGCCAAGTTTCTTAGGGCCTCACTAAGTTGCTGAGGCTGACTTTGAACTTGCAATTCTCCTGCCTTAGTCTTCCTAGTCACTGGGATTACAGGCCACCACACCAGGCCTCTGCATTATTTCTTAAAACTGCATATAATTCCATAATTATCTCAAAAGAAAAAGTTTAATTAAAGAATTAGAAAAGAAAACTATCACTGGGGTTTATAGTACATTTTAATGAGAATCTCTCTGATGTGTTCAGGAATGATCATTTTATTAAATCAGACAATTTCAGAGTGGGCATTTATTTATTTATTTCAAAATAAAACAAGACCAGGGAACTTCTATTTATATACATAACATCCTAAGTGAATTGGAGAAGGAAACACATTTATTAGGTGACTATTTTGTGGCAGCAAGTGTGTTTAAAGGGGTTTGCAGACATAAATCCAGCTTATTTTCTCAGAATTCTTGTAGGTATTTAATCCAAGTCTGAATTTGAAGAAATCGAAGGTTGCTGCAAGTCTCAAAATAACCATGAAACAGAAAAGATTCAAATTCTCTGTGCTTCTATAGTAGTGAACTCTCTGTTACTACACCAGTTTTCAAACTTTTTTCACTACAATCCACTGTTTAAAGTTACATCGTGACCCCAATACATATTCTAACCTAGACAAACCTTTAAAAAATATCCTTACTATGTCCGATGCTCTGTTCTATTCTGTTCTTTAGTTGCATTATATTCCTAAAAATGAGCTAAACTTGATATCATGATCCATTAATGGATTATGACCTGTAGTTTGAAAATCAAATGTTATTTTCCACTTACTATGTCTCTTCCACTAATACCCGGGAAGAAACCTTTTCAATGCCATCCAATAGTCCTCTTTTGTGCTGTGCTCTGACCTTGCATACCAAAAATTAAAGGGGGTGTTGTCCTTGTTAGCCTTGCTTATTTAAATTCATCACAGCACATGCAAAACATTGTAACCTGATTCTTTCTGTGGCCTTAAGGCATTTGAGGTCTTTTCTCCCTTCTTCTCCTTTTTTTTTTTTTTTTTTCCCCTTCTTCTCTCTCTCTTCCCGACCACATCCCTGTGAGGGGGCAGATAGACCCTTTAAAATTGAACCCTGTCATTTTCTGAACTGATGTGTGGTTTGTCGTTTGAGGAGACTTGGAGGCCATGTCTATAAGAGGCAAATACAGGCAAATTAGCTGCTGATTTACATTAGGCTTCAAACCTCTGTGTGGGCGTCTTGGGTGGTAGTAATGGTGGAGTTGGGCTATGTCTTATTTACCCTGGCAATCCTTTATGGGGCAGGGTGAACTTGGGTGGCCTGGCATTCCAACTCACTTCCTGTTGAATGCCATGATGTATCCATCAGAACAACCTGGATCATCCATGCATGATCTTCCTTGGGTAATGATCTATCAGGGCTTCAATTTCCGGACTCCCTATGGGATTATTTTAGCACCCATACTATGGGTCTGTCAGTGGTGATGTCAACTTCTGATAATTGTTGGCATTGATTTAGTCCTCTGGGTGTCAGGAACTGGGTTAATTACTTCACCTGTATTATCTTACTGAATCCTCACAGGAGCCCTGTGGAGAGGATGCTATTACATCATTAGCATAAAGGCCGGCTGGAAGGCCGGTTTTGTTTAATAAACTCTTAGAAGATATCAGGGGAGCGTTGAATTAGACAATGAGATGGGAAAGGAAGTGGTAGAGATGAGCATGCACACACACACACACACCTGAAAAATAAAGTTTTGCACAGTTTTAGTCTCCAAGCTAAGTCTATTCTGCTTTCTTCTTTTTCTGGCTTTGATCATTTGGCTCTGTCATCATTGGTTCTAGCCAACATCATAACAATTTTCAATCCTAGAATTTTCTATGCTGACTTTCCTCATTTGAAAAAGATGGTTGAAATTGGCTCTTAGATCTGTGATTCTTTTGTAATCACAAACAGACTTAGCTTCCAAGTGGAAGGTATTTCAGTTCTTCTTGTTGGGCAGCAGTTCAAAAATTAGTGCACACAAGAATAACCTAGGAAATATTTTTAAATGCAGATTCCTGGGCTCCACCAAGATAAATTCTTATTTAATAGGTCAGCACTAGTTTCCTTGAGTCTGCATTTTAATGCATTTAGATTTAGCAGTTTGAATCAAGGTGATTAAGATATAAATTATCTAGAAGTAACATCATAAAAAAACATAAATTCAAGGTATTATAAATTATATGGAATAGTAACCCATATTTTAGGCCCGCTTCCTATCTTCAACCTAATCTCCATATTTAAGGTAGTTTTAAAAAGGGCATCAAATATTTGTATAAAAACAAGAACAATAACATTTATAATAAAGAATTCTACAATGTTATAGAGCTACCTAAAAGTAGTCTTGGGCCACATCTATTCGACCAAGATGCAGGTCTTCTGCATAAATGTGCTGATCACTATATAGGCTGGGGAACCTTTTCTGCCTGTGGCTCCTAGTGCTCTCCCATATCTGAGTGCTCCTCACAGTTCCCAACTTCCCTTGGTATTGAGTGGATTCCATGACTGGGTTCAGACCAGCAGAATGTGATGAAAGTAATGAGCAACTTCCAGACCAGATCCCTAAGAGATAGAGCATTTTGTGAGTCGTATCTTTCCCTCCCCATTTTCTAGTCAGGTGATGCCAAAGTGGCCATGGAGCTGCAAGATGGTTTAAGAACAAGATGGAAATGGCCTGGGTCCCTGTCTAGAGAAGAATTTCCTGGTGTGCATGGAATTGCGACATGAGCAGCAATAAGCCTCTACTGTACTTAGCCACTAAAATTTGTGGGTTTATTTATTTTGGTTGTATAGTCTGGCCTATCCTAGCTTATTCCCTGCTATCTTATTAACAAAAAATTAATAACCATGATGGAAATTCTTCATTATACCAGAACTGATGAATTGCAACCAAATGCCCCAATAGGCCAATACCTAAGAGGATGTAACCTGGGCAATCCTGTCATTATCCCTTCAAATCGGTAGCCTACACAGAACCATTTCAACCAAATATTTGCTGAAATGTAAAATAGTCAATCTGGTCTAGCTTGTAAAGAACAAATACCCAGTTTTTTTTCAATGAAAGTTTTCTGGCCCCATTGCCTCAAAATTGACTGCTAACCAAATGTCTCTTATTTCTTCTTTTATAGATTATGAACTGTCTCAAATGTCAGAAAGAGAAATGATGTTCAGTTATAGTTGCTACATATTCAACAGGCAAATAGAAAGTAACATGACATCTAAGAGGATGAAAAAACCACAAGAACCTAAGAATCTACTGCTACCACTGTTTGGATTTTTAAAGAAGCCAGTCGTTAAACTTGGTTCATTATTTTTCCATTAAACTTCTAATTTTGTTTTTATTTGCTCATATGAGAAAAATTGTTTTTCCTTCCATGCTGGAGCATCTCCATATTTTCTAATTGCCCATCATGCCCTTTTGGTGGGTCATAAAACCAATTTAAGGAACATGATAATTAGCATTAAAAAAGAGACATAACAAATTATTAAAGTGTGACATGTATAGTATAGTTTCACAAATACTATTTTTGATATAAACACACACAGAGTCTATTCTTCTTGTTGAGGTAATTTTATTTTATAAAGGTACCTTGAACACTGACTTAGTGAATACTGAATAATTGCTCCTAGAGGAAATACAGGTTTAGGTTCTTGCCAGTCTCTGGTCATGACATTTTTATCACCAGATCAATACATATCTCTGCTTCAAGTGTGTTTTGTTTAAAGGCCTTCTATTTAATGTATGTTGTCGATTCATTAATACTGAACTCCCACCAACAGTACTGTGACTCATGACAGAGTGGAGCTAACTTAACACACCCACTTCTCCATGAGGCTCATAATAGCCTTCTTGTACTTTGGAATAGTGGAGAGTAAGTATTTCAGCACTGTTCTTGAGGGGTCTTTTTTAGTTAGTAAAATCACCAAAAAAAGTCCCAAGATACACAAAACATGACATTAAATAAGCCTCATGTTATGGTTTACATGTGAGGTGTTCCCCAAAAGCTCATGTGTGAGACAATGAAAGAATATTCAGAGGTAAAATGAGTAGATGATGAGAATTATAATCCAATCAGTGGATTAATCCACAGATGGGGATTAACTGGGTGGTAACTGAGGGTACTAGAATGTGGCTGGAGGAGGTAGATTGTTGGGGGTGTGCCTTAGGTGTTTATATTTTGTCCCTGGTGAGCAGAGGTTTCTTTGTTCTGCTCTCTGATGCCATGTCCTGAGGTGCTTTTCTCCACCACACCTTTCTGCCTTGATGTTCTGACTCTCCTCAGGCCCAGACCAATGGAATTGGCCATCTGTGAACTGAGAACTTTGAAACTGTGGGCCCCAAATAAACTGTTACTCCTCTATGCTGTTCTGGTAAGGACCTTTGGTCACCGCGATGAAATTCTGACTAAAACATCTCAATAGGGTCACTTGCTTATTAGAGCAGAACTGAAACAAGAAGCTTGAGTGTTATTTATTTAACTTTAGTTGGGAATGTCCATGTAAGGCAACTCAATTTTGTTGCTCTGTGCATGAGCATGTTCTTGATTAGCCATGAAATCACTGCAAGTATTTTGGGATTACAAGAAAATATTAGTAAGCAGAAAAAGTTATAAATATGGATTCTGTGAATAATGAGGATTGTCTGTATGAATATTTTTATGCATCTACACACACATAATATCAGATTGTGATATAAAATACATTTGTTACTGTGGCTTATGATTAAAAAAGGAAATTGGAAAACACTTATAATGCTTCCATTTTTATCCAATTTTTTAAAGTCATTTTCTTTGCCTAAAATTCATTATGCAATTTGATTTTCTTTGTGTGTGTGTGATAACCTTCTAGATTTGGAAGAAGTATGAAAGAATTGTTCTAATTGCTGTAGGAACCCTGATTTCATATTTGTGTTTAGACTGTGATATATTAAATGCCAGTAGAAAGTCAGCGAGAGAATGTTTGATATTAATTTACTTTCTTTTAATGTCTTTCCTCTCAAAGCTGTGATTAGTTATTGGTCACCATAGTTAAGAGCAGAATGATTTATGGTTTTTAGTGTGTACATACATCAATGTTTATAAACAGATAATATGTAAATAAAATAAAAAAGATACTTGGAGCTGTGAAAAATTTATCACATATTAGGTAATCAGCAGAAATGTCACAAATGATTTTCAGAATGGTTTTCTTAACGGCAAGGGTAAGGTACATTTTTATGTTTGACCTGCATCCATCACGGAGCCTAGCACTATTTTTTCATTATATACTTGCTGTCTAAGTGAAGGGTTGCAAAGTGTGATAGAGTGGGCTTAGAAGAGTTCTGTTACAACATGGAATTGCTGCTCAAGTTTGGAGAAAGTTTTGTTGTGACAGCCCTAATTAACCGTCATGGTCTGGCCCCGCCTTGTTTTTCTCCTTAGACATGGTGTAGGAGGTGGTAGGATATACGATCTGGGATTCCCTGCAGCCCAGTGAAGCCAACTGACGCTTGTGCCAGTGCAAAACCATGGTCTTTCTTCAGATCTTTAATTGTCTTTCCTGCAAAGAAAAATCACCTGATGTCCACCTGGAAAGCAGCCTTATATCACTAACAGAACCCAATATCAGGTCACCAAATTTAAACCAACCAACCAAACAAACAAAATATCCATACAGAATGCCCAATAAAATTTGAGAGATGTTTAACAGTCTGTACTTATGTACATTGAGATAAAATAAAACTATATGGGGCATATGTATACTAAAATAAATGTTTATCTGAAATGAATTATAAATAATTTATATAATTGTTTCTTTAATCATGTTTCCCTGATGACTTGACTCTCCTTACAGTTATTTGTTTTGCAAAATTCACTTATAAAATGTCTTACAGTTACAGCCTATGTTTCATTTACAATGGAACAAAATTTCTATGTTGGTCACATTCAACTCTTTTAATCTCTTTTTTTGTTCAATGAGCATGTTTAATGACACACACACACACACACACACACACACACACACACTCAACACCAGTGTTATAAACCAGGACACTGAACATCTATTGACAAAAAGTTATCAAACCTAAGAAATCCCTCTTCAAATTTGGTTTGTTGTAGCACATAATCCTGTTTCATGACATAACTTGGTTTACTATTCTTCAGGTTAACATTGCATCTCTTGATAGATAACTTTTTAAAATGTTTTCACTGGCAAGAGCATTGTTGTCAATGTTATTCCTTTTTTTACAACATATAACAGTTCCCTTTGTTCCCATTCTTAGAGTGTTCAGTAGCATTCATATGAATCAAATCCTTCCAAGGAATCAAAAGATTCAAATACTTCATCTCACATGATGGTCATGACAAGAACTGCAATAATTATCCATTTCAAGTGGAGATTTCTTTTCCTTTCTTCAGTAATGTTTCTCCAAACTTGAAACTTAAAAGGAAAATTTTTTCTGCAATTCTTTTTAATATATTCAACACTTATCCTTAAGGATTAGAGTACTAACAACCTTTGATCCTCTTCAAATTTGCACAATAATATTGTTAAGGAAACATTGAAACTCATGATCAAGAAATAAATAACTTTTCTTCAATGGGTAATTGAAAAAGTTAATAAAAATTTCTGGAGACTCTTCTTTAGAATTAAAATATAATTTAAGTGCTTCAAATAAATGCAGGATTCTCTCAAATGCTTTTGTTGAAGAGAAATGATAGGTTTCTGAATGCAAGAGAATTGAAGAATGATGAATTCCACAAAATTTCAAAAATATTTTAGTGACTCAGTTTGAAAAGTATAAATGCTGAAGTAGAAGAACAATTTAATAGCAATGACTTCAATGTCAATAGAAAGAACATTAGATGCTTTTGGCAGCATTATTCAGAATATGGTTGAACAACTAAAATTTCCCATTCATGTTTGGCCTCAACTTTGAATCAACATTGCATTTTCATGCAAACATCCAACAATATTTCTATTTATATTATCACCAATTTTTCTCTTAGTTTATAACTCAACAATAGGAGTCTCTGCAAAAACATTTTGCTTTCTTTCCCTCAACTTCCATCTGAAAGAGATTTTACTTACATAGTCTGGTAAGTGTTCCTTTTTTGTAAGAAAAATATTACAAAAGCAAGAAAATCACTTACATCTTTAGTTACATCATGAAAAACAAAGGCATTAGATATTTGGTAAGCTCTGGGATAGCAAATTGAACGACTATTTTTAAAATTATTGTCTTTCTTTTCTTTCTTTTTTGTTTTTCTTTTTTCTTTTTTCTTTTTCTTTATTTTACTGGGGATTGAACCCAGGGGTGCTGATTCATATCTCCAGTCCTTTTTATTTTTTAAATTTGTGACAGAGTCTCATTAAATTCTAGATAAATTGCTGAGGATGGCCTTGAACTTGCCTTCCTCCTGCCTCAGCCTCCCAAGCTGCTGGGATTATAGGCACACCCAATGCCGGGCTTAAATCATTATACCATAGTATGTTTCATACTGGCACTTGAAAATTGCTTGCAATTTTGAAATCAGAAATACTTCTGTTATTGTATATTCAAATGGTCCTTTGAACTAAAAGACTGATGAAATCTTTTGTGGAAGGTTGCTGTGGTCTGAATGTTTGCCCCACCCTGCTGAAGTTTGTATGCAGGAACCTAATGGCCAGCAATAGCATTAAGAGATGGGAGCCCTTAGGTCATGAATGAGTTTAGGGATCTTTTAAAAGAGGTCCCAAGAACTTTCCACCATGTGAGAAGATACCATCAAGATACAGCAAGAACATACCATCCACAAGGGAGTAGGCCCTCCCCAGATGTTGAATCTGCCTATGCCTTGATCTTGGAACTTTACAACTTCTAGAACTGTAAGAAATAAATTCCCATTGTTCATAAACCACCTAGTTTATGGTATTTTGTTATAGTAGCCTGCATGGACTAAAACAAAGGCAATCACACTTTCTGCTGTGATTATTTTATCTTCCTCTTCTGAATTGTTCTTAAAAATTTATTATTTTATTGTATTTTCTTTTTTTATTATTGTATACAAATGGGATACATGTTGTTTCTCTATTTGTACATAGAGTCAAGGCATACCATTTGTGTAATCATACGTTTACATAGGGCAATGATGTTTGATTATTTTTTTTTCCTTCCCCCCCACCCCTCCTACCCCTCTTTCCCCTCTATACAGTCCTTCTTTCCTTCATTCTTACCGCTCTCCTTATCCCTAACCCTAAACCTAACCCTAAACCTAATGCTAACCCCTCCCACCCCCCATTATATGTCCTCATCCACTTATCAGCGAGATCATTCGTCCTTTAGTTTTTTGAGATTGGCTTATCTCACTTAGCATGATATTCTCCAATTTCATCCATTTGCCTGTAAATGCCATAATTTTATCATTCTTCATTGCGGAGTAATATTCCATTGTATATATGCCACAGTTTCTTTATCCATTCATCAACTGAAGGGCATCTAGGTTGGTTCCACAATCTGGCTATGGTGAATTGAGCAGCAGTGAACATTGATGAGACTGTATCTCTGTAGTATGCTGATTTTAAGTCCTTTGGGTATAGGCCAAGGAGTGGGATAGCTGGGTCAAATGGTGTTTCCATTCCAAGCTTTCTGAGGAATCTCCACACTGCTTTCCAGAGTGGCTGCACTAATTTGCAACCCCACCAGCAATGTATGAGTGTTCCTTTTTCACCACATCCTCGCCAACACCTATTGTTGCTTGTGTTCTTGATAATCGCCATTCTAATTGGGGTGAGATGAAATCTTAGGGTAGTTTTGATTTGCACTTCCCTTATTACTAGGGATGTTGAACATTTTTTCATATATCTGTTGATTGCTTGTAGATCTTCTTCTGTGAAGTGTCTGTTCATTTCCTTAGCCCATTTGTTGATTGGATTATTTGTATTCTTCATGAAGAGTTTTTTGAGTTCTTTATAGATTCTGGAAATTAGCGCTCTATCTGAAGTATGGTTGGCAAAGATATTCTCCCACTCTGTAGGCTCTCTCTTCACATTACTGATAGTTTCCTTTGCTGAGAGAAAGCTTTTTAGTTTGAATCTATCCCAGTTGTTGATTCTTGCTTTTATTTCTTGTGCTATGGGAGTCCTGTTAAGGAAGTCTGATCCTAAGCCAACAAGTTGAAGATTTGGACCTACTTTTTCTTCTATAAGATGCAGGGTCTCTGGTCTGATTCCGAGGTCCTTGATCCATTTTGAGTTGAGTTTTGTGCAGGGTGAGAGATAGGGGTTTAATTTCATTCTATTGCATATGGTTTTCCATTTTTCCCAGCACCATTTGTTGAAGAGGCTCTCTTTTCTCCATTGCATATTTTTGGAACCTTTGTCTAGTATGAGAAAATTGTATTTATTTGGGTTTGTGTCCATGTCCTCTATTCTGTACCATTGATCTACCTGTCTATTTTGGTACCAATACCATGCCGTTTTTGTTACTATTGCTTTGTAGTAGAGTTGAAGATCTGGTATTGCAATACCCCCTGCTTCGCTCTTGCTATAGAGGATTGCTTTAGCTATTCTAGGTTTTTTATTCTTCCAGATGAATTTCATAATTGCTTGCTCTACTTCTGCAAGGTACATCATTGGGACTTTAATTGGAATTGCATTGAATCTGTATAGCACTTTTGGTAGTATAGCCATTTTGACAATATTAATTCTGCCTATCCAGGAACATGGGAGATCTTTCCATCTTCTAAGGTTTTCTTTAATTTCTTTCTTTAGTGTTCTGTAGTTCTCATTGTAGAGGTCTTTCACCTCTTTTGTGAGATTGATTCCCAAGTATTTTATTTTTTTCGATGCTATTGTGAATGGGGTAGTTTTCCTAATTTCTCTTTCTGAAGATTCATCACTTATGTATAAAAATGCATTGGATTTATGAGCATTGATCTTGTAACCTGCTACTTTAGTGAATTCACTTATGAGTTCTAAAAATTTTCTGGTGGAATTTCCAGGTTCCTCTAAATATATAATCATGTCATCAGCGAACAGGGATAGTTTGAGTTCTTCTTTTCCTATTCGTATCCCTTTAATTTCTTTGGTTTGTCTAATTGCTCTGGCTAGAGTCTCAAGGACGATGTTGAATAGAAGTGGTGAAAGAGGGCATCCCTGCCTTGTTCCAGTTTTTAGGGGGAACGCTTTCAGTTTTTCACCATTTAGAATGATATTAGCCATGGGCTTAGCGTAGATGGCCTTTATAATGTTAAGGAATGTTCCCACTACCCCAATTTTTTCTAGTGTTTTGAGCATGAAGGGGATGCTATATTTATCGAATGCTTTTTCTGCATCTATTGAAATAATCATGTGATTCTTAACTTTAAGTCTGTTGATATGGTGAATGACATTTATTGATTTCCGAATGTTGAACCAATCTTGCATCCCTGGGATAAAACCCACTTGATCGTGGTGCACTATCTTTTTAATATATATTTGTATGCGATTTGCTAAAATTTTGTTGAGAATTTTTGCATCGATGTTCATTAAGGATATTGGTCTGAAATTTTCTTTCCTCGATGTGTCTCTGTCTGGTTTAGGTATCAGGGTGATATTGGCTTCATAGAACGAGTTTGGGAGGGTTCCCTCCTCTTCTATTTCATGGAATAGTTTGAGGAGTGTTGGAATGAGCTCTTCTTTAAAGGTTTTGTAGAACTCGGCTGAGAACCCATCTGGTCCTGGACTTTTCTTTGTTGGTAGGCTTTTGATGACCTCTTCTATTTCATTGCTTGAAATTGGTTTATTTAAGTTGTGTATGTCCTCCTCATTCAGTTTAGGTAATTCATATGTCTCTAGAAATTTGTTGATGTCTTCGAGGTTTTCTGTTTTGTTGGAGTATAGATTTTCGAAATAGCTTCTAATTATGTTTTGTATTTCACTCGTGTCTGTTGTGATATTTCCTTGTTCATTCTGAATTTTAGTAATTTGAGTTTTCTCCCTCTTTCTCTTTGTTAGTGTGGCTAAGGGTTTATCAATTTTATTTATTTTTTCAAAGAACCAACTATTTATTTTGTTAATTTTTCCAATTGTTTCTTTTGTTTCGATTTCATTGATTTCGGCTCTGATTTTAACTATTTCCTGTCTTCTACTACTTTTGGTATTGGTCTGCTCTTCTTTTTCTAGCGCTTTGAGCTGTAGTGTTAATCGTTTATTTGTTGATTTCTACTTCTTTTTTTGAATGCTCCCCATGAAATAAATCTTCCTCTAAGTACTGCTTTCATAGTGTCCCAGAGATTTTGATATGATGTGTCTTTGTTCTCGTTTACTTCTAAGAATTTTTTTATTTCCCTCCTGATGTCTTCTGTTATCCATTCATCATATAATAGTGTATTATTTAATCTCCAGGTATTGGAGAAATTTCTGTTTTTTATTCTGTCATTTATTTCTAATTTCAATCCATTATGATC